>NC_090929.1:1646655051-1647315666 GCF_040938575.1 Ambystoma mexicanum
AACAGTGATGCTTGTGACCGCCAGCGTCCCTAATCTGAAGCGCAGGTACAAGGATCTTTCAAAGGCCGGACTAATTAAATCAATATATACTATACCAGGTTTGGGGAATCTGCAACTGACATAATCAGAGCCGACACACAATTTCAGAGCATCACAAATTAGGTCGTTTCTTTGCCAGCTGTTAATAGCTAGGTTTACAGTCTTTCTTCCAACTGCCAAGCAGGTGCTTGGTTCGTCCCATAGGTTGCTCAGATTCAAATCAAATAAACAATATTTCACATGTGCAAACCATTTCATGCTACTACCTTGTCTCGGGAGGATAGCTCAGTGGCAACGTGCTTATCTTGGAAGCAAGATGACACGGAGCAACACACGTTCGATCCCCGGGTCTGCGCTTAGAAACCTCTAGGTATTAAGCGCGTTATAAATAACATATCATATCACATCATATCATACTACTACCCGCCAAGCTCAAAAAGTTCAACAGGTTCTCATAGTAAGGTTGTCAGCCCTCCTTGCACCACAATCTCATCCAATATCTAATTGGGTAATACTTCACCTTGATCGTCACAGGTAAGATCCCCAACTCAAGATATATTAGGGAGGAAGGGTTACCTGAGGGTAACAATACCAGCTTTTAAAAAAGGAATCTCTCACATGATTGCAGCTTGTTCCGTTCCATGTAACCCCATACCTCTGGACCATAGGAAGCTGCTTGATTTGATTGCTTGTGGAATAAATTCAGGGTCAGGGAAACCGCTCCACCACCATGCCGCACAAAAAAGGAATTAATAGCTGTGTTATATTTATGCACACAAATCCTTGATTTTACCACTCGAGGAGCCCAGTTCCCAAATTCTTGAAACCTGATTCCCAGGTAATCAAAATGATTAACCTGTTCAAGTGTGGCATTATCAATTTTGAAGGATGACGACCCACATTTAGATGAGTGGGGCCGAAAGAACATGATTTTTGATTTCTTAGCATTCAACTCAAGTTTTAAAACTCTAATTTGAGTTTGAATATTGAGAGGGCATTTCTTAGACCTGATGGTGTTGTTGATAAAAATCGCTGCATCATCGGTATAAAAAAAAAACGGGTATTTCAGCCAAATCGAACCTTTGCTTGGTTTTGGGAGTACAATGAGGAGATGATTGAAATTAGTTCCGTGGGCCCATTGTCGGCTTTAAGTATATGCCAGAGTGTATCTCTCGAAACCGAGTCCAATGCTGTCTTAAGATCCAAGAAAGCAACATATAATGTCATCTTCAATAACGAGACATATTTCTGAATTATGAGGAACAAGAGAAAGCATTGGTCTATGGTGCCTCTGCTTTGCCTGAACCCCACCTGGTGAATGCTTATCACTTGATTAGAATCAGACCAGGATTGTAGGTGGCCAAGTATAGTTTTTGAAAAGATGTTTCCATCCGCATCCAATAATGAGATGGGGCGATAATTAGAGGGAAGATCTCTTTGTCCCTTTTGTATCATTTTTATTTTTATTTATTTTTCATATTTATTTATAAGGTGCTGAAAGCCCGCAGGCATCAGAGCGCTGTGACAAAAACACAACTTAATACATGAAATACAAAAGGAAGCAACACACTTTGAGCATAACTAGTATAACATAAAAATATGTATCTTAAAGCAGCCTTCTCAATGAGAAGTACAAACCGTCGGGCTAGTCCACTACAAGTTTCAAATTTGATGAACCTCTGGGCACATACTTGGAGTTACTAAGGAAACTTGGTAAGTGACTAGCCCCACATCCAACCAGAACACAGTCCCTATTTTTCTGGCTTCACCACTCGTCAATTTCCAACCTATGAAAGACTTTCAGATCTATGCGTCTAACCACCGTTGGCCCAGTTCGTTGATGGAGCAAAGCCAAGACTTTGTTCCTTAGTGCATCTCTGGTTTTTTCCCAGTTGGCTTTTCAATGTTGGCAATGATGAAATTCCTATCATCCATGACAAAGTCTCGTATAGTCTTGTCGCTGGGCTGTGGAATTGTAGAACTCCTCACTCTAATTTTAAAATAGACAACCGGCGTCACCAGGTCCTAGCGTGGACTTCCCAGGGTCCACTAATAATGGAGGGTGTAGATCTCTCGACCTCTCATTTACTCCAGAAGGAGGAGCGAAAAGCCCAGCTGTAGGATCATAACCAATGATAAGAACCAAATCATTGGGTGTTAGCTGTGTAATTGGTGGAGCCCTATCCCCATCCCTCGATGGCTAGGCAAACTGGACAGGGATGTCAGAACTGGCCAGATGATGTTGCATCAATGGAGTGGTTAAGGAATCCATTTGGCATTGTTTATCCACTTTCAAAATGTGACAATTCCCCACACAGTTATCCAAGGAGTCCATCCAATCATAAAAATCATCAAAGTTTTGACACAGATTTAATTGTTTAATTATATAGGCCTTTACCACCATCCATTGATGGGGGGTGATCTGCTCCTGGGAGTTATCATCCGGATTGGCTATTACTACAACTACCGGGATAATTTGAAGCTGTGGATTACTCTTCAACCCCTCTGTGTCTGAGGTGGCTGTTATGGACAGGGGAGACAAGAGAGTCTCCTCTGGATTAGATAATGAATTAGCAAAGTTGGCAACCTCGTCAGTTGTCCGATTAGCCTTGACACAGGCCTCTTCGTTTTTATCATTATTCCAGACATTGGTAACACTGACATCCAGAGACAAATCCTCCCTTTCCGAGCACAGTATTTGCCTCCTGCGTAGGCTCAATGCCCGAACCTCGGACAAACAATCCCCCTTCTGTATCATAGAAGAGGCCCTGGGGGTGGCAGCTATACTCTGCATAGCCCACCCCTTTTCGCAACTGGGGAAGTAAAGGGGGTAATGAGCATAGTGGTAGGAGATGTTTCCTAAAACTTGCCTGGGGGGTCATGGTGGGTGCCCCATCAGACCGGGTGGGCCCACACTTTTTGGAAGTGCCCTTTTCCCCTTTTTTCTTCCCCTCATGCATGTTATAAAGAGGGAAAGGAAACACTTGGGGGGGAAAGTGTTCAGTTACTTACAGAGGAGCGCCCAACAGGGTTTTCAACAGGGGACAGTTGGGGAGACAGACAGCAAAATCATTGGCACGCTAACCTAAGCAGGAGCCCCTCTGGACCCAGCACTCAGCTCCACCTGGTACTGGAGACATACACAGCCGCCTCCGTCCACACAGCCAGCAGCCACACCCGGTACCGCTGTGCACACACCGTGCTCACCCTGGATTAGAGGAAGGAGCCCAACAATGGGAGGAGTAGAGCATAAAGACTTACTGCACTTAGAGTGGTAGCGCCTCCGACGCTCCGAGATAAGAGGCATGAGAAATATATGACGATGAACACAAAGAAACTCCCTCTTTTTTGCAATGATTAATTCCTTGTAACCTGCTCTCATAGCATGCAGTTGAGCTTTGACTGCTTCTGCGTTGTATTTAGCGCATGTTCTGATTTTCTCCTTGGCTGCATGGCATTCTCTATCATACCAGTTTGTGTTTGCAAGGGCCCTTCTTCAAGTTGCTGCCATAGGTGCGGTGACCAGTGGGACAATGTTAGATTTCATTTTTTATCAAAGACACTCAGCACCAATGGCAATAGGCTCTCTGGACCACAGACACACCCTAAATCACTCAAAATCATCCGATATATTACAGATTTATACCCTCATTCAATTACCCTTGCCCATTTTACCTGTTTCCGTAAGTGGCCAGTGAGTATTATATGCTGCAGTGATGCATTGCATGGGGCAAATCGTGAGGCTGGGCTAGCACGGATAACAATAGACAAGGGATAATGGTCGTTCACTCTCTAATTTAGCACAAATTTCAAAATCAACAATGCTATCCCAATGCTCACCCGAGACTAATATATAGTCCATTAGTGAGGAACCAGTTGGACTGGTGATTGATTTCTTAGCTGGTTGGTCCTTGAGGAACCAGCAATTGCATGCTCTCAAATTACAATTATAGAGCGTTCTTGCCACTTCGATAGCCAAAGGGTGTAATCAATTGGGAGGTGCAGTGCAGATATCAGTGCCAGGATACCCCACACAGTATCCTGAACCTCCCAGAGATCCAAAAGGTCTTTTAATTGTTCTACTTGTATGTTTCAATGGCCTGCTACTTTGACAAAGTTGTTTTTGCCTTTTCCGATTCGTGAGGTGGCTGTCTCATATAGAATTTTGATTGGTAACATGTTTTGTCGGCACGATAGTCTATTATATAAATGAAATAGCATCAATTGCTCACCCCATTCCATCTCAAAGATCAAAAGCTGTAGTTAAGCAGATATACAAAGATATTCTAACACCTTTCCCTCAAGAGTGGAGTCCAGCCATATCGCCAGACCTCCACTAGGCCTACCCTTTAGCCGCTTGGTAACTAGCACAAAAAAAGACTTATAGTTCTGAAGCCAGACAGGGCTCACATCCCAAGTTTCCTGATGCCTTCTTATGAACTTGCACAAGCCAGGGTTCTTCAACAGTCTACACAAGCCTAGTCTTTTAGCCTACTTGGTGCATGAATTGCTCACCCCCTTCCATCTCAAAGATCAAAAGCTGTAGGTAAGCAGATATACAAAGATATTCTAACACCTTCCCCTCAAGAGTGGAGTCCCGCCTTATCGCCAGACCTCCACTAGGCCTACCCTTTAGCCGCTTGGTAGCTAGCACAAAAAAAGACGTATAGTTCTGAAGCCAGACAGGGCTCACATCCCAAGTTTCCTGATGCCTTCTTATGAACTTGCACAAGCCAGGGTTCTTCAACAGTCTACACAAGCCTAGTCTTTTAGCCTACTCGGTGCAGTGGGGTCAGTGGATACTGCTGAAGGCAGGTGCCCCTTTGCAATGTAGACAGTGGATATGGCTGATATTCTGTGGGTGTGTAACATACATACTCTACATTCCATGTACATTTTGGATAGAATGTGCACATTCATTCTTAGTGTGTGTAATGTACATACTCTACATGTCCATGTACATTTTATATAAATGCTGTAGATTGAATGTGATCGTGTGTAATGTACATACTTTACATGTCCGTGTTCATTTTATATAGAAGCTGTGCATTTATTCTAAGCGCTATGTGAGGGGTCAGTAATGTGAGGCGTACAACTGCTTGTATTTTTCTCACTATTTGACATTTTATTCAAAAGAAAAATGCAAATAAAACCCTACCTAGAATCTCCTAGCATACACAAAACTGGCCTTCACACCTAACAACAATAAAAACAAAGCCTAACCAACATAAATAAAAGGATTACCAAATAACTAGGGTCTTGGATGACTTCTACTTGTCCTGGGTAGATCTTGTTCCCTCAAGAATGTCCAGAGTCAATTTCTCCCAAGGAAAATTCAAGTTTTAAATCAATTCTTGTGAAGTTCCAAAGAAACAAAAGTTTACTCAAACAAAAATACACTGTTAACAGTTTCTTCTTCGTTCATTGAAAAGTTTCCCTTTCCAAGTTCCACGAAGAAAACCACACCAATGGCAATCCAGGAAAAACTCCTTCCGGGATAGAATTGATTGTGTTCAAAACAAAAGAAATACCACTTCTGCTTTAACAACAACTCTTCTTTTGTAACCGCTGCAGATTCGTCAATATAATTTGTCAGGATGCTTCTTCTAAAAGGGTTGCTTTCTCCTTGGCAATGCCCTTCTAAAAATGATACTGTGAAAGCAGCCTCCCTTGCCTCACAGTCTACTGCTTCAACTACATTCAAAAGAGATTCTGACAAGATTATAGACAACCACAGTTCTGCTGCTTCTGCTACGACTTGATACTTTGAAAATATATTAGGCAATTTAGACAAGACTCTTTGACCTCTACGGGTAGGCACGGCACTCTTCTTTCTTGTCTCATAAGAAAGGCCAGCCTCTTTGCCCAGTCTTTCAGCTACCACAAAATCTGTCTTGGCTTCTCGACTGCTTCTCCCTCTCAGCTTCACGGATTGTTGATTAGTTATTTTTAACAAGCCCCCAGCTCCCTTCCACAGCTTTATATCAGCTTTATATATACCTCCTGGTTTCCAGTAGTTACCCCAAAGCTGTATTGCCACTCTTCCAGCCTTGGATATCCTGGTCACCCTTTTATCAGAGGAATCTGGGTTTATAATAGCTTCAACAACTTCACAAGCGTTCAGATCTTAACTGAGCTGGTTTCACCTTAGATTTGTCTACTTGCTTGGGAAATGTTTGTTCTTCTCGTGATTTCAGAAATGTCAACAACTATTTAGTCTTAGTTCTGAATGTTACAAGAGTCAATTTCACTTCAGAAATGAATTTAGGCATACGTGATCTCACTTTGATGACAAACTTCAACTTATATCCTTGTGTTCCCTTTTATTCAGGCAGCGTTCTGCTTTAACATGGATTGGGAAAAAGTGTCTTACATGCAACCTTTCTTTGATGTGAAATATTCTTGTAACACTTTGGGAAAGTCAGCTGCTACTTCTTGAAACATTACGGGCAGCGTTCTCCTCCTAATAGGAGACACACAACCTCTCTGGTAATGATTTGTATGCCACAATGGGAAAAGAAAGATGTTCTTCTTACATTAGTACTTTAACCGATGCTGAATTTATTTTATTTATTTAGATTTGTAGAGCGCACTGCAGCCCATGGGCATCGAGGCGCAAAGATGAGCTTAGGAAGGTATGATTCTGGGTTACATGAATGTCGCCCATGTAAAATTCTTAGACATGGTAAAGGTTTGTTACAACATAATCAGATGGGCTTGATTCTGGGTTACATGAATACTACCCATGGAGGATTAGATATGGTAGAAGTTTGTACAACATACAGGTGACACCGTTGCATGGTTACAGGTGTTGTGGTAGTCAAAACAGGTTTAAGCAAATGTATCAGAGAAAAAGCATAGTTTTGATCGCCTTAGGGAAAGCTGCATGTGGTTCAATGCTCCTGATGTGAGGCGGTAGGGCATTCCAGTTGCGAGCAGCCTGTATAGGGATGCTGCTTCCACCGGCATGCCTTTTGTGAGTTTTTGGGACGGTGATCAGGTTTGTGTAGGGTGTTCTGGCTGGCCTGGAGGAGAGAGGTTTGGTGATCCTCTGGGTGAGGTAAGGGAGGGCAAGATGATGGAGGCACTTATGGGTAAGGGCCAGAGTCTTGAAGATGATTCTCTGCTTATTTGGAAGCCAGTGGACCTGCCTCCTGAGTCCTGAGATGTGGTCTCTACATGAGAGACCGGTGGCGGCCCTAAGGGCGTTAATTTGAGCAGCCTGTAGTTTAGCTATGTTTTTTCCTGATGTTCCAATAAGAAGGGCGTTGCAATAGTCCAGTCTCGAGCCAATTATTGCCCTTGCGATAGTGACACAGTTTTGCTGAGATAGGTAAGGTCTAACTGCATTGATGGGTTTGGAGTGGTAGGCTGAGGAAGATGCAAGGCGTTGACCTGCCTGTCCATAGTAAAGTTAGGTTCGAGATAAACGCCCAAGGTCTTGATCGCCTGAGACACATTGATGGGAATATTGTCGACAGAGAAGCAGTTGTACTGCTTGTCCAGCTTGCCCAAGGTGGACGGGGATCCAATCAGCAGAAGTTCAGTTTTCTCAGTATTGAGGCATAACCAGTTATCTGCCATCCAGGATTGGATCGTAGAGTAGATTGAAATGAGGATGTTCGAGTCTGACGCATTATCGCCCGAAGGGGGAATAGTACCTGTGTGTGAATATGCGCATGATACAATTCCCTTCATCATCAACGACTTTGTCTTGCTCATGCCTGCCTATCATTGTTTGCCTGCTTCCTGTTTACCTGCCTGATCTGAAATGGATTCATAAGTACCTACCTACCTGTGTTCTTCGATACAAGCTTTGTCATCTCAGATCTTCCTGAAAACTCTGGGCTTCCCTGTCAGTGTTCGCACTGTCACAACACCAAATAAATCAGTGCGATCCAAAGCTGGTGTAGGAAAATGACTACCCTGTGGTTTTTGCTATTTACTGTCAGGGCGCTCTGTGGTTGTCTTCTTGCATTCACCTTTTCGCTATGGGCATCTTCCAGCTCAGAGTAGCTTTGTGGGACAACCTGGAATCGATTAATCTGTTATCAAGTACAAAACAGAGGCGGAATACCAGATTTGACACAATGACACGTGCTCCTACAAAACACCTATGACACACGCTCCTACAAACTGTGCTCCTACAAAACCTTCTTACCACACACTCCTACAACATGCATTCTTACGACACATGCTCTTATGAGACATGCTCCTACGACAAGTGCTCCCGCAACATGCAATCCTGAAACATGCACAATTAAAACACACCCTCTTATCACACATTCCTGTGAAACGTGCTCCTGTGATATGTTCTCCTACCACACACACTCTTATGGAAAGCTCTTAGTATACAAGGTTCTATGACCCATGGTCTTACAACATATGCTACAGCATGTGCTCCTACAACAAGCACACCTATGACGCCCTATTACCACACACTCCTAAAATATGCACTCTTGCAACACACGACCCTACAATACTCTGCTACAATACACACTCTTACAATGCCCACTCCTACGACATGATTCCTATGACATGTGCTTCTATGACATGCGCTGCTACGAGATGAGCTCCTAACAAACATGCACATATGACACACGCTCCTATGACTCACTCGACATGCTCCTGCGACACGTGCTCCTACGACATGTGCTCCTAAGAGGCCCTCCTACGACACGCACTCCTATGACACAAAGTCCTACAACAAGCGGCCATACAGCACAGGCGCTTATGAGACATGCTCCTATGACAAGTGCCCCTACAACATGTGCACCTTTGATATGCACACCTGTGACATGAGTTCCTATGAAACACGCTCCTATGGCACATGCTCCTATAACAAACTCTCACAATACATGCCTCTGCAACACATGCTCCTACAACATGTGCTCCTACAACACTCTCTCCTAAAACACACTCCTACAACATGTGCTCCAACACATACTCCTATGACATTGGGTCCTGTGAAACATACGCCTATGACACAAGATCGTATGACACACGCTCTTCAGAGGCATGCTCCTACAGCAAGTGCACCTACATGTGCACGTATGTCGATCCTACTATGCACACTCCTTCAATAAAGCCACTTACCACACATCCTACGACAAGTGCTCCTGTGACACAAAATCTTATGACACACACTCTTACGACAAGTTCTTAGTACATGAACTCCTATTATCCACACTCCTACGACATATGCTACAATGTGCTCCTATGACACATGATCATACAAACAACCTCTTACTACAGACTTCTATGTCATGTGCTCCTATGACACATGCACCTACAACACAATTATGACACACGCTCCTATGACAAACTCTCACGAAACATGCTCCTGTGGTATCTGCTCCTATGACCTTTGCTCCTACAACACATGCTCCTATGACACTCTTGTATGACACACACTCTTACGACACCTTGTCGTACAACTAGTGGTCATATGACATATGTTCCTATGGCACACGCTCCTACAACACATTCTCCTAGGAGACACACTCTTACAAGACATGCTCCTACAAGAAGTGCACCTACGACATGTGAAGCATTTGACAAATGTTTCTACAACAAGCGCTCCTGCGACATATACACTCCTACAACAAGCGCCCCTTCAAAACATCCTCTTACCACACACTCCTACGAAATGTGCTACTATGACACACTCTCTTGTAACACGCACTGTACGACAAGCTCATAGTACACAAACCTCTACAACTTACATTCCTACAACATTCACTACAATGTGCTCCCATGCCACATGCTCCTACAACACCCTCTTACCACACACTCCTGCGACATATAGTCCTACAACAAAGTGTTACAACACACACTCTTACTATGCATGCTCCTATGACACGTGCTCCTATGATATGTGCTCCTATGACACGTGCTCCTATGATATGTGCTCCTATGATACGTGGTCCTATGATACCTGGTCCTATGATACCTGGTCCTAAGGCATGTGTTCTTATGACATGTGGTCCTACAACAAGCACTCCTACGACACACGTTCCTACAAGTGCACCTATGACATATGCTCCAACGACATGTGCACCTACGAAATTCGCTACTATGAAATGCACTCCTGCCACACATGCTCCTACAGAACTCGCTCCCATGACGTATGGTCCTACAATAACAAAATGTTCTTAAAATGTCTTGAAACATTCAGAACGTGCAAGTGCTAAAGGCATGAGAGCAGGCCAGAGGGAGAGGAGGGGAATTGCCGGAAGGGGGGAAGAAGGAAGGGGAGCATAACAAAACACTCTGACTAGGTTGTGAGACTATTTAGAACGTGCAAGTGCTGAAACAAGAAAGTGGGTTGGGGGAGGAAGAGACGTGCAGGGGGTTGAGAGGTACAATGAATGCAAACAAGTAAAAAAGTGCAGGACAAGTTGGTAAACTGCATAATGGAAAAACCAGACCTGCAATTAAGTAAATCAGGTAAGATTGCCTGCAGACTGGAAAAGCCTTGCCTCATAGTATGAGGGGCTACATCAGTCATGCAGGCAAGTACACATACTAAGAAACAGCAATGGAGAGGGTGCACACGTATGGAAGCCACGTCTAAGGAGCAAGGTGCTACATCACGTGTGCAGGTACAATGGGCACAGTGTAAGAGTTGGACAACCCATTGTGAGGGGGCCTAGATCAACTATGCAAAACAAAAGGGTACATGGTAATAGTGGGCTGCATCGACTAGGGTGAGGGAGTACATCAAGCACGGAGGTACAAGTAATTAGTACTGTGCAGGGGTGAGAATGACAAAGAGGATGCAGGAGAGGTAGAAGAGAAGGAAGCGGGGCAGAGATTGACCGCGTGTACTAGAGGAGGGAGTAAGGAGACGACGGGGGGTCAGGAAGTGGGTAGCCTATGGGGAGCAAGGAGGGAGCTGCAAGAAGGCGGCCAGTGAAAGCATGGAGGGGAAACAAGCGTGGCACAATAGGGGAAAACAAACATAATGGAAAGGTGGGGCAACAGCAAAGCAGCACGAGGTGAAACAGACAGGAGAAAAAAATGGGAAGGCAGTAGCCATGAGAGCCGCTACAGGAATTTGCACAACAAACAATACATCAGAATCAAAAACAGTGGGGAATCATAAGGAGAGAATCCACGCCAGTACCAACAGTGCTCGGATGGGGGACCGGCCATGAGGGTGGTACAGGCCCATGAATGAAGTTAAAAGTCATGGAGAGTCAGCGTCATGTACCACACGACAGCAACAAGACAGGCAGACAGATATGGTGAAGAACACGATTACGGGTGAAAAAGGAGCAATACCACAGGGTACACACAAGGCTCAGAGTTAGCGTGGTGGCAATCCAAAAGTACAAGTTGGAGTCAGGGGCGCGATGTAGTGGAAAAACCACAGTGCCATGCGGGCAGGCAACAATCCCTGCACTCGGCAGCAGCGGCCGTGCAAGGGCTGCAGTGGAACGACACGTGGGCAATGGAAACCCATTTGTGGATCAGCGGTTACCGAAAAGTGCTTCCTTGCTGGACCGGCGATATGGGGCCTTGACGATTGCACCGGGACTCGGCGCTCCACATCAAAGGGCTGTGGCCGGAAAGGCCAGACAGGGATGCAGGGGCACATGTATGTTATGCACACTCATAATGAATACACTGTTTCTGTAAGCTCAGAATAAATGTACAGCTTCTATACAAAAAGCACACAGACATGTACATTACACAAGCTCAGAATACATGTACAGCTTCTATCCAAAAAGCACACGGACATGTATATTACACAAGCTCAGAATAAATCTACAGCTTCCATACAAAAAGCACAGACATGTACATTACACAAGCTCAGACTAAATGTACAGCTTCTATACAAAAAGCACACAGACATGTACATTACACAAGCTCAGATTGAATGTACAGCTTCTATACAAAAAGCACAGACATGTACATTACACAAGCTCAGACTAAATGTACAGCTCCTATACAAAAAGCACACAGACATGTACATTACAGAAGCTCAGAATACATGTACAGCTTCCATACAAAAAGCACAGACATGTACATTACACAAGCTCAGACTAAATGTACAACTTCTATACAAAAAGCACACAGACATGTACATTACACAAGCTCAGAATAAATGTACAGCTGCTATACAAAAAGCACAGACATGTACATTCCACAAGCTCAGACTAAATGTACAGCTTCTATACAGAAAGCACACAGACATGTACATTACAGAAGCTCAGAATACATGTACAGCTTCCATACAAAAAGCACAGACATGTACATTACACAAGCTCAGAATAAATGTACAGCTTCTATACAAAAAGCACACAGACATGTACATTACACAAGCTCAGAATAAATGTACAGCTTCCATACAAAAGGTACATGGACACATAGAGCATATACATTACACATTCTCAGAATGGATTTACAGCTTCTGTGTAAAATGTCCATGGATGTGTAGAGCATATGCATCATGTGCACTCAGAGGAAATGCACGGCTTCTACACAACATGTACATACACATGCAAGGTATGTATATTACACACACTGACAATTAATATACAGCGTTTACACAAAATGTGCACAGCTATCACGTAACCGTAAAAAAAATTTGGAATTATTTGAAAATGAAATGTACAAAATCGTTAAGGTTAAACCAACAAAAACATAAAGCCCACAGATATTGTTTGTTTATTCATTTGTAATGCACACCAGACCCAGAGGTATCAAGGCGCAGAGTACAGGAGGATATAAGAATACTTTCAGCTTACATAGTTACAAGTGTTACATGGTTTACAAATAGATGTACAAGGTAACACCATAATAAACTTTATCAATTAATTACAAAATGTATTATATTAAAATCAAATATCAGGTGTGCCCACAATGAGAAACTACTCTAGAAACACAAAGGGGACTGGACGCACACAGTTAGGTATACACTTGTCAGTTTTGCTGGTCACATCTTTGATTGGGTAAAACAACGCGATGCTATCCCATTTCAAAAGCCAGGGTAATCTAACTTCCCTGATTTCAATGCAAAAACTGCTGAAAGCAACGTAATCAGGCTAAGCAACAGACATCTGTGAAAACAGAGCGCCCCATCGCAGGGCCCCCTGAACTCGACCTGTCCTCGTGTGGAGGTTGGGGCGTGCAGCTGCCACGCCACTGTGAGAGCTGACGAGCTCCTCGACTTGGGGGTCGTGTGTTTGCAGGAGCCTGCGCCGCGATTGGTGGGCGCCCCAGTCGCCTCTGAGTGTGTGCACTCGCGCGCTATGGAAATAAACGGGGCAGGGGAGCGCGCTGCGCAAAAATAAATGTTTGCAGAATGGCCTTTTTCGGTGACCTTTAGAGCTGATGAAATGTGGTTTGCAGACTCCAAAGCTGGCTTCTGGGCCTCCAATGGGAGGCAGCTGGCAGCGCTCTCGGAGAACCAGCTGCGCCCTCCAGCTCTGCTGAGATGGGGGCTGCGAAAAAGTGCCAACAGAGTAAGACTGTCCTCCTAAAGTGCCCAATATTAGTTGGGACAGGCGCTGCGTTTCTCTGTAATAAAGGGCTTGCAGCTTTACTTTCTCACATTTTAATGAAGGACTACAAATCCCAGAATGCCTGAAAACAACAGGACAAGAAGAGTATTTAAAACATTTTAAAAGACGACATAAATAGAGGACAAAGCAGAAAGTGATGTCACTTGCAAATAATAACAACATTGACCTTCTATACAAGAACAGAACAAACGGAATCTTCCCTAGGAAGAACATAGTGAAAGGAACTCAATGTATCCTACGCCAAAGGGTGAAAGGCTGATCCTGAGCCCTAATCCACAGTCATTAATATCGCTAGCACCCCTTGCAAAAATCCAAGTTACTAACCGCTTATTGTTCAAGGAAATTGGCTTTGCGCATGACATGTGTGCTACTTTCTTATTAAATGAACCTACAAACCAAGATGGCCGTTTCTGGAAATGGTGAAAGGAGCTCAGATGTAAGTCCGTTTACTATTTCCATGGCTGCTAGTGCAAGGGGAATATGCGAGCGGACTGGACGAGGAGAAGTGAGTGGCACTAGAGAGCGGGAAGTGGCAATCCAGTGCAGCAGTGCTGCGGGGGTGTCAGTGGCGACAAAGCATAGGTCTGAAAGTAAAATAATGGTATGCAGAGAGGTGCCAGTGGACTGGATGCAACTCAGACCATTGTTGCCAGATTCAGTCTGCGCTCCTGGCTGTGATGTGTGACCCTCCCAAGTGCATTGCCCTTTTAAGATGGGCCATGACTGGCCTGATCTAATAAAAGGAGCTCCTGCCTGCACGTGCCTCAGAACAGCTGCAGACTCCAACAAGAATGGAATGACTGAGTCTGTCTCTCATTTCAGGCCTGCAGGCCACCACTCTGTGACCACGGGGCCTGAAGGCCATGTTCATGTGGACCCCTCATGCCAGCTAGGTGGCCAGGAGCCACACAGGCCAATCCAGTAGCCTGATGCTAAAGGCATCCATGGGTGCATAACCCCCCACCCCGCAGGCCCGTGTCTGCACGGCCTAGCAGGCTCCGCCCTGCACCATGATTAAGACTGGGTGATTCTCGACAACCATCAGAGGCGCTGTGCCTCCCACTCACATGCTGCTCTCCCCAGCACTGAGGGGGCCGTCTCGAGTTTCCTCGCCCGGCCCCCCCTAACACTGATTGGCAGGCACTTCTCTCACACCTAGAACCCCGAATTGGTCATTTTCTTGAGATTTTACACGCTGTGTTTGCAACATAAGGTGCATCTTGTGAAAGCATGATGCCCAACAAGTTGTACCACATTCCATTAATGTAACCCAAGTCTTCCTTTCAACTTGCATTCCATTCCTGTGTAAGGTTTAACCACTGCATTTGTCCATTTTGCTTTCCTTGCCAATTATTCCTCTGTGCATGCACCCAGCTGCGCTTTATTACTTCTCTGCAATAAATTGGCATGACACAGTATTTCATATGGCAAACTTGGCCGCAGTTTTATTTCCATAACAACAGAATTATTGTACACATTTGTGAACTTCAGTCTGCAAGTGTGGCGCTTGCTCCGTGCCGGATTTCCCTTGCTTCCCCCTATACTTTTGTATAGTAGGCCCCCAACTCCCCCGACCCTTTGTACCTGAGCCTATCCTGCCCGTGCAGGTGTCCGTGGGTGGGGAGAGCGCCGTTTTTTGGGGGAAGCTGAGCCTTGTTCGTTACCACCAGACGCCCCCGCCGTTTAGGCCCCCAAGAGGCGCTGGTCCGGAAGAGCGAAGACCCATTCCGGTTTCCTTCTGGCTCATCCGGAGTCTATAATTTGTGCTTGGTTGCCCAAACACAGCCACGCCACTAAGTGGGTTCCCGCCCACTGTGGCTCCCCTTCTTCCTGTCTCCCACTCACAACTTCCGCAATATGGTACAAATGTTCCAGAAAAAGAGCTCCATCCCTTTTGCGGACAGGTGTAACCCATTTTTTAGAAAGTACTCGGGCGTCTTTCCGTTGATCAGGCCATGCCTGATTTGATGGAAGCCTCTGCCCTGCAGAACTTTGCAATGGCGCCATTCAACTTCCTCCTCGATTTTTCAACTGCTGAATGGTTCTCGGCACCCCTCCATTGTGCCCTGGGAATAACTTCCGACCATATGATCTCAGTTTCGCCCAACTGCGCCGAGATCTCCTGCAATGAGCTCGTAATGACCATCAACAAAACTCCTCTCCCCAGGCTGGTCAGGTCGTTCCCTCCCAAGTGTATCACCAACACCTCAGGCTTTTGCTGCCTTTTCAGCAATTTCTGCAACTGCCCCTTTAGCTGAGCCCACTTCATCCCTGGCACCCCGTGCCACTCAATCCTGAACTCGCCGGCTGTCAGCTCCTCCTGTTGCTGAGTCCAGCTCGCCTTGGCCCTTGAGACGAACGAGTGCCCCATTACCCACACGGTGCGCTTCCTCCTTCCTTGCACTGCTGGGAAATGACAAGTGGAGTGAACGGCATGGTTAACTTATATCTTTTCTGGCCTGATATTTTGTTTGTAGCACCCCGAAGACCATCTCCCCAACCTCATGATGTCCTCTGCCCCCAGGCCCCCGACTGCCGCAGGGGTGGCGGCCCCTATTCGAAATGAGTGTGTCCCAAACCGGCCACCCGTCAACCCCATCTTTGCCAGGCCCTGGGCCATCACTTTTTTAAACTGGAAGCGTCTTAGTGCGGACCCGTCTCTGTGCAAGAGCCACGGAGCCTCTGCCTCTGACGGCTGGCGCCGCTGGAGAAAGTTGGCCACCGCCGCCACTGGGCATACTCTGCTTGTTTGGATGGCTTGCAGTGTTAATGCCACCCCATTCCCTTTCTGATCCGTTTTTGACCTTCTCACATAGATGACCACCTGGGTGCTGTTCACCTGAACGTCCCTCAAGCGTAAAAACCCGCTCCCCTTGCCGTTTTTATTCTCTGGCACCAGCTCGCTGACCCTGAGAGCCACAAAGAATGCCACCGTAAAGGCAGCTGTGAACAGTACCCTCTCGGCCTCGCCGTTACGTACTGTGTCCAGACATTTAATTAACCCATGTAGTTTTAAAATATCAATTGTCCGCCTCTCATCTGGTTTTGTTACTGTTTGTTTTGCCCAGCCTCTCATGGCCAGCGTGATGTAGTGAACCTTGGTGGGGTCCTTCTCCCCCTTAAGCTTGGCGTAATGCGCAATGGCCGCCAAGTGGTACCCTACCCATGCCCGGGTCTTCCCTGTCTTCCAGCACCAGCCCACAAAGGCCCGTATCGGGTTCTCACCCTGGTCGCCTGGCAGCACCTCTTCTCGGAATTGCGTAAAATGATCCCAACATGCCCTGTACCTTTTAGCTGTACCTGGCGCCAGTGCTGCCTCTACCAAGGAGCTCAGATCACCCAAATCATCCCCCACCACTGATCCTCGAACGGGGCCATTTCCTTCCTTGCTTCGGGCAGCTTTCCCGGAACCTGTCCCACTGTAAATGAGACAGAGAATCAGCAGCCGGGTTTTTTATACCGGGAATGTGCCGTGCCCTGACTTCAATGTTCAAACCCAACAGACTTTTGGTGAGTTCCCTGAGTAGCCTTAGCACCCTCAGATTGCAAGATGACTCTGTGTTAATATTCTGGACCACTGCCAAATTATCCGACCATAAGGCAACTTTTTTGTTCTCTAGGTGTTCCCCCCACAACTTGAATGCCACTACTATGGGGAATAGTTCCAATAGCGTAATGTCCTTTGTGACACCTTCCCTGTGCCATTCCAGTGGCCATGCTTTGCCACACCACCTGTCCCACAGGATTGCACCAAAGCCCAGGGACCCAGAGGAATCGGTAAACAGTTTGAGCCTCTGACTGCTAGCCCAGTCTGCCCTCCAGATTGCCACCCCATTGGACTCTGTTAGGAAGGTGTCCCACATCCTGAGATCCTCCTTTACCTCTGCTCCCAACCTGACATGCTGAGAGGCGTGTTGCAAACCTACTGTTTTCAGTTCCACACTTCTGGCAAACGCCCTGCCCAATGGTATTACTCTCCCCGCAAAATTGAGGTTTCCTGCCAGCGACTGCAACTCCCGCAGGGTCGCCTTGCTTTTCCCCAACAGGCCTTGTATCGTGACCTGTAGTTTCTGCACCTTGTCCAGCGGGAGCCTACACTCGCCCTTTATTGAATCAATCCCAATCCCCAGAAATGTCAATGTAGTGGCTGGACCCATGGTCTTCCCTGGTGCCAAAGGCACCCCCAGATGTCCCATCACCCCCTGAAATTCCTCCATCAGGGCCCTGCATTCCGCAGTCCCCTTTCTACCAATGAAGAGGAAATCATCCAGGTAATGCAAAATTCCCCCCTTTCTTCTTTTTTTGCCTCACTGTAAATTCCAAGAAGGAGCTGAACACCTCAAAATAAGCGCATGAGATAGCGCAACCCATTGGCAGGCACCTGTCGTAATAGTAGTCGTTGCCCACCTTGAAACCCAGCAAATGGTAACTGCCTTTATGGATTGGTAACAATCGAAATGCTGACTCTATGTCTGCTTTCCCCAACAGAGCCCCCTCCCCAGCCCTTTTTACCATTTGCACCGCATCCTCCAGTGAGGCGTACTGTACCCTGCACAATTCTTGAGGTATGCCATCATTCACTGACTGACCCTCGGGGAAGGAAAGGTGGTGGATCAGGCAGAACTGGCCCTCTTCCTTCTTCGGTACCAACCCTAGTGGGGATACCACCAAGTTGTCCATGGGTGGAGCAGGGAATGGGCCTGCCACTCTTCCTAGCCTAACTTCCTTTTCCACCTTCCTCTGTACCACCTCTGGTTTCTCCAACGCTGACCGTAGGTTGGCCGCTTCATTCCCCCCCTGGCTACCTGCCCCAGGGATCTGAAAACCCCACCTGAACCCTTGCCACAACAACTTTGCATCCACCTTATTGTGATATATATTCAGAAAAGGAGTCATGGCAAGGAGGTTAACCGGCGTGGGTAAGTTACCTTTAATCACAGTTTTGTCATTTACAGTTTCCCCCACGTTGCATTGCTTTGCCGGTACTTTAATCGCTGTTTGCCTTCTCTTTTGGTTTGCTACTTTCCTTGTGTTTGGCCTCGCCTGGGGTGGCTCTGCGGGGACCGGCGCTGCCTCCCCTTTGATGCTTGTACCTGCATGTTTTACCATATGAACAGTACCCCTCTGCAAACCTCCAGCAGTTCTCTTGCTCCCCCTGGTGGGCTGCTGCCTGATACACCCAGGAGGAGGGCCCGCGAAAGGACCCCCTCCCCAGCTGCGTGTACCCCCCTCTGCCCCTCCCTGCTCGGGACCTCTCCCCTTGCGGCTTGTCCTCTGGCTCCCTGGAGGGTACCACTTTGTCGATGTATCCCCCGACATCCAACTCATCCCACAACATTGCTGGCCATATTTGCATCTTTAGCCTGAAACCGGTCATACTCCAGCCACCCCTCGCCGCCATATTTCTGATATAAGTCATGCACATACTGCTCATACGCTATCATCGCTAGCGCATCCTGTGGATACCTTTCCAACATCACTGACATGTACATCCTATATGCCTTGAGCCAATTGTTAATGGAGTGCTCCACCTTGGTGCTCTCCCTGTCCCTCTTTTCCTTCTTCTTCTCGGACAGCTCTTTCAGCCCCCCCACATGGGCACAATCCCTAGTAAGTCGAAGATGTCAATAAATTCTTTCCTTCACAACCTCTCTTTGACCGCCCATGGAATATGCCATACCAAAGAATTCACTGTTGCCCGCATTGGAGCAAACCCTGGCATTGGTCTACCATACTGAGTTGCCTGACCCCAAACTCCCCCTGGTCCAAAGCTGGTTGGGCCTGCTGCTGGAAGCTGCGCTGTGCTCTGAATCCCTGACAAGACTGCCCCCGGCCCCAGTCCCTATCCACTCTGGCCCGCTTGCGCACTTGATGGGGCCACTGGTACCGGTGGTTGAGCCATCCCCGTGGTGCTAGGTGCCCCCGGCCCTTGACTCCACCACTCCTGTCCCCCTGTTGCCCCCGCTGCGGCGGCCATCTGCGATTGCTGACTGCCCCCCCCAGGAGGACCCACGCTAGGCAGACCGACTGATAGAAAACCCCTGGGTGGGATCCCGCTCTTCTGTGGCAACTGACTTATTCCCCCTACTTGGGACCATACCTGACCCCCATTTCTACCCAATGGCCCCCCCAAAGCCCTGGGCTGTCCCCTGCTGAGTCAATGCTCCCACACTATTCACCATCGCTTCCATCATACTGGCATTAGAAATTACATTTGGCACTTGCCCATTTTTTCCCCATGCTTGCATGCATTCCATCACCATACCTTTCACCATCTCCAGGGATGTGGTTCCTTCCCCAGCTACGTCAACCGCTCTGGTCGCAGGAGTGCTGGGTGGGCCCCACACGGTTCCCTGGAGCCTCAGCAGGTGTAGGAGCCGTTACGGCCACATCCTCCTGCGCCCTCCCCTTCTGTCGTGGCCTCTTGGTGCTTTTAGCCTGTTCCTTGTTTGCTTTAGCCTTTGCCGTCATTGTCCTCTTTCTTTTCTTCACCTGAACCTCTTCTTCCTCGTCCTCCTCCACACTGTGAATCTCCACCTCTACCACCGTTGCCTCACTGGCACTGTCCTGAAACATGAGTGGTGAGTTCTCTACCACCTGGCTGTGTCCGAGCCCTTCCTGGCCCGGTTGGGCCACCATTGTCGTCATCCAATCCGGCCCATGTGTTGCTGCCGCCACACTGGCCATCTCCAAAAAGGCTGCCAGATCCATTGTGTGTGGATCTACTGCTGGGCCACCTGCCCGCTTCCTTTCCCCTTTGGGAAGCCTGTTGCTGTTCCCCGTGGCTCACTGTCCTATCCTAGCCTCTTGGTGGTCGCCTGCTTGCCACAGGCCTTTCCGTGTGTTTTTGAGGCCTTTGTGACTGGCCCGCTGCTCCCAGCAGGTGGGTCTAGCCCTGGGCATCAAGACCGCTCTGGGCGATCTGCCGGCGCCTGCTTGGCTGCTCGCTCCCCCCTTCCGCTGCTTTGTTGTGGCTTGATGTGCAGCGAGCAACTGCGGGGCACGTCTGTGCGCCCCTGCCCCTGGCAGCCCGCTTTGGGCGTCCAAGTCCTTCCGATGCGGCCGCAGCTCTAAACACGTGTGCTGCTCAAGCCAAGCAAAAACCGCTTGTGGTTGTCCGCTTGTTCCGCCCGCCTCTTTCGTGCAGCGCTGCGGCAACCGATGAGTGTGCCGGCCCTGAGGTGAGGGATCCCACTGTGGCCCGCCTGCGGATGTCCGCAAGGGCAGTCCGGGACCTTAGTACGGGGCTGCGGCCTCAGACGTACCTTCCGCTCCTTCCTCGACAACGCCCCCTCCTCGCCTTCAGCGCACAGCTGCGTAGGGTCCGCTCCCGCTGGCCTCCTCGATCCCGGGCTCCTGCCCCACCTTCACCGCGCAGTTGAGCTGGGTCCGCTCACGCTGGCCTCCTCGCTCCTGGACTCCTGCCCTGCCTTCATTGTAGATCTGAGCCGTGTCCGCTCACGCTGGCCTCCTCGATCCTGGGCTCCTGCCACGCCTTCCACTGCCCCGCTGCGACACGTTCGGCACGGCAAACAAACTCCTCCTTCAACGCAATCCAACGAAATCACAACGAAATCCTTCTGCCACGGCGAGTCAGCAGGGCCCCACTGCAGGAGCGAGATGTTTCTGCAGTCGGACCCTGCTGCTTACAAGGCGGCTCGCCCCGTCCACTTCTTTTGTTTAGCCCTTCGCAGGCTTTTGGGTTGTTTTGGCGCCTTGGTGCTGTTCCGCCCCCTGCCCTCCCATTTCCCAGGGGGAGGGTAACCGGTTTTAAGGGACATGACCCTGCAGCTGTTAAAATGCTGCCTCCTCCATTTTGCTTCTGGTCTTTCTCGTCATCAGCGACACTCTGTTCTTTCATCCATCCCCCGTTATTTCTTCAAACAGTTTTTTTATATTTGTGTGGGTTTGCCCAAGCAGCCCGTCTCGTATTATTTACTCCCTATTAACCACCCTCCTTACCACTTAACCCCCTTATATATTCCGATGAGTGTTTTAGATGAAATATTTTCAGCAAAAAACTTGGCGAAAGCTTTACTGGCTATGTAACAACGCCGTACCCTTTGGAGGATAAGCCCCTCCTACCCCAAGCACAGTTCTGCCTAGTCTGCACAGCCTCATTTTCACACACATTCCTGCCCTAGTTCTATTGGAACGAGTAGCTACATTTTAAAGATTCTTTATAATTGGCCCACATTGTGTATAGGCGCTATATAAATAAACTATCATATCATACCAGAGACCATACCCCAGTTTTGTATGCAATAGGTTTGCCCCGTGCCGTAGCGCAGTAAGCCCACAGTTCTTAAGTCTGTACCAATTGAACCTTTTGAAATATTGTGACTTAATGCCCACACACACATGCATTAAAGACTTGTTTCTAACTGCATACATGCATAACCGTGCATATGCCATGCACGAGCAAAATGATCACGTGATGCATCCCGTATCATTCACACTCTGTTACCTATTGTGTGACAGTCTCATGATGTATTATGCAACACCCCAACAGCAGAGCCTGTCTTTTGCTAGTCATACATACACTACAACACATTTACAACATGCTCAAACAATAAATACCACGAAAAAAATAATTGGACACACTAAACACGCGTGTCATAAAAAGAGCATTCCTTTCTTGCTAATACATGTATGATTAGTACAGAATACAAGGTGTGCAACTTTTTTTTGGACACCTCTGCAAGTACCTCTTCTGTTTTTGATACACCCTAACAAAATGAAGGGAAACATGTGTCCCACTGCTTATATGGAAGAGTTTGCAGACAATGGTCAACCAATTGGCAAGTCCAAATTAATTAACTATATGTTTTTGCAGTTGTAAGCCAATGAATGTCCCAATATTGTGGCTGCCCAATACTGATTGAAACGTATGTCGCTTGGGAGGGTCATCCAAATTGCACCAACTTGCTATTAAATGAAAGGAAGGACGCGTACAGTCTGAAGGGTGATTGCAAATGCTTTAAATCACAAAAATTCTTGAGTTCCAAATTTTGGGTTGCTTCATCTCAGAAAGTAACAGCTTCCTTTTGTTACTTTTTTCAACATCTATTTGTCTCCCCTTGGAAAGTATCAACTGTTAGTATCTCTATCAACCTCTATTTAAGACCGCTACGCGTGGTTCTCCACTGTTTTCCAGTGGATCATCAAGAAGTTTTACTAGAGTTGTCAGGTTATCTAAAGTAAAATTAAATAAAGAAAAGAAAATGCCATAAATCAAAAGATGCATGATTGTAGTGAGTTTTAAGTACTGGCTCTACAATGTTAAACATAATATGTCTCCAAATTAGGGAATGACTTATCCTTAATTGATTCTTGTTTTTTATTGAGTCGTTTCATCCTGAGCTGAGCTCTCAACAGAACCAATGCACACATCTGCAGAACAATCTTGTCTGTAAAAATGTCTACAGCAACAACCTTAGCAGATACATCATAGCTACAAACTTTAACAAAGACATTTGAAGAATTTGGAACCCCCACTTACTCTGAATGAATTCACTGGTTGGACTCCTGTTATAGCACGTGTCGAGTAAAAGCGACGGATGCTGTGTTCGGACTGTTCTCTGCATGTCGTTGTGTAGGTTCACGAAGCACGTGTCGAGATGATCATGGAGAGTATTTGTGATGTTGAAATGTGTGCAGCAGTGGTTTTGCTGTTGAAAGCATGAGTGGAGTTCAGCAGGGACTTCCCTGTCCTAGGATGTGGACATCCAAAAGGGATCGTCTGAGGGTGTCGCTGTACAGATGTCACCTGCGGGCATTAAGCGAGCTGGCTCTGCCAGGGGTGCAAACCCTCAGACATCTGGTTGGGGTTTCAAGACAAGGCTCAGACCATGTAAGGTTGTGTTTATGTTCATTCATATATATTGCACCTTAGGCCCACGGGCAGACGGGCGCAACCACAAAAACACAAAAATACATGTGTGTATAAATATAAAACAGGTGAAATACAGCAAGACCAACTACAAAACACCAAAGTTAAAAAAAGGAAAACGGACAAGATAAAAACAGCGAGGCCAAGCGGTACAACCAATAGAAAGCGAGCGGCCAGGAAGCAGCGTTAACAACTGTGCAAGTAAAATAAGAGGTATGAGGGACCTCTTAAACAGCTAGAAGTGAAGGGTCCAGTCTTAAATGAGAGGGCAATTCATTCCTGAGGAAAGGAGCTGTCAAATTAAAGGAGCGTTTTCCGGCCCTCCCTTACTTTATTTGGTGCATGGTAAGCAGATCACTCCGGTTGGATCTCAATGACCGGGTCATTTTTTCCATATAAGCACTCATGGGTGATGCTAAGAACCCTAAAGTGTATGCGTTCTTTGACAGGCAGCCTGCGCAAGGCTCGACGCGCAGAGGTGATGTGCGCGCTCTGATGACATTGGACCAAGATCCTCACAGAACTGATCTGCAAAACGTGAAGTTTGGATGTATTGCCCTGTGAAGTGCCCACCAGTAAGTTGCCACAATGATCGATTTTTGCGGCAATCATTGTGTGGGCACGCGCGGCGCAGTTCTCAACAGAATTAAATAATTGCCCAATACGACAAAGCAGCTCCATATGATATACAGATGATGACATCACTGCCATGACCTGGTCCTTCATTGAAAGTGTGTAATCAAAATAAAGTCCCAATGTTTTAAGCTTCGGAAGGACAGTGATAGGACACCCCGCAATACTTAAGTTCTTATGCATAGATGGTAACTTAGAGAGCCTTGGTTGCGTACCCACCAATTGGAGTTCTACCTTGGCATCCTTAAGAGCAAGCCCATTGTGTGCCATCCAGCTTTGAATTAGATCAAATATAACATTCACTCTGGCCACATCTGATTCATAGTCACCCCAATGTGTGGGGCTCAAAACAGAGGCCAGTCCCAGTAGTTTGCAAAAGCCTCCCCTCCCTCACATGTCCCTAATGTTTACTCCAGAGTGACCTCGAGCATCCCGGGAGAATATCCAGAATTTTTTTTATTTTATGAAATATTTGTGGGAACAAAAATCCTCCAAAATGTGGGTGATTCCGGCAATCTCCTAAAGTATTCACCCAGCACTGCTTTACAAGCATACTGCAGAATCTGTGTGCAACCTGTGTACTCAGACGCCCACCTTTCTGGAAGTAGGTTAGTTTCCAATGCCACTGATTGACATTATATCACCTATTAAGTGTAACTGAAAAACAACTGCGTGGTTTTCAGACTTTCATTATTTTTTAAAAAGCTTTATTTAGTATTTTGTTAAAGTTCATTTATTATCTATCTATTATTATGTTAACACAAATATATTTCTTTTACCCTTAATTTGAAGGGTATAAGAAATACATGTTTCCAGAACTTTGGTTGTGAACCACCCAATTAAGAAGCAGCATTTCTGGGCACTATTAACTGATAGAATCTCTGCTTCCTTGTGGCTCGGTGCAGCCAAAACTCTCCCTCGCTTGCTGCTGCCCCAGCAAATTGAATCTTCCTCGGCCTGTATCTCCACCACCTGCTCTTCCACCGCCTCTCCGGTCATATCACTATGTAGGCCATACAGGCCTGCTGCCTCTTACCCGCTCGTGGCTACCTGCCTTGCAACGCCGACGCGCAGCTCTTTTCCCGCGTGACGTAGCCAGGTTGTCACTGACGCAGGCAAAATGATATCAGCTGCTTTGGAAGGAAGTATGAGTACAACACGCCTTAGCAACTGCGGGGAGAGGGCCTTTTCTGCCCATTAAGGACCCACAGTTCTCCTTAGAGGTCCTAGCTTTGCTCAGACCACTAAAGTCTTAAGTTGGTGATGGCCAAAGAATTCAATTTTTTAACACATTGTGATTTCATTCCTCTCTTTCAGATCAAACCTATTCTGTTTCCTGGGCCACACACATTTCATCCACTCAACCTCTTCTTTATGGAGCGCCTCAAAGCTCTGTGCTTGTCCGTTTTCCGTTTTCTCTCTACACTGTCCCTCCCTCTACCCTTAACTCACATTGTATCTTACCATGTCACTTTTACGCTGAGGACACTCAGCTCTGACTTTCTTTTTCTTCCTTGGCTGACTTCCTTCACTCCATTGTCTCCCCCCACTATATCTATCTGAACCCCATAAAGTCTGAGGTCCTATTTGTTGCTGCCACCCTACTGCCCCCACCTGATCACTCCTTTTCCCATCTTCGCTTCCTCATTCTTCCTCAGCGGGCAATCTCAGGGTTACTTTTGACTCATGTCTTTCCATGTCTTTGAATATCTCTGGCATGCTGGCACATGTTGCCTCTTCCTCTTTCTTCCTCAGCAGGCAATCTCAGGGTTACTTTTGACTCAAGTCTTCCCATGTCTCCGGCAATGCTGGCACATGTTGCCTCTTCCTCTTTCTTCCTCAGCGGGCAATCTCAGGGTTAGTTTTGACTCATGTCTTTCCATGTCTTCACATGTCTTCGGCAATGCTGGAACATGTCGCTTATTCCTCTTTCTTCCTCAGTGGGCAATCTCAGGCTTACTTTTGACTCATGTTTTTCCATGTCTTTGCATGTCTCGGCAATGCCCACACGTTGCCTCTTTCTCATTCTTCCTCAGCGGGCAATCTCAGGGTTACTTTTGACTCATGTCTTTGCATGTCTTGGCAATGCTGGCACATATTCCTTCTTCGTCTTTCTTCCTCAGAGGGCAATCTCAGGGTTACTTTTGACTCACGTCTTCCCATGTCTCTGGCATGCTGGCACATGACGCTTATTCCTCTTTATTCCTCAGCGGGCAATCTCAGGGTTAGTTTTGACTCATGTCTTTCCATGTCTTCACATGTCTTCGGCAATGCTGGAACATGTCGCTTATTCCTCTTTCTTCCTCAGTGGGCAATCTCAGGCTTACTTTTGACTCATGTCTTTCCATGTCTTTGCATGTCTCGGCAATGCCCACACGTTGCCTCTTTCTCATTCTTCCTCAGCGGGCAATCTCAGGGTTACTTTTGACTCATGTCTTTGCATGTCTTGGCAATGCTGGCACATATTCCTTCTTCGTCTTTCTTCCTCAGAGGGCAATCTCAGGGTTACTTTTGACTCACGTCTTCCCATGTCTCTGGCATGCTGGCACATGACGCTTATTCCTCTTTATTCCTCAGCGGGCAATCTCAGGGTTACTTTTGACTAATGTCTTTCCATGTCTTTGCATGTCTCTGGCAATGCTGGCACATGTTGCTTCTTCCTCTTTCTTCCTCAGCGGGCAATCTCAGGGTTACTTTTGACTCATGTCTTTCCATGTCTTCACATGTCTTCGGCAATGCTGGAACATGTCGCTTATTCCTCTTTCTTCCTCAGCGGGCAATCTCAGGGTTACTTTTGACTCATGTCTTTCCATGTCTTTGCATGTCTCCGGCAATGCTGGCACATGTTGCTTCTTCCTCTTGCTTCCTCAGCGGGCAATCTCAGGGTTACTTTTGACTCATGTCTTTCCATGTCTTCACATGTCTTCGGCAATTCTGGAACATGTCGCTTATTTCTTTTTCTTCCTCAGTGGGCAATCTCAGGCTTACTTTTGACTCATGTCTTTCCATGTCTTTGCATGTCTCGGCAATGCCCACACGTTGCCTCTTTCTCATTCTTCCTCAGTGGGCAATCTCAGGGTTACTTTTGACTCATGTCTTTGCATGTCTTGGAAATGCTGGCACATATTCCTTCTTCGTCTTTCTTCCTCAGAGGGCAATCTCAGGGTTACTTTTGACACATGTCTTCCCAATTCTCCGGCAATGCCGGCACATGTTGCTTCTTCCTCTTTCTTCCTCAGCAGGCAATCTCAGGGTAACTTTTGACTCATGTCTTTCCATGTCTTCGCATGTCTCTGGCAATGCTGGCACATGTTGCTTCTTCCTCTTTCTTCCTCAGCGGGCGATCTCAGGGTTACTTTTGACTCATGTCTTTGCATGTCTTGGCAATGCTGGCACATATTCCTTCTTCATCTTTCTTCCTCAGCGGGCAATCTCAGGGTTATTTTTGACTCATGTCTTTGCATGTCTCGGCAATGCTGGCACATGTTCCTTCTTCCTCTTTCTTCCTCAGCGGGCGATCTCAATGGTTACTTTTGACTCATGTCTTTGCATGTCTTGGCAATGCTGGCACATATTCCTTCTTCATCTTTCTTCCTCAGTGGGCAATCTCAGGGTTACTTTTGACTCATGTCTTTCCATGTCTTTGCATGTCTCCGGAAATGCTGGCACATGTTCTTTCTTCGTCTTTCTTCCTCAGAGGGCAATCTCAGGGTTACTTTTGACTCATGTCTTTCCATGTCTTTGCGTGTCTCCGGCAATGCTGGCACATGTTCCTTCTTCGTCTTTCTTCCTCAGTGGGCAATCTCAGGGTTACTTTTGACTCATGTCTTTCCATGTCTTCCCATGTCTCTGGCATGCTGGCACATGTTGCCTCTTCCTCTTTCTTCTTCAGCGGACAATCTCAGGGTTACTTTTAACTCATGTCTTCCCATGTCTCCGGCATGTTGACACATGTTGCCTCTTCCTCTTTCTTCCTCAGCGGGCAATCTCAGGGTTACTTTTAACTCATGTCTTTCCATGTCTTCGCATGTCTCCGGCAATGCTGGCACATGTTGCCTCTTCCTCTTTCTTCCTCAGCGGGCAATCTCAGGGTTACTTTTGACTCATGTCTTTCCATGTCTCCGGTAATGCTGGCACATGTTCCTTCTTCGTCTTTCTTCCTCAGCGGGCAATCTCAGGGTTACTTTTAACTCATGTCTTTCCATGTCTTCGCATGTCTCCGGCAATGCTGGCACATGTTGCCTCTTCCTCTTTCTTCCTCAGAGGGCAATCTCAGGGTTATTTTTGACTCATGTCTTTCCATGTCTTTGCATGTCTCTGGCAATGCTGGCACATGTTGCCTCTTCCTCTTTCTTCTTCAGCGGGCAATCTCAGGGTTACTTTTGACTCATGTCTTTCCATGTCTCTGGCAATGCTGGCACATGTTCCTTCTTTGTCTTTCTTCCTAAGCGGGCAATCTCAGGGTTACTTTTGACTCATGTGTTTCCATGTATTCACATGTCTCCGGCAATGGTGGCACATGTTGCTTTTTCCTCTTTCTTCCTTAGTGGGAAATCTGAGGGTTACTTTTGACTCATGTCTTTCCATGTCTTCACATGTCTCCGGCAATGCTGGCATATGTTGCTTTTTCCTCTTTCTTCCTTAGCGGGCAATCACAGGGTTACTTTTGACTCATGTCTTTCCATGTCTTTCCATGTCTCGACAATGCTGGCACATGTTCCTTCTTCGTCTTTCTTCCTCAGAGGGCAATCTGAGGGTTACTTTTGACTCATGTCTTTCCATGTCTTTGCATGTCTCCGGCATGCTGGCACATGTTGCCTCTTCCTCTTTCTTCCTCAGCAGGCAATCCCAGGGTTACGTATGACTCATGTCTTTCCATGTCTTTGCATGTCTCTGGCAATGCTGGCACATGTTGCCTCTTCCTCTTTCTACCTCAGAGGGCAATCTCAGGGTTACTTTTGACTCATGTCTTCGCATGTCTCCAGCAATGCTGGCACATGTTGCTTCTTCCACTTTCTTCCTCAGCAGGCAATCTCAGAGTTACTTTTGACTCATGTCTTTCCATGTCTTTGCATGTCTCTGCAATGCTGGCACATGTTCCTTCTTCGTCTTTCTTCCTCAGCGGGCAATCTAAGGGTTACCTTTGACTCATGTCTTTCCATGTCTTTGCATGTCTCCGGCATGCTGGCACATGTTGCCTGTTCCTCTTTCTTCCTCAGCGGGCAATCTCAGGGTTACTTTTGACTCATGTCTTTGCATGTCTCGGCAATGCTGGCACATCTTCCTTCTTCGTCTTTCTTCCTCAGCAGGCAATCTCAGGGTTACTTTTGACTCATGTCTTTGCATGTCTCGGCAATGCTGGCACATGTTCCTTCTTCGTCTTTCTTCCTCAGCAGGCAATCTCAGGGTTACTTTTGACTCATGTCTTTGCATGTCTCGGCAATGCTGGCACATGTTCCTTCTTCATCTTTCCTCCTCAGAGGGCAATCTCAGGGTTACTTTTGACTCATGTCTTTCCATGTCTTTACATGTCTCGGCCAATGCTGGCACATGTCGCTTCTTCCTCTTTCTTCCTCAGTGGGCCATCTCAGGGTTACTTTTGACTCATGTCTTCCCATGTCTCTGGCATGCTGGAACATGCTGCCTGTTCCTCTTACTTCCTCAGCGGCAATGTCAGGGTTACTTGTGAATCATGTATTTCCTTGTCTTCTTATTTCTCCGGCAATGCTGGCACATGTTGCTTCTTCCTCAGCGGGCAACAATCTCAGGGTTACTTTTAACTCATGTCTTCCCATGTCTCCGGCAATGCTGGCACATGTTGCTTCTTCCTCTTTCTTCCTCAGCGGGCAATCTCAGGGTTACTTTTGACTCATGTCTTTCCATGTCTTCACATGTCTCTGGCAATGCTGGCACATGTAGCTTCTTCCTCTTTCTTCCTCAGCGGGCAATCTCAGGGTTACTTTTGACTCATGTCTTTCCATGTCTCGACAATGCTGGCACATGTTCCTTCTTCGTCTTTCTTCCTCAGAGGGTAATCTCAGGGTTACTTTTGACTCATGTCTTTCCATGTCTTTGCATGTCTCCGGCATGCTGGCACATGTTGCCTCTTCCTCTTTCTTCCTCAGCAGGCAATCTCAGGGTTACTTATGACTCATGTCTTTCCATGTCTTTGCATGTCTCTGGCAATGCTGGCACATGTTGCCTCTTCCTCTTTCTTCCTCAGAGGGCAATCTCAGGGTTACTTTTGACTCATGTCTTTCCATGTCTTTGCATGTCTCTGGCAATGCTGGCACATGTTGCCTCTTCCTCTTTCTTCCTCAGCGGGCAATCTCAGGGTTACTTTTGACTCATGTCTTTCCATGTCTCTGGCAATGCTGGCACATGTTGCCTGTTCCTCTTTCTTCTTCAGCTGGCAATCTCAGGGTTACTTTTGACTCATGTCTTTCCATGTCTCCGGCAATGCTGGCACATGTTGCTTCTTCCTCTTTCTTCCTCACCGGGCAATCTTAGGGTTACTTTTGACTCATGTCTTTCCATGTCTTTGCATGTCTCTGGCAATGCTGGCACATGTTGCTTCTTCCTCTTTCTTCCTCAGCGGGCAATCTCAGGGTTACTTTTGACTCATGTCTTCCCATGTCTCTGGCATGCTGACACATGTTGCCTGTTCCTCTTTCTTCCTCAGCGGGCAATCTCAGGGTTACTTTTGACTCATGTCTTTCCATGTCTTCGCATGTCTCCGGCAATGCTGGCACATGTTGCTTCTTCCTCAGCGGGCAACAATCTCAAAGTTACTTTTAACTCATGTCTTTCCATGTCTCTGGCAATGCTGGCACATGTTCCTTCTTCCTCTTTCTTCCTCAGCGGGCAATCTCAGGGTTACTTTTGACTCATGTCTTCCCATGTCTCTGGCATGCTGGAACATGTTGCCTGTTCCTCTTTCTTCCTCAGCGGGCGATCTCAGGGTTACTTTTGACTCATGTCTTTACATGTCTTCGCATGTCTCCGGCAATGCTGGCACATGTTGCTTCTTCCTCTTTCTTCCTCAGCGGGCAATCTCAGGGTTACTTTTGACTCATGTCTTTGCATGTCTCGGCAATGCTGGCACATCTTCCTTCTTCGTCTTTCTTCCTCAGCAGGCAATCTCAGGGTTACTTTTGACTCATGTCTTTGCATGTCTCGGCAATGCTGGCACATGTTCCTTCTTCGTCTTTCTTCCTCAGCAGGCAATCTCAGGGTTACTTTTGACTCGTGTCTTTGCATGTCTCGGCAATGCTGGCACATGTTCCTTCTTCGTCTTTCCTCCTCAGAGGGCAATCTCAGGGTTACTTATGACTCATGTCTTTCCATGTCTTTACATGTCTCGGCCAATGCTGGCACATGTCGCTTCTTCCTCTTTCTTCCTCAGCGGGCCATCTCAGGGTTACTTTTGACTCATGTCTTCCCATGTCTCTGGCATGCTGGAACATGTTGCCTGTTCCTCTTACTTCCTCAGCGGGCAATGTCAGGGTTACTTTTGAATCATGTATTTCCTTGTCTTCGTATGTCTCTGGCAATGCTGGCACATGTTGCTTCTTCCTCAGCGGGCAACAATCTCAGGGTTACTTTTAACTCATGTCTTCCCATGTCTCCGGCAATGCTGGCACATGTTGCTTCTTCCTCTTTCTTCCTCAGCGGGCAATCTCAGGGTTACTTTTGACTCATGTCTTTGCATGTCTCGACAATGCTGGCACATCTTCCTTCTTCGTCTTTCTTCCTCAGCAGGCAATCTCAGGGTTACTTTTGACTCATGTCTTTGCATGTCTCGGCAATGCTGGCACATGTTCCTTCTTCGTCTTTCCTCCTCAGAGGGCAATCTCAGGGTTACTTTTGACTCATGTCTTTCCATGTCTTTGCATGTCTCCGGCAATGCTGGCACTTGTTGCTTCTTCCTCTTTCTTCCTCAGCGGGTAATCTCAGGGTTACTTTGACTCATGTCTTTCCATGTCTCGGCAATGCTGGCACATGTTCCTTCTTCGTCTTTCTTCCTCAGCAGGCAATCTCAGGGTTACTTTTGACTCATGTCTTTGCATGTCTTGGCAATGCTGGCACATGTTCCTTCTTCGTCTTCCTTCCTCAGCAGGCAATCTCAGGGTTACTTTTGACTCATGTCTTCGCATGTCTCTGGCAATGCTGGCACATGTTGCTTCTTCCTCTTTCTTCCTCAGCGGGCAATCTCAGGGTTTCTTTTGACTCATGTCTTTCCATGTCTTTGCATGTCTCCGGCAATGCTGGCACATGTTGCTTCTTCCTCTTTCTTCCTCAGCGGGCAATCTCAGGGTTATTTTTGACTCAAGTCTTTGCTTGTCTCGGCAATGCTGGCACATGTTCCTTCTTCGTCTTTCTTCCTCAGCAGGCAATCTCAGGGTTACTTTTGACTCATGTCTTTGCATGTCTCAGCAATGCTGGCACATGTTCCTTCTTCGTCTTTCCTCCTCAGATGGCAATCCCAGGGTTACTTTTGACTCATGTCTTTCCATGTCTTTGCATGTCTCGGCCAATGCTGGCACATGTCGCTTCTTCCTCTTTCTTCCTCAGCGGGCAATCTCAGGGTTACTTTTGACTCATGTCTTCCCATGTCTCTGGCATGCTGGAACATGTTGCCTGTTCCTCTTTCTTCCTCAGCGGGCAATCCCAGGGTTACTTTTGACTCATGTCTTTGCATGTCTCGGCAATGCTGTCACATGTTCCTTCTTCGTCTTTCTTCCTCAGCAGGTAATCTCAGGGTTACTTTTGACTCATGTCTTTCCATGTCTCGGCAATGCTGGCACATGTTCCTTCTTCCTCTTTCTTCCTCAGCAGGCAATCTCAGGGTTACTTTTGACTCATGTCTTTCCATGTCTTCACATGTCTCTGGCAATGCTGGCACATGTTGCTTCTTCCTCTTTCTTCCTCAGCGGGCAATCTCAGGGTTACTTTTGACTCATGTCTTTCCATGTCTTTGCATGTCTCTGGCAATGCTGGCACATGTTGCCTCTTCCTCTTTCTTCCTCAGCGGGCAATCTCAGGGTTACTTTTGACTCATGTCTTTCCATGTCTCTGGCAATGCTGGCACATGTTGCCTGTCCCTCTTTCTTCTTCAGCTGGCAATCTCAGGGTTACTTTTGACTCATGTCTTTCCATGTCTCCGGCAATGCTGGCACATGTTGCTTCTTCCTCTTTCTTCCTCACCGGGCAATCTCAGGGTTACTTTTGACTCATGTCTTTCCATGTCTTTGCATGTCTCTGGCAATGCTGGCACATCTTGCTTCTTCCTCTTTCTTCCTCAGCGGGCAATCGCAGGGTTACTTTTGACTAATGTCTTTCCATGTCTTTGCCTGTCTCTGGCAATGCTGGCACATGTTGCTTCTTCCTCTTTCTTCCTCAGCGGGCAACCTCAGGGTTACTTTTGACACATGTCTTCCCATGTCTCTGGCATGCTGGCACATGTTGCCTGTTCCTCTTTCTTCCTCAGCGGGCAATCTCAGGGTTACTTTTGACTCATGTCTTTCCATGTCTTCGCATGTCTCCGGCAATGCTGGCACATGTTGCTTCTTCCTCTTTCTTCCTCAGCGGGCAATCACAGGGTTACTTTGACTCATGTCTTTGCATGTCTTGGTAATGCTGGCACATGTTCCTTCTTCGTCTTCCTTCCTCAGCAGGCAATCTCAGGGTTACTTTTGACTCATGTCTTCGCATGTCTCTGGCAATGCTGGCACATGTTGCTTCTTCCTCTTTCTTCCTCAGCGGGCAATCTCAGGGTTACTTTTGACTCATGTCTTTGCATGTCTCGGCAATGCTGGCACATCTTCCTTCTTCGTCTTTCTTCCTCAGCAGGCAATCTCTGGGTTACTTTTGACTCATGTCTTTGCATGTCTCGGCAATGCTGGCACATGTTCCTTCTTCGTCTTTCCTCCTCAACGGGCAATCTCAGGGTTACTTTTGACTCATGTCTTTCCATGTCTTCACATGTCTCTGGCAATGCTGGCACAGGTTGCTTCTTCCTCTTTCTTCCTCAGTGGGCAATCTCAGGGTTACTTTTGGCTCATGTCTTTCCATGTCTTTGCATGTCTCTGGCATGTCTCCGGCAGTGCTGGCACATATCGCTTCTTCCTCTTTCTTCCTCAGTGGGCAATCTCAGGGTTACTTTTGACTCATGTCTTTGCATGTCTTTGCATGTCTTTGCATGTCTTTGCATGTCTCTGGCATGCTAGCACATGTCGCTTCTTCCTCTTTAGCATTTGGCCGAGCACATCCATTTCTATCATTTCAGGCCACGAAACATCTTATTCTAACCCTCATCTTCTCTTGCATTGATTACTTCTCTGCTCTTCTCATTGGCCTCCTACTTCTCATCGAACCCCCCTTCGCTCGGCTTATAACTCTGCTATCCGTCTTTTTTTCCCCTCTCCTTCCACACCTGTATCACCTTCTCTTATTCATCTCTTTTCTTCCCTTGCACTCACACATTAATGTCCATTTTCTCTCTTTTGTATTCTTAAGCACCTGCGTCTTGCTCCATTCTATGGTTCCTCTCTTGTCTCCTTCTTCTCTCCCTCTCATCCCCTATGCTCACAATCCCAATCTTTCTTGACTTTTCCTAAACCCCTGTGCTTCCTGCTTTTGTTCTCTTTTGGCTCTAAAACACTAGAATTCTCTTCCCTCAATCACCCGCTCATCTAGCAATTTTCATTTCTTTTGGTTTAAAACCCACCAAATCTTGACTATTTCACGCTAATAACCTAACTTTCTTTTTTTGCTGTTGAAGTTTTCCCTTTGTCATTATTGCTTACGTGTTTGTGCCGTCAATGTAAAGCACTTTGCCGGAAGCGCTAAATAAATGCAAATGAATACAGATAAAAATACATGACAGAATTAGCAGCCTTTAGCAAGTCTAAATCGGCAGCACATATATTTGTGTGTAAATCGCTGATTACTTAATGTGGGCAGATTTTCAAAATTTCCCACAGGTTTTAGAAATGACCTAGAGATTTGGGAAAAAGCTTAAAGATTTATATTCTATTCGCACCTGGGGAAGGGTGCTCAGCCAATCAGGTGACTGGAACAATGGGCGAGAATACACATTCTCAGCGGCGTAGCTTCAGCCACGCGAGGCCCTTCCCTGAGGGGCACCATCTTTTTTTTCTTTTCGAATGTGGGGGGGCAACAGCGAGGCATCCCTGTTGCCCCATCAACCCCCATAACAAACCCAACCCCTTCCGCATCCCCACGCTCCCTCCACACTTACCTGCTGGACCGGAGCTTTGTGCTACGGTCCCAGCCTCAGCGCTCCTCTCACTCCCGGCCGCTGCCATAGAAATGGGAAGTAGCCATCTTATTTTTGTTTTCCCTTAAGAGATTGGCGTCACATGCATTTGAGCCAATCTCCCGAATTAAGCAAATGGACCATTCGCGCCCCGGGTGAAAATTACTTCCACCTCCTCTTTGGGCGGCGGACATGGCCGGTAAAAGCCCACAGCCCTCACTGTCTAGGCTCGGGCTAATGGCCAGTTACCGGCCTTGTCCACACCCCACAGAAGGGGTGAAAGACATAATCATAAAGGAAGCAGGAATTACTGGATTCAGGAAGACTGGTCTGCAGTGTAAACTCTACACAGGTTGGCAGCAAAGTTAACACTGACATTTTAATATTCAGAAATGTTGGAATATATAAGTAGATTTTAACGTAGTTGGTTTTTTTTTTGCAATTGAGAAGTAATAATATAAATGCTTGCAGTGTCTTCTGTAGATTTCAGCCCCCCACTCCCCCCACCAGTAGAAACAATCTTTTACCTTTTCAAAATCTGAAAAATATTTCTGCAGTTCATTATATTTTTCCACATATTTTCTTTTTTTATTTACTTGTTTATTACATTTATAAACATAAAAAAACAACCATAAATCAAACATCAACATAAGACTAAACACTCCTACATCTAAGTTCACCACAATAAGAGAACCCAACAGATTTGACATAAGAAAGTGATTTCAAGAAGCCATCAAGCATGGTGCATATTAATGCAATCTTACAGTTCCAAAAATCTACCCCAGATTTGTTCAAATAAGTTCAATTTCTTGTCTCTGCTAAGAATAATTTTCTCCAATCTTGACACCTGTTTTAGGTCAATCAAACATTCGGAAACAGTTGGTCTTTCCTCACATTTCCACTTCCTCAGAATTATTTTTTTTGCTGAGTTCGCCACCCTGAAAACCCAGAATCTTTGTGGGTAGGAGATTTTCCACATATTTTCAAACCACCTTCTGGCCAGTCTTTCATTTCACCAGCACCCCACAAACAGCGGGAGTGACGAAACAGGGCCTCAATGGACCGTTGCTTGCAAGCAGTGTGAGGGCATTCCATGTTTTTCACAATAACCCCATGTCAATTGTAATTAGCTCAGACCGGGCTTATTTTTCTTTGCATTCTGGGGCTTGTAGTCTTGCATTTTTAATCGTGAAAAAGCACATCCACCAGTAGCCAGATGGAGATTACAAAGAATGGTGTATGTGGAGTACTCTTTCATTACATGCACATCTGAGGATCACTGAGGCAAAAAGGGGTGTAGCATGTTCTCTCTCACTTATACGTACCTGCCACAGAGGAGCAGGAAGACCCCACGCCCTGTAAGGAGCGGGCAACGAAAAGCAAGGTGTAGCTTCCGGAGAAGGCAAACACTGTGGAAAGAGTAAAAGTCATGTTAAAATAGGAATACCCAAATTATCCTTTCCATATTGTGCCCCTTCTATAAATGTGCCCTTCTCAAGGAGCGCGGTGGCGGACCTTGCAGTATCTAACTCAGAGTTTCTGTCAACCAATCGTTATTGTTCCTTGTTTAATCACAGTCCCTATAACTATGTGCACACTTCAAACAGTTACCCCCATAAACCAGATACACATAAAAACAAAACACTGGGGAAACACAGTCAAGCACATGCCACAGGTCTATGGGCCTCTTTATGATTTTGTCAGTAAATCCACGGTATATCTGCAAAAGTCCCGAAAAACTCATTTACTGCTACTGTCATTTGGTCCCATGAGCTTACCACAGGATTACAAGTGGTGGAAGGGCAATGTAAATAAATCCCCATTGGCCGCAGGACTCCATGGGGATCTTGGCAGAATTACTGCGAGCTGTAATCCAGCACCACTACTCCACCATTTCAAGGCCAAACTTGGAATTCAGTGGTGCAGTACAATTGGTGACAATTCCATTTCCGCCCAAAAAAGTGGCAGCTATTCCAGCGCAGTGCCAAACTTGTAATGAGGCCTATATGTGTTAGGGGTGTTTGATTATGTGTTTGTTGAAGAGGTTGCTCCTTAGTGCTTTTTAGACTTGCAGCAGAGCCAGTGCCAGCCTTATGTGTCGTGGGAGGGGTGAAGGGGGTCATTGCAGAGCCCGGAGCTGTCGGCATATGGTCTGTCTCGTGGCTGTATCTTTGAATTTCCAAAATTCAGATGCTGGGATTTCCTGTACACCTGAGATGACTGATTCCTCTACAAGGTGCAGTGGAGCTTTGATAGTGATGGCTTTGAGCAACCCTCACTGGTTCCTCTTTCGGCACACATCAACTTGAAGCAAGTGCCTTCAAGTTGTTGCTTGTCCGAAGGAGGAACGAGTGAGGGTCCATCATGGTTAGGCAATGTGGCAGTATTGCCTGAGTCTTTTGATTAACCTTGACACGGGTAGTGTAGTTCAGTTGCAACGTGCTCGCTCATCTTGGAAGCTAGACGACACAGAGCAACACAGGTTCGAATCCTGGGTCCGTGCTTAGAAACCTCTTCGGTATTAAGCATGTTATAAAAAAAACAATTATAATTATAATAACCTTGCTGCGGGGCATATGATGCTTTTCAGGAGAAGTAGCGTGACACCGGGGAGCCAGCTATGATCAAATACTGAAGAGCATTGGGAGAATTGGTGTACTTTCAGAGCATTCTAAAACCATTTTCAAAAGTAGACTTCTACTTGAACGGTATGAGATGGAAACGCCGGGTTCTCAACTGCGTGACCACTCAACAAGCCCAAAGGTACAATGTGTCTGCTTGATGTCTACAATTCCTCAGGTTAATGAAACCTGCTTCAAAATGAAAAGCAGTCAATAAGCCACATCAACAGCATAGCCACAATAGACTTACAAGGCGGGACAGTCCCTATATGTCAATATCCAAGTTCACATTTAAACCAATTAGAAACATCTGTATCAAACACAACCAATTAGATAGAAGAGTTTATAAGATGCAACCAGGACATGGGCCATGGATTTATGTAGGTGAGCGAGGAATCTTACTTTGACCATGGTTCTGACGTCCATTTCTGGGGTGGGGGGATTATTTTGCAAAGTAGAACAACCTGGATACACACAGTCTATGCTTTCATGGCAACGGGTAATGTGAAGGATACTCACTACCAGTGATGTAGCCGAGTGAACCACAATATAATAATATGGCGTTGAGACATTCTTCAATCTGGGTTCACCCCTAGTTATTGCCAACGAGGATGAATTGTGTACCTGTTGGGTTAAGGCTGAGATGAAGAGTAGACATGTTTTTTTGGGACAGGGGAGACCATCTCTGACCATGTGGATGTCAGTTATAGAAGAAGCTTTAGATAGAACTATGGACATCCGTGTGCTGTCTATAAGGATGTCAGGTTGGAAGAAGATTCTCTTCTAGCACAGCTGGGCCTGCCTGCGCTGGTCATTGCTGAAGAGCTCTGCAGCATGCTAACTGTAACCACATTCTTAAGCCTGTTGAACACGTAACCAAATTCGTAAGCTGTTCTCACGTAACCATTTGCTTAAGCATGCATTACCTGTAACCATATTCGTTTTTTTATGCGCCCAGATGCCCGAGGGTTTGGTGCGCAATACAAATGTAATAATAAATAAATATATGCTGGACAGTGGTGTCCGCTAGCATGTCCAGCTCGGGCTCAAAGAAGTGTGGCTTCCGCTTTCGGGTCTCACAGACTTTAGATGTCATGCTCCGAGTGGAGCTCGTCTGGTCAGGAGGGGTGGATGTCACCTGTGCTTTGAGGATTGCAATGGATTGTGTTTTTTAATGGCTGCCAGTCTATTTTCTGTTCCGGCGATCGCTTTCTTTCCAGTCATGGTAATTGCGGGACCGCTGTTTCCGGTGCCAGTGGGTCTGGGAACGTGTTGCCGGATTCGGAGGCTCTGGCACAGAGGACGACGGTGTTGACAGTTTTTGAGTATTTAGATTGTGTTTCCGTGATGCCGGTACTGCTGTTTCCAGCATGCCAGAATAAGTGTGCACCACAACACGTAATCCTCCAGTGATTCTGGCATCATGGGTTGCTGAAAACAGTGGCACCGGCATGGCGGAAACTGGGATTACTTACTGGCATACTTGTAATGAGGCCCACTGACTAATTTATCTGTGAGCACTTGATGGATCCATTACAGGATATGAAAATCTGAGATGCTTCCGGCTAAAACTGCAGTTAATTACCCAATCTCGTGCCCAGCAGCAGGAGACCAGAGTGGGAAGAGACTCGGGGATCAGTCTCAACTCAATGTTTTGATGGTTGCAGCCTGTTTAATTCAGTGTGGTCTGGTGGAAAGTTGAGAACATTTTGTGGGCATTGATACAAGGGTGATTGTGTTCAGTCTGGATGCTGAAATCAGAGCTGAAACATTGAACCCTACATTCTCGAATTCACAGTCCTTCAAAGCATTTTACACCAAGGCAAGACAAAAAAGCACGCAATGCCAATCATAGACACGGCTACTTGAGATTTCCTACAGTGTGGAGCCGGTCTAAGCAGCACAACTGGCCAAATCATGCCTGCAACACTCTTTAACTAAATGCAGTCAAGCAGTTTCATGCCGGACACACATTATCATTTTAAGAAAGTGTGTTTAGCACTGATGCTTTCAGGTACCCAATGTTCTCTGTTGGGTACAAGCGGGCCAAGCAACCTTCACTAAGTTGTCAAACTCCTGGAAGAGTTGCCGTCACATCTAACAGGAGGGATTACCTCTTCATGGGACGGGCTCACTGACATTGCTGATACTTCAGGTGTGTGACAACCTTGCTGTGTAAATCCCTGCGTGTTGGGTATGCATGCCGCTGGAAGGTAAGCATCTTCTGCAAATGAGTGCATTTCATTCTGTGCATTGTCCCACTCTGACTGCAATGACCTACTGATAATTGTACCGCAGACTTACTGATGGTCGACAGGAACATGATGCAGAAGCCGGCAAACATTGGAAGCTGGTAGCCAACCCTGAGGAAAGAAGAAAACACAAAGAAATAAGTGTTGCTTCGATGCTGTCATGTGCCTCACAAATCACAAATCGTCTATCTGCACCCACCAATTCTTCAACATATACTGCCTCCTTACGAGTGCGGTGGTAATTTGGTGGTAAATCCGCCTCATTACAACTAAAATCGTTCACTGTTACCACCACTCGGTCCCGTGGGTTTACCACAGGATTTTAAGTCTTGGTAGGGCGGATGATTCCCCATTTCTGGAGTCTATAGGACTCCATGGGGATTTTCAAAGATTTACCGCGAGCAGCAGTTTCGCTGCATTAAATCTGCTGATTTTTGGAGGAAAAGTGGGGGACTTACCGCCACCAGAAGCTGGAGGTAAATCCTCCACTTTTCCTCCAAACTCAGAATTCGGTGAGGCAGTAAAAATGGTGGCAATTCTTTCACCCCCTAAAAAATGGTGACACTGTAATTACCGCCATCAGTTTACTGCACCACTGAACTGGTAATGATGCCGTAGATATTTCTATTGCAGCTGGGACTGAGCTAGTCGTTTCTCCGCAGTGCAAGCCTAATGATGGTTCATTGGGAAATACTCACTGACACAGAAATATGGCATATCGTTTTGCACACATATTTCACAAGTACTCCTCAGACAACACCGCCATCCATATTTAAAGGGCTGCTGACTTCTGTTATGAGAAACTTTAAGCTTACACTCGGAACTATTGAAGAGCAAATGCTTTCATATTTCTTGACTTAAATCTTAATAACGACATGTACCCACCCTCTTGCGGTGGATATAAAAAAATGAAAAAAGAAGAAAAGGATCCCGGCGCGTCGGAGATCTTAGAAAATGGCAGAAAAAACAATTAGAGTAAAGGACTTTCATGCATGATCACGGGAGTGATCCTTTGCTGTAAAAAAGGGTAAAAGAACAAATTGCTTACCCATGGTAATGCTCATTCTGCTGGTTGTTCCTCCCACTGATTCCTCATCTTTGATATAACGATATCCTGCTTGCAGCTTTGGAAAAAATGTCAACAGAAGAGGTTGCTTTACGTGTCGAGTCAATGTCCCTCAGAGGTTTCCATTCCGGTGCGCAGAGGTGATGTCGACAATGGTATAAATAACACGCACTGTGCCCCTTTGCCTCAATTCTAGTTTTTCCCTCTTTCTGCACAGATGATTTGAGGATTACAAAACCCTGCATGGGTGTTCATAAGAAGAGACTTTTATAAAAAAAATCCCTCACAGTCAGAGGGGTTGGCTGGGAGGGCGAGGAGGAATGCGTCGGAGGAACATCCAGTAGAAATAAAATTACCATAGGTAAGTAATTTTTTTCTTCTAATGGATTGTGTCCTCCCTCGGATTCCTCATCTTTGATAGTCTCTCATAGCAGTAGACTTTTCTTACTGGTTTATATTGTGTAAAATAACTTCCCAAACCTGGCGTCCTGACCCGACAAGGTGTTCAGACAGTAATGTTTTGAAAAGGTGTGTATCGAAGACCAAGTTGCAGCATTACAGATGTCCTGCACTGGTAATCCTCTTTGCAGGGCTGCAGTCGTAGCCACTCCTCTGGTCGAATGAGCCGTTAGATTTTCAGGGACATCTTTCCCAGCTATAGAATAACATTTGAAATACACAGAATGATACAACGTGACAAAGTTTGTTTAGTCACAGCCTGTCGTAGTTTGTGTCCAGTATAACTAACACAGCCTGACATTTGTCAATCTGGAAAAATAAATACTTAGAGCCCTATTAGGGTCTGGTCCATGCACACTCTCTTCCTCCTTGGAAGGATGAGGAGGTGAATAAAATGCTGGCAATGACATTTATTTTTTCAGATGGAATTCGAACACAACCTTAGGAAGGAAGGAGGAAAAAAACCCTTGAAACGACCTTTTCCCTCGTAAATATAGTGAAAGGAGGTTTACATGATAGAGCTTGTAGCTAACTCTGTGAGCAGAAATTATGGCTACTATAAAGATTGTTTTGAAAGTTAATAACCTGAGCGGACAGGACTTGAGAGGTTCAAGTGGAGCTTCCATCACACATGTCAGTATCAAGTTTCGATCCCAAGCCGGGACTATGAAAGGGGCCGGTGGGAATATATTTGTCAGTCCCTTGGATATTTTAAAATAGGAGCCTTTAAAGATCGAGAAGTCTGCCAGGTAACCCTTGACAGCAGCCAGCTGTAGACCCTGATGGGCCAGGTGTATCAAAAGAGAAAGCACTGCAAGTGAAAGGATTAATATCTTTAGCTCTACACCAGCTGCAAAATGTGTTCCAATGGCAACGGTATAGTGCTTTTGTACTAGGTCTTCTGGCCTCCATCAAGTCTTCCGAGAGTTCCCAATCTTTGTATCTTAACCTCCCAGAAACCAGGTGTGAAGATTCAGATTTCTGATTTCTAGGCAAAGAAAATGTCCTCCCTCTTGTGAAAGTAGGCCCACTCTCTGGGGAAGATGGAATGGAGGGCAGATGGACATGTCTAAAAGTTCTGGGTACCATGTCCTGCTGACCCAATATGGAACAATCAGGATCATGGACATCCTGAACTTCTTCAACCTACTGATAGTTGAGGAAAGGTGGGGACTGCTGGAAACACGTACCGGAGTCAAAATTACATGTCCATCACAAACACATCTCCTAGAGCTCCTGTCTGAGGAAATTCGCTGGATAGGAAGAGGTCACATTTCCTGTTGACACTGGATGTAAACAGATCCACTTGAGGGTTTCCCCAAAGAGCTCAGGAAGTCCTTCTAGAGATCTTTGCCAACTCCCACTTGTGGGAGACTGTTCTCTGCCTACTCAAAGCATCCGCCATCGCGTTCTCTTCTCCGGTAGGCAAACTGACAAAAGAGACTTTCCATTTTGTAGCACCCAAAACTAGAGCTACATTGCCTCCCTGCACAGTGGTAGTGACCCTACACCTCCTCTCGTTTTCAGGTTATGCATTGCCCCTGTGTTGTCTGTCATTATCGGAGCGTTCTTACCCTCTATGGAGTGCAAAAAGGCCATCAGCGCCAGTCTGATCGCCCTCAGCTCGAAATGTTTTAAGTGTAGTCTTGATTCTGATGTGGACCAAAGTCCGCTGATCGTGAAATCACTCATGTGAGATCCCCATCCTGTGAGGGAAGAACTTGTGACTTCTGTTATCTGCCTGAGAATTGTGACCATTGGGATCTGAGGGCCCACTGGACGTACCTTATCTTTAGGCAGGCTTCTGGGATCAGGAAAATGCAAGATGCCATGAGGTCGAGCAACCTCAGAAAGTCGAATGCCGGAAGATATTGGGCATTCTGAATTCTTGACACCATCTGCAAGATATGTTGAGACCTCAGCTCAGGAGGCAAAGTTTTCCCTGAGGAGGACAGCAAGAGTAGTGCCAGGTTTTTGCCAGTTCTGCAGGATGGTGTTTTTGAGTGCTGAATGGAAAGACAACACAGGTTATTTTAGAGGGCCTTTATGAAGGATATCTGTGAGGTCATCCTGAATTATATCCTTTGCAGGAAGTTCCCAACCCAAATACTCAATGATCCTGTCCATAACTGTCCTGTGTACAGCACTTGGAGGAGCAGTTATTTCTGGGGAGACACATTCCACTTTAGGCTTCTTTCAGGCAAGTAGACAAGTCCTCCAAATGAGATTCCTCTGAAATTAGCTCTTCAGGGATATTAGGTGTGACAAAACATTGGCACCTGAAAGGCACAATGTCATCATCTTCCTCGAAGATTGATCCGAAAGACTTAAAACGTCATTCTTCGATGGTGGCTTAAAACCTGAAGTTGGATCTAAGGTTGTCGTCAATGGCTTTGATTTTGAGTCCTTCTATAATGAAGATAGTGAAGGCTTTGGCTTTGATGCACTCCCTGTGGTCAACACTGTCGACGCTACTGAAGTAGGCATCTCAGCAGCCTTCTGACCCCATCTTTTGGGCAGGTGGGTCAGAGCCTTCAATGGTTCCCTACTGGCGTTTGAGAGCATGTGGGATTGTTAGCCTTTTTCAGCTCTTTTGAGGGACCGGGAGGGGCTGCCTTTGAAAAGACATCCATCATTTTCTGACTGAAATGTTCCCAATATGCTGCTGGGGCAGACTTATTTGGGAAATGTACCTGTCTCTTGTCAGGCGGGGAATCTGAAAAAAAAAAAAAACGCTAGCTTCTCTTTGATCTTTTTCATGAAGATGAAGAGAGAATGACTCAAATTGCTCCTAGACCTTGACCGCTTTGAGAGTTTGGAGAGTTTTTGGGCCTTCCAACCACCTGCTCTTCAAAGGAGTAGTGGATGGATATTTTGAGATCAATTTATCTAGGGCGAGTTTTGTCTTACCCTTTTCCAAGGCCTTGTTGGTCATCGACTGGCAGAAGCCGCACTCAATGATCTTGTGCTCCTCCCCAAGGCACCAGAGGCATATCCTGTGCGGATCTGTGATCAACATCTTTGAGTCACAGTCTGCACACTTCTTAAAACCTGTCTTTGGAGTAGACATACTCAGAAGATCTCAAAGATATGTGTAGAAGAATCGCTGAGGTGAGTCGAAATTGTTCAAGAGCATGCAGCGCATGTGGAAAAATTGAACTGAGGCAACGGGCACTGTGCTTGCTATTTATACCATTGTCGACGTCACATCTGCGCGTGGGAATGGGAACCATTGTGGGACATCGACTCAACACCACACAGTGCTGCTGCTGTCAAAACAAATTTCCGAACCTGCAAGCAGTATGTTGGCATATCAAAGATGAGTAATCTATGGGATGACACAATCCATTAGAAACACTGTTACTCTGTGCACGCGGAGCGCCATGGCTATAACGGTTTCTCAACCCTCTAGAATGAGGGTTGAGTGGCGCTCCACTCAGCGCCCATCACCGCTGCTGCTCAGACCTGAATAGATGTGCTCCCCTGACAAGCAAGGGAGTGCCCAAAACCGCCATTTCCTCACCGGCATCCTTCCAGTGTCTGCCTGGCCCTCAGGCACTCTAAGTACCGGGGATCCCCACAGCGTCCAATATTCCAGCCCTCCCTGGCTGTATAAAAAAAATTAACAGGCAGCCCACCAGGACTCCCCATGGGCCACACCGGAGCAGATGTGGCCCAGGTTGTGTAGAGTTGTAGGAATTCCCCCCCCCCACCCCCAACACTGCATCGGATTGCCGGGCTGCACCTTGAAAACGCAGCCCAGCCAGAGCAATGACATTGGAACCCCCCCACCCCCGCACACAGCTGCTGCCTGCCACTCCAAGAACTGCTTGCCTGCCAGAGCCAACACTCCAACAGAAGAGCAACAAGGACTTTGGGATAGCCCTGGCCAGATGTCTCCGAGGTAAGTACTCTGCACATATTTCTTAAAGGCTTTTTACATTTTTAAAGAACTGTTAAAATAACTTTTTGTTTTTTGAAGGATTATATAGTGTCTTGTGTTTTCCCCCTTTTTTACAAAAGTCTTTAAAAACCCTGCTGGTGTACTGGAAGACAGGATAAGTGAAACTAATCAACAAATAAAGAACCGTGCACCAGCATGCCTTTGTCTGCATTTCCTTTCGTGTACCAGTTATTCTCTTGGGAGGATAGCTCAAGGGCAACGCGCTCACCTTGGAAACAAGATGATGTGGAGCAACGCACGTTCGATCCACGGGTCCACCCTTAGAAACCTCTGTGTATTTAGCGCGTTATGAGTAACCAATTATAATTATAACCCAGTGTCTTTCTCCTTAGCGGCATATGGGGGAAAATCCATTCTGCCCTACCTGTTGCCTTTCTGCCCCTTCGACTGAGGGGCTCATCAGGGTGAGTTTGGCCCAACTAAGCGGGGTATGAAACAGGTACGAGGTGGATCAAATGTTCAGTAAAAGTATATAACAATGATATTGTGTGCCTTCCTACACCTGTCTCCCAATAAGGTGTGTGGTACTATCCCCCCACCACACACACATTTGTGTTTAGTTAAAACCCCCTGATAAAAGCCTATAGCAGGCAGGGGGTTGGCCTGGGGATGGTCAGAGGCTATCAAGTGGGTGCATCGTATCACTTTTTCTTTTTTTTCACACTGGCAATCCAACGTGGTTGGTATTTCATTTAGCATGGGTTAGTAAACAGACCCTTTCATAGTTCAGTCACATGAGTGGGCATGTAGGTTTGCAGCAAAAGAAGGAATAGTCTTTTCCCATCTCTTCCTTCATTTACTCAGTGTTTTCCCAAAAGCTACTGGTCTTATCCTCTTTTCCAAGACATATTTCCGAGGATAATGATATTTTGTTTTTATCTTATATGACTGAAAGTGTGACATTGGAATAGGGTTGGAATTCACATCCAAGTGGTGTGGGCACCTAAACAAGCCGAAATCATGTTGATGTGCCATCCCTGCTCGCTAGAGCTCCACAAATCAAAAAACATGTGTACGCATTCTATTAGAAATCTAGCCTCCTTGAGCCAGACTTGCCTCTCAACACAGAGCCCCCTTCCCATATCTTCACCTGAGTGTATCAGAAATGGAAGGCAAGGTCCGAAATGACAAGCTGTGCACCGATTGGCTGGGAAGGATTTCTTTTGGAGAATAGTGCTAGGCTGTCGGCTGCTATTCATTCCCATCTGTAAGAACACCTGTAATCATTTTTATGTGTGATCCTATGCAATTTGCAGGGATTTGAAATTGGCCCTCAGTGGGAAGGGACTGTTTTGCAGGAGAGATATTTGATGTGCACATTAATAACAGTGCATATTAATAACTGTGTTGTTTGTCCTAAATTAAAAGGGAGTCATTTTTCAGGATCAAGGAGCGTGCACCTTTGTAGTCCTTCTTGGCTCATTGAAATGAGTGTACCTGCCCTAGGGCTCCTGTGTTGCCTCTGGACCAAACAGGATGGTGTGTAGAGTGGCCAAGGGGCAGGACCGCAGACTTAAGGAAAAACACCATGCAGCAAAATCCTCCAGCCTACTGAGGTCCATTGGCCCTTGGTCATAGGATCAATTCAGGATTGGTTCTCCTTTGCAGGAGCACGGATAGGTTACTCAAACAAAGATGTTATCTTCGTAGGATCTACTGCAAATCCATCAAGTGACAACACAAGCCTCTGAAATTCAACACACTCCTTTTCAACTGGCACTTTGCCAGCTTGACAGAGAGATGATTAGCCGCTAATCTAACCAAACCTAACGTACATGCCCTGTATCCTGCCAGTATCCAAATAAATTAACGCAACATGATCCAATTGGACACAAGTCGCGCTTTGAAACACTTGTGTATGGGCACGCTATAAACAAAATTTCATAAAAGATCAGAAAAATTAGAGAGCAGGCATATTGCACAACAGAGAACCTATTACACAGACTCAATGGCATTACACAATAACCACAGTGCCAAGAAGCATGCAAAAGGCCGCCTTCCACTAATCGCCTGCCTTAATGTGGTAAGCGCCTTCAAAGTTGAGGTTGGTTAAAATCATCACAACCTTCTCTGATTCTATAATATTATTTATCAACACTAAAGTCTCCCAAATGCACTTGATTGTAATGTTAATTATCTAATGATAGTCTACACGTGTGCCTAATTCAGGAGTCTTCTTCAACAGGAAGAGGAAGGATGCCCCAGCTGGAGACATGGAGGGGACAGTTGACCTATTCTGAAAGTTCTTATGCATATCCCTTCTACGTTTCTGACAATTATTCCTTGAACATTGCATCACTGAATTGGGCTCTAACTTAAAACTCTCTCCAGGGGCTAGACTCTTAACAGGCTTCTAGCATCTAACATCAAATAGTAGGTGCCTAAATGGCAAGTTGGCCACATTAACCACCACTTAACTTTTATTATGGTATTCGAGTATTGCATTACTCTAACGATCCTAGATAATTCTTCTCACAGAATCCTGAACTCATTAGTGCTAAAAGAGTACTCTAGTTGATGTGAGTATTATGCTGGCCTTGTGACCAAGGGATACCAAAGAATCATTAGCAATCTCCGAGACAAGTCTCTCTATGCCCCTCGAAACAACCCCCTAGGGCTTCAGTTGGAATATCCACTGGCCATAAAACCAGAAGCAACAAATACAAAAACAATAAGCCCAATTAACATAGATTTGCATGTCGGTGAGCATCTCAGGTTTGATTGTCGGTGAGCATCTCTGGTTTGCTTGTCGGGGAGCATCTCTGGTTTGCTTGTCGGTGACCATCTCAGGTTTGATCGTTGTTGGGCATCTCTGGTTTGCTTGTCGGTGAGCATCTCTGGTTTGCTTGTCGGTGAGCATCTCAGGTTTGATTGTCGGTGAGCATCTCTGGTTTGCTTGTCGGTGAGCATCTCTGGTTTGTTTGTCGGTGAGCATCTCTGGCTTGCTTGTCGGTGAGCATCTCAGGTTTGATTGTCGTTGGGCATCTCTGGTTTGCTTGTCGTTGGGCATCTCTGGTTTGCTTGTCATTGGGCATCTCTGGCTTGCTTGTCGGTGAGCATCTCTGGTTTGCTTGTCGGTGAGCATCTCTGGTTTGCTTGTCGGTGAGCATCTCAGGTTTGCTTGTCGGTGAGCATCTCTGGTTTGCTTGTCGGTGAGCATCTCTGGTTTGTTTGTCGGTGAGCATCTCTGGCTTGCTTGTCGGTGAGCATCTCAGGTTTGCTTGTCGGTGAGCATCTCTGGTTTGCTTGTCGTTGGGCATCTCTGGCTTTCTTGTCGGTGAGCATCTCTGGTTTGCTTGTCGGTGAGCATCTCTGGTTTGCTTGTCGGTGAGCATCTCAGGTTTGCTTGTCGGTGAGCATCTCTGGTTTGCTTGCCGGTGAGCATCTCTGGTTTGCTTGTCGTTGGGCATCTCTGGTTTGCTTGTCGGTGAGCATCTCTGGTTTGCTTGTCGGGGAGCATCTCTGGTTTGCTTGTCGGTGAGCATCTCAGGTTTGATTGTCGTTGGGCATCTCTGGTTTGCTTGTCGGTGAGCATCTCTGGTTTGCTTGTCGGTGAGCATCTCAGGTTTGATTGTCGGTGAGCATCTCTGGTTTGCTTGTCGGTGAGCATCTCTGGTTTGCTTGTCGGTGAGCATCTCTGGTTTGCTTGTCGGTGAGCATCTCAGGTTTGATTGTCGTTGGGCATCTCTGGTTTGCTTGTCGGTGAGCATCTCTGGTTTGCTTGTCGGTGAGCATCTCTTGTTTGCTTGTCGTTGGGCATCTCTGGTTTGCTTGTCGGTGAGCATCTCTGGTTTGCTTGTCGGTGAGCATCTCTGGTTTGCTTGTCGGTGAGTATCTCAGGTTTGCTTGTCGGTGAGCATCTCTGGTTTGCTTGCCGGTGAGCATCTCTGGTTTGCTTGTCGTTGGGCATCTCTGGTTTGCTTGTCGGTGAGCATCTCAAGTGTGCTTGTCGGGGAGCATCTCTGATTTGCACTAGGTATCCTGGGCCTGATTACCTACAGCATCTTTGAAATGTTCACCCGGAAATGTGACTCACACACATTTGTGCAAGGGTTAAATACTGGATTAGAATATTCCTAGGTCCAAGTTTCATTCACACACATTCCAGAGGCACCAGTTAATACCAACCTGGGTGCTGAAAATGCCAGTCCCAAAGGAACACGATTATCTTCAATGTCAACAATAATGATATCAAATTCTTAAATAGTGCTACACACCCTTGAGTGTCAGAGAGAATAATAGAATACATTATTATCCCACAGAGTGGTACTCAATTTATCGACCTCAGAAGGATGAAATGCTGATTTGACCCTGCCGGAATTTGATCCTACCACAGCAGGCTGCACACAGATATCAGGGTGAGTGTTCAACTCACTGTGCTATCTGACCGGCTATTAATCAGTGCCAAACAACCTGTTATAATTGAAAGAGCTGGTCACCTCAGGGAGTGACTCTGCCTTACTGAATCTTTCCTCTTTCAACCGAGCAGTGCAATCTTATTTGATGACACCAGGCCTCATTACGACCCTGGTGGTCTGGGAACTACGGTACCGGAAAGCATGCCGGTACCGTAGTTCCCGGAGCGCCATACTATGTGCTCTGCTGGCGGGTGCGGTTTCACCCGCCAGGTTTTTCCTGGCGGGTGTAACGGCACCCGCGAGCAGAGCATGTCGGGTGCACCGGCACAACTCTGAGTGTGCCGGTGCATCCGACGTCCCCATCCCCATTCTGCCCTACCGGGCAGAATGGGGATGGGGACGCCCTTGATTCCGGCACCCGAAAATGGGCAATTACCGGGTCCTCCGAGTTCAGCATGACCCGGTTCTTGCCCATTCACGGGTGCTGGAAAAAATGCAACTCTGGCGGCAGCCGTGCCCTTAATAAGGGCACGGCTGCCGCCAGAGTTGTAATGAGGCCCACCGTCTTGGGAATGCAGGTTAGTACCAGGTGGCCCTCCTCTGCGCGGTACAGACACAAGACTCACAGCCAGCTCTTGCCCTCTTCCCGTGACTTAAGTGGACCATAAAAAGCGCTTATCTGGATGGGATCATCCGATTGGTCATAACAATATCCAATGTTTACCATTTTTCCAAAATTATGCGTTGGTGATAATGTGGCTTCAGAAATTATGCCTCCTTCTTTCTCTCTTTGGCATAATTTACATCACTGACTCAACCAATTCATTTCAAGGTGCTGAGCACACTAACCTGGCCAACTCGTCTTTTAAGCACCCTATTAAGCAACATGTACTACACCCCCTCTTACCAAGTGACTGCTTAAATCATGCGATATCAGAGCAGACACCCCTGGAGATCGCAAAGGGCCTCATTGGTGGACAACTCTTGGTTTGGCCAACCAGAGATCTGTACAATTCATCCACAAAGCCAGAATATCTGTACAGGCTAGGGTCACGCTGTACCAAATGGCATTGCCCAAACCATGGTGGGCACTGACAATTTGCCTATCCGGACGCCCGTATTTACATACAGTCTGTGCCAAAGAACCATGGTTTAAAAGTATACAGATCAATAGTCGAATAAAAAGAATTGCTTGACTTTTGATTGACAGAAATTGAAATCACGCACCAATGGATTCCTGATATCATGTAACTCACTCCTGAGCCTGAAGCAGTGGCAGTCTTCCGGAAGAGAGTTTTCCTCTTTGAGGGACTGTAGTTCGTTGATCCGCAAAACGACTGAGGATGTTTTGATGTCACAATCGTTCAGCATCAAGGGAGCTGTACCACTCCGCCACCCCGCCCGCCCCGCTGTTTGGAAACTGGTAACCCTTTGCGGCTGCCACTGCACTACCTTTGGACCGGACACAAAGGCATGTGTGTGACCTTTGGGGGGTTATACCCCTGACTGGAGAAAGAAGCATGCCTCAGAAAGACCCTCTAATTCTCAGAAGTCTGTTGGGATGTTTGTCTAAAGACCGGTTGCAAAAGGCCGAACCTGTGGATTCCAGAACCAAAGGCCGCATTCAGCATGTTTGGCCTTTTGTAGCCTGGCCTCTCCTGGTTGCCTTCAGGGGATCTCTCCGAAGGCCTCACCGCTGTGCGGCATCATCCGTCTTACTCAAACCCACTCCCACCCCCTTTCCATTTACCTGCTGCGGACTCCAGCCTTTGGCTGCTTCGTTCCTTCACCATTAGCTATGTTACGTCCCCTCAGCCCTAAGCACAGCACACCGTGCTTGTATGCCTGACCTGTTGTGTCTCAGGCTTCTGGGGCCAGGGCATCTAGACCGCAAACGGTCGGTTGGTCCTTGTTCACAGGCCTATGCAACCGGGATCATGCAAAGTGCTCTAGCCCTAGGACCATGGAGGCACTGAAACAGGAAGCGTTCTGACCCAACTTCCTCCTTGCCAGGCACTATATTGCTACCTGATCACACAAAGGAAGGAACACATGAAGGCTGGGGGTCCTTCCCAGTTAGACCATTATATGGTGAAGCAAGGTTTGAAGACCTGCAGACCTCTTGGGTGTGGAAAAGTAAGCCAAACTGTGTAAGGTCCGATCAAAGCATTCATTTTGCATTCCAGCTGCCCTAGTCAGCCCTGCCACTGTGTCCCAGAGACTTGGCAACAAGTCCTGGGCACTTCTACAAGCCGATGCCCAAGAAACCACTGAACATTGCTGCCATGTGAGTTCAACACACTCTGCGGCCATGATGATCCCTCACATGACAACGGTATTGGATGTACACTGCATAGTCCACCTTGGACACACTGCAGGTCTAGAGGGCTTGCCATTTTCATCTTTCTATAAGCTTAGGGCATAGTTGCACAGTATAGCTGAAAAAGACATGGTCATCAATGTTCTTCCTCTTTGATGAGAAAGGGGCAAAGCCATTTCATTGGCCCTTAGGTTGGCAAATAGACCTACTTCTCCTGGAATTAAGTCTATGTGGGCAGAATTATGCACCGGCGGTGGCAGAAAGCATTACTTTCATAATTATTCAAAACAGCAGCTACCGAACTGCTTCCTTCTCCATCCTATACCAAACCAGGCATTGGAATTCCCATGGGAATGAAAGAAGGAATCTTCTAGCAAATTCCAATGTGAAACTAATAGTATATATGTGTGCTGAATGCCTCCAGGAAACTAGGTTTATAATAGGAAGAACACTAACTAGAGTGACAGAGTGAGTGAGTGAGTGAATGAGGTTATTTATATAGCGCACACTGCAAATCTGATTGCATTTTGGTGCTGGTTATCACAACAGAGGAGACAGAAGAGGAATCTACCCTTGACGTTTGACATGGTGCGTTTTAAACAGTGTGCTGACCCACAGGTGGGCATGCTTAAGCCTAAGAGTTGGACATATTGGAACCCCGGAATAGAATAGTGACTACAAATTCATGTATCCTGAAGAATGTTCACTATTCATAGATTCTGAACAGAAACATGTTGAGAAAAACCCTTTATAAATATATGCAAGGGTCAGACGCTGAAGGCATATTCATAAAAACCTTGATAAGAATTGGAGACAGACTCTAATCTCTCAACTAATTAACTCTTTTGGCAAGAGATTATCACAAAGGAATATTGGGTCACATACTCTTTTTTTATAATAGTTTTTATATATATATATATGATGACAATTTGGAAGTATAATTGACGTTTTAATTGTGTTTTACACCATGTCTTATTAAATAAAGTGTCATGTATTTTTTCTAATTAATGTATGTATCTTTGATCTGCTAGATGTCCATCTACCTCTATACCTGATACCAATCTATATCTTCCCACTAATTTGAGTGGTGGGAAAATTTGCTCTACCTGCAGCAGTTCCATGTCTTAAAATCGCGGCAAAAATGGCCTTGTTTCCAAAATATGTGGCAAAATTGCTGTGGTTTTGTCCGCCACAATCATGTAAAGGATGCGGGGGACACCCCCGCAGCCCCGAGACCCATTATGCCATTTAAGGGGAGTGGGGAACACCCCTGCAACCCCTGCTCCCCTTAAATGGTATAATGGGGTACACCTTTACCGGGTGAAACCACAGCATTTTTGCCGCAATTTCTTTTACCAGAGACATTTTTGCCGCAATTTTATTACCTGATACCCCTGCAGCTTGTATTTCAAGTAGCATGGGAGGACATACATTGGACTATTTTCCTAGTCCGTTTGAGGGACCATCTACACGGTAACCACATTAACTCATTGGCCCTCATTACGACCCAGGCGGTAAGGGGTTTACGCCGGCGTAAACATCGCCGACCCTTACCGCCTGAGTACGAGTTCCCTTAGCGCCATGGCGGATTTAACACCTGCTTTTAGCAGGTGTTAAAATCCATGGCGCTAAGGGACCTTGTTGTTAATTACGCCACCGTAATTTACGGTGGCGTAATTAACGCCTTCCCCACTCCCATTATGCCCTATGGGGCAAAAATGGGAATGGGGAAGGGTAAATGGGGATTGGGGACTTACCGCCCCGCCAAGGTCGGAATGGGGCGGTAAGTCCGCCAACCACCATGGCGGAGTTGGCAACTTAGCGCCATGGACCATGGTGCTAATAGCACCATGGTTCTCCGCCAAGGTCGTAATGAGGGCCATTGTGAGAAACAGATGTCAGCAAAGGTTCATTTCAGTAGCTTCAAGTTCAAAACTTAAGTTAAAACCTTTCTTTACTACCGCAGAGACTTACGGTTGCTATAAGGCCGTGTGTTCCATTTCTATGGGATAATGCAGATGACAAGGGTTTGCATAATTTAAAATAGCCTTGCCCTGCGGCTAAAGTAATTGAATTGACTGTGGCCAGAGGAGCAGCCCTGTTTAGAAAGATGATCAAGTATGTTGAATTCTAGGGTCTTCAACTGTACCTCTCCGAGTAGCTCAAACCACACATCCGGATTCCACAGTCCAGCCTCATCATTCCAGCGTGCCGCTGAGCTAACCCTATTATAATTCATTCTTCATCTAAAAGAGTTTTTGTGATTTCTTCAGGGCTCTGCAACCTGTGCCTCTCCTGATGTTTTGGACTACGACTCCCATGATCCCTCACCATTTGAGTAAGCTGGCTAGGGCTAGTGGGAGTTGAAGCCTTAAACATCTAGAGAGCAAAAGGTTGCAGACCTCTACGTGAACTCCTGATCATCAGAGAATGTCTTTGTACCTGAACATCACCATCTTCATTTACCACTCCTAGGCATTTTACAACACTGTGGCATCTGTTCACAGAATTTCTCAAAGACCTGCAGAGAGATGGCATGCTGCCCATCCTGGTCTCAAAGCAAATGGCTTGTTGACATCTCCCAGTCACCCTTAGTTTCTTCAATCTCTTTGGTCACTTTTTGGATATCATAAATAACTTTGTTTTATAGTGTTTAGATTATTGGTATTAAGTACACCATAACACAAATTCTCTCTTCAGCCACGAGGTCACAGCTTGGTATTGGGTTTTCACCCCCTTCTCATGTCATGCCTACTAAGGGAGGTGCGAATAGATGGGACATCTTTCAACAGGGCCTTCTACATCCGGGCTGATGCTACAGCCCTGTGCATGGTCTCCATAGTTACTCTGGTAATCAATGCACATTGCACCCCTCATAGAGGGTAAACAGCTACCCATTAGTGCAATCACACCTTCTGATTTCTCACATACATTTAACGTCCACCCAATCAGTCCAATGATCAACCAAGGCAACATGTAGTTCTCGTGAGCCCTCCCTGAGCAATTCCAACTACATCCAGGCCATTTCTCTTCATTACCAATTTTTGATTTGTTATGAAAGTCATCAGGCTTTCTACCTTCTCCTCAATCAAAAGTCACCCCTCATCATTCACTCATTCTGGACATCGAATGGTTGCCTCCAGAAATCGTTCCCAAAACGTTGTTTAGTTTTGGTTATGCCTTGGCATCCTTCATGGCCTTTATCCATTATCGTCCATCTCATGGTGTGTGGCACAACAATGCAATCACAGTACTTTATTCCAATTCTCTTGCTACGCTAGTATTCTGAAAGGTACATACTCTATGTCTTTCAAGTTATCCTTTATCACAGAGCTATTGCGAATCAATGATCTTAACCCCCTCAGCTGTCATGCAAGGTTACCAGTGCTGGCAACATAACATACATGTCCTTACCCTATTTTGTTTTGAATGTGCTTAGCAATGAGCAAAAAGCCGGCTACAGTTAAAGCACACAACTAGTGATCTTGCTCCATGGCTTCATCTCACTCTTGTTCAGATAGCACTCCCCGTGCAATGAGCAATACTTGCTCGTCATGCTCATCTTCTGTCTCACCGCTGTCCTCTTCAACTCATGTGTGCTGACACATTGTTATAATGCAATGGAGGTCAGGTGGGCACCACTTGTGAATATTTCTCTTTTCAAATAAATCTCAATTATTAGTATTGTTCCAATGGGTATTTGTTTTTCAATGGAGCTTACTGGGTCAAAAAAAGGTCTTATGACATCCGGACCTTAACAACTATAGTGGTATGAAAAACGGAGTGGAGACCACCCCATAACACCCAGTGCTCACTGCTTGACTCCTGCATGGAGGCTAAATTCGGTACTTGAAGCTATATTCAATTGTTAGTTGAGTTAGATAATTCTTGAACTTCAGCATAATCATTAAACTTGATTCTTTTAGAAAAAAGGGATTTCAGCCACTTCATTTCTCAAAGTTTTTACTCGGGTACTTGTGTTCAAATCACACAATACATTAGGCGTTTTCCCAATTCCTCTACCAAAAATCACAGCTCTTGCTAATGCATTTCGGTGACTAGCACCATCTTCAGGGCTAAATTACAACATAAATTTCATCACGTAACACATGTGTATAAATTATGGATCATAAATGTTAAATGTACATACCAGCAAGGAGATTGGTTTCATCACATAAAAGAAATACAAAAGAAAAAAAGTGCAATGTGAACGTTAGTGACATTCTACGTGCAGACGTCGTTACCATTTATCTTTAGTAAACGTGTGAATTCAGCCATGTGTGTATTCCATTACCTTAGTTGTCTCGTAAATGTGTAAACGCCTCATAAAAGTTGATACATCAATGCAGTGACTCTGTTAAGAGAGGGAGAAAGACTATGAGCTCTCTAGCTTATTCAGTGACCTTAATTGCTTGTGTGGAATGCCGTGACTCAGCAGAACCTCCTACCTTGACTCTGCTCGCGAGTGAACTGCTCGTAGAACGGGCTTCAGCTTCGCGTGCCCGTGCGTGACCTAGTAACAACGTAACCAAGGAGCTGACGGCACCACCCATCTCCCGGGATAGGACAAGACATGTGTGCCCCCCGTCCCACCTCCTCGCGTGAGCGTGGGCCTATCTCCTTGGTAACTCTTCGTGACACCGTCACATGAGGCAATTAGTCTAAGTTCTCTCCGTGCTTCCTAAATGTCAGAGTTTTTTTTTAAAAGATGTGCATCTCCACGGTGCTCGCACCCCGCCCACATTCAAACAAGCCGGGATCGCCGGCATTCGAGCGTGTGCAGAGAGCCGAGGAGCCGCAAACTGACACATATCCCAGCGTATATCACTGTGTATCACTCTCGTCCTATCCTCATATTGTATGAATGATTATTGTGATGTTTCCTAGATTGCTTCAAAGCAAATATCTTTTTCAATCAACGCATCAGTACTTTTAACAATCTTAAAGAATAAATATCTCGATCCAAGGTGGATCTGTTAGTACTTATACACTTCTCCTTCAACCGGTGTATCTAACACACATCATGCCCACAGGGCAATTACATCCTATTGAAAACGAAAAACTATAAGAGGGGTAAAAAAACAATTTACATATAATCTAAACCAAACAGGTTATATTCCACATTCTGTGTATACATTTCTGGCCACCCACCCAGAGTTCTCACCGCACACAAGTCTATGCAGGAGGGGCTAACAGGCACGACCGGGCCAGAAGACGGATGCTGCAGGCATGCAAGGTATGTGTGTGTGTGTGTGTGTTTGTGTCTGTATGGGGAATGAGGAGGAATCTTTGTGGTGGGGAAGTGTACGTGTAATTGTAAGTGAGTGTGTGTGTCTGTGGTGGGGTTGAGGGGAATGTTGTTCGCGGGGAAGAGACATGGCTGGAGAGCAAAGGGTTGTTCGGGAGGTTAAACCCCCACATTTCAAGACAATCCCACTAGCGTCGGAGAAGGTGGGGGTGGGAGAGGGCGAGGATCAGCTGCCAAGAGGCTTGCAGGGGGCAGGGGGGATGAAACCCAGCTGAATTCTGGCTTGCCCCAGAGTTGAAGGCTGAAAAGATCTGTCGTTTTGCGTGCAGCCTTCAATATTCAGGATTATCACAGGGAATCTTGCATTCTACGTGCAACCACACCTGACCAAGGGCTAATCCCAATGGATGCACACACCTACGCATAGACCACAACTCGCAGTACTGCGCAACTGTTAAAATATGTCAGCCTAAACGCTGGCTACCCCCACCCTGTACAATGTTCCACTGATCTCGAGCTAGGACCGTGCTTTAAAAAATAAAATGAAAAATGTAAATTACACATTCTAGACAGATCATGACACTTTGAAGTTCTTAAAGTGTGCTCAAAAGTTATCACCACAGGAACTGTGGCGGTCTTAGTTCGCTTATATCATGGAGAATTTAGAGACTTGCAACATACATTTTTGGGTCCTTTTTTGAGGAAGAATATGTTAGATAGTGTTTTGGTGAAACATGGTACCAAAGAGAGTGCCTGCAAACGGCATCTCTCTCCAGATGTTTTGGACTACGACTCCCATGATCCCACCGCATACACTATGCCTGATAAGACCTTTGGGTGATGTCGTCTAAAACGGTTGGAAAGCCAAAGAACCCTGTCAGAGAACATCATAACAGATGCTGTCTAATGTAGAGTAAATAATCGGACTGGGGTTTATGGGAGAATTCCAATTTCTAAATAGTTCCCTAATTCAGAACTGAACATTGAATTAATGTAATATCTTGCTGCATTTGCTATAAGTCTTTGGTAGTGAATATGACACTGAAAAGAGAGAAAGGGACTCCAAGTCACAAAGGCCACTTCCAGAGAACACCATCTTCTCTTGCAGCTATTTAATGATGTATTTTATTTTGATACTTGTCTTCTGCCAAGAAGGCCCTGAAGAAGTGCCTTCAGTGCGCAAACCTCGCTTCACACGATGCCGCAAAGGTCTTGTGTGCGGCTTGCCATGCCACTCCCCTGCTCTCCTCATACACTCACCGTCTCCTTGAATGCTTTAGTTTTGCTATCCGTAGCCTCTCTCACCCACATCCAACTTTCCTACTGAGGCACTGAGATCCAAGGTAACCCATCTTGACTGAACCTTCACTTCCCATAATGGAACCAACTTCAGCGGCCCAGAGGAGAAAGAGAGAAGAAGCATTTTGCAGCTGCCCCTTCCATCTATAAGCAGGTGGATCTGGGTAATCCTTTATCTCACATGTTTCAGTGGGGACAGTGCCATGTCAGGGAGGGAGCTGCCACCGAAACAGATACCCATAAACCCATTTCCACTGCATTCGCTTGGGAGCAGAGGAGGGACTGTATCTTGGCCTGGTCTAGGCCAAGGCCTGAGCTAAGCATCCATCAGATGGGAGAGGAGGTCCGGGAACAGTAGGACGCAGATCAAAGGGAGCAAAGGGAAATTGCACCCTCAACTCCATCGCAGACACCTCGAAGTACCATTAATTTCTTAGCGACACACAAAATTAGCCCAACCTCCTAAGGAGAGCAGCAGAGTAGTCACGAGGTGGGCCACAGCTCTGAGGTGTGGACGCCAAGGTTGATAAGTAGTCGCACCGGGCAAGACCCGGTGGCCTTATGGTCTACTCATTGCCCCAACTGGCTTCATCATTATAAGAAGTTCAGGTGGGCAGAAGCAGTGGGCACGCTCTCACCATCTCTCTGACAGCAGCCCACAGCACTCTGGCTTGCATGGGCTGCACCAGGGCCATTAATGGACTGGACTTGGACGAGTATTGTCCGGCGGTTACATATGATGGTACACCTTGCCATTTTGACTCGCTCGCAATCCTCCGGCCACGGATCGCAACGCAAAGAGAGAGAGAGACAGAGATGTGCCTGTCGATTTACTAGTCAATTGGAAGGCAGATATATACACTTGCCGAGACATTGGGCCTCATTACAAGTGAGGCGGTAAGGGGTTAATGGCGCTGGTATAGGTGCCGGCACCGTTAACCCTGTACCGCCTCATTACGAGGTCCCCTCGCGGGACCCGCTCTGGACGTCTGATCAGCCCAGACGTCCTTTGCGAGTCCCGCAAGGGGACCAGCATGCTAACAACGTGCCCGTCATTAACGGGCCCGTTGTTAGCATGCTCCCCATTCCCATTGAGCCCTACGAGGGCTCAATGGGAATGGGGATGGTCCGGGTCAGGGTTCCCTGTATGGGGAAATACCGGGCCCTCCAAAGTTGGAATGGTCGGTATTTACCCATTCAGGGACCACGGACCTGGACTCGAGTTTTGAGGCAGCCATGCCCTTGTTAAGGGCATGGTTGCCTCCAAACTCGTAATGAGGCCCATTGTCCTGACCAACAAGGAGCCCCCTCCAACCTAAGCCAAGGATGGGCTCTCTGTCTAAGGCAAGATGTTAGTAGTGGATGGGGCCATTCCCGTACACAATAGCATCAACCTAGAAGCACGGATAATGCTAGAATTAGTACACGGAGGCCAAGGGGGAAAGCAAGAACCCAGCACGTCCATCAGAACCACACTGAGAGTAGATGGCCGAGCCTCATCCAAGTAAAACGATGGGCCTCTCAGGAAATAATCCACCAGTGCACCCAGTTCAGCCCTGTCCACAAGACGATGCGCCCACCAAAGGGCAATTGCTTCCACCAGCAAGGAAAGTGAAGGGCCAGTGAGAAAGATCAGAAGGAACAGGGGAAGAGAAACCTGTCTTCTCTCCAGGGTGGGAGCAGAAGGGGCCATCATGGCAGCAGTGGCACTGAAAGCAAGACTACCTCAGAAGCCTTTCTGAAAAGCACTGGGGAAAAGGGTGCGTGGAATCATGAAGGTCAGAGACAATGCTTGCTTCATAGTTACAAGAGATTTCAACGCCAGAAATGCCTCCTGTGCAGGTAATGATAAAGACTGAGTGGTGAGAAGAAGAGAGGTAAAGGCAGCTTTCTTTAATCACACCTAAGGAAAAGCACAAAAGGGCAAGCGGCCATAGGTCATCCCCTTGAGTCAGGTGCAGTGTCCACTGTCCACACAGTTCCAGATGCACACCTTCTGCAGTGGAAACACATAATCACTGACCATCTCTTCTCCCACCTAAAAGATTGGTAAACCTTGGACGAGACCTGTATGGAATGGATACTCGAGAGTGACCACAGTCCTGCCTTGGTCACTATGCAATCCAATCCAAGCACTCAACCAGAAAAAAAAAACAGACACACACGCGCGCGCGCACATATGGAGTTGGCAATTCAGAACAACATTGCAGTGAAAAGGTGTGGAGTTAACAAGCAGGAAGTAGATGCAGAATGGCTATTATCGGGGGGGGGGGCAAGGAGGCAGGTGAAATGAATAGCGAGAGAAAACACTTTCTGGATCCAGCATCAAACAAGCATTGGCAATGTCAACAGTTTTGCCGCTTGTGCAGGCATAGTAAAGGCACTTGCCAGGCACTGACATAGTGGTATTAACTGGCCATCGACGATAGCATCTGAAAAAATGGTGCGTGCACCTGGGGATCTAATAGCAGGTCCTGGCAAATACCTAATACTTATACGCAAGCCAACATTGTTGGCTTGGTCAATGCTTCTTTTAACAGGACTTCAGTGAAGGACACGCACAGTGCTTATAAATCGTGTGGCTGCAGGCAGACCTGGTTAAGACCTTTTTTTTACACCAGTAGTACCTTTACAGCTCCAATTAAGTCATTCTGGCTCATCAGGAGTTTGCCGGTCCGGAAATAAGGTGCCGGTAACAACGCACAGGCTCCCTTGCCTGTTTTGCCTTCCTGCTCCTCTGCACAGGCCTTGGCTCCTCCGCCACCCTCCACTATCCCACTGGCTCTTCTGCCACCCTCGGAGGGGACCACCATCCCCTGCACCTCCCGCGGACGACCTTCAACTATGGCAAACGTCTCCATATTGCCATGCTTAACTCTCACTCTGCTATCAAACACTCGTCTGACATCTGCAACCTCATTGAACTCATGGATCTTGGTGTGCTCACCATCACAGAGACATGGTTCAAGGACAGCTCTGTTACAAACTTTGACACACGCCTCCATGAAGGATAGAAGGTCCTCTCTGTGCCCAGGCCCAAGGGGAAAGGAGGGGATGTGGCACAGATCTTCCCAGAATGGATACCTGTGTCCATCATCCCTTCTCAGGCCTATTACTCCTTTGAGTGCCTAGTCTGCAGGCTCTCACTCTCTGAAATCTTCTCCCCTTATGGCCACCTTCTATCGGCTACCAGGACAGTCCACTCTCTTCCTCTCAGAATGGGCTGGCCTGACCTCCTCCCTACTCTCCTCCTCCTCTCAGCCCCTCCTGCTGGGTGACCTCAACATCCATATGGACTCTCCTGACTCCTCAGGACCCTTCCACAACCTATGCGGTTCTCTCTCCCTCTCTATCGTACCCTCTGGCTCCACGCACACAGCGGGCCACACTTTGGATGCTTTCATCTCTACCGACATCCCTCACTCTATCCCTCTCACTAGCTCTCTCTCTTGGATGGACCACTGTCTTCTCTCATCACACTTGAAGCTCTCCTCTTAAATCAGCACACCCGGCGTGGCCACTCGGTCTCAAAGTCACCAGACCCATGAAAACAGTGACTGCGGCTGCCTTTGCCTCCACCTACTCTCCGCCTCCTACTGCTGTGTCTGACTAACACCCTGACACAGCCCTCGCTAACTTCAATCTCTCTATCTCTACCAACCTTGATACTCTTGCCCCTGTCATGAGGGTCCGACTGAAGCCTTGCAAAAAGTGCAACTCTTGGTACAACTCCAATCTGGCTGCCCTTGAACACAAGTGTAGGGCATCTGAGCGGAAATGGAATTCATCGGGCGGACCCTCTGACAAACTGGCCTGCCCCCTCCTTCAAAGGCAATATCGACTCTGCATCCACACCAAGAAAAGAGTCTTTATTCAAGCCTGCATCTCTGCGGCATCAAACAACACGGCCAAACTTTTCAAAGTCTGTAAGGAACCGGCCAATCCTGCAGCAGCCCCCTCTTCTGTCACACCCAGGCAGGACCTTTGTTCGGCCCTGACTACACACTTCACCGCAAAAACCCAAGACATCCTTTCCTCTCTCTCCTCCACACCACCCAATTCACCAACACCTCTGGAACTTCTCTTGGCCCCTCCAACACTGCTCCTCTCTTCTCTCACTCCCATCACACCTGATGAGGTCACCAGCCAAGTCCGTTCTATGAAGGCTTCATCCAAACAGGTGGAACCCTGGCCCTTCAAAAACATTAAGGATAGCAATGACTCTCTTGCTCCGGCTTTGGCTGATCTCTGCAAACTCTCTTTTGCCACTGGAGTTTCCCACCTTCTCTTAAGCACTCCCTTGTGTACCCTCTGCTTAAGAAACCCTCTGCCGTCCCCTCCATTCTGGCAAACTACCACCCTATCTCTATCACCCCTTTCCTAGGCAAACTCCTGGAGAAGCTGGCTATCTCTCAGCTCACCCTCCATACATGATACCACGAGCATCAGTCTGGCTTTAGAGAATCCGGAGGCACTGAAACTGCTTTTCTGAACACCCGTGAAGACATGCTCTAAAATTTCAAAACTAACACTCTTTCTGTCCTCATTCTTCTTGACCGCTCCTCAGCCTTTGACATGGTAAACCACAACATCCTGATCGCACGTCTGCATGACACCCTGGGAATCACAGGTCAGGCTCTGGCATGGTTAACCTCCGTCCTTTCTGACCGCCCATTCCAGGCAGAACTTGGGTCCTTTCTCTCGACTATCACTCTTTCAACCTGTGGCATTCCCCAGGGTTCTAACCTATCCCCCTGGTTCTTCAGTGTCTACATGGCTGCCCTTGCATGTCTGATTGCCACTTTCATCTCTACCTTCAAGTGTTATGCGGATGACAAGCAAATCTCCTTCAGGCTACCCTCAGACACATCCTCTACCTCGCTCATATCTGACTGTCTATCCTCAATTCAGTCATTGTGTGCTGCAAACGACCTCTGCCTCAATGCAGTAAGACTGAGATTGTTCGCTTTGGGACTCCTGTTTCCGCTTTCCCCCTCTCACTCTGGCCGGCCTCCCTTGACCCTGTGCCCACACCCACCTGCGAGGCAAAAAACCTTGAGGTCATCTTTGACTCCACGCTCTCCTTCTCCACTCACATTTCAGACATCTCTAAAAAGTCCAACTACCAGCTACACCTCCTCAGAGGTACTCTTCCTTTTCTCACCTTTCCCCAGCGGCTCACTGTCTCCAGAGCCCTGTTTCTCTCAAGGCTGGACTACTGCAACAGCCTCTTTCTCAACCTCCCTGCCTCTGCATATGCATTTGTTCCATGCACCCACTCTGTCCGTGCAGACTTGTAGCGTTCAGAAATTCAAGGGCTCTGAATGACTGTTGTTTTTTCCTCTTGTTCCCTCCCTCCTTGAGCGCTTTGAAACACTTGCTTTGCGTATAGGCGCTTTACAAATAAACAATACCATACCATACTGCCATACTCCAAGTCTGCCGGTAGGCGCTGTGACCTACCGGTAGGCCTGACCTGCCGGTAGTTCAGGCCCCTACCAGCAGACAATTGCAGCAATCACAGGGACTGATATTACCAGTGCCTGTGACTGCGGCATCCCCTTCCATGGGAATGGGGAGTTACTGGCTTCTGCGCCACCCGTAATATCCCGGTAACACCAGGATATCAGATGGCATACACAGTACAGTAGTTCCCGATATCGGGAAACTTATAAAATAATGAACCTCATTAACTCTGAGAATATCTCTTTGAAAATACACTGGAATGCACTTCGAGTGCAAAGTTTGATGATAAGTCTTGAATAAAGCAAAATCAAAGAGTTGCCAAAAGCATGGCCATGGGCAGTCAATGGGTGGGTTAATAACCAAACAACACTTACAAGCTTTGTGTCCATTCTCATATGCCACTCCCCCTAGTAGTACTCTAATGCAATAGGTTTGGCTTTAGCGCCACCTAAGAGCCCAAACTAAAAGTCAAGCTCTCTGCCCTAGCAGGACACCACTGTTGAAATATGAACCCATCAGTGGGGAAAATAGCCTAATGGATGGTATTTGAGAAACAGTGTGGGAAAAAAACAAAAACTAACATTACAACTCGAAGAGCAATAAGGCACAATGCAATATAGTACCCTGAGAGGCGCGTCTCAATACCATTGGTTGGAACACCAGCTTGATTATCCAGTATAAACGCGCTCGCGTTCCACCATAACTGCCTGCACATCTCCACACTGTACCGTTTATCCCTTACCTAGTCCCACAACTACCACCAATGTCCCCGGATGTGCTTACACCCATCCCCTCCTCTCTCTAAGGCACTTAGCTGTTTCCCATTGTTTGATCTCTCACCGCCCTCCACCCTACTCTTGCAATGGTTGCCAGTAACACAGAAAAGGGCCTTTTTCTGTATTCTGCGGTGCCCATTTGTTTTCTTTTTTTTTTTAGGAATTTGGGCTCACTGCTGTCGACATAGCCTGACTTTTCTTTTTTTAAAACAGGATATGTGTTCCCTGGATACCCAGGAGGTCACCCGTGTGCTAATTAATAACCTTACGTGCCTTGATGAGGTGCAGAGTTGGCTGATCTCAGCCCTGAGCCATCATTGAGCCCCGAGCATCAATTAACCCCACATTCCAATTCTGAGAAGAGAATTCGACAAATACTCAGAAAGAAGCATAAAGAAGTATTAGAAAGAAAATTACATGAGTTTTTGGAGGTGGATTCAAGCAATGACACCAAAGACTTCTGGAACAAATCCCACGGGGATCAATATAAGGGACTGAGAAGAAGGACTGGAGGATAAGACCACATGGGGAACAATGAAAGGGACAGAGAAGAAGGACTCGAGGATAAGACGACATGGGGAACAATGAAAGGGACAAAGAAGAAGGACTCGAGGATAAAACCACATGGGGAACAATGAAAGGGACAGAGAAGAAGGACTGGAGGATAAACCCACATGGGGAACAATGAAAGGGACAGAGAAGAAGGACTCGAGGATAAGACCACATGGGGAACAATGAAAGGGACAGAGAAGATCGACTGGAGGATAAGACCACATGGCGAACAATGAAAGGGACAGAGAAGAAGGACTTGAGGATAATACTACATGGGGAACAATGGGGAACAATGAAACGCACATAGAAGAAGGATTCCAGGATAAGAAGGGAGCAGTGGACAAAGCACGGTGAAAAGAGTTTTTTCTTATTGATAATAAAACAGACAAATAGGTGCTTGACCATTCAACCGCAAAAACAATAAGTGAAAACAGGGGATGAACGGTAGGGTGACCAGATGTCATGATTTTCCTGGAACTGTCCCAGTATTTCTCCCGCCGTCCCGGGGTCCCGAGGGTTTATTAAGTTTACAAACCATATCCCGGTTTTTGAATGTCGGGAAACATGGCAATGGCATCCCCTGTTCACTACTTACCTGGAAGCACTAGGGGGTGTGGGGTACACAGCGGCAAGGCATAGAGCCATGTTATTAAATGCGCTGGGTGTGGAAGGTCAAAGAGTGTTTGCAGGCCGATGAAAATGATGACGTATATAAAGAGGCCGTCAGGAGAATAATTAAGTGCTTTGCTAGCAAGAGAATACGGTGCTGCACAGGATACCTTTCTGCAATCGCAAACAAGAAGCGTCAGAACCCGTAGACGACTATGTGACCAAGCTGCGAGAACTGGCTGCACTGTGCAACTTTGGCAATAATGCAGAAGGATTAATCTGCAACATGCTGACAGTCCACACCAACAGCAAAACATTTGGAGAAGGAACTCCAACTGAAAAAGGCCATAGAGATTGCGAGAGCAGTGGAAGAAACCACAGGGTGACGGAAAGAGTACGTAGGAAGCTCCGGCACAGTAGAAGTCCAAGCGATCACCTTTAGGAAAAAGAAGGAGAAGCAAGTGACTGACACAAGAGAAGGGAAGTGGGAAAAGAAGGAACTGCTGAAGTGTCACAGGTGCGCCAGCACCAAACACTTAGCCAACGACAGAGAATGTCTAGCAAGAGACAAACTGCCTCTTCATGAGTTTGGCGGTAACCCTTAAATGCGGTGGTAATGCTATTACTGCTGCATTTAAGAGTCCGCCAAATCATGGGCTTGGCGGATTTACCCCAGCACTCAGCTGGGGGCAAATCTGTGTGATTTTTCCTATTTTCGGCACTATTACCGCAGACGGTAATATCGCAGGCGGTAATAGCACCAAACATTCCCCATTGGGCCCAATGGGGAATGGGAAATTCCCAAAAGGGCCCAATGGGGAATGGGGATTTACCGTTCTGCCAAACCCGTGATCCGGCGCTAATAGTGCTGGGGGGTTTGGCTGTAGGGCTAATAGCCCCAGCGGTAATACCACCGGAGAGAGCGACCAACTCGTGATGAGGCCCAAAAGAATGCTTGGTGTGCAAAAATATTAGACATTTTTCATTGGTATACAGGTGACGTAATAGAAAATTTACTAACATTAACGCGGAACACAACGCAGAGGGAGAATGTTCATCTTGGGAAGAAGGGAGACCCACAGTGTTAATGGTAAACAACCACAAGCCAGGAGGGAGAAGCCCCACTGTGCAATCAGATTGAACGGCATGGAGACAAGAGTCATGGCGGATTCGGGCTCCGATCTGACCGTACTGCCCCTACGCACATACACAGAAATGATGGGCACCGAAACGGTTGAACTTCTCAGCACATGCCACAAACCCACAGTATTTGGAGGTACGTCAGTAGACCTATTAGGGTACATCAAAGGGAAGGTGGAGTTCAAGGGGAGAGAGACCACCACGAAAATACACATCACCCAGGAAGGCCCAGCAGTCCTAGGATGGGATGATTAAGCCAAGCTCAAGATCAAATTGGATCCCAGCACGGAAGATCAAGTGTTAACAGTCAATACATGAGGAGTGCCAGTAGTTCAAGAAGACTTTCCCCAAACTGTTTTCGGAAGGGCCAGGGAAAATCAAGAACTTTTTACACAAGATAATGCTCAAGGCAAATGGAGTCCCCGTAAAGCACAAAGTAAGGCCGGTGCCAGCTACAGCCACGGACATACGCAGAACCAATGTCAACAAAATGGTGAAACAGGGCACCATTGAGGAGGTAGAAGCCACAGAGTAGTTGAGCCCCACCGTCCTTTTCAAGAAGCAAAACTCACAAGACTTGAGGGTCTGCATTGACCTTTGCAGCCTTAACTTGGAGGTCATTTCAGATAGCTAGCCCCGGGCCATCATAAATGAACTCATCCTCATGATAAAAGAAGCCAAAGTGTTCTCCAAGCTGGATATGAGGGATGCTTATCATCAAATTGACCTGCACAAAGAATCCAAGCCACTCACAGCATTTATCACCCCGTTTGGCACATAGCCATTCACCAAGATGCCTTTCGGTTTGTCATCCACTGCGTCTGCATTTCAGCACATAATGGACTTACTACTACGTGACATAGGAAACCTGTCCTACTTCCAGGATGATATACTGGTCTATGCTATGGACGAACACACGCATGACGTCATTCTCAAAAGAGTTCTCACCAAATTACTTGATACCAGAGTCGTTTTGAGATACGAAATGGGAATCCCAAGGGCACAAGAGGTTGAATATTTGGGGTACAAGATTTCTTCCCAGGGTATAAGCCCCAAACAAAACCGTGTGCAAGCCATTATCAAGGCTCCTGAACCAACCAACAAGGAAGAAGTGCGGTCCTTTCTGGGACTCGCAGAATGTTATGCCAAATTCAGCTCCAATTTTCCCAAAATCACGATGCCACTGAGAAACCTACTGAAAAAAGGTGCAGAGTTCACATGGCTGGAGGCCCAGAAGGAGGCCGTAGACAATATAAAAAGATGGATAGTGGAAGCACCATGCCTACAGCCGTTCAATCCAGCATGGGATACAGTCATCACCACGGATGCCATTGCGTGCAGGCTAGGTGCAGTACTCACCCAGAAGGAAGAGGACACTAAACATGTTGTGGCATTTGCCTCTAAAGCCCTGTCCACGGCTGGGAAGAATTACTCCACAATGGAGAAAGAGATGTTAGCCTGTGCATGGGCTGTTGAGCATTTCAGGAATTATGTATGGGCACCAAGTTCAAACTGGTCACTGACCATAAGCCTCTCATTCATGTGCTCAGTCTAGGTAGCACAAAATCGTCTACACCTCGGTTGGCAAGCATTGCGGCCAAACTTCAGTAATACACATTTGAAACCCCCTCATGTTGGCCTGATAAAGGAACCACTTAAGCGGGTATCGGATTCCCGGGGTTAGGGACCCACATAGACGGGTGGAGAAATGCCCAGGCGGACTGCATGTCAACGTTACTTGGGAACAAAGAGAAAGCCACCACGTTCCTGCAAGATGAATGCATTGTAGCGTCAATCCAAGACCTCAGTGGCCCAGAATTCCCAGAGTTAAGTGAAGGACATTGGAACGAGGAGGACAGTAAAGACCCCACCATGGTGTGACTTAGAGAGTGGGTTAGGAGCAGATGGCCAGAAGAAAGGGCCATACCAGAAGGCATGAGGGCGTATTGGAAAGTGGCTGAAGAAAGTTCAGAGGTGGAAGAATTGCTCACCAAGGGAGATGAAGTAATACTGCCAGTGGAAATGAGAAGAGTCATCCTGTGCAGGGCCCACTCAGGCCTTTAGGAAATACCATGACACGGCGAAGGGTGAGAGAGGCGTACTGGTGGCCTGCCATGGACCAATAAATATGCTCCATGATTGAGAGATACCATGAGTGTCTCAACAGTGACAAAGCTTGAAGACCAGATAAACCCCGAAGATTCCCACATAGATCCCAGAAGCAGTGTGCCACAAGGTGGGGTTGGATTTCATAGGACCATTGGAGGCAATGGCTCCCGAGCAGCGGTATGGCATAGTACTGGTAGACTACCTGTCGAAATGGGTAGAAACAGAATTTGTCCCCAACATTACCACGGTTACTGTCATAGAAGTCCTCAAATCAATTTTTCAGAGGGAAGGTCTCCACCAAGGTTTTGTCACGGACAATTGAGTACAACTCTTGTTATGGGAAATGCAGTAATTCCTGCAGAAACGCAACATAAAACAGAGCAAGGCCGGACTGTACCAGTGCCAAGTCAATGGATTAGTGGAGAGTGCAAATAGGTTCATCCAGTTAGCAAACACTTCCGGTATGGATTCCCTCAAAACAGTCAAGGACGCTGTTGCGGCCCATTGGCATCACTCAATGCTGAGGGGGACGAGAGCAGCATCCACACTGGTACCACCATGGTTGACCAGAGTGAGAGAAGATGATGAGGTAGACATGGCTGAAGTAGACTGGAGGCTGGAAAACAGCAAAGCATGCATGAAGAGATGGCGTGATAAGAGAAGAACGACCCAAGGCCGCGAAGTCGAGGAAGACGATTGGATCAAAATACGACTACCGAGCAAGGACCAAATGACGGGTTCGAAGTTCAGTCAACCAATAAAAGTCATCCACAGAGGGACTAATCACGTTCGCACAGAGGATGGCTGCACGTGGAACATGGAGTGTGTGGCAATGTTTGACAAGCATTGTGAAGCAGAAAGAACCCAAGAGGAATTCCCCCCTTGTAAAAGCCCTGACAGAGATGCCACAAGAGAGCAAGACCTAGAAATCACCACGAGAGAAATCACGGAGGGAGAGACAGAAAGAGAGGTGTCAGAAACATCCCATGAAGCAAGTCAAGCACAGGACACAGGTGGTAGGAAGGAAGATCGTCCGAGAAGGGAGCACAGAAGACCGGTGAAGTATGATGACTTTGTAATGGAATAAACTTGGCTGTGTTATCAAAGGGAGGTGTGTAGGCACCTTGTGAGATGCGCTACGGCGCAGTCTCACAAGACATCCAGCGCAACCCAGCGAGAGCCAGCAAAGCACGCTAGGAAAGACATTGAAGGGGCAAATGATACGGAGCAGGTCACGCTTGCGGCGCTCCTCCTATGAGAGAGATTAAAACACTGTTACTGGACTTTATCACTAGCCCTGTCCTGCATTGGGTGTTTCTTTCAGTTCCATGACATTTAAGGAACGATCCTAGCATGAACTGCTGAATGTCACTACAGCAATAAAGTTGTTAAATCCAACAGGCTGATCCCCTAGGTCCTTCTTGTCAAAGCAGATTTACCACAACAGAAAATCCCTGCTGCTCTCCTGCCGGTAGAGGCTACCAGGAGGCACAGCACAGACATTGCAACTCAGAGCACAGAGACACACTGGATCATTGCTTATGATTCGTCTTCATATACCAAAACAAAGCCAAAGAAGGAATTTAACACGACAGACAGAGACACATAGAGAAGATGAGAAGGAGAGAAGGCAGAAGTGGTGCGTACGTGGTGTTGACGGTGGGAGACCCCTGCCAGCAGCACAGTGACCACTGCATCATTTGCAACATTTGTAACGTTGCTGTTTTTTCCCATTGGATTTGCTGTGCTGCGCCCTGAGCCTGTCCCCTTAAGGCTCCATAGGAGGAGTTTGAAGCAGCCTAACTCACCACTTAAAAGCATCCACTTTTGCGTCAGCAGAGCAGAAGTGGTGTGTAAGTGGTGTTGACGGTGTGGCCGGGGGCGCCGGCGAAGGCTAGCCTGAACTCTCCATCCTGCTGCATTGCATCGTCACCTAGAGGAGCTGCACTACAGGACCAAGAAAGTGCGTGATGAGTGACTCGACGGTACCAGAGGCTAAATCCAGGATAAAAACTCGACAACAGGTAAGGAAGCGTCTTGCCTGCTGTCCTACCTCCCAGCCCATGCTGTCGCCTACCACATGGCCAAGTCACAAAGTCCCTTTGCCCTTGAGACATTCCCGCCTCACTTTTTCTAACAAAAGCTTAGATAAAGGTGTGAGGGTCGGGACATCGACCCGCGAGGGGGAAGCAGCCAACACACCATCATTGGTTATTCTAGAGGGGAGGGAAGTTGACACGCCCCATGTGGAACCCTCATTATTGCCTGAAAAAATGGCACTTAGAGAAGGAGAGGGGCTGAAATTGGCTGTCCAGCCCCTACTGTCATTAGACGACCTAAAGGAGGAGAGAGCTGTTGACAACGCCAGCTCCACCATTGCTCTGGAGTCAAGTGCGACGGTGGGCCTGCCATCACTCCCTGATGGTAAACTGGAACGTATAGAGAGTCTGGCTATAGAGGAGACTACTCTCACTCTAAAACTCCCGGACCAGCCCAACATCTTGATCGACCCTGTTGTGGTGACAAAAACAACCACAACACAGGAACTTTCGAACTTGTCTACCAGTTTAGTAGGGGTGAAGGATCCGACCGTCTACACCAATCCCCTCCCCCCCCAATACTGCCACAAACTAAAAAGCAACATGATGCAGCACAGGACACAGAGGATGCAGCGCAAGACATAGACAATGAAGTGGAAGGGGAAAGCCGGCATATGGCACCCGTGCAGGTGTGTACGTTCCTGCAGTCCTACCTCGATCCAAATGTCTTAGAAGAAGTGCAATCTAGAGAAAGCCACTTGAATTCAAGCATTCGACTGAATCGAGGGAGCTCTTCCAATGACACCCCCATAGAGGGAGACGTGACGAGTGGGAGGAAGATATTTGGGAGAATTTGCATGATCCATCTGTGACTCCCCCTCATGTTGGCCTGATAAAGGAACCACTTAAGCGGGTATCGGATTCACAGGTTCAATACGGTAATCCTGAGGATTATAGCTTGAAGGGCCCTCAATATACATGTAATGAAGAGACTCCGGCCTCGATCTTGGCAGACCCCACACCCCTTGCCTTTCTCAAGGGGCTCCCGGGGATAGGGACGCCTTTACAGTCAAATGCAAGCGTGGCTAATAGACTGATTCAAGACATCTTGAACCTTACGGGGAGAATCATGACGGAAAAAAAGAGAGGTCTATCCTTCATTAAGGAGAAAATAGCAGCACTTGATGGAGAAGTGCCAATGAATCTCCACTCCCTGACTTTAAAGACCCAAGAGGCAACTTGTCCACGTACAGAGGGCATAAAGATGGTGGACCTTCTTAGTGAGTCTGCGCCCAGGCTCGAAAAAGAAACACACTGTATGACGATCGATGAACCCTCCTTAAGGAAAATCGGTGAACTCAGTAGTAAAGGAAAAACAGATGTCTTCATTCACACCCAGAATGTAGTCATGCCAGCCCTGAACATTGCTATTGCCCCCTTCCTAAAACTATATGTGACCATCAACCACTCATTATATTCGGTCCATGCATCGAGCATGGTAGTGAAGGCACAGGTAAATGATCTTGTTGGTTTCGTGAACAGACTGATCGCAAGACTTGAGAAGGAATCAGATATCTCTTGCCAATGGCAAAATCGCCTATGTGATCTGGCCCGTCGGAACTCAAATGACAAACAGCTACTTATGGAAGCCATTTTGGAAGGCCGTAAGTGGATCAGGAAATCCACAGAGATAAATGCTTCCTTGAGTATGAGGCTGCTAGACAATCAGCCAGGGAAGCCTCTAATCAAATCTCCAGTTACAAAGAATGCTCCGAAACAAGCCAGGGGACCTCTGGTTCTGGGAAAAGGCGAAGCGAGCACTGGGAAAGCAGAAAACGCCTCTAATGCTAAACTGGGCAACAATGAGGCAAAACCAAGTTATTCAATGTTTCAAGACCCAAATCCAGCGAATCAGCCTACGGTAATGAACATAGATTGCACTCCTTCTCAAGCCCTTCCAATGGCCTCTCAAAAGAAAACAAAAAAACATGCATCCAAACGAAACGCAAACGACTCTCAATCTTTCTTAAGGAATATTCAAAACCCACCCCGGGAAGAAATGATACTCCCAGCTAAGAAGCCGAGAAGAGAAATGAAACTAAGTCAAAAGACTTGCGACCAGCCCCTACTTGAACCAGCCCCATGAAGGGGTTCTGACCGTGACCATGTCTCTCTAGTGGACTTGGACTCTTCTGATTGCTTGAGTGACCTGATTGAAATAATTAACAACAATCAGGAGGAGGAATCATGGGAGAACATCAAACTGACAGACTGGCAAGTCATAGACAAATATTCAAAGCCGGTGGATACAAAGGAAAGAAAGTCCACAGACAGAAATACACCAGAAAAGATTGAGAAAAGAAGGCAAGACCGAAAGAAGTATGCACATGGTAAAAGTCTGTCGAAGAAGGCCAGTAAGCTGATTGACCTCCTACGACAAATGGAGGATAAAAGAACATCAATAATTAAACATCAAGTTGAGACAGCAAGACTGTCTAATCGAAATGACACTGAGCACCACTTGCATACAAGATCTCAGGATCTTTTAAGATGTTTGGAATATCAAAGACAACAAAGACGATGAGAGAGAACATCATCTCCCAGGCCGACCAGTAAGTATGAGAAGGGGTGAGAGAGAGGTTAACAAAAAAGCCCGGAGATCAGCCGGCCCGACCGGATTTTTCAAGAGAAAAGACTCTAAGTTCCTACCAAGTAAAATTAGAAAGGACTACAACAGACCATTAGAAGATCCTCTTGAATAGAAGAAATACTCTAATACTGCTGAATTAGCAGATATCATCTGGGAACTTACTACCCAATGATATAGCAATGATTGAATTTACAGACTAACGCAGCTCGGATGTAATCATTATGCACTTAAGATCACAGAGAGTAAAGGACTTGGTGATGTCAACAAAGGACAAGCTGCGAGACATAGGCTTCAGGCTCAGTACCTTGGAGGTTGAGGGGGGAAGACAACGGCCGAAGGAATCCTCGTGAACCGAGCAAGAAAAGTCCAACCATAAAATCAAACCAGTGGACATAAATCCATTGATAAACCAGCAAAGGCATCCTTCAAACCACCCAACCAAAAAAATCCATTGCACCGAAGAATCCTGCAGGGATAGGTCCGGTAAATATTTCCGGGGGGATGGCCATGTAAAATCCATCCACCCATTAAAGGACAGTATTCTGACCAAGTTTAGATACACGGTCGATAACTCAAGATCAAAAGGGAAATATTTAGGAACCGATGACACGAAACAAGCACAGAGCGATAAGACAGCAACAAAGCCAAACATCAGGCTGGAAAAAAAGAAGCAATAGAGCCCGCAGGATGGAATCAAACGAAGATCTCTCCTGGCCTTATGGACCGCCAGGGGTTTTGGACATCTATTCTCATGTAAAAGCGACTTTTTGAGCAAGTTTGAAATAATATGTTTGCAGGAATCTTGGTTAAGAACAACCCCACTATGTGAGGGATATGAAGCCTTCATTAACCCCAAAATTGAAAGGCCCGATGGGGAGGCCCTGTGCTGGGCTCTTGACTCTAATTAAAGAGGACTTTGATTTACAAGTTTTGGACCATCAAACACCCAACTCATACGTCCAGGTTTTAAAATTGGTAAAAAGATAGAGGGAGCCAGGAGATCAGACTCCTTTTAATCAATACATATCTGAGTACCTCTGAATGTGATTTTGACAAGTATCTCTCAGATATCACGGAATCTATTGATGAGTCCATGCTCAAAGATCATAATCAACTATTCATAATCTGTGGAGAGCTGAATTTGAAGCTCTTGGACAAAAAAGGCCAATTGAAGCAAAGATCACATCTGGAAACCTGGGAAAATAGATGGATCAGAGAGATGAATATTAGAGAAATGACAATGCTAAATGGGCAGACACAAGGCGACCTTCCAGGTGCCGACACTTGGTTTTGTAATCTAAGTAGTGCTTGCTTGGATTACTGGTTTGTGGCAGGAAATACAATTAAGTGGATTGAATCATTCAACGTAAAGAACAGCCTACCAGCGATCACACACTGGTGGAAGTGGAACTTTTGTGGAAATCTAAAGAGGCGACCCAACAAAACATATGCCCAATAGAACTATCATGGGGCAGAAACAGACTGCGAATCAAAGCATCACCTAAATTAGTGACGCAACTAGACAATAACATTAAAAGCAACAAAATTGCAGTGGACTACCGATGGATGCTGAAGGAATTTGAACTTAAGAGAGACACAGACAAAATCACAGCAATTGTAAGAAAACATGCATATAACATAGATCTGGTCAAAAGGAGAAGGGAATATCGAGCCGAACTCATAAGAATCCGACGAAGAAACTCGCCTGACAGAGAAGAAAGATCAAAGCAATGTAAACAGCGGTATAAAAACTGGCTAAAATCATCTAAGATCTGGAGAGCACAGGCAGATGCAGTACAAATGTTAGTCGCGATCAGCACCGCTAACACACGTTCTCTCTGGGAAATCATAAATAAGGGCAAAGATTTCCAGCCTGCCTTAGTTACCAACCAAGTCTCAATGGAAGTTTGGATGAATCACTACACGGCCCTCTTTAAAGCGAAAGAAGCCCCAAAGCCCACTCAAAGGAAGTGTAAACCTTCCCTCTGGCTCATAGAGATCGACAGGGAAGACATATCATCAAGACTTAAACAATTGAGCTCCTCAAGGGCAGCTGGTCCCAATGGCATTTCTAATCACATGCTAAAAGAAAATGGGGAAGCATGGACTGATTTTATCCTGACTCTATTCCAACAGGTCACGAGAACCAGATCCATACCGCAGTCTTGGAAGGAAGCCTTGATTTTTCCAATTTTTAAGAAACGAGACCGCACTAACCCCAGGAACTACAGACCCATTGCCCTTTTAGATTCCATTGGCAAGATCTTCGCCTCGATCTTGCCGAGAGACTTGAAAAACTGGGCTATTAAGGCAGGTATTTTGGACAAACGCCAGACGGCCTTCATGACCGGGGTGGGCACCTCTTTGAACTTGTTTCTACTAAACTTGCTAAAGCTACGAGCTCTAGAAACAAAAGGCAATATTTATTTAGGATTCATAAACCTTGAACAGGCCTTTGACGCAGTCAGTAGAGATCTTTTGTGGGCCAAACTGGAAAAATCGCACTGCCCAGAAGACCTCCTGGAAGCAATAAAAGCGCGTTATACCAATACATCAATTCAAATAATTGTCTCAAAGGGAGGGGACACAGCAGAGAAGAGTCTGACGTTTAAGGGGATCAAACAGGGTTGTGCGCCAGCCCCTTTTTTATTCGTCCTATACTTGGCGGACATAAAAGCATCTGAGGGAAAAGTGCAAGCATTTCCACCGAAGCTTGAAGGGACCGAACTTCCTTGGATTCTTTATGCAGATGACATTGTTTTTATTGATCAAACGGCAATAGGGCTCCAGCGGTGAATAGTGGAATTCAAGAATTATCTCGATCAAAACAAAATGAAAATCAATGCAGACAAATCAATGATCCTGGTAATGCAATCTGCATTAAGCGCCAGAAAGAAAAAGCCCCCCTTCACTTGGAAAATCTAAAACCAGATCTTGAAAATCCTTGATACTACAACATACCTCGGGGTCCGAATCACTATAAATGTCAACAAACAGGTGCAATATAATTTGATCAGGGAAAGGCTAGCTAAATGAACAAACCTGGGGAGGGCCCTGCACCGGAGATACGGAACTTACTCCATGATCCTGATTATCTCCTTCTACAACCAAAAGGTCGTACCTATCCTGACCCACGGAGCCGAGACATTTCTAAACCTGTCCTGGGCAGTATGGGCGAATCTTGAGGCCTATTTTTGGCGGAAAATTCTCAGACTTCCAAACTGCCTAAAAGTGATAACAATTACACATGAGTTAAGACTTCAATCCATGGTCTCGATAGTCTTATGGAAAACACTCTCCTTCTATCGCAAATGTCTATTGGATAATCCTCCAATCCCTTTTGAGATTCTGGTAAACTCAAGAACCAACAAGGGTGAGAAACTTTTTTGTATCTGGAAACAGAAATTTAGTCATTTGCTACTACAGAACAATATTTCAATAGAGACACTCAAAGATAATCCGGATAAGGCCAAGAAAATTCTACGAGAGAAGGACTGGGTTGAAACGGACTCCCAGAAGGCTCAAAATATCTACTGTCATAGCATCGTCTGGGAAAGGAAAAAATTTAATCACTCTCCCCCCACCCCCACGCACCGTACCTTACAAGATTCCCCTCATCTTACTACAGGGACCTACTGATGTGCTACAGACTTAATTTACTGCCGTCAAGAGAAGTACAGTGCTTAAGAAGAATGATTAAAATGCAAGACGCATGCTGTCGCTTCTGTAGGATCCCTGAAGTACTGGAAACCACGAGGCATTTGACACTTTCTTGCCCAGAATTCCAAAGAATAAGGAGTCTGTATTGGAAGGACATTCCTGCCCCGCTTGATACCACCACCGAGGAACAGTGGTAGGAATGCCCGATGACCGCTGATAAAGTCGGCCCGACATTAGTCGCCCTTAAACTGGTGGAACGGATTTTTCAATCCCTAAGGGAGGGTGACGAACAGTATAATGATAAACATGGTAACGAGAAGGTCATTTAAAGAGACTCAAATGTGACAATGGAATAGTACATTTCTGTATGTTAAAGGTTGAAATTTTGTGTTTGACCAATAAAACAAAAAAAATAAACCAAAAAAAATAAGAGAAAAGAGGGAGAGAGTGGGGAGGGATAGGGAGAAAGAGAGAGAGATATATAAGAAGAGAAAGCTTATGAGAGGGAGCGTGAGAGAGGAAGAGAGACAGAGCGAGAGGGAGCGAAAAGAGGGAAGAAGTGGGGAGAAACATAGAGAGGTAGAAACACAGAGAGAGATTGACAGCAGCCGAGAAAGGGTGAGTTAGAGGAAGTAAAAGGAGAGAGAGAGAGAGAGAGAGAGAGAGAGAGAAGAGTGAGAGAAAGAGCGACAGAGAGGGAGTAAGGAGAGTGAGGAAGAGGGAGAAGGAGAGAGAGAGAAAAGAATGAGGGAGAGTTATAGAGAAAGAGAGGGATAGTGTGTGCGCCAAAGAGAAAGAGGGCCACATAGAAAGTGTGTAAGAGACAGTCAGAAAAAGAGCGATAAATCTGCAGAGCGGGAGAGACAGAGAAATAGAGAGAAAGAGAGAGAGAAAGGAGTGTATGAAGAGACAGGGACACATGCAGCAAGAGTAATGGCGAGAGAGAGAAAGGCAGAGGTTATTGAGAGAAAGAGGGCTAGAGAGTGATAGAAAACGCGGTAGAGGAGAGAAAGATGGAGAGAATGGTAGAGGGGATACAGAGAAACATGGACATAGAATCAAAGAGAGAGAGAATAGAGTTATGCAGGGAGAGCGAGAGAGAGAAAGGGAAAGAGGGGGAAAGAGCAATAGAGAAAGAGAGAGTGTGAGTGAAAGAGTTAGAGAAGGAAAGAAGGATAGAGAGAGTGTGTGCTTGTGCAAGCGTGAACCTATAACCTGAGTTACATGCACTTCCCCTCCAAACGAGCATCTCCTCCCTAAATGGAAACACTTCTCTCATGTCATGTGACACAGTGAGGAGGTGGACGCAACACCCAACTAAGCTGTGGTGGCACTGCAGAAGTACCTCCCCCCGGAGCGGATGCCAAAGCTACTATCTGTAAACACAAACATTGAGTTTTGCTTGGCCAAGATGGCCACCATTTGTTTTTGGGCACATTGAGAGGCCATGTTTGCTCAGAAGGAGCGTGCTTACAGAATTTAGTTTGAATTAGGCATTCTCAGGACCTGGATCTTGTGCCTAACGAAGCATCTTCTTGGTTTCTGTCTACAAAGGCATGTTTTGGGCTTTCTAGACTTGCCGCTTGGCAGAGCGTTGTGCTGCGCTTATTATGGCGGATGGGCCGGCCTCACTGGAGAGCTAATCTGGATTTTGCCTTTGCTGTTGCGGTTCGTGCTGAAGCTGGCTGATAAGGAGTTATCTCCAAGGAGGACTGATAACATTGAAGCTCAGCTTCATTTCCTGTTTTTTTTACAAAGGCTGCACTGACTTGAGGCCAACAACTCTACTCCCGCTTTGAAAACCAGAGGATTGATTCAGTGTAGGTGGCATAGCTTTAGCTGGTCTGGGTCCTAGACCATGTAGTTAGCACAAAGACTATCAATGGCACTGGAAAAACACAGAAGGTAATGAATTCATGATGTGCCATCTGGGAATTATTAATGATTGAGAATGATACTGTTTAGTGGCTGTATAATCGTTGTACAATACAATTTCCAATACACACTTTGAAGAATAATCTTTCTCCGTGCCATTTTCCTTTGAGTTCTCACTTGTGTCGAACCCAAGAGATTTGGTGCAGGTGGCCAGCTGGGTTGTGAAGCCCTTAAGGTTCATAGCAGAGAGGCAAGTCTGAATGCTCGGCATTGTTGGTTGTCAGTAGGAATTCAGCATGGGCAGGATTGAGCTTCCGATAAACGCTAGATTTCTAAGACTGGATTAATCTGAGGCAGACGTTGAGCCTGTTCACGTCTTCACTGAAGGGTATCTTGAGGTAGAGCTGCATGTCATCTGTCTATTGGTGGATGTTGTGTGGAGCCAGGGGGGTTTTGACCGGTTCTATGTAAAGACTGAAGATCACAGGTGGAAGGATAGAGCCTTATCAGACTCTCCATGTGATGGGCAGAGGTGGGATCTGGAGGAATCCTTTCTTATGTGGTCTTGGTGGTAGCAACGTAGTATTTGAACGACCTGAGGACAATCTCACTGATCCGCATGCAGCGATTTAAAATGTTGGTTAATGTCTGGTGGGCTGCTGTGTTGAATGCTTCTGAGAGGTCAAGGAGAACCAGGAGGCAAGGATAGCTTCAGTGAGGATCTTAAGGGCACTGTCGATCACCTTGATGGTACCTGAGGCTAAAGCCAGGCTGTTGGAACTGAAGGAGGTTGTTGACTGCTTTTTCAAGGATCCCACCGAATAAATGGAAGATGGGTGATGAGGCAGTAGTTTCTGATGTTGTTAGGGTGCAGTGTTGGTTTCTTCAGAAGCGGGAGAGTTTGTCTGGTCTTGAGGACCAAGCGGAAGGTGCCTTGAGTTATGGAGTTGTTGAGGATTGTCAGGAAAGGGAGGAGCGATTCACTCAGAAGGGTCATTAGTACGGAGGCTGGCAGGAAGTCGTCCATGTACGATGTGATCTTCAGGGATGCTAGGGTGTGCAGTGAGGTCTTTCATAGTGAATGTTTTGAAAGTCGTCCAGGCAGTTTTGGTTTTGTGAGATGGGGTCTGTAGGGTGCTGTCAGTTGTTGTGTTGGTTTGTTCGTGTTGGTGATCTTCTTGATGAAGAAAAAGTGTTATTTTATTATTTAAAATATTAATTATATATCTTATTATTTTTATTTCTGATCACTTTTGAACTTTATGAAATTAGCTAAATCACTTTAGTTGCAAGGACGACAAGGTCAGAACTTAATGCAGCAAAACCCTGGAAATTCAGCGAAAGCCACCTTAACTTGTGCCTTCGAGGCACATGCCTTAACTTCGCGCCTCCTGTTGCACAGACCATGATGATGACATCACAGATCACATCACTACATTCAATATATTTTAATACTATGTACAACACTACTGCCCAGATATATCTATATATATCAACCATTGCTGTGCTTTTAGTGAAAATCATCTGTAAGTGACAAACACTTCAAGCACAGCCAAAATGAACAAAGCACTCGATCTCCAATACTTAGTGCTAAAACATATCTTTATGTTTTGTTAAAATTCCATATCATGTGAAAACATAACAGTCAGTACAGATTTACGAGCATGTTTCAAAGTCCTAAAAGCCGCTGATTCATTGCCACGCGTTCCATCCCTGCTCAGGGACTTCCTCAGGTGAATATTTACAGCCTAACAATGTGCTTGAAGTGTTTGTCACTGACAGATGATTTACACTAGAAGTATAGCGATGGTTGGTCTGTTTGCGGTTTTTCCCTTAACCGGGTTCCGAAGCTCCCGCTGTCGCAGGCTTGGGCACCACCATAAAGGAGATTTGGAGCTTATATATATGTATATATATATATATATATATTTTTTTTTTCCTTTCTTTCTTTTAAAGGTTTTATAGCTGTGTCGATTAAGGATGCATGTGCTGCTTCATGCAGCAACGGCTGGGGCTTTACCCACATGTGCGAAATGAGCCAATAGACGTTGGCATCCTTCACTGCTGCTATGTATCTTTGCGCCTAACATGCCAGCCAATCATATCACGTGCTGCGACTCCGCGCCTTTACGTGACTTTTATGCTTTCTACCATATTGCGCATGCGAAATGAGCCAATAAGATGTCAAACTCCTTTTACGTGCCTACCAATCTTCGCACATGATCTGTAAACCAATGAAATCACGCGCTGCAGCTCCGCGTTTACGTCTGACTTTTATGCACATCAACGAACGAGCCAATCAAACATTGCAATATATTGAGATTGGAAGTTGTGCAATCAAAAGGATAAAATTGCAGAAAATGGTGGCTTTTATACTTTCCAAAATGAATACAAAAGAAAGGATAATATACCAATAAAACTACTAAAATGGATGTCATATTTTCCCCACAACCTATCATAGTCAGCTACACAAAAAGACAAGTAACAATAACCAATAAAAAACAATGAAACTGACAGAAATCTATTTTTCCCACCTTGCATCTTTAATAGCCGCAGCTATTCGATGTGGCTACTGATCTTGGTTTGTATCCACGGCTACACGCACATTTTTCTGCAAGCCCCAAATCAAACTAAAGTGGCCTTCAAACCTTCAAATCAAATAAGTGAACAACTAAGTACATAAAATAAGACACACAGATACAATTCTGTACTGTATCATCCACAATTAAATTTATAGATGTGACTTTAAATACACCTGCGGTACCGGCCACAACAAATAAAACGCAGAATAATATTGACGCACCCACGCACATGCTTTTCATGGACACTGTTATATAAAAAGCCCCTCCTAGACGTTTGCTGATAAACGCAGCTAATCGCAAAAACTACAGATCCAAAATTGCATTCCCACTCCATCAAACTCCAAAAACTGTCCCCAACATGCCTACCAGCCCCCCTCCACTCCTCATAGTCCTCCTCCGCTCTCCTAGTCTCTTACAATCCCCCACTCAATTCATATAAGATGCCACCCCACCCAAAATTCTGGATAGCCGCGGCTATCACACATCCATGCCCTGGGTGGCTGCTGTATAGCCGCAAATAATATCAACAGCACCATCATCCAATTAGAAACTACAACACACACACATCATACATTCCCTGCTCATACAAACTGCTAGAAATTCATACTAGGAATAATTTTCCTGGAAACAGAGAAATACTGCAGATATCATGGCTGGTTTGAAAACTGTGTGGCTGATTGGAGGCAGTTGTCTGTTTTGGTTGCTGGATTTTTGTGAGAAACCAAATATTAACAGGGATCTTTGTTTGAGAGATTTTACAATTAAATGGTTTGGATTGCGGGGAATGCGCTGGTCCCATGTCTTTCCAAAATTGTTAAATCTGAGAAGTAGAGGGCACCCAGACAACATACTAATTCATTGTGGAGGCAATGGTTTGGGGAATGTACGAGGTGTGTCCCTTACTTTAATGATGAGACAAGACATGGGAAAACTAATGGAACTATTTCCTGACACCTTCTTTATCTTTTCCAATCTCACTCAAAGGCAAACATGGAGATGGACCACCAGATTTAATGGTAAAATTGAGAAATCCCGGAGAAATTTTAATAAAGCAGTTCAGTATTCATGAGAGACCACAACCAATTATGGATTTCCAACAACTACAGACAGTTCTACATGCCCAATTTCTATAGACATGACGGAGTACATGTAACCAATGAAGGAAATGCAGTGTTCCTTCATAACATCAACACAGTACTCCTGATGTGCTAAAGTTCTACACTCAGTGTACCCCAAAACAGTCCTTTTAAGGACTACGCATCATACATAAACACACAAATACATAAATAATAATAAAAACATTTTTTATTATACCCACGGCCACAGTTCATTGACTTTTACCATAACCGTGGTTACAAAACGTCAGTTAAAAGGGGGACTGACTTCAGTTTTTATACTATAAATCAACTTAAATGATCAATACAGTACAACACTACTCATGTAATGATGTAAAGTAAATTAAAAAAAAGAAAGCATAGAAAAATACATAACAATAACCTAGATTTCACTCTGTGCCCTCTAGCCATACCCTCCCCTCTACCCTGATGGCATTTTTATGTTTTTTGACCTGCCTATAGCTTTTTACCGTGTTTCATTTTCCCATAACCTCGGTTATAACCGTGAATATCTCTTGCATCGAGAGAAAAACAAGAAGATGGCAGTTGTTTAATTTCCGAAAACCATGATCCTGCAAGGTACTATGGGAGATATTTCTATTTTTTGGGAGAAGGAGGCAGTCCCTTCTCTGTGAAATATTTAAATAACTACTGCACAGAATAGCCCCAAACCATGCATGGCGTGCGAGTCAACGCTTCATGCCCAAGTTGTTTCGGATCTGGACCAAATTCACCCAGCTGTTTGGGCTGTGCACTTTGGCAAAAATTTACCTTTTTTGTCTATGAGAAAATGAAAGGGAAGTAGGCTGCACTTTTGACATTTAATAACTTTTTATTTTTTAACAAATCTTTACGAAACTTTGCAGTCTGGGGGGCCCACAGACTTTTAAGCACATTCAAAATTTCGGTCAAATCCGTTACTCAAATCAAAGGTTATTAACAATAGAGTTTTGAGGGGTTCCTATGTGTCTCTGACTCACCTTAAATGTAGGGCAGCTATTGCCGCCCTATAATCTATATCCGTTGTCAAAGCCGCAACAAGATGCCTAGATACCAATACCCAGCTTGCACATGCTTGATTGTAACTAACATGGAAAGCCATAAGAACAAATATGGAAGCTATAGGCACACTGAAGTGAATGAGGGATGGGAGACAGACTTCGAATGCATGGAAGGGCTGACAGCCCACTGCAGCTAAAGGCAGGCATAGAGAGCTTTCAGCACAGACACAGTGCACACCCCAGTCAAGGATGAGCAGAGATGGAAGGGTTCCAGTTTCCAAGATTGGATCTTCATATTCGCTCCTCCGCCTGACCCATGTACCCTTCATAGGGTCGCACTTCCCTCTCCTTCCTCCTTCTCTCCCATTAATGGTGGCACCAGGTGGGAGGTCCTCATGGCCCCCTTCCAGTCTTCCAGAGTCATCATTAATGTATATCTAAATGGCACCGTCATGGCCCAGGGCCCTCAGCCCAACCTCCCTCGCCTCATCAACTTCCTTCCTTCACCTGCTATTCCTTCTACCACTTCTCGGCCTACTCTGCCTCCTCCTCCCTCTACCGCTCTGGTTCCCTTGCCATCCACTACCTCTCTGGCTACATTGCTACCTCCACCTTCCACCTAGCTGGCTCCTCTGCAACCCCTGTCCTCCAGCTCTTAAACTCCCCTGATATCCTCCACGTCTTGGGCTCCTTTGCCGCCTCCCCCTTCCACCTGTCTGGCTCCTCTGCCACTTCTGTTGGGGACTCCTCTCCCATGCACCCCCACCCCCGGAAATCTTTCAAAAGTGGCAACCTGCGCCACATGACTACTCTCAACTCTTGCTCTGATGTGAAACACTCCTGTGACATCTGCCACCTCCTTGAACTTCTGGTCCTCAATGTTCTCGCTCTTATTGAGACATGGTTCAAGGCCTGCTCTGTCACAAGTATTGACACACTCCACCCTGAGGGCTACTCCTCTCTGAGCCCAGGCCAAACATGCCCATAGGCAGAGTCGCCCTGATGTTTCCTGAGTGGATCCCTGCTTCCATCATCTCATTTCAGTCCTAATCCTCCTTCGAATGCCTGGCCTGTAGGCTCTGTATTTCTCCTGGCCTCTCTCTTACCTTGGCCACCATCTACAGACCAACTTTCCTGGTTTCCTTCTTCATCTCTGAATGGGCTGATCTCTCCTTCTCTCTCCTAGCCTCCTCCTCCCAGCTTCTCCTCCTTGGGGATCTCAACATCCACCTGGACCCCGCAGTCTCCTCTGCGACTCTGGTCTGACTCACTCAGCCGGGCCACACCTTGGATGCTCTCATCGATTCAGGCACCCCCCTCTCTAATCCTCTCAATGCTCTCCTCTCCTGGTCTGACCACTTTCTTCTCTCTTCTCATTTGAAACTTCCTGTTCTTTTGTCAAAGGTCCTCCCAGCACTGCTACTTTTCTTTGTGGTCATCCAACCTATGAAGTGATTGTCGGTGGCTGCCTTTGGCTCCACCTTCTCCCCTCCACCTACTCCTGCAGTGGACTCCTATTCTGACACAACTTTTCCAACCTTCACCTCTCCATCTCTAGCACTCTGGATATCCTTGCCCCTGTTATGAGGATCTGCCTGAACTCTGCCACAAAATGCAACTCTTGGTACAACCCCGAGTTGGCTGACTGAAACGCTAGTGCAGAGTAGTTGAGCGGAAGTGGGGAGCTTCAGGTGTACCCTGTGACAAACTGGCCTGTCACCTGCTTCAAACGCAAACGCAATACAGACTCTCCATCTTCTCTAAGAAGAGGGACCACATTCAAGCCTTCATCTCTGCGGCTTCTAACACGGCCAAACTTTTCAAAATGTGCAAGGAGTTGGCCAATCCTACCGCAGTATCCTCCTCCTTTACACCTACCCAGGCCCTCTGCATTGCTCTGGCTAATCATTTCACCACTAAAACCCAGCACATCCTGTCTGCACTCTCCACCACTTTCCCTCTCTTGGCCGCCCTGCTTCTCGCCTTCTCCCCTCCTTCTCTCCTGTAACACCTGAAGGTTTCCAAACAAGTTTGGTCGATGAAAGTCTCATCTAAACAGGTGACCCCCTGCTCCTCCAGAACCATCAAAGACAACATTGGTTCTCTCGGTCCAGCCTTGGCTGACTTCGGTAACCACTCCTTTGCTACTGGTACTTTCCCTCTCTTCTGAAGCAAACCTTTGTTCAACCCCCTACTAAAGAAGTCTTCTGCTGACCCCTCCTTTCCGGCAAACTTTTGCCCCATCTCTATCACTCTTTTCCTGGGCAAAATCCTGGAGTTGGCTATCTCCCAGCTAGCCCTCCACACAGAATCTGTTGGTTGTCTCCATGACCATCAGTTAGGCTTCAGAGCAGCCAGAGGCATGGAAACTGCTCCCCAGAACACCCGTGAAGACTTGCTCTCAAATATCGACTCTAGCACTCCCTCTGTCCTCAATCTCCTCGAACTTTCCTCTGCTTTTGACACGGTCAATCACAACATCCTGATTAAATATCTCTGCAAGACTCTTGGCAACACAGGTCAGGATCTGGCTTGGCTGACCACCTTGCTCCTGCACAGATCCTCCCAGGTCCAGCTTGGTTCCTTTCTCTCCACCACCTCCCTCTACACTTGGTGTTCCCCTAGGCTTGATCCTCTCCCCCTGGCTCTTCAACATCAATCTGGCCCCTTTGTCTCTTCTGATATCCACCTTCACCTTTAACTTTCAGTGTTATGTGGAAGACACGGAGCTCTCTTTCAGGCTACCCTCTGCCTCCTCCTTCTTGCTCATCCCTGACTGTCTCTCTGCTATTCATTAATGGTGCATCTCTAATGATCTCTGCCTCAAAGCCAGCAAGACTGAGAACCTTCCCATTGGGACCCTTGCTCGCGCTTTCCCTCTCTCACTCTGGCTGCCCTTCTTGGGCCCTCTACCCTCACCCTCTGGTGAGGCAAAAAACCGTGAAGTAAACTTCGACTCCACACTCTCCATCGCTTCACTTCCAGCTGTACCTCCTCAAAGATATTCTCCCTTTTCTCATCTTCCTCCACAAGCTCAAAATCTCCAGAGCTCTGGTTCTCTCTAGACTGGACTACTGCAACAGCATCTTTCTCAATCTGCCTACCTCTACTCTTCAACCGCTTCAACTCATCAGAACAGGGCTGCAACATTTATTCTTGGTCTCAAGCCCAGGGACCGCATCTCTCTGGCCTTGAAATCCCTCCACTGGCTTCCGGTGGCTGCAAGGATCAAGTTTAAGATCACCTGCATTGTCCACAAGGCTTTTTGTGGCAGTGGTCCTTACTACCTTCAACTCTCTCTTCCTAGGTACCTTCTCTCTAAAGCCCTTTGCTCGTCTTCCTCTAACTCTCTGCAGGTGAGTCTCTTGTCCAAGAAGAGAGTGGGGGGTAGAACTCTCTCCTCTGCAGGTGCCTCCTTCTGGAATGGCCTCCCTGCCTCTCTCTGCCTTGAGCTGGACCTCCGTAAATTCCGGAAACTCCTCAAGACCTACTTTTTCTCTTCTTCCTTCTCTCTCCCGCTACCCTGCTAGCCTTCCCTTGCTCCTGCTGCATCTGCTGACTGGCTAACTGGTTGTCCTCTGAGTCTTAAGGACACCTGCCCTCCCTCCCTACCAGTCCCCCTGCACTTGTCACCTTGCCCTACTTGCTCTGCCTCCTGGCTAACCTTGCACTACCGGGTTGGGATTGCCCCTGGGAGTCCCAGCCTCCCAGCACTTAAGTCAGGGCCCTGCTGCTCTTGGTGCACTGCTCCCTGTCCTCTCTGCCCTGCACTTCTTGTTTGCTAACTTGCATGATCTCAATGACACAAGGCCTAGTAGGATCGTTGTCTTGTCCTTCCTCTGTTCCCCCTCCCTTGTTATGCCTTGAAACACTTGTGTATAGGCACATAATAAATAACAAATCAATCAAGCAATCAAGACGCTAAGCCTCCTGCAAGAAATATAGTCTAAAGTCCTCATAATTACATGCAGGAGAGCTCGATTTTGTGGTCACGACACACGTGACCTGGAAGAGCAAGATAGTGGCTATTCACTCAAGGTAGATGGAGAGAAGCTGTTCCCACCGAACCAGAGGTGGAAGGATACAGGTATTACTCAGAATTAACAACTGAATATACTCTCTCAGGCTTAGGTGATCAGAGATGGCAACATGAGGGAACATACAGCACCTCTGTGCTCATTACAATCGCCTTGAAAAGGTTCACCCAGTCTGGTAACTGTCCGAAGGTCCCAAGGCTGGGAAGACACGTTCTGCCCAATCCACAGTTACTTACATGTTAAGACATATTATGTTGTATCGGTCAACAGTCTCTCCACGTCCCTGCAACTTTGTATTTGTTGTATGTAGGGGTGGTCTCAGGAGGAGCCAACAGAAATGGCTACCCAATAATTGAACTAATCCTGATAGATTTTATTTGTATCTTACCTAAACTGACCAATCCGCCACCTCGATAGGTTTTGGGGACAGAACTTGTTTTTGTGACATCACTCCCGGTTAAAACGGGGTGACACACGTTCAGAGGACGAGAGCTCTAGAGACGTGATGCTATTCTAGTGTGATCCCTGTTATTTTTGTTAGATAATAAAGACAGTGAACTTTACCCTATGGTTGAGTCTTCCGTTCTTGCGTTGGGGATTTTGATGGGGCCCCGAGTATCTCTCTGCTGGTAATTTGGGTGGCTGCTAAAGAACTCTTACCGCTCCTTTACAAACGGTGCTGTTTTTCTCTTTCAAAATGTATATTTAAGGCGTCCCACCTCACATTCTGTATGCCAGTTTTTCTGTACATCAAACCGTCAGCACCCTTATAAAGGAATGGACCCACTGCATGCCAGCAGTCACCCATGGTATCACTGTGTACGTCAGTACATATAGCCAATCACAAGATGGATGCCCCTTTCTTGGATGCCCTTATACTATCCATCTCCAATATGGCAGATGGTCGCCACTCGTGTCACATGACTGCAGCATGGGGTCAGAGGCTGCTATCTTTATTCAATTCAAAAGATCTAAGAGTGCTTACATTTTGATCAACATTATACAGATTTTAATGCCTCTTGCAAAAAATGGGGCTAGGTTTCAGTGCAACATGTTTATGGTTGCCCACGATTGGCTGGCTATTGGCTGACTCATGCTCTAGATAAGGGCTTTAGTAGGAAATATAAGGTTTCTTTGCAGCCTTACACTATCTGATAAGAAGCAGACCTACGCAAGCACACTTTATCGGATGGACTAAGGAGGCAAAAAACGAAAATTGATATGCGAGTGTGACCTGGCCCTTTGGGCCATGAAAGGTGCCTCCTCAGATCGCTCGGGGCTGGTGGCTACAGCCGTGATAGAGGATCACTGTGGCGGTGAATGCTGGTACTGACACACTGGCATTATCTGCACTTTGCCCTTGCTTACTCTGGGCCATTCTCATTTGCTGCCCCATTGTCATGCGTCTGTCCTGGACACACATGGCTGCCCTCCTCATATAGAGTGAGGATGTTTGGCTGGCTCGATGTGGGCACCCTGGTTATACTTGCCGGTCCATATTTTATGTGAAATCCGATGTTACTGACCCAGCGTGAACTCCTAATATAAGTGTGCGTATCCACTCAGGCAGTGGCGCAGTCGCATACCCAGGAGGTGTGGGCGATTTGGACTGCCTGCGGGTCGTCCCTCTTAACGCCCACATTTCCCATGGTTCTTCCTCGTTTTTCGCGGTCCGCCCCCTTCACTACCCTCTGCGCAAGCCACGCCCACACTCTGTGTGGTGTCTCGCGCAAGGCACTCGGCCGCTCAGAGAGACGTGCCGAGCATGCGCAAATTCCATGCAAGGTACGAAAAAGTGCCGTGCAGTCAACTCCATGGATCGACAAACAGGATTTCGCAAGCACTTTGGCGCGCAAGGTCCCTATGTTCTGCACAAATATTTCCATGAATCGGGCATTTAGTCTGTTGTGTATCCCCACTTTGCCTGCCAAAAATCATTAAAATTCCCAGAGCATTAACAAAGGTAAATCTAGGGTAAGCCTTCTACGTCCGGTTTTCACACTTGTAGGCTCCTGGGGTCTAGAAAATAATGCCAGTTATATTAGTAATCAGCAGCACCCTCAGGAGCCCAGGCCACCACTGAGCAGTACTTGCCACTAATTTGCATAACATGGGCTGCGCTGTTTACAGATACAATGTTGCCACATTGCCACTGGGGGAGTTTTTCACCAGACTCCTTACCAGATCTGGGGCCAAGTCCCATGCACTGAGTGAAGCTACATCCGGTTACTCCACGCCCCTTTACGCGAGATGTGTAATATCACGGCATGTCATTGGGCATCCCTTGCGCGAGATGTGTAATACACGGCATGTCATTGGGCATCCCTTGCGCGAGATGTGTAATACACGGCATGTCATTGGGCATCCCTTGCGCGAGATGTGTAATATCACGGCATGTCATTGGGCATCCCTTGCGCGAGATGTGTAATATCACGGCATGTCATTGGGCATCCCTTTCGCGAGATGTGTAAAATCACGGCATGTCATTGGGCATCCCTTACGCGAGATGTGTAATATCACGGCATGTCATTGGGCATCCCTTACGCGAGATGTGTAATATCACGGCATATCATTGGGCATCCCTTCCTCACATGCGGTTGCAGCTTTTTGGCCATCAGTATATTTCTTCTCCTGTAAAGCTCTGGGGGGTGGGGGGGATGGTCAGTTTAAATTTCATTCTGCGCATTACTCCGCAGCACGCTGACCTGTTAAGCACCGGGGTCAATTGCTGGGGAGGAAATAGATAATGTTTTTCCTCCCCACGGATTAAATTGCCAATTTGTACGGTCCGTGCAGCATCTACACCGGCTGCTCGCTTTCAGCTGTTAATTAACATTGATCCTGCTTCGCGCGGTCCTGTGTTCAATTCTGTGCCAGGTAATGGCAAGCTGGAGTGGGGGCGAGTGGGGAGGGGGGGGCACCACCGCTTCATGTTTCTCATCCAGACCATGGCTTGCGTATCCCCCAGGTCTTGGCGCTCATTCAACCAAGATCGGAAACTCATTCAAACCGCATGCTTTTGCAATGCGGCCTTACATGTCATCAGTCTCTCTGTATGGGCCTTAGATGCCATCCTTCTCTGTATGGGCCTTAGATGTCATCTGTCTGTCTGTATGGGCCTTACATGTCATCCGGTCTCTCTGTATGGGTCTTAGATGTCATCTGTCTCTCTGTATGGGCCTTAGATGTCACCCTTCTCTGTATGGGCCTTAGATGTCATCCTTCTCTGTATGGGCCTTAGTTGTCATCTGTCTCTCTGTATGGGCCTTACATGTCATCCGGTCTCTCTGTAAGGGTCTTAGATGTCATCTGTCTCTCTGTATGGGCCTTACATATCACCTGTCTCTCTGTATGGGCCTTAGATGACATATGTCTCTCTGTATGGGTCTTAGATGTCATTGGTCTCTCTGTATGGGCCTTAGCTGTCATCCGTCTCTCTGTATGGGCCTTAGCTGCCATCCATTTCTCTGTATGGGCTTTAGATGTCATCTGTCTCTCGGTATGGGACTTAGATGTCATTGGTTTCTCTGTAGGGGCCTTAGCTGTCATCCATCTCTCTGTATAGGCCTTAGATGTCATCCATCTCTCTGTATGGGTCTCACATGTCATCCAGTCTCTCTGTATGGGCCTTAGATGTCATCCTTCTCTGTATGGGCCTTAGATGTCATCTGTCTCTCTGTATGGGCCTTACGTGTCATCTGTCCCTCTGTATGGGTCTTAGATGTCATCCTTCTCTGTATGGGCCTTAGATGTCACCTGTCTCTCTGTATGGGTCTTACATGTCATCCAGTCTCTCTGTATAGGCCTTAGATGTCATCCTTCTCTGTATGGGCCTTAGATGTCAACTGTCTCTCTGTATGGGCCTTAGATGTCATCTGTCTCTCTGTATGGGCCTTACATGTCATCGGTCTCTCTGTATGGGCCTTACATGTCATCAGTCTCTCTGCACGGGGCTTAGCTGTCATCAGTCTCTCTATACTTGCCTTAGATGTCATCCCCTCTCTGTATAGGACTTATATTTCATCCGCCTCTCTGTATGGGCCTTAGCTGTCATCCGTCTCTCTGTATGGGCCTTAGCTGCCATCCGTTTCTCTGTATGGGCTTTAGATGTCACCTGTCTCTCGGTATGGGACTTAGATGTCATTGGTTTCTCTGTAGGGGTCTTAGCTGTCATCCATCTCTCTGTATGGGCCTTAGATGTCATCCGTCACTCTGTATGGGTCTTACATGTCATCCAGTCTCTCTGTATGGGCCTTAGATGTCATCCTTCTCTGTATTGGCCTTAGATGTCATCTGTCTCTCTGTATGGGCCTTACGTGTCATCTGTCCCTCTGTATGGGTCTTAGATGTCATCCTTCTCTGTATGGGCCTTAGATGTCACCTGTCTCTCTGTATGGGTCTTACATGTCATCCGGTCTCTCTGTATAGGCCTTAGATGTCATCCTTCTCTGTATGGGCCTTAGATGTCAACTGTCTCTCTGTATGGGCCTTAGATGTCATCTGTCTCTCTGTATGGGCCTTACATGTCATCGGTCTCTCTGTATGGGCCTTACATGTCATCAGTCTCTCTGTACGGGGCTTAGCTGTCATCAGTCTCTCTATACTTGCCTTAGATGTCATCCCCTCTCTGTATGGGACTTATATTTCATCCGCCTCTCTGTATGGGCCTTAGATAATATCTGTCTCTCTGTATGGGCCTTAGATGTCAGTCTGTCTGTAAAGGCCCTTTGATGTCATTGGTCTCCCTGTACAGGCTTACCCGGTTACCTTTTCACTCCGTCGATAATTCTAGAAACCTATCCAGCCGATGTTTAAATTGCAATTTATTTATTTACTTAATTCTCTTCTTTTGGGTATTAATTAGTTGTGGACCTTGCTTCACGAAGAACCAAGGTGCTGTGCAACAACGGAGGTTACACGTATACATTACATGGTTAGGGGCGGAACAGGCCTTAATAAAGCTGTGAAAGGGTCTCCAGTCATGTAACCTGAGAGACGGCTCTTTCTATAAATCATTTTATTGCTTTTCTAACGTAGCATTTTCTTATAATTGATATGTAGACGGAAGCATGGTTAATTTCACCAAGTTTGTCAGTTTCATAAATAGTTATTCGCAGTGTATTGCCTAACCTGCATCTGCATGGATGAGCAACAAGGATGCTTTTCTAATCTGCATATCTTTCTAAATTGAGTTATGCAGTGACATTGACTATTTTGTCACCATGCTTTTAGAAAGATGTCTTCTATTTTGACAGGTTGACTTACAGAGAGATGCATTCTACTGCCAAACTGCAATATGTGGAACCAACAAATTCGAATTCAAATCTTCATATCCCCAATTGACCACATTGTGTAATCCTTGGCAAGTCACATAACCCCACTGGGGTTCCTGTTCAATTGGAGCGTAATGTTGATGGAAAGCCTAACAGCCTAGGCTTTTACTGCTTCCATTAAGGTTACCCCAATTTTCATTAATTTGTATGGTGGAGCGATGGGGTGGACAACAACTTGCATTTCTGCCGTCTCCCTTCCTCTCCGCCATACAAATGCTCCAGCATTTGCGCCGGGCCAGCGCAAATGCTGGATATCACTATGGGGTCTGCCCGCTTTAGGCAGCAGCCAAAGCAGGCAGAACCCTTAGGGATCCATTATTCACGCTGCTTGGCATGCAGCGCGTACAATTACAATTATACCCTGCCCAAGCGTTTAATTTCAATTGGGAACACTGCTTCTTGCATGCGTGCATGGTAAGCAACGTTCCCAATTGAAATGAAACCCTCAGGGTTTCAGAGGTTGCTTGTAATTGTAAGTGCTGCATGGAATGCAAGCATGGCAAGCAGTGCTCACAATTAAAAGTAAATGCTTCCTGGCATGAGAGCATGGCAAGCAGTGATCACAATTAAAAGTAAGCACTGCATGGCATGAGAGCATGGCAAACAGTGCTCACAATTAAAAGTAAATGCTGCATGGCATTCGATCATGCCAGGCAGCTCACTTCGCACACCGGAGTGCAAAAATGCAGGGCAAAAGGCGGTGTACACCATGTGTATAGAGCACTCTACAGACTGAATTCCCTCTGAGTTTACCAACAGCAGTTCCACTAGTGAGTCATGGTTCCTTCGCAGAAACCTCAAAGAAATGCTTGACTTCAACATTTGATGTGGGAGGGAGCACTCCTGGGGCCTGGGTGTCGAAGAGACCGCACAAAAGGCTGAAAGATATGTTGTATCCTGTCGTCAACTAAACAAGGGACGTTTCGTCAATTTCTAACCATTGCATAGTAAATATACTTTTTAGTTGGTGGGCTTTCACTAAGTTTGCTTGGTCTGACAATTTACAGACACCCACGAGTATTCACAAATCACTCTAGTTTAAAGGTGACAAACTTCGAAACACCTCACCACCCCCACCTTCTGGGACCACCCGTTACTCTACCGCCACCCACTTGTGTGAGCTTTGCCAGGGAGAACCTGACTTGTTTAAAATAGGAGCAACAATTTTCTATTTGGGGCAGGAACGACTGCTTCCGCAGGAAATAGTAAAACATCCCTTTTCTATTTTTACACGTTGTGGGCTTTTTTCAGCAGAAGCTGGCCTGCTCAGGCAAGAAACGGAAGGCTTTGTTTCTACCCGCGCAGTGAAAGTAGACATTCTTTTTTTTCTATACCCAGCGTAACCGCGCCGGAAATAGAACTAACGTCATGCCCCGGTGCCCAGCATGGGCGGGTGTTCTACTGGGCTGCAGGGGCTGGGAACCTGGCATTCTCGCAGGGCACTGTCCTCTAGGAGTATTGCCACCTGTCGCCTGATTTGCCAACAAAAAAAAGAGATTGAGGCACCACTAAAGTGTCCCTCCAACTAGTTGCCGTAAAACTAGTCAAGCTGTTGCAAGAGGTGCTGTAGAATTTGAACCAACAGACCTACTTGGGTTCTAATCCCATCATCCCCTACATCTCCAAAAGGGTGGGATTCTGGGAAAATCAGTGTGTCTCTCTGACCCTCAGTCTACGTATCTTGCAAAATTGTGAATGAAAAAAAAGTAACCACTATGAGTAGTAAGTGTCACATAAAAGCAAAATGATAAGGAGACATTCTTTTCTAAGTGGAAGTTTCTGGGGGCAGTTCAGGTCACTTGCTTGTAGGCTTGCTTATAAAGAGCAAGGTTTGTGATTGATCAGTGTAGGGATTGACGGTGCATGAATAAGGATTACAAGCTGCAGGGATAGGGCCGCTGACATAATGAAGCTTTAGAAAATACCGAATGTATGGTACTATAGACCGAGGGAGTGAGTCATTATCATCGGATAATGACCCACTCCCAAGTCATAGCATGAGATGAAACCAAGGTAAAGTGGTGAGTAGGGGTTGAAGGCAAAGTTTGATACTGCCTGGGCCACATCTTCAGGTGTGGCCCGAGTCACGAGATGGGTGGTTGAGGAGGCGAGCGGTGCAGGCGCTGGTGCTGCCCTTCGTGCTGCGCGGCCATGAAGAGAGGGAGCACCATGCTGAGAGCTCTGCCTGCAGCGCCACGGTGCGCATCGCTAAAGCGCTTGCCACCATTTTTGAGCTATACCAATTTGTGTAGGTCACAGATTGGCCAATCGCCATGGCACACGCCGCTCAGGGGCGCACCAAGTAAAATGAGATTATGGTCCCTCACTATGTAGGTGCCCAACCTTTGAAGGTGGATTAGGGACGCCCCAGCTTTTTCCGCTCACGTAAACCAGTAATAACATGGCATACCGGTTATTAAACAGCATGTTCCGTTATGATATTTATGCATGACATCATTACCCCACTTAACGTTACTTAACACTCAGAATTTCCATTCCTTTGGCTATGTTTAATTATAATATGTTACATTAGTATAACACAGGCACATACACATGATGATTCAAACAGAGTCAGGTCATCATGTTTGAGGGGTGTATCCGGGGTCAGGAATGGTTGGTGGTGTGCAATTAAGGGTCAGCCCGTGGGAGGAAATAAGGAAGTGTCAATGTCACGGCTCATTGTTGCACTCAGTCTCTAGCATAGAGTGTGGCAGGTATATCACAGGTGTTCACTGCATACGTGTCGAGACTCAAGTCGAGGGTACACACGTGTGGCCGGAGTCCCACCACTTTTTTCAGGGGGCACCTTGATATGCTAATTTCTGGTAACGCCACACTCATTTGGTATGTTAATGAGTCTGCCCGCTTTTGTGTGGGACTTGACCCCTGATACATGATATGATCCTTGGGAACCGGCGTTTTCCATGAGGATTGACTTCATACATGAGAACACCCCAGATGTGGTAGCACTCAGGCTCAATCCAAGGCAATGGGGCTGCTGGCGCTGTTGTTACTCACAGGTTGGTGCTTGAATGGCATATTGTGGTTAAAGTTAGCAATGCAATCAGGTAGGGGAGGTTTGGGCTTGTGAGGGTTGATTTTTAGTTAAATAAGCATTGACAAAGGGAATAATGTGAGCTATTTTATGGTGAAAACATTTCTGACTTCACGCACACCAACACACTTAGGCATAGGGGGATATGCTGAGGGGGGAAAGCAGAAGGAGCGGAGAGAGGGTGCAGGAAAGGGGGATGAATTCATTTAAATCTGAGGACCAATGAATGAGAGTGAGGGATGATGTGTGACTGAATGATGTAATGAATGAATTATTTTGCACCCAAAATATTTGCTAGCATTCCCACTGTAACACACTTTCATGAGGCTGCACCCAGCACAACATATGCCACTCTAGCCTCTGTAAATTACCCTCACAATGCTGGGCCCAGTATATACCATCGTTTTCAATGAAAAGCAATTTTGTAATGCATGTGCTCACACTATATATCAGCATTTCCACTGTAAAAACACTTTCATGACTCTTGTGCTCACAGTATATGTCATCATTGTCACTGTAAAACCTTCATGGTGCTGCTGCTGCAAACGCGTTAGGCAAGCATAAGCTCTGTAAAACATTTCAAGTAGCAGTGCTCTAAATAAACCCCATCATTCTCAATGTACACCACTACTACATTGCTGCACTCTAAAGATATGCCAGCATTCCCACTTTAAACCTCTTCCATGATGCAGTGCCCACAATACATCCCAGAAAGGTGCACATTCTTGCACACATTTCCAAGCATTCAAAAGAAATTATTACGTATGCAGACCATATTTAGGGTAATGTACTGAGATGGTGATATCGCTGTCCTGAAATGCTGCTATATAATATGCTGGGGTTACTGTTGTGAGTCATTGATAAAGCTATCGTCTGCCATTGGGATGCGCTCCTAGCACTGTGGCAGTCCTGATGTTCAGGGTTGTGCAGTTAAGCACGTCCCTGAGAATTTTGTGGGTGATCAATAGGGAGGCTCCGTTCAATTGGCCACACCATGTGGATACAGCATTCGAGTGCACAGGAGTGTTGCATAATTCAGCAGGGGGGTTACCAGCTGGGGGAAAGCAAGACAGAGCAGGATGAGGGAGTGCATATCCCAGGATATTGTGCAGCATCATTGGATGGGACAGGACCGTACTGCAGGGGCGTAGCGAGAGTTGTCTAACACTTGAGGCCTGCAGCTAATGTAGTTGGGCCCACTGCAGTGACATTAACATCTGTAAATGCCCACACAGAACTGCTGCGTGGGCATTCACAGATTTTGGGTGGGCCTTGCCCCTCAGGCCCTACCCTGTCTACGCCTCTTATTGCTGTGACTGCGGGCGAAGAAGGGCATAGACCGTGCAATGTCCTAACCTGCAGGATGATAGAATTAAGCATTCCTTGTGAATTGTGTAGACAGAATGATGAGTGCCTGAAGAAGGGGGTGGCTTGCTGGAATAGAATCAGAGAGCACTGAATGATTCAGTAAGTGTGAAAGTGAGTGGTGAGGCACCTCCGAGCTGGTCAGCAGATCCTCAATGAGGAAGAGAAGGGGACGCGACTTAGACCAAATAACCGAATGATAAGATGTATGGACAGGGTATAGCGTAAATAAACGAGGCAGCATTTTCTTGAGTGTGTCTCTTATTATTGACTTTACACAGATGTGTGCTTCCTCAGAATGAACGAGCCTATAGACGACATTGTTAAGTAATGAACAGTGAGAAACTTTATGACAGGTTCACTACTTCCTTACACGTAATTAAAAGATGACGCACTTTTAGACGGACTCCTCTCCCACACGCTACTCACTGTAAAAATAACCCTTTATAACCTTGAACTTGTCAGAGTCCAAGAAAGTGTCATGAAGTCCCTTCTCTATGTCATGCAGTGCTGGGTACTGGGTGTGAGGTGCGGATACACTCTTTTTGATCCTGAGCCAGGAGAAAACAGATTGAGGATTGGCTCCCCTGGACCAGCCCACCTCCCCCCACGACTCACGCAAGGGAATGCCACCTGTGTCCAACCAGTGGTGTCACTACCTCTTTAAGGCGTTATTTGGTCTGTAGAGTGAGCCGGTTTAGCAACGCCCCTTTATAGAGTGATCCCCGCCACTCACTTGTGGCATTCCAAGTTCAGGAAAACCCTTCAAAGTTGTACGCAAATCACAGAGCAAATGGCAACCTCCCAGCAACAGAGGAGGCGTTGCAGGCGCATGCGTTGTCTGTTCACGAGAAAGAAAGCGAGGATGGTCTGATCAACGGAGACTAAAACATTGTGTGTGGCATTCAAGATGGCGGCTGAGCCCGACTTAGGCTCGGTCCTTGCCACCGTGTATGGCAGCAGAGATTTATTATTGTGCGGTGAACCAACGGCGGGAATGCTGCTGACGCAGTCTCATTGTCGATACGCAAAACATGCACAGGTGTCCAAACTGGCCATCGGGCGTCCACTGGGTATGGTGGGTGAACTGGCCCATTAGAGATGCATGCAGGCGGTTTGAGGTGGGTGTGGTGGAAAGGTGTTGGTGGGCGAGACCCGGAAGGAGCTGGAAACAGGGAGCGGTGGTTGAGTTGAGAGGAGGCAGAGGGTGGAGAGAATGGGTGCTTGGAAGAGGAGCACGGAGGCTGGATGGAGGAGGAAAAAGGAAGGTTGAAACAGAAGAGGTGGTTGGGGGGGCCGGAGAGTGAGTTGGTTGGAAGATTTTGGAGCGTGGTGCTTAAGGGGAATATAAGGGGAAAGGTTGGCAAGGAAAGCAAATAGAAAGAGGAGAGGAGTCTGATGGAGTTCTCAGGAAGACGATCAGGTGAAGAAGAGGGGGGGTAGGGAGGAAACTCAGAGAAGAGATTGGAGACGGTAATGGGGTGGGGGACAGGCGGAAAGGATGGAGGAGGTCAAGCTGTGGTAATAAAAAGTGTGTAGGGCCAGGAGGAGGCAGAACCAACATTTGGCAATGGCGACCCTGGCAGAGGTGGCGGTATGAGCACATGGTAGAGTGCAGAGATGCCCACACGGAGCAACGGGTTGGGTGGCGTGGGACTGAGCCTACAAAAAGTGCAGGGGGGGTTTCTAGATACAAGGCCTGTATCAACTCATCAGGAACGAAAGGGAGGACAGTGGGAACACAAGCACGTGTAGAAATGATCTCCCATTTAGTGTTGTGAAGCCCATTAATAGCATAAGAGAATGGCCTCATTTTTGCTCAATGTCCCTTACAATCTTAGGGTAACCTATTTCAGTTTCTTGGGCTTGTTTAGCTAAGCATCCTGGTACTTTTGGCTTCTATAATAGCCCAACTCCTAGGGCTGCTGTGAGTGGTAGCAGTTGCTGAAAATGTAGGCACCTCCCAGCCAATTGGAGTGATAGCTTAGGGAGTCTGGCCAATCCCAGGAGATGATTCAGAGGGGTGGGGCACAGTGCCTATTTACAATATATCTCACCAATTTAACTGTCCTCCTCGGCACTCCGTGGGATGAATGGGCAGACCCATTGCCTACTTTCAAAGAGCCAAGGGAAGGGAGCGATGGTGACCAACAGACATCTTCACATAAAATCCACCAGGATACCAGCAAACAGAATTCCCATTATCGCCACTTGGTCTGGCAGAATTTCCGCCGGATTACAAGTGGCGGTAAGGGTTGTAAATACCCATTCCATGGAGTCCCATTGGATCCCATGAGGGGGATTTGCCAGTATTAACTGTGATGTTAATACAGGTTATTTTTGCCTGTAGGATGCCTGGCGTACCTCCATCTTTTGACTGGAGGTAAATCAGGTGTCGACTCTTAGAGCCCCTCTGTCTTTACATTTAGCTGTTTACAGGGACTATGTGATCGGATCGTTATTCAGATAGCCTGCACTATTCTGCTCATTAAATGTCTTTTTTTATGCAGTTTTACTTGCATCTGCTATTTGATTTATGATGCAAGGTGCTGTTGCTCTTTCTGGCCTCTACAGACTTGCTCACTCTGTCTCATATGAACTTTGTATGCTTTTACAATTGACCAGCAGTTTGGCTCTCACAGATGTTTTCTTCTTCTTCCATCTGTACAGAATGGTCCACATTCAGAGCTTATCCACGTACTCCCTTTGTGCTCTGTGCTTATCCTTTAAAAATAACATCTTTGTTCTGGGCCAACCTTGACTCATCATCGGGTCTTCTCAAAGGCTGTCTTTCCACGTCTCCTGATTCTTACAGCCTCTGCTTGTTTCTGAGGTAGCTTTGGTTACATTCAACGTAAACCGTCGTCCATTTTCCTGATATGGCCGTGCATGCCACATGATATATTCCTCTATAGCAAGCTTTTAAACATTTTCTTTCTACCTTGCGTTACTTCAGGTTCATCTTACTGTTAGTGCTTCAGTTACTTCATTACTTAGCATTTTCATATTGTTTCAGCATAGGTTGATATAGCTTCTTCATAACATCACTTTGTCCTTGTAAGATTTCATTTAACGTCCGTCCACGATATTCACCAATGCATTCTGATATCTTGGCAAATGACATTCTACCATGTAACTTTCTTCCATGCGATATCCTTGTATGGCTGTCTGAGTGCAAAACGTCTCTCAACCACTCAATGAGGTATCGGAATGATACAGGGTGTCCCATCTATAGCTCTCCTCCGACTGTTCCAATACGACGGTGGGGAGGGGGTGGGGACTGGCAGGATTGCGTCCGACCTGCTCCTCTACAGCTTTATTTTATTTTATTTTTTTGAATTTGTAAAGCGCACTACAGCCCAAAGGCATCGAGGTGCTGTTGCATGAGATTGGCATGGTTACAAGTAAGAAGGCTTGGTTCAGTGTTCTTGCTCATGGTTACATACATAGAGCGGGCAGCCTGACAATAGGACATTTTCGGATACGTACACAAATGGTTCAAAGGTTGCTTATAGTTACAAATACATTTAACCTAAGAATGACTAAGATGGAAATGCATACATATGTGATTACAAATATACAGTATCATACAGTAGCATAGCAAGTGCAGGAGTTGCTGAGTTATACAAATAGCATCATTTTTATCCATTTCCGAAAGGCTAGGTGTGAGTCAATCCTCCTAACGTGGGGTGGGGGGTAGAGTGTTCCAGTCAGTTGCGCCCATGGTGCGGAAGCTAGTGCCTTCTGCGCGAACTCTCCGGGTTTTAGGGGTGATAATTTGATTAGTGTATGCCGATCTGATGGGTCTTGCTGAAATCGGCTTGCCTATTCTTTGAACCACGTAGAGAGGTGCCAGATTATGGACACATTTGAGCGTCAGGGCAAGTGTTTTAAATATGATCCTCTCTTTAACGGGAAGCCACTGAACCTGTTTCCCAGTCTCAGAGATATGGTCCCTTTTGGAAACACCAGTGGCAGCATTGAGAGCATTGTTTTGTACTTTTTGGAGCTTGGAGATATTTTTGCCAGAGGTCCCCACAAAGAGGGCATTGCAATAGTCCAAACGGGATCCAATTATCGCTCTTGCAATGGTGAGACAGTTCTGTTCTGAGAGAAAGGGTCTGGCTACGTTGAGCAGTTTAGCGTGTTATGCTGAGATGGCAATGGCATTGACCTGTCTGTTCATAGTGAGGTTGGAGTCCAAAAATACACCGAAGCTCTTGACAGCCTGGGATACTGTGATTGGTATGTTGTCAATCATGAAGCAACTATATTGTTTGTCCAGTCTTCTAAGGGTGTCCGGTGATCCAATCAGCAGAGGTTCGGTTTTCTCGCTATTGAGGCATAGCCAGTTTTCTGCCATCCAGGTTTGGATTGTTGAGCATGGACCATGTTGTGTATATGGAATTAAGGTTGTTCATATCGGACTTGTAATCCCAGAATGTTGAATAGTGGCCTCGTGAATAGGTTATATAGGGTAGGCGAGATACAGGAACCTTGTGGGACGCCACATTTTATACTTGGGTGGGCACAGGCTGAGTCAGAGAAGTCTTTCATAACCCTTTCCTGAAGAAACAAGGTGATCTAAGCACAGGCCTTAGGGGAGAAGTTAGCCGCATAAGAGAGATGGTAGCAATGTTATGATCCACACGGTCGAACGCTGTGGATAAATCAAGGAGCAGCAGGACTGCAGGTTTGCCTGCATCTCAGAAGTCACACATTTGATTTATTAGGTCTACCAATGCAATTTTGATACTGTGTCCTGGACAGAAACCAGACTGCCTGAGGCCAAGAAGAAGGTTAGCTTCAAGGAATCTTTGGGCTTGGAGATAGGCTGCCTTGTCCAGGATTTTTAGAAGGAATGGGACTGAGGTGATAGGTCTATAATTCTCTGGGACCTTTGCATCAAGCAATGGTTTCTTAAGGAGAGGGCCTACCCAAGCTTCCTTAAGACCAGTTGGGACATGGCCAGACTGGATGGATGCATTGATGAAGGCGTAAGGAAGGGGGCCAAAGTAGGGTAACAATCTTTAATGAGTTGAGCAGGGCAGACGTCCCCTTTGCAATAGGATGGTTTAATGGATTTAAGGAGGGCAATGACTTCTGGTTCACTCTTTTCCTTGAAGTCGAATGGCGGGAATTCCCCAGATTCAGGTTCAGCAGACGTGCTGCTGTGTAGACTGGCTATTCGGTGTTTAAGGGCCTGTTGATGTGCTAGGACTTTACTTTGCAGAGTATTACGTTTGTCAAGCATCGCTGATTGGATTTCATTACACCAGTTTTCATCCTTAAGGAGAGTCTGTCCGGAGGGTCCAGTCTTGCTTAAAAATATTGTAGCCTACTGGGATGGCGAGGGCAAGGGCTGGGCCAGATGCTTCGCCCAGCCAGGTTTCGCAAAGTATCAGTAGGTCAATGTTTCGCCTGGTGATGAAGTCATGAACATCCAGGGCATGGGCTGGGAGGGAGCGGGAATAGATCAGGGCACACTTAAGGGAGGCAGGGGGTGAGGGCCTAATGGAAGTGATAACCGTTGGTATGAACATCTTGGTATCCTGAGGGGTGATCATACCCAGTACAGTGGAACCATCAATGGAAGTATTAGGCATGAGCAAATTACAGTTAGTGTGCAATGGCACAGGAGGACTCACAATGGCAGATACAGGCATGAGTAAATCACAGTTGGTGGGCACTGTCACATGGGGCTCACAATGGCAGATAGAGGCATGAGCACATCACATTTAGCAGGCACTGGCACAGGGGCACCCACAATGGAAGATACAGGCATGAGCAAATCATAGTCAGCGGGCACTGGTGCCGGACACTGGCACAGGGGAACCCACAATGGCAGATGCTTTCTTTTTTCTTCCATACACTGGAAGACTTTACCCATGAATTTCAGTCTCCACTGTTATCCTCTGACAGAGCCCAGCTATAACGCCAGCAGGTATCAGTTTCATATAAGTGTGCACTCTGTCTCTTAGAAAATACTCTCTTTCAATCGCGGCTTCTGCACCGTCTGGCTAAGGCCCAGTCTAGGTCCACAGTGTAGGAAATGATCTCTCTCTCTCTCTCTCTCTCTCTCTCTCTCTCCCTCTCTCTCTCTCTCTCTCTCTCTCTCTCCCTCTCTCTCTCTCTCTCTCTCTCTTTCTCTCGCTCTCTCTCTCTGGTACGAGCAATGAAGGCCATCTATAATGAATTGTCTGTGCCCCAAGTGGGCATATTATGCGATATCTGGCCAGTAGAGATCGAAAGCAGAAGAAACACAACATTGGACATTGCACAAGATGAGAAATGGAGATTAGTTGTGGTAAAGACACTGCCACAGGATAGATTATTTCTCTCAAAAGAAGAAAACACTAACATTACAGATTGCAATGATACCTGAGAGGGCGTGGGGAGGTAGCCAAAGGTATCTATGGCTTTCTGAAGTCAGGGAAGTATATACATCCTGTTAGCATGCTGTGCTCTTGCACCTTGAAGCATCTCCTATGTGCTAGATGGAATTACCAGTAAATATCACAGACCAAATAACCAAACAGATCAAAGGAAAATGGTAAAACACTGATTTAATCTCAATTAAAGAAAGCAGGGCAATATGACAGCTATCAAAGTCGATGCTCAATGTTGACACATAGGGCCTCATTCCGAGTTTTGCGGTAAGTATGGGTTTTTACCGGCATGGCGGAAAGACCGAGTCTGGTCTGGTACAACGCCGCAATTTACAGGCCATTCCGACTTCGCAGGCACGAGCTTTCCGCCATGCCGGTAAATCCCCTAGCGGCATACCGCTAAAGGGCCCGTAAAACCCCTTAGCGGCATGAAGCGAGACGGTCGTTACAACACCGCCACCGAAGCTCTGCTATCCGTTATTAGCGGTGACCGTAATTTACGGACACCGTAAATTACGGTCACCGCTAATTAACGGATACGGAAATTACATCATCGCACAGGAACGGGAAGGAGCGCGGCGGCCATCTTTAAAAACACAATCCATTGCCATCCCCTTGATACAGAACCCGGAGGAAGATTCTGAACCTGAGACTTCCCAGCATTCACCTATATCATGCCGAAAGCACTCAAAAAAGGAGCCGCACGCCTCCGCAAGGAGCGCTTTACACAGGATGAGCTACAGGTCCTGGTAGACACCCTGCATGCCAATGCAGAAGTGGTGTTCAGCACTGATATGCGCAAGGCCACCATAGCAAGAAAAAAACAAATATGGGACCTGGTTGCCCAGAGGGTGAGCGCTGTCGGCAACACCCCCCGCACAACAAGGGACTGCCGCAAAAGGTGGGACGACCTCCGTCTCAGGGTGTGGGCCATCCTATCGGCCAACAGGACCCAGGCCCTGGAGACAGGAGGAGGCCCAGCATCTCCAATCAAGATGATGCCCTGGGAGCAGACTTGTGCCGACATGATGGGCCCTGAATCCATCGAGGGGGTCGGCGAGATGGAGTGCGGTGCCCCGTCATCCGCAGGTGGAGGTGAGTGTCATGAGTGAAGACAGTAAATGCATTCCCAATTCAAGCCACCGCCAAGGGATGGGCAAGCAGTCATGTCACATATGCCCCCCCCCCAATCATGCCGTAACAAGTGAGACCCAGGCTGATGCCACTTGCAAGGCTACAACCCATACTGCCCATAGCACACAAAGAGGCAGTCACTGTGAGTCAGCACAGTACTCTGCCAGCTTAATTGACCCAGACACCTGCATGCATTTACCATCCTAGCCCAGATCAATGTCCCACTCACCACCCAAATGTCACCCAAACGCTGCAACACCATTCTCATACCATAGCCTTGAAGCGATGCTGACCCCCAAATCATAGCTAATGCCATCTCTCTCTTCCACCCCACAGGCAGCGGACATGAAACTGAGGGCCATGAAGCCACCCAGCCCTCCACCTCCAGGGGCACAGGCAGGGGACAGCGGAAGCCTGTAGGAAGGAGGAGGCCACAGGCAACACCATCTGCACCAGCAACCCCCATGGAGGCTGCACAACCCCCACCCACACCCCTACCCATGCCTGCACTGGGAACGGACACATACTCCACAGTCCACTCGGAGGAATCCAGTGTGGCAGGGGAGCACGCTGCCATGTGCCTCATCGACGAGCCGGAGAGCCCTACATCGGTTCACCTATCTGACGTGGGGGAGATATGTGACACAGCGTACAGGCCGGAAACACCATCTCACACACAAGTCGCACTCAGCGACTCTGGGGAGAGTGACACTCCAATCCTTACAGGCCAAGGAGCACCACCTGCCTGTCCTGTATCCTCCTCCCCTGCCGAAAGCCCACAGAGCCCTGCACGGTCAACACCACGGCTGGCTACCACATCTGCCACACCATCCATGGATGGAGTGCACGGGCAGCGCATCACAGCCCTGCTGGAGGACTTCCTACGGGACAACCGTCAATCACATTCACAATGCCACAATGACCTGCAGGCCCTGGGTGAGGTAATCACTTCAAACACCAACCGCCTCTGTGAGGTGCTGGGCCGGATTGCTGATGCCCTGGAGGCAGCACACCCAAGACCACAGCCCCAGTGGGAGTACCCACCATCACAAAGTTCATCCACACAGACCAGCCCTGTCCGCCGGTCAATGCGGACACTCCGCCGCCAGAACATGAATCCCCCTGGCTCCGGAAGTGGCCAATGAACATCCTGGCACACACATTTGGGAGGGGGAGGGGGGTGAGGGTGTGTCATTGGGAGTTGGGGGGAGGGGGAGGGGGGGTGAGGGTGTGTCATTGGGAGTTGGGGGGAGGGGGAGGGGGGTGAGGGTGTGTAGTTGGGAGTTGGGGGGAGGGGAGGGGGGTGAGGGTGGTGGTTTTGTTGTACACGTTCAAACTTAAACTTTTTAATACACTGGTTGTTCATTCACTAAAACAGAGTGGACATTGATCATTTTGCTTGTGTATTTTAATGTCGCACAGTACATGGTGTACATGTATCCCCACACCCCGTGCCCAATGTCCTCTCATCCTGAAACCCTCAGCTGACTTGTGAGTCAGAAATATTGTCCAATGAATGCTTGACGCACAGAACGTCCCTCCTGTGCATCGGGACCCGGCTGCTGTCCTGCCATTCCTACCTCCTCCCCCTCATCGTCATCTGGTGGTGGCATTTCCACGTCAGGGGGCAGTGGCACGTTCCGACGGATGCACATGTTGTGTAGCATTACACATGCCATGGTGATCTTGGACACCTTCTCGTGGCTGTAGATGAGTGCCCCACCTGAACGGCTGAGGCTACGAAATCGTGCCTTCAAGAGCCCGAAGGTCTGCTCTATCACCACGCGTGTACGGGTATGGGATCTGTTGTAGTCCTCCTCGTGCCTGTTCTGTGGGTTGCGGACGGGGGTCATGAGCCACGGCTTCAGAGGGTAGCCAGCATCACCTGCATGGAAGTGGAAATGAGGTAATCTTGTGTGTCCTCATGGTGGAAAATTGTACTGGTCATGCATGGCCACAGATGATTACTGGGATGAGCATGCATCCCCCCATTCCCGGCCAGGTAGAGTATGAACCCCCCCTTCCCAGGCACGTGGAGTATGAACCCCCCCCTTCCCAGGCCGGTGGAGTATGAACCCCCCCCCTTCCCAGGCCGGTGGAGTATGAACCCCCCCCTTCCCAGAACTACTCACAGCCCCAAAGCAACGCCATGGCCCATTCAGATGACTCACCAAGCAGCCAGGCACGACGTCCGGCATGTCGCTCCATGTAGCGTGGTAGTGTTGAGTTCCGCAGAAACAAGGAGTCATGAGTTGATCCGGGGTATCGGGCATTGCAATGTGTGATGGATTTACTGGCATTACACACCATCTGGACATTGATGGAGTGGTATTGCTTGCGGTTGCGATACGGCACCTCCATGGCATGCGGGACCACCAATTCAACGTGGGTGCAGTCGAGGGCACCTATGCAATTTGGCATGCCTGCCAGTGCATGGAAGGCAGCTTTGGTGTCGTAGATCTCCTGGGGAGTCTGGGGTAGGGATATGTATTCCCTTGTGTGGGTGAGGAGGGCATCCAACACTTCTTTGAGTATCCGTGAAAATATGGGCTGAGAAATGCCATGCATTTGCCCCACTGTATGCTGGTAGGTGCCTGTGGCAAGGAAGTGGAGAACAGACACTACCTTCAGTAGAGGGGGGATGGCAGTGCGTATTTCTATGCGGCTCACGATATCATCATGTATCATGTCCACTATGCTGGTAATGGTGTCCCAGTCAAGCCGGTACAGGGTGTGGATCTGCTCTGGTGTGAGGTTGAAGGGGGTGGCTCTGATGCGGGGGATTGGGGCCTGCCGGCGTGGTAATGGTGGCTGCACCGGTAGGGCATGCTGGCCCTGTCTCACCCTCCTTCTCCTCCTGTGTATCCTCTGTGGTGGTGGCTGTGGTTGTTGTTGTTGTTGCTGTTGTAGTTGTTCTTGCCTTGCAAGCAGGGCCGCCAGCTCCAGGAATGCTGCTACAATCGGTATCATTTTGGTGTGGGAGGGGGTGTGGTGTGTGGGTGTGCTCCTTTTGTGCTGTGCCAGACTCCATTGCCTCCACCTGTGCTGATTGAGTGCACCTGTTCCTCTTGGAAACACTGCTCAGGGTCCTTTACACCTTCTCAGCAATGCCGGTATTTACTCCATGGCGGTAAGGTACTTTGCGGTCTTGTGGAGGCCGTTTTTTCCATGTCCGCTTTACTTGGGATCAGCTCCGGTTTACGCCATGCCGCTAATTACGGCATGGCGTGTCGTGCGCGTGCCACTAAACCGCTATTTACGGCATCGTACTTTACGACGCCGTAAATAACGGTGTGGTGGGTCAGAATGGGCCGTAAAGGGAAACGATGCCGGTATTCCTTTACCGGCATCATTTTTCCCTTACCACCCAACTCGGAATGAGGCCCATAGTTTTTCTTGTACAGAGTTTATATACTTTCACATATGTCATTTATGAAATCATCCTACGGGAGGGATTGGAGTAGGGCAACATATCTACTTATAGAATTATATATATGGGTTAATATTTCATTGGCTGGCCCCTGTCTGTAGGACACGCCCTGAGCTAATTCTACATACATCACATCCTGCTTATAGCAGAGAATATGGCAGCGGGCTAATAACTGCAACATTATGTGTGTAAGTGCATGGCAGTCCTTTTGATTGGTTGGCAACCCTATCTAACCTTGGACATTTGGCAGCTTAGCAGCATGAAAACAGAACAAAACCTAGGTGTTCAATCTGCGTCAATTTGTTCTCTTGTTTTCCCAATTAGTCCATCACATTTCATCGACCTGAACCTTAGCAAAGGTCTATCTTTTTGTAACTGACCTCATAGTTTGCTCACTGTTCTGGGACATTCGAGGGAGTGTGAACACACCACTATCTTAACTCAAGCTCTAATGAATAGTCTTTGTTTTGAGTTCTTCATCACGTGTTAGGAGACCACGAGTTTGTCCTTTTCATCCTCTCAATTTCTGCTATTTGATTTTATTAAACAGGGTGTCATTTCCCCTTTCTGGACTTTATAAACCTGCTCACTCGACCTCACATATAGCCTCATTACGAGTTGGGGGGCCAACTGTGTTTGCGCTACTGCCCAACCCTCCGGCGGTATTACCGCTGTATCACGGTTTGGGCGGTAACTGTAATTCCCCATTCCCCATTGAGTCTATTGGACCCAATGGGGAATTTACGGAGTAATTACTGCTGGTGCCATTACTGCGTGGTAATTGCACCAAAAATTGGCATTTTTGCGGTGCATTCACCCCCAGCTTAGAGCTGCAGGTAAATGCTGCCAGCCTGAGATTGGGCAGACCCTTAAATGCGGCAGTAATATCGTTACCGCCACATTTAAGGGCTACCGCCCAACTTGTGATGAGGCCCATATGCTTTCGCCCTCGTATTTGCTCAATACTTGGCATCTGCAAATGTCCTTCTTCCTCCTAATCGTAGCACAAATATATCTTATGCACATGGGTTGTTCATTCAACTCCCTTTGTGCCTTGCTCCCATCTTTTGAAATAGGCTCCTTGACTTCAGGCCAATGTACTCCCTTATTCTGCACACGAAAACAGCTTGCTCGTCAATTCTTCAATTTGCAATCCTAGGCTTGTATTTTAAGGTAGCTGGGTTTATTATTTAACACAGGCCGTTGCCCATTTCCTTCCAATGGTTGTCCCAAACTTAAGTATATACCTCTTTTTTAGCAAGCTTCTATATGCTTTCTCTACCTTTGCTACAGTGTATTTACAGTTATTGGTCAGCAAGTTACTTCATCTTCTTATAAGCACTGTTACTTCATTTTTAGGTACATGTTTCTCTTAGTGCTTCAGTTACATTGTCAGTATTTTCATATTGTTTCTGCATAGGTTTGTATATCTTCTTCATGACATCATTCTGTTGTCGTCAGACATTTGCTTAGCGTTCATCCGTGGTTCCCATATCTAAATTCTGGCACTTTGGCAGTGGGCATCCTTCTTGGTGACTTCTTGCACTGTCTCAACGTGAGGGTATCTTCTGAATGGCTGTCTGAGTGCATATCATCTTTCATACAATCGACACAGTATAGACATGTTGCATAAACTCGTGCATGGGTTCCCAAATGTAGCTCTTCGTCTGCTACTCCAATAAGACGGTGGTGAGGGGGCGGGGACTAGGGAAGAGGCATCCACCTGCCCCTCTACAAAGCAATGAGTATTCAGTCTTCTCAATGACCGGGTTGCTCTCCTCCAGAACACACCCCTGTGATATTAGCGTTACATTTAAATATTTACACTAAGGCAGTAGTTCAATGGGACAGTGGGTTACAATCTTGGAAATGAATTCAGGGCCTTTTCAGAATACCTCAACTTTAAAGCTTATCAATGCACACCACCGTGGCAAGAAGTTCATGAAATGTCTAAATAATGTACGGCCAAACCCAAAAGTACAATTTCGACAAGCGGACTTTGAGAGTGGTTTGGGCCAGCAAGCAGTCTGCAAAGTGCTACAAGAGTACAGAACCAGGCCTAATGGCAGCACCCTAAAGTTTCCCACTTAGCAGATACTGGGGAGAAGAGTTAGAACCATACATCAGTGCACCCAAGTGCATGCGTTGAAGAACAGGCATCCATTTTGGACCAGATCAGGAATAGCAGATGAAATTGAAACTGTACATAGATTGCAAGATGCAGGCCAGGCAAACAAACATATTGGAAGGAGATATGGGGCCTCATTACAAGTGTGGCGGTCTGGAAACCAGGCTGTTGGTAAGCCCACCGGCACCCTTGTTTCTGGACTGCCACACTATGAGTCTGCCTGTTGGGGCCGCAGCGCCAGGCAGGTCTGACCCTGCCGGGTGCATCGGCCCCGGTAGGCAGAGTCGTCACTGACTCTGCAGAGTCGTCACGGACGTCACCAATGGTGCCAGTGCTTCTGTCTCCCCACTCCCATGGGAATATGAACTTACAAAATCTGTAATGTCCCGGTGGCACCGGGAAGTCAGGCGCCAAATTCGGTGTTACGGGGTTACTGCCAAGCTCGCAATGAGGTTTATGGTCTGTTAGAGCAGTTTAAGACAGGTAGTCAAACTTCAGTTGCAAAAGCATAGCCATGAAAGAAACAATGGTATGTAGGTACAATCACCCGAAATACTTCGCACTCCAAGAGATAAATATCAAAGTAAGAGCCGAAACTAAGTGAGACAATTTAATCGGATGATGAGGAATTAGAGGCATGCAATGCATGGGATCCCTGGTGGAGGCAACTCCCTCTGCGACATTGAAGTTCAACTTTCAATCAGAAATAGACCACCTAATCAGGAGACACACACACCTGATTTGGAGAGATATGATCAGGATGAGACCCACAGAGAACAAAAGGAAAGAGTCTTAGGGAAATGCTATGTTCTTTTGTGCTGAACACTGTTGACATAGCACCTCTGGGTATACGACTCCTCCGGAGGGTGAAGGGAGGAAAGGGAGGAGTGTCACTGACGAGGCTAGAACTTAGACGATCGAGCACCACTGACTACTGCTGCTGTAATCAGGGCAATGAAGAATTAAAGATAATCCAATCAAGTCTCCGACACAGTCCTTCAATCAACCCCCCCTTTTGGAGGGATAGGTTGAGGGATCTTCGCAGAGATATGATAAGTCATTTATAACGCACCTGTATGCAAGTGTTACTAGGTGCGACAATACAAGGGAGGGAAGACAGAGGCAGGACAAGACAAACGATCTTACTAGGCCTTGGGCCTCATTACGACCCAGGCGGAAAGTTACCGCCTGGGCCGTGACTTTAGCACCATGGCGTAAACTACGTTACGTAAACTACGTTTACGCCATGGTGGTTGGCGGACTTACCGCCCCATTCCGACCTTGGCGGGGCGGTAAGTCCCCAATCCCCATTTACCCTTCCCCATTCCCATTTTTGCCCCATAGGGCATAATGGGAGTGGGGAAGGCGTTAATTACGCCACCGTAAATTACGGTGGCGTAATTAACTCCATGGTCCCTTAGCGCCATGGATTTTAACACCCGCTAAAAGCGCTAAAACCTCCATGGCGCTAAGGGACCTCGTAATTGGCGGTAAGGGGTCGGCGCAGCTAACGCTGGCGTAAACCCCTTACCGCCAGGGTCGTAATGAGGCCCCTTGTGTCAATCAGATCGTGCAAGTGCGACAATGCAGGGGAAGTGAGAGGGGGAAGTGTCAGGCAGAGGAAAGGGGGAAGTGCAATCAGGGCAGCATTGCTCTGAGTAAGTATAACCAGAGCAGTGCTGCTCTGGGTAGGTGCAAGCAGGCAGGGGACTGTGGGGTTACATTTACAAGCCCTTAGTGCGTGGTAGGCATGGTGGCAGTACAGGGGAGACTGATCATGGGGGAGCCTGGTACCCAGTGAGACTCTGAGGGTAGCCAAGCAACCAGTCAGTGTAGCAGAAAGCAGGTCAGCAGGGGAGAGAGAGAGATGTGTACACTTCTTGTAGATGATCAGAAAAGCACACACCTCAAAGGCACAGACAAACCGGAAGTAAAAGTGCTTTTTCACCTGATGATCAGCTCAGCCAGACTGACCTGTGCTAGAAATATACCATGTTTATCCAGTTATTTTTGTTGTTGTTGCTCTCTCTGGTATTAAGCAGGTACCAAATGCATTTTGTTATCATTCTGTAATTCAATCTAGATGTCTAATTCATGACTGCGGGCAGGAAGCGATAAGTCTTATTTCATTACTTCTCCTTATTTGTACTTCTCTGTACATTATTTTACGGTACATTACGGGAAGAGACTTTGGTCTTCTTCTGAAGCTTCTGTCCTTTCTTAATCTGCCCGGGGTCTTTCCAAAGAGTGCTTGTACTAACAAGAAAATTGGAGAATGTTAAAAGCCGGGGGGAATAGGCTTCCTTTGGCAGGCAATTGTCAATAAAGAGAGGCCATGTGCATATGGGACATCAAGAGATTATGATTCATCTAACAAGGCCAATGTAAAGGTTTTTCAAGCAATGTTCCATCAATCTATTTTCATGACAGGGAGCCTGCCTGCATCATTCATCTCTAACACTCCATCAATGAGTGAGTGAATGGGTGTGTGTGTGAAGTCAGAGAAGGGGGTAAGAGGGTGGTAAAGGCATGAAACAAATTCACTGTAAGGGTTTGGATTGCATCTTTTTTGATCAATGTCTACAAGGTTTTGGGTATACCTCGGACAAGTATAAGAGCAAAAATAGACCTGAAGACTAAGAGCGTGTATTATCTTGCACCATGTAGAGAAATTGACAGATTAGATGAGCCCGGTGATCCTTATTAGAGAAATTGACAGATTAGATGAGCCTGGTGATCCTTATTAGAGAAATTGACATGTTAGATGAGTCTGGTGATCCGTATTAGAGAAATTGACAGGTTAGATAAACCTGGTGATCCTTATTAGAGAAATTGACAGGTTAGATGAGTCTGGTGATCCTTATTAGAGAAATTGACAGATTAGATGAGCCTGGTGATCCTTATTAGAGAAATTGACAGGTTAGATGAGCCCGGTGATCCATATTAGAGAAATTGACAGATTAGATGAGCCCAGTGATCCTTTTTAGAGAAGTTGACAGGTTATATGAGCCAGGGGATCCTTTTTAGAGAAATTGACAGATTAGATGAGCCTTATGATCCTTATTAGAGAAATTGACAGTTTAGATGAGTCTGGTGATCCTTATTAGAGAAATTGACAGATTAGATAAACCTGGTGATCCTTATTAGAGAAATTGACAGATTAGATGAGCCCAGTGATCCTTTTTAGAGAAAATGACAGGTTATATGAGCCAGGGGATCCCTATTAGAGAAATTGACAGATTAGATGAGCCTGGTGATCCTTATTAGAGAAATTGACAGTTTAGATGAGTCTGGTGATCCTTATTAGAGAAATTGACAGATTAGATAAACCTGGTGATCCTTATTAGAGAAATGGACAGATTAGATGAGTCTGGTTATCCTTATTAGAGAAATTGACGATTAGATGAGCCTGGTGATCCTTATTAGAGAAATTGACAGGTTAGATGAGCCCGGTGATCCCTATTAGAGAAATTGACAGATTAGATGAGCCCAGTGATCCTTTTTAGAGAAATTGACAGGTTATATGAGCCAGGGGATCCTTATTAGAAAAATTGACGGATTAGATGAGCCTGGTGATCCTTACTAGAGAAATTGGTAGATTAGGTGGCCTGGGTATCCTTACTTGGCATCTATTTCTAGTTAGTTCAATAAATTACAATTGCACGTTGGCTCCAAAAGGTCCCATTCCCTTCCGTAACTCTGAATCAGTAAGACGTTCCCTGGACTTTCTTCCCAGTGAGCTCTTTAAATGAATCATAGGTTTTACAGAAAGAACAAGACATTTATTTTCATCTTCATTGAGAGTGGTCATTCTACATTCTCTCGCTAAATAGCTTCTTTCTGGCTCAGAGATTAGTATTTAAAACTGCATGTCTATGTCTGTGGATATTTGGATTCTGCTTAGAGCCCAGAGGCATCTAAGCGCAGACTCTGTGTACCGATCATGGATTCAGTTAATGTAGAGAAAGGCTTTAAGCTTATGCCTACAAAGCATATGTTAATGGATGTTTTGAATAAGCACTAACACACAAGTGAATCTCCCATTGTCATGAGGAGATAGGCGGCACCCTAGCTTCTTCCGATGACAATGGGTTTAACTGAAACTTAAAAGAAGATGTGCCTTTACAGAGGGTTAAGTGACAATGACAACAGCCTACATGTTGCAGGCCTTGAAAACAAACCAGAGTTAGACCATAGATAATAATCTCTGCTTGAGCATGTCTAAGACAGACATCATTCATTTGGTCTGGCCACCCCATTAAAAGGCTTATCTTAATGTGTCCAGCCCCAAACCCCACGAAACAAATAAATAATCTTGTTGATGATTTTGGACAACACTCACCTTCCAAACCTAAATCAATGGCCTAGTACATAAATAGGATCTCCAACTTTAAATCTTTAGGAAAGATCAACTAAACGTGAACATAAATCATAAAATCAATATAACCAGGGCTCTGGAATTCTCACGCTTACATTATTGCAACACCCTATATCTTGGATTAAGTAAATACCAATTCTGGGGGCTAATTGGGTACTTTGTTCTACCTCTTCACATGATGGATCTGTTGCTGCTTTTTACATTCTCTTGTGGGCCAGACGGGGAGAACTTTGAAACCATGATGGTAGTAGTGCCTAACAGCTCCATCAAATAAAAATGTAAATGTTAAATGATGGGGGGATTATAAGTTTGCCGGTATCCCGCTGGTAAATACGGTGGGATACCTGCAACGGTATTACCTTTCCCTTCGGCTGATATACCAGTATTACTGGCATATAACAGGTGTCAGGAATACCAGTAAATCCACATTCCATGGAGCCCCAGAGGACTCCATGGGGGGATTTGCCAGTATTACCGACACTAGTAATACTGGTGCCGGTAATACTGGCAGTATTTTGCCAGTGGGGGCCTGATTTATCTCCAGCTCTTGGCTGGCGCTATATCAGGTAACACCACCGGCAAACTTGTAGTATGCTGCTCCGGAAACGTGCCAGTAAACGTAACTACCAGCACTTTTATTTCCATACTGGCAAACTTGTAATGAGCCCCACAGACTGACCTGAACAGGATCACATAAAGGGACATATCCAATATAAAAAAGATAGTAATCAAACACTTAGTAAAATACATTACTACTAAAATAGACAAAGACTATTTTATTTACCAATAATTGTGTTGCCTGTTTATGCCACTGCTGCAGTCAGGCCATTGGCAGGCACACGACCAGCAGCGCCCTCACATTGCTAGTTTATGCCACTGCAAGACTCCCCTCCCCCCATTCCCCCCGCCTTGTGGTATAATCCTCACCAGGGTTGTCTCTGGTTCGAAGGGCTACAAAGTTGCAGTGCCCCCTGACAAAGAGGAGATCCGAGGGGTGGAGGGGGGGTTGCCTACGTTCTCTGCACCTCTGCACTTGTCATGATGGCAATTGTCAGACTCCATCTGCAAGGCGCCGGCAGTCAAGGCCAGATCAGCTCATCCGCCTATTGCATTAAGGACAATAGGACCCCAGGTTCATGCACCAGACAGGGACCCCAAAACCTGAGAGCCATTCAAGTTATGGTTGGTGTTCTTTATTTTTCTCTCACTAAAACAATAGCGTATGCAAAACCGTTAAATACAATTGCTGACAACATACATAACGTTCATGTATAGGTCCAAGTCATTGAGGTTAACAGTCTTGAGGAGCAAGATTCTTCCAGACCTCCGACCAAAAGAGCATTCTAGGTTCCACCATTTTATGCCAGTACAGCCTCACATGACATATGTTGTGATCTTTTGCCAAACAAGGAATACAGCATCATTCTGAGCCTACCAAATGGCATCAAAGTTCCACCACCTTATGCCAGTACAGCCTCAGATGGCATATGTAGTGATCTTTTGGTAAACAATGAAAACAGCATCATTCTGACCCTATCAAATGGCATCCAGGATCCCCCATCTTATGTCAGTACAGCCTCACATGACATATGTAGTGATCATTTGCTAAACAATGAATACAGCATCATTCTGAGCATACCAAATGGAATCGGCGTGCCACCATCTTATGCCAGTACAGCCTCACATGACATATGTTGTGATCTTTTGCCAAACAAGGAATAAAGCATCATTCTGAGCCTACCAAATGGCATCAAAGTTCCACCACCTTTTGCCAATACAGCCTCAGATGACATATGTAGTGATCTTTGGCTAAACAATGAAAACAGCATCATTCTGACACTATCAATGGCATCCAGGATCCGCCATCTTATGTCAGTACAGCCTCACATGACATATGTAGTGATCCTTTGCTAAACAATGAAAATAGCATCATTCTGACCCTACCAAATGGCATCGAGGTTCCACCATCGTATGCCAGTACAGCCTCACATGACATATGTAGGGATATTTTGCTAAACAATGAATACAGCATCATTCTGAGCCTACGAAATGGCATCGAGGTTCCACCATCTTATGCCAGTACACCCTCACATGACATATGTAGTGATCTTTTGCTAAACAATGCATAGAGCATCATTCTGAGCCTACCAAATGGCATGGAGGTTCCACCATCTTATGCCAGTACAGCCTCACATGACATATGTAGTGCTATTTAGCTAGACAAAGCTCCATGTGGCAGGTATAGTCATACTATCTAACGTAAAGGTATTGCCAGGATTTTAATTTGCAGATATCGCACATGGACCGATGCCAGCTGACACACCCACATACCCCTAAAATCACTCATTTGGATGGTCTGGTAGATGGCAGAAACTGGCAGAGGAACTCCGGAAAAGAGCACGCAGAACTTGACAAGTGACTTGAGGACTTGGTCGTAAATGTCAGCTAGAGCCAATCACAAACACTAACATGGTCAGAGGAGTCCTTTCACTCAGTTCAGGGATGCCAAGGAGACACCAATGACGAATGACCTTACAGGGTGAAGGGTAGCAGCCCAGAGCCAGCTTTCATAGACAACTGTTTACACAGGTGGGCTGCGCCTTCTCGCGAGAACTGGGCACCAGCACAGAAACTGCAGACATGGGCTAACACTTGTGTTGCCTGCAATGCCTACCGAGACCTGTGGTGTCAGTGCACTGCATAAGAACCTGAGCTGATTCCGCACAGTGTTCCCCTCCCCCAAAGGAGCGGGTTTTGGTGGAAGTGGAACTCTCAGAAAGGGCGATGGAGTCACAGAGACGGAACAGAAGGGCCTGGCTTCCAAGAGCATCCTCCGGACCCCAAACCTTTCAATGAATCAGGTGTCCCAGCATTGCACCCTCACATGTGGCCCTCAAGGATAGACGGACTCTGGGGCACAGCAGAATCGGAAACCCTCATATCAGAGGTGCAAGTGTGCTGGAGCGCAGGGTGAGCAGGGTAACTGCCAGGCTATTATGCAAGTCTATGCAAAAAGGACGAGTTTACGCGTCAAGGAGGGACACATCAAACATAGCATGTATCCGCCTGTGCTCGGGTAACAGAAGCATCCCAGCTATCTGGGAAATGAGTTTCAAAATCCTAAAAAGACCCACAAAGCAGGGCTTGAGCTTATAGTGGCATTGTGGGATCTTAATGTACTAGGTCAAAAGCCAAGCACGGTCTTGTATTGCAGAGGGAGGAACTGGCCATCCTTTCCTATTAAAGTCATATCTGAAAGTAGCCCAACTTTTGCATTCTTTTCTAGCTAATCTGCTACTTCCCATTAGGAACCGGGCTCACAGAAGAGCTACCCTCATGGAGATGGTTTGGCTCCATGGACCCCTCTCTTCGGAAGAGCGGAATAAGGGATGCTTGGAAGGCCCCGTGCTCTGGGGAAACCATGGCCACTTTGGATAAGAATGTCATACATTGAGTTCGGGAAATGCCAAAGCTCAGAGATAATGTGGAACACCACTTCAAGCCGATCGAAATCACTCTCGTCTTTCCCTTGTGCCTCTTGCCCTGATCTCCAGGACTTCACCCCTTTCCAACTCATTGATGCCCCCAACCTACAAGTGATTCTGGGGATGGCTTGGGTATCCCATCACAATCCCAGAATGCACGAGCTTAAGCAGCAAGTGCATTGCTCACCTTAGCACTCTCAGCAAGTCTGCCAGACTCCCACATTCGTCGACGATGTTCCCACAGTAGCCCCTGAGATTCCCGCAGTGCGTGCCACTCTTGAGTGCAAATCACTTGTGCATGTATTCTCACGAACAGAAGCGAAATGAGTATCTCTGCACAGCTCCTACGATTATGTGTATGAATCCCTGTAGAAAGGGTTAATTTGACCTTCAAACTTGCCCGCCGAGGCCGATGTTTTTTGTATAGAAGAAATCTTGATAACTTTCTAGGTGCGTTGACTAAAACGAGTGAAACTGGATCACAATTAAGAACCGGTACCTACTACCGTTTGCTCTGGTCCTCATCGAGCAAGATCGGGGTGCCGCCTGGTTCACTAAGCTGGAGCATACAGACTGGTAAAGATACCAAAAAAAGACGACTGGAAGCCCTTGGTCAAGACCAATTATGGCCACTATATACAATATAATGCCAGTCATCTTCTGTAATGCAATGTAAGTGGTCTTGCATAGCGCCCATCGGCCACTGTTGGTGGCCTCACTGCGCTCGGCTCTGTAAGAAAGTAAATATGGGGGTGGGGTTCATCGGTGGGACAGTGGGAAAGGCAGATTGCAGAACCTGTGGTGTTGCTGGGTCCAGGTCGGAAGCACTTGGTTCCTGAGTGCCAATTCCTTCCTATGGGTTTGGCAGGGAAACGTCGGAGCATGTTCTCCAGAGGGAAGACCCGGCGAGCTTATAGACTACAGGGATTTGGGACTGCTTAGCCGCTGATGTGGGAGAGTGTAACAGGGCTAAAGATCAGGGTTTAGTTGTGGCTCAGCTAATGTTGACGTGTTAACGGCTAGGCCTGTGGTGGTTGTCTGTGGGGGGCTTGTGTGTGTTGTACGGTGGTGGTGGATCTTAGAGGGGAGCAGCGGCATGTCTATGGAGTGGCCTGGGGTGGCGCGTTCTACCCTTGAAATCTGATTGGCCACCCCAAGTGTCACCCCATTATCCTAAACTATGATCATTATGGATGTGTGCGCTCATACCTCATGCCACCCCTGCATACATCAGTGCCTCATCTGGCCCAACCCAGTGAAAAGAGTGTGGACATGCCACTGGAGGGGAGACAGTTACTCGGGGAATGAGGTCGTAGGCTTTACCAGGCAAACACTGCCCCTATCTTTCTGACTCTCTGTCTCAGTCTCTCTCTCTCTCTCTCTCTCTCTCTCTCTCTCTCTCTCACACACACACACACACATACACTCTCTCTCTCTCTCTCTCTCTCCATGGAATGGGAACTTATCACTGTTGCCGGCACCCATTATATCCCGGTAACACCGGGCTATCGTTCGTCGGTCGTATAGGCAAGCCCGTAATTACCCTGTATATATTAGATGTGTGAGAACAAATTCCTCAGTTGGGCAAGAGAGTAGAATCTACAGGGCTTGCATAAGAAAGTTGAAAATTCGCTATTTTTTAACATAATAATAATAATAATAATAATAATAATAATAATAATAATAATAATAATAATAATAATAATTTGGTCTTGGAAAATGCTTCACGACAGAATCCTCCCGATTCTAGGAACTGGGATAAAAGGTGTTCTTTTTTGTCAGCTTGATGGCGCTCACTTTCTTGGCCTAGAAAACCTGTGGCTTCACAAAGGTGTCTGAGGTCAGCGCTTAACCTATGAGCTAGCTTGCTGTCTGTACGCCTTGCTAATAATAATAGCACAACGTTTTGTTATATAGCGTTTCTTATTGTGCCATTTTCCCATCCATTAACCTAACTCCTGTTAATATTACCCAACTCGAGGGTTCTGATGGCGAGGCGAAAGTGGTAGGTTTGCATGCATTGAGGTGGGGCGTTTGTAAGCTGTACTGTGGTAAATAATGATGTTGAACTTCGAACAGTTAAACAAGGGATGTTGATTACACAGCTGAATGTATGAATACTGAGCACAGCTGAAAAAAGAGCTATTGCCTTAGGAATTAAAGGAAACTTTGACAAGTGTTTCGCACTATGCAGCCTTCCTCAGGACTCTCTGCATTAAAATATAGAGATGTGTATGTAGCTTGTGCAGTCAGTGTTTTTCGTTCAGGCGTCTACTTCATGTCTGATAAAGTATTTGCGGGGAACTACAAAGTCTGTCGCTCTGCTGCCAGAAATGTAGTAACGCAGGAGTTGCACTGGGAACAACAGCCCTTTTTGCCAACTGTGGACAGGAAACCATCCATTGTGATATGTGAACCGTAATAATAATTGCAATATTGTAACTATTCCATAATGTTGCTTCTCCAATGGCTCTGGTGAGCTACACCCGTGGGTAGCGCGGGACAGCGCACCAGGTCCACTTACCACTGCATAGAAACTGTCGGCCACTCGCTGTGTGGCTTGGAAAACCTGCACCCAGATTGCCCCTTCTTGCCTCTTCCATAGTGCATGCAAAATTCCTCCCTTTATCTTGTTAATGCCCTGCTCCTTTTCGGTTTCTGGCGAAGTAGCTCAGTGAGTTAAGTCGTCTCAGAAAGCGGTTTCCAGAGTGCAGGATATAGGGTTGAATCCCGACAGCGCCGACTTAGCGCTCCAACATGCCAAAGTCCTTAAGTTAAGCACCATTACATTGCTGTATATTATCGATCGTTATTTGACTGTTTAGAAGTGCAGGAAATGCAGCATACAAGCGGGACCCCTTTACAGAACGGTGATGTGTGTCTTATAGCACACAAATTATGGTTCAAAACATAACAGCCATTTAGCTTTTGGGCACAATTTCTCCACAGCAAGTAAAATAGCTCAGTGTGCTAATGCATTTGCTCCTGAGAGCTGCTCACCAACCATACACTGCTGGTCCGGCTAATGGTGGTGCGGACTCTGACATGTATCCTTCCAAAGTCAATGAAATTAATACTTTTGAGTTGGGATAATAACACTTTCATACAGCGATACAAGTCTGGAAGGCATCAGTGCAAACATCAAAGTTATTATTTTACTTAAAAATAGGACACACGGCTGCAGGCAATAAGGGCTGTGAGTGTGCGGCAGTAAACAGCATTCATATTGTATGAAAAAGGGTCCTGTACAATATGCAAGGAGAGAACGAAACTTGGGCACATGTCATAAAAAAATAATGTATTATGATTGTATGTCCGGGCAATCAGTCAGCTCGTGATCTGAACTTGAAAGCTCCTGGTTTTGGAGTGAGTGGTGTGATCCAGTACACGGGGATGTTGTCAATCTGACATAATTGGTGCATGAGGGAGAAAGACTGGAGACCCCGCTTTCATCATCTCCTGACGTCTGCAGCTGAGCGCCAATCATGTGTCATTAACCTTGATCTGGGCTAATAACCGAGCCTGCTTTGCAGGTCCACAGATCTCTGCCCGCCCCCTCTGGCACTCAACCTTTCGAGAGTGCTCCTGTTAGAAATACCACCAGAAAAGCTCAACAGGAGGAGAGGGTGGTCATGAATTTGGGAGGGGTCGTGTTGGGCCGGTGGCTCTGACAGGCCAGCAGGCATAAGCAGAGCAAATCGCGTGTGAGATTCTGCCGGACGTGACGGGGGCTGTCCATTACCTCCCTCTAAAAGTGCACCTGGGCTGGGGAGGAATCTCCCACCTGTCACTGGCTGAGTGTCACGTGGCTCACTAAGCGCAGTGTCAAACTAGGGCATGCAATTGCCTCAGGCGCTAATGAAAAAAGTGGCAACCGTCGCAAACAGGAATTCTTTCCATTTGTCACAGACTGTCTTGAGTAATAGAGAACGGGGAGGTTTTTGATAAAATGTCTTTCAAATGGTCTATTTTATACCATAATTAGCACTGGTCAGAAATACTATCTGCACAGTGAAGTAACTCACCAAACTGACAAAGGAGTGTGGGAGCCCCTCTACTGAGAACAAACATGGGTCAAATACTCTGTTCTAGGGTATTTCTCCCACACAGAAGGGTCTACAACCACGTTTTATCTCACTGCACCCTTCACAGAGGAGATATATTAATTTGCATATCAGTCTTTGTCCTGCCCTGCTGCAGTCCAGCACCGAAATGCTAGGCAATTCCCTTATGAACCAGAGTACCGTCAGCATCGCCAGACACGTGTTTCTGCCTTGTTGGGCCTCCTCAGTGAGGTGAAGCTGAGCCACTCTAAGCACAGTGAGAAAGGGGTCCACGTTTGGATTGGCCTGGGTAACTTAGGGGGAAACTCCACGTTTTGCAAAGTTACAAAGGAGTGTGAGAGCCCCTCTACTGAGAGCGAACATGGGTCAAATACTCTGTTCTAGGGTATTTCTCCCACTCATGAGGGCCTACAACCAAGTTTTAGCTCACTGCACCATTCACAGAGGAGAAATAGCCATTTGCATATCAGTCTTTGTCCCAACCACAAGGGCAGTCCAGCCCCGAAATGCTATGGCAATTCCCTTCTGAACCAGAGTGCCAACATCAACCCCAGATACATGTTTCGGCCTAGTCGGGCCTCATCAGTGAGGTGGAGCTGTGCCTCTCTAAGCACAGTGAGCAAGGGGTCCACGTTTGGATTGGCCTGGGTAACTTAGGTTGAAACCCCAAGTTTTATAAAGTTACAACTCACCAAATTGGTCCACTTTGCCCTAAAACGGGCGTGTTGTTCCTGCACATCGGTCATTGCTCTATTGCCCTATAGGCCAGTGCCAGCCTGGTAGTCCTACCCTCCTAAAGGTCAGAAGGACCTTCTCAGATTCAGTTCAATTTTTTGGGGTGGGCAAATGTGGGTCCGGAAGGGGACTTTTCCTACCATGTCATTTAGGGTCATTAGGAGTTTGGCAGTCCTAGAAAAGTCACTGTGATTCCGTTATGTTCTTTTCCCCGCACCGCCAAACTACAAGTTTCCCGCTGAGGTTACTAGATATGGAGGTAAATCGGGCCCCTCACTGGCAAAAAACAGCCGGTATTACTGGTGCCGGTAATACCGGCAATTCTCCCATGGAGTATTATGGGGCTCCATGGAATGGGGAACTACCGCCGTTGCAGCACCTGTAATATCCCAGTAATATCGGGATATCAGGCATCGGTAACGGTAGGTCTATTTGCTGGTATTTGTCAGAACTACGCGCGGGATACTGGCAAACTCCTAATGACCCCCTCTGCCTCTACCCCAGCCCTACTGTTCTTTCAGATTCACTGGCCTAGCAAACATTTTCCCAATGTACTCCTATGCCAGTCCTCCTCTATTCCACTCTGTAACGGTAACCCCTCGTGACTGCAGGCACCAAGCCTGTCGCTGCACCGCAGTCGACACTGCACAGTCATTCTTCAGTGCCTCAGGCAGCACTTCTGCCTGTGCTCTGCTAAAGAAAGCAGCATCAGGGTCTGTGTCGCCTCAACTTGTCCTCAAGGAAATGCAATGCGAAACGGAGGGGTGGAGAGGCCTGAGGGACATTAAATGCATTATTGAAATAGTGAGTGGATCGCCTCAGCTTCAATTCATAAAATGTCACAGGCACAGCAGGACTGATGGCAGATTGGGCTCAGTGGGTCGGGTGGTGTGTGTCTGTCCCCTGCCTCGTGTACAGAGGGATCTATGTGATTGTTGCGACGGCCGAAAATGCAGACGTCTTTTTTTTTAACCCTTTACACCACATATTTATGCAAGGGAGACCCCACGCAGCCGCCCCGTATTAATATTATACTCTAAACCCCCACACATATATATGTGGTGAAGGGGGGGGTTTAAAAAAAAGTCGGCATTTTTGGCCGTCGCAATTCGCAGGTCGACATTTTTGTACGATTCCGTTACAGAGAACGTGGAATGGATGGCGGGAAAAGGCGCTGAAAATTACATGCGTTCTTTAAATCCATGTCTTCCCTTCTTCCCACTGCAGGTTTGAAGTGGGGTTGGTTGGGGCAGCGCTGGGGCAACATAACTTGTAATGACACATCACGATTCCTGCATCCCACAGGTGCCGCTAGTGACAGGGTGGGTACAGGCGCACAACGCCATTGAGCTAAACAGGCTTCAGTGCCCCCCGGGCCCCACCCCCTAACACCACCAAATGTGATCTGAGGGGCGGGGCTTCCGCACATAGCTTTTTGTTCGTCAGAGAGGGGAACGCAGCCTTTCCTGAAACTGGCGGCTTTAAAGTGTTACTGTGCTCCTGCACAACAATGTATTTGCACAAACAGAGCAAAACTTTAAAGCTGCTAGTTTCGCGAAAGGCTCCCCTCCCCTCTCTGCCTAACAAAAATCAAATGAGCACATCAGACCCCGCCCAGTGGATGCGAGAGAACATATAACAATGTTAGGTGTTCTTTCAAATGCGAGGGGAGGGGCTGATGTGCACACTTGCCATTTGCTAGGCAGAGAGGCGAGCGGAGCCTTTCGCGAAACTAGCAGCGTGAAAGGGTTTTGCATGTTAGCTCATTATGTATGCATGCATGTGTGCAAGGAGTGTGCATGTAATGTATGTGGGAATGGGTGTGTGTGAATGAGTGCATGATGTATGGGGGAGCATGTAAATGAGCAAGTATGTGCTGAGTGGGATGTTCAAATGAGTGAGTGGGCGTGTAATTGTGTGTGCCGCTACCATTTGATACTTGGGCGCCATGCCAGACAACCCTTGGGGTAGAACAGATGGGGGTGAATCTTCCAGGTTTGCCCCACCTACTTTCTGAACTGGCCCCTCCCATCACTAGTTAGCCCCTCCCCCTGAAATGTAGGTATCGATGCGCCCCTGGGTGGGTATCACCCTCCTGATGCCCGCAGAGCTGAATCCTTTCAAAGACTTGGGCCTGTTTTTACTGCAAAGTGCAAAGTTGAAATCAATGGAGCAACATGCAGCTGCCATGTGTGCTGTCGTGGCTGACATTGGGAATCCAAGCTGTGTACTCCCTACACAAGTATACGGAAGGTGTGATGAATGATCCTGTGTATGATCCTCTGGTAAAAGGGGAGGACACCCACAGAAATCCCTGTTGCCAATGCCTTTGACTACAATGGTCTTCAAACTGTGGGCCTGCCCCCCCTCCCCCTTACTGGGACCCCAAAGGATGTCAAGGAGGGGTGCAAGGCGCTAGCTATAAAAAGGGATTACGGTGTAACATGTAATAAAAAATAGAAGCAGTTTTTGTGTGGTGAGGCGGAACCAATATTTTGACTAGGCGGGGGGGGGCAGATTATTGTTTTTGAATACCATCGCCCTGCTTGCAAACAGTGAACTCTGGATCCCCCTCCTCTGAGTAGAGGGATCAGGATCCTCGGATTTAGACCCTTGGATCTCTCTCTCTCCAAAAGATGTCCAAGTCAGGCCTGGAACCATCTGAGTTGGTCTCTTCTAAACCTGCCCCCTCCCCCATGCCCCCGCATCTTCCTCGAGATGTGCCCTCCAGAACTGGGCACGGTATGCACAAGGTGAGGCCACAGCAGTGGCTCATACAGTGATAACATGGTGCCCCTGTTTTCTCCATCTTTGCCATCTCCTCCTGCAACCCAACATCCCAGAGACATTCCCGACTCCCTCATAGCCATGCTTGGAAGCACTGAGCGTATGAGATAGTATTTGATATGTAAACGGTATGCGCATGCTTAATGTAAGCTTTGATTATTGTATGTCAATACATTGGGCTTCATTACGGGTTTGCCGGCCGCCAATGATTCCTGCGGGTTACCGGCAAACCCACTTTGCCGCTACGGGCGCCTGATATCCTGGTATTACCAGGATATTACAGGTGCCGGCAACGGCAGTAGGTTCCCATTCCATGGAGTCCGAATGGGTTCTTCTCAGTCACCAGCACCAGTAGTCCAGGTGCCCGTGATTGCAGCAATCATTTGCTGTAAGGTGCCTGATCTACCGGCAGGTCAGCCCTGCCGGTGGATCAGAGCCCCTCCCGGGAAACTTGGAGTGTGCCGGTCTGGTAAAATTCCAGAGCTGGTATTATTGGCATTCTTTCTGACATTTGTACCGGCACACGCATAATGAGTCCCATTGAGTTGATTAAGTCACATCAAACTCTGTGAGATCAGCCGAACTTGCTATCTATGATTTTGGGAGTCATGAATAATTTTCTTTTCAGAACACAGAAGTAATCACCAGTGGCACCGCAGAGAACTGCAATTGACTATTTGTAAACATGAAAATTGGCCCACAAAATTAGGCCTAAAATTGACTGTTGTACGGAACCGGGGGCACCCATTTTAGAATGAATCTTGGCCACTCTGCAGCAACTGTTTCAAAGTGACAAGCCTCGGTGGATGATTGGAAGCTTGGCATTATGCATCATCTGTTTCAAAGTGACAAGCCTCGGTGGATGTTTGGAAGCTTGGCATTATGCATCATCTGTTTCAAAGTGACAAGCCTAGGTGGATGATTGGAAGCTTGGCATTATGCATCATCTGTTTCAAAGTGACAAGCCTAGGTGGATGATTGGAAGCTTGGCATTATGCAGCTGTTGCGACATAATGTTTTTAAACATTTATTGATTGATTTTGTTTATATAACAAGATCCCACCATCATTGACGTCCAGAACACACAGCAGCCCACAATGGATGCAAACATTGTGGAAACACAGCATTCAGATTGAGATAGGTCGTGAACATTGCATTAGAGCACAAGTCAGTCATTATGCAGTGAGCAAGTATGGACATATGGAGCTCACACCTCTGGTGGACGGGCATACAAGGGCATGGTGCGACTAAATGACAGGCCACATCTTCCAGCCAAGTCTGCATATTGGGTGCAGGGCTCCTGCACCATGTCATAGCCACCCTTCCATGGGCCAGCACCAGGAGAAGGCCAGTCAGTCTCCGAGCAGCATAGGGTAGGTGTCTAGTACAACCCAAAAGAGCCATCAAGAGAAATCGAGGTGGTCGCCGACTATGAGTGAAGCTCGTGCCATTACCTTCCCCCAGTATCGAGATATTTGCGGACAGTTCCAGGCCAGGGACATACAATCGGCTGGACGGAAGCCGCATCTGACACAACTATCCAGGGTGCCCAGGAAGTGTTTATGGAGTTTTGCTGGGGTGTGGTATGTTTGGTACCCAGATCCTCCATCCATCGCTGCCTAGGTCCATCACCCATCCACGGAATGTTAGACTTAAAACTGTTGTACAATTGAGAGACCAAACGGCGCTGCCCCAGTGACTGTATCAGGGCGCGCAGCAATGCCCATGTGGCCGGATGCTTCAGAAACGAGGGAAATGCCGCCTTTAGAGCCTTCCGCACAGGGGTCAAGTCCTAAAAATTAAAGTGGGGGGACTCATCAACAAATGCAATGGGATGTGACGTCGCAAATAAATTACATATGAAGGTGAAATATGCACATTTCCTTAAATTGGCTTTGCATAACCACCTAAATCGAACAGGACGAATGGCATTTGCCTTTGATAATATCAACACAAACACAAAACCAAGACAGGATATTTTCTGCGAATAGTGTTTTTGAAAACATTAAAAGGTGTGCATGTTTTAAACTCCAAGAACGAATACAAATGTTTTCCCTGGGACTTGCAGAAATTAAATGGCATATTTCATCTTTAGTTGTTTGTTATTTTTCATCAGGTTATATAGTACAGTGGTGAAGTGTTTGGCCTGCAAACCTAACGATTGTAGTTTGATCCCTGAGGACCGCTTTAATTCATAAATTCAAAGAGGACACCCAATGTTTCTATTTTAGCTGGGGGGACTGAGTCCAACCTCTGAATAAAGTGGGTGGACTCCGTCCCCCCGCGTGTACCATCGACTTGAGCCCTGGTTCCGCACATGAAAATGCATTAACAGGTCCAACAAGGTGGTGCCACCCCTATCCTTGGCCTGTTGTAATGTAATGAACGTGTCCTCCATGAAATAATCACTAAAAGTACGAATTGTAACTTTTTCCACCCATTGCGCGTAGACCTTCTCATCAGTAATTGTCATTCTGACCACAACAGGGAGTAGCGGCGAGTATAAAGTATCAACACCCATCCATCGGGCCACTTCGTGCCAAATAGCGCTGGTGACTTTTACGATATTTATAGAACCTGCCACAGCCCTGGAGGTGCCCAGAAGCGCAGATCGCATGAAATTGGGTGCTGCTAGTGACCTTTGCACCTGAATGTGCGGTTGAATAAAGTGTGTGGGGTACCAGGATGCCAATTAATGTGCCTGTGCCGCCAAACTGTACCGTTCCAGATCTGGCAATGCCAAGCGCCGCCTGTCATAAGATTGCATCAGCATACTGTGCGCTACCCTGGCTCGTTTCACGGCCAAGGTTTATGATGACCCACAGATGCCTCTCCGCCAACGCTCCGTCACCCACAGATGCCTCTCCACCAAGGCTCCGCCCTATCTTTCTGAAAGAATCACCCTTAATACATCCACTCGACCCACTAGGTCACACCTGACTAACCAGACCTATGTACCCACATTCAAAAGAAGTAACGCCGGAGGGTCCAGCTTTCAACACCTAGCACCCAAAAACTGGAACGCACTCCCCACCGCACTAAGGAACGAAAAATCATACCAGGCGTACCGCAGACTACACAAAACCACGTTGTTCAACTAACCCCCTCCACTCCGCCCTATCCTACTGTATGTCACAACTGTATGTAAATAAGCACAACTGTATGTAAATATGCTCTGTACTGTCTCTATCTATACACCATGTATGCTATGTAACAAGTAAGACTGCTTTCAGCGCCACGATGCCCCCGGGCAGATGTGGGCTATACAAATCCAAATAAATAAATAAATAAATAAAAATAAATTATCCCTCGCAAACGGGGAAAGCTGGTAGAACGGAACAAATGGATGTGAAGAAACAGACAAAGGAATTTGGGCAGGAAAATCATTTTGAAAATCGATATGCGGTCAATTCAAGTAAGGGGAAGGGAACGCCACATCGCCACCAGGTCATGGAGAGAGCCTGCGGCATGACCGTAATTCTCACTGAACAGCGTGGACGGGTCGCGTGAAATGACTACTCCCAGGTAATGAGTACTGTCAGACTCCCAAGGGAACCCAAATGTGTCATCAAATGCCACAGTCCCACTAGTGAGCAGGAAAACCACTGATTTGCTTTGGTTCGTCTTCAATTCCCTGAATTTCTGCACCTGGCGCATCACACGAGGTAGGTTATGAATGGAATCACTGAGGAATTACACCACATCTTCAGCACACAGAGAAATCATCTGTCTGTGTGGACCACACTGCAGGCCTTGTCGTATGGTATCCGCAGAAAAAAATCAAATATGAAAATAACTAAGAAGAAATTACGGAATTTCTTTGGTCGAATTTTTCAGGGATTTTTTAAATGTTTTTATTAAAACAACAAGAGGGGGGTGGGATAAGGGTATAGGTTAAGGTAGAGGGCAGTGGGGGTTCTCCCCTGCATTATTAAAAAAAGGGGGCAAGTAACTCCAAAAGAATGTTCGTTTTTCAACCCAAAAATATGTGGTCATTTCTAATTAAGTATTTTTTTCAAGTTATTTCATGGACAACATTGCTGTATATGTTGTTCCCACATCGTGTCTGAGTGCAAACACTGGGTCACATTGGCAGTCGCCGCATTTTGATACAGTAAAATATCAAGTGTAGCTAGTTTTACCGGAGAAACATGATCCACTGGGTACATCTTCAAAGTGTTGGGAAACAGAGACAGGGCAAATGACCCCCACAACCAAAAACGTACCATAAAAAGGAGGTGAAGCATATGTGGAGCAAGCAAAGGCGATGCAGACACCCCCATCTAAAGACCCCTAGACTGATCAGGACCAGGCCTCAGAGAAACACCAGCATGCCTCTGTATTGTCTTGCTAGCCTACTTAAGACTCGCCAAAGTATTTTATTTATTAATTTAGCAAATTTGAATGTTTGCCCAGCGCTGGCTCTACCCAGAGGGTCTCTGAGTGCCTTACATAGTTCAAAAGGGAGGAGGTGAAAAAGAAGTTACAACATTTTTAGGGCAGGATAGGAAGATTAGGATAGACCGTGGGATGGCAGGGTAGATGGAGTAGCAGCAACGCACATAGGCTCCAAGTAGTTTCGGATGCAGGTGCCAACCACAGGAGCGGGTTGGTGGTATATTGAAAAATGTGTGGTTTAGTGCCTAACGATAACAGAAAGATGTTTCCCCCGCGTAGCAGAATGGCCATCATTATTATGCCTAAGCTCTGCCCTCTGTTCAATGGCTTCACAATCAGCTCCATAAAATGGTGGATCATACTGTGAAACTGGCGTGGAAACCTCTTCACAGAGTTACCCATGAAGGCCAAAACTCTCCACCAAAGAAGTGCCACCAGACCAACAGGGGCTCAATGAGGTAAAGACTAATTTCATAAAAAGTATATCAAGTTACCGTTATTGTCATACAGCTCACAAACACATTGAACAAAATCAATATTATGGCAACACTCAACAGTGTAGAGACCTTCTCACCGGTAGCTAGTGAGAAGACCTACAGGATGCACAAACCAGAAAGCAAAGCATATATGGGCGAACATCCGCAGGCAGAGTAGGCGACCAAAAGGATCGGTGTGCCAATGGCAGAGGAGCCATTTCACCCATTTCACCCATGCTGGAGCTCAATCAAGTCGCATTCCCAAAACCTCTTCCAGAAGCTTCCAATTGGGCACAGACTAAGCATGTCCCCATAATGATAGGCCATCCTTTATAACCAATTTGAGTGATGGCATCCGGGTAAGAACATACCTGCCTGTCAGAACCTTGCCATTGGTCAGACAAGAATGAATCAGACCAACAAGCTGCTCTGGGGACAGATGTGTTGAAGGGGGACATATCCCAAACAAGATTAATCTCAGGATCTCACCTACTCCTAGCATTTGCTACGACACTACTAGACCGACTGTTGGTTGTTTTTTTTTGTGAAAAAATACAAGCCTCCTTCCACCACCCCAGCACAAATATTTCTTTCCTCTGAAACTACAAGAGAACTTCCCCTGTTCTTTGGTTGTCCTCTGTATCATGGATAAACAGAGTTACCCATTTATGAATGTTCACCCCTGTTCCATCTTTGAATTGTGTCCATGGTATGTTTATCCATGAACTGTTCAAGGTTCATTATGTTAGTGGATACAAAAAAGGTAGCAGGCGCCCCTCTCTCAAAAGAACACGGCATGATAACCTGTTAATTGGTTTTTAACCTCTTTGGGAGTTTGCAGCCATCTGCTTTTTGCTCACTGTACCTTTCACAGATGGGAATCCCAAGTTCCTTCCAAAAATACAAAAAGTATATTGTAGTGTATGGGGTTGCTGTTGGTACTCTTCTTCAGAGAGGAATTGCCATAGCATTTCGGTGCTGGACTGCCCATGTGAGCGGGACAAAGACTGATATGCAAATGGATATTTCCCATCTGTGAAAGGTACAGTGAGCAAAAATCGTGTGCTGCAAACTCTCACCTCAGAACAAGTTATCATGCCATGTTCTTTCTGGAGAGGAGCGCCTGCTACCTTTTTTGAAATATTTGCAAGGAACTTGGGGTTGGTCACCCTGAGTTACCTGGGGCAACCAGATGTGGAGTCCCTGCTCACTGTGCTCAGAGAGACAAAGCTTCACCTCACTGATGAGGCCCAACAAGGCTGAAACACGTGTATGGGGTTGCTTTTGGTACTCTTGTTCAGAGAGGAATTGCTATAGCATTTCGGTGCTGGACTGCCCATGTGGGCGGGACAAAGACTGATATGCAAATGGATATTTCCCATCTGTGAAAGGTACAGTGAGCAAAAAGCGTGTGCTGCAAACTCTCATCTCAGAACAGGTTATCATGCCATGTTCTTTCTGGAGAGGAGCGCCTGCTACCTTTTTTGAATCATTATGTCCATGGCCCTTGTACATTTATCAGCGGTATAGAAAAAAAGGTAACCCGAGCTGTCCTCTGTCAATCATGGTCAGCCTTGATTGTGTTCAATGTAATTTGACCATGCTATGCTATGGTATTGTAGGACATATCTAAAGCACTATGTCCACCCCAAGAGGCACTTGGCACTGAGACGCCTAACCCAGACCTTATAAAAGAACAATAGGAAGAATTAACTTACGTGGCTACCGGAAAGTCTTAAGTTTCTGGTGAAATACAGCAGGAAAGGCACTAAGTTTCAGGTGCACAGGCAGTGCTTCGCACGAATGTGCAACCTGGAGCAAGAAAGATCTGCCAGCCCATTGTACTGAAAATGGGGAACTCTCACTTGGGCCTGCAAAGCTAATTAGAGTGTGTTGTATTCCATGGCGTGGGGTGCTCGTGCGTGCCTGGAATGTTGGGAGAGTGTGCGCGTGAGTAGTGTGTGAGCTCCGGCTACAGGGTTCTGTAGTGACAGTTGGAGACGTTGGAAGGAGCGTATGCCTGCCGGGTGAGGTGTCCAGTGTTCTCCTCTCTTGTTAGCTTGATCACATCTATGGACAATAAACACCCTTGAACCTGTACATTGTATCGTCGCACTTACCCTGAGCCACACTTGCCACACTGGCAACGAGGATGGGATGCTGCTGAGGAGGGGGCGGCCGAGCTGAAGAGAACACTGCCTTCCACCATTGTCGTCTCACCCGGCAGAGCTGTTGGGAGCCTGTGGACTGTTGTATCCCGGTCCAGGAGTTTTGTGTATAGCTCCGTCTCTGCGGCTGTCTCCGGTGGGAGGGGGGAAGAAGGAGTGCCCGTCCCTGGTTCTGATTGTTGTCTGCAGCGGGTTTGTGGCGACCACCCCGGGTCCAGTGCTGGGTCCTACATCTCGGCGGAGGCGATGTAAGTGTGTTCCCATCGGCACAGTCTGTAGCCGGGGCAGGCACAGGGAGAGTGCCCTGGGGTCCAGAGCTGGACTTTGGTGTAGGACGAGAGGAGGCGTAAGAGTTCCCATCTGGCAGCCTGCAGCCAGGCCAGGCACAGGAAGAGTGTCCTGGGGTCCAGAGCTGGACATTGGTGTGGGAGTCGTGGAGGGCTGGGCCCGTTTCCGGGGATTTAAGCTGGGCCGTTGCCCGTGTGTTGTGGGCGGCGTTTGTTGAACTTTTGTACTCCAGTGTTTTGGATTTAGTCATTGCAGTGGGGGAGCAGAGCGACTGTGACTGCCTTGTGGCTGACTGTAGCATGGTTTCCAAGGGTTGTCTGCCATTCTCTGGGCCAGCTGTTGGCCCCCAACCGTCTTTGGACCAGAGCATTCATGGCGAATGCGCCCTGGTGGAGCGCAAAAGGTGGAGCATCCTGCGGAATCCAACACTGGCGCTGTGTTGGAGTGCAATTATGATGTTGCCAGGCCAGTTTCCTCACGCAAGGTCTCCGAGGAAGTGAGCGGGGAGTCGGCGGGGAGCCATCGAGGTCAGCATCCCCGGATGTTCGTCATCAAGTAGCCGACGTTGGTACCTTAGTGGGGGTGTCGTGGGGAGGCGTTCCCACTGCGTTGCCGTGGTGGTGTTGCATTTTTGGGGTTTCATATTTGATTCTCGTTTCTTATTGGTTCTTAGACAGGTTGTCACCTCTGGATTGTGGTGGTGTTGCCTCCACCCTGTCTTTGTTAAATGTTTTGCAAATAATGACGCACAAAAGTAAATCCGCTTTTAGATCGAAGCGTAACGAGTAAAGAGGATTTCCTAGAGTCAGTAGACAATTTAATGTGTCTCGGTTTCCCTGTAATGTGTAGAGACAGTAAGCAACATATCATTGACAACTTGAAGCACAGGGCATTGGCCCTAGCTTCTCAGATGTCTCGTATTTTACTCACAATGATTCCATTATTGAAGTACTATGAAGGCAAGGTGATTCCAAAATTAACTTATGGAATGGAAACTTTGCAGTTTTGGGTTCTTGATGTACTTCAAAAGTTGGAAAGTATTATCTGGAGCAAGGTGCTGCGCATCCTAAACGCAGTTGCGACTATCACAATTCGATACAAACTTGAGTTTAATTCCATTTGAGCAAACTAAGTGGAAGTATTTACAACTTTACTTCTGAATGTCAAACCCCCCGCCCCAGAAAACACACTGTATGAGGATTTGAAAACTCTTATAGGCTCCAAAATAGAAAAAGTGATTCATTCCTCCAGCATGTTTTCTGATAAAATGTTGTCAGACCCGAACGTGTGTTTAACCGATCTGAGGACAATCCAGTGAAGGTAAAGTTAACTCTTTATCAACATGATTGGTGCTACACTTCAAATAATTATCATGGCTATGAATCTCTCTTCCATCTCAAATTCAAATATAAACAGTTGTGTGTACTCGCACTTTACTTCACATTTTCCCTAACACGAGTGCACAAATGGTGCTCCAACGTTTTAGATGAAATCTTCATCCAACAAGGGAGATTCTGAGGAGACAGAATCTGATTAGCACTCAGTTATCTTATTGCATATTCTGTAAGTTGATCAAAATGAACTTGAGACACTGAAGCACTTGTTAATTGCCCGTAGTTGCTATAACTCTGCATTTTAGAGATTGTATATGTTGTACTAGTTTTTTGAGCGTGAAGAGCTATGGTTGAGGTGTCTGGGTGGCTACCGCACTTCTGTGGCTCGTGCTGTAGGAGGGTATTTTAACAGCTTGAACCCTGGTGATACCTCGGGCTGAGTGTGTGAATCTAAATGGTTGAGTTCTACTTTTATTGTTTTGTTTGTGTGGCAATTTTAAGAAACCAATTTTGCCATTGATGATGCTGTATTACTGATCAAGAATGCAAACAACTCGAGAGTACCAGGGCCGGACGGAATAACCAATTCAATGATAAAGGCAGCACCAGAGGTATGGGCTCCCTTGTTTCTCAACTTATTCACTCACATTTTGGTGACTGAATCAATCCCTACCTCCTGGAAGTCCGCTATTATCGTGCCGGTCTATAAGAAAGGACCCAGAGAGAATCCAGCAAACTACCGCCGCATCACTCTGTTGGAAGCCCTAGTTAAACTTTTTGCTTCTTTTTTGCTGCGACAATTCCAATCTTGGATCCCTTCAAACGACAGAGATGACCCACGTCAGTCTGGTTTCACTAAAGGAGGTGGTATAGAGTTAAACATATTTTTCCTAATATACTCAAATTAAAGGCACACCATAAAAACAGACAAATCTATTTGGCCTTCATCAACATAAAAAAGGCATTTGACAGTGTGAACCCGTCGACAGCTGTGGCCTAAGATGGAGGCATGGAACTGTCCTCCTGATTTATTGTCCGCCATACGAGCTCTGTATGGTAACACCTACGCCTCAATGCCCAATGTCACCTGTCCACAAAAATCAATACCAATAATGGACTAAAGCAAGGCTGCATGCTTGCAGTAACTTTATTCAATCTCTTCCTGTCCGATATGAAGGACCAAATGAACAAGACTCATTGTTTCCTGCCGGAAATTGGTGCCCACCACCTATCCTTTATGCTTTATGCAGATGATCTTGTCTTGATCGACAATACACCCATCTGTCTGCAAAGAGCCCTGAATCATCTACAGGAATATCTGTCCAAAAACGGTTTGGAAATGAACCGCACAAAAACTAACATTATGATCCTGGGTCCACGTGACTGCTGACGTGGTCCCACATTCACTATCATCAGTGAGGTTTGCTATCTAGGACCCCTGATTAACAATAGCAGAGTAGATCAGGCCTGGCAGACAGGTTTGAAAACAAAACAGAGGTCTCTACTCATGCAAGGGCGAACCATACCTAAAAGATTTGGTAAATTCTCTCTACTGCCCATCCTCACATTTTTCACAGCAAAAGTCTCCCCGGCTCTTCCACATGGGACAGAAGGTTGTATATCTACTCCCTGAGAACTTTGTTCAAATCTCGTAGGCACATTCTGGTGGAAACTCCTCAGACTTCCAAATATAATACCAACTGTGGTCATTCGATACGAACTAGGACTAATCTCGCTTCTCGCGAGGTCACAATAGAAAACCTTGTCTCTTTACCATAAGTGCATTCTTTCCTCCTTGGCCAAGCCCTACCGTGTACTAAATGTTGCCCTGACAAACGGCACAGAGGCTCTTCTGAAAGGCTGGCTTAAAAGCTGTCATGCTCTACTGACACAACTATACTCTGACTGGGGTGAACTAGTTCGTAACCCCACAAAAGCCAAGCAGAAACTGTGGACACACGATTGGATTAAAACCCAAGAAGAGAAGAACACATTTAAGCTCCCATCTGCAGTAAGAGGCGCCAACAAACCCAGAAATCTGTTGCCCAAATATCTCATTAAATTTCCAAATCCTTGGTTCAGGAATGACTTTTTGTGTTTCAGACTGAACCTGCTACCACCTAATCAATTGCTCAACATCTACAAACAGTCAACCACTCCTGGATGTCGTTTTTGTAACAAAGCAGAAGAATATGAAAAGCTGAAGCATGAAACCTTATTCTGCACGGCGCTGACTGACTCACGAACATTTTATTTTGGAAAATGGATTGCTACGCCTTACAAGTCTGATGCAGAAGTATTTTGGGCCTTCTTTCTGTAGGGAAATCATTTTTCGATCATCTGTTTAATTCAATTTCTTGACAGGGCTTTGAGTGAACTGGAAAAGACTCTCATATAAAACTGAATACCGCTGCATAACAATGTCCTGTTCTTTTGATAAATGCTAATTTCTGGTGAACTGTAACAAAGGTTTGTAATAATCCATGTTACAATAAATAAAAAAAGACACCAATTTAATACATTAGATTACGTAAATGTGTTGTCTTTTCCTCTATGCTGAGAATATTTTATGTGCAAATTAGAATAGTTTTATCTGGGTGGTTATTTGTATGTTAATTTTGTATGCAAACTTTTCTTATATTACCTATTCTTAAATTGTGAATTTAGTATTTTTAAATGGTGCATATTTGTTTTGTTATGGTTTTGCCAATAAACAATAAAACAAAACATGCTCATTAAAATAATAGCCTAATGACTATATGTATATATATATTCAGTAAAAAAACTTTGCTAAAGGGACGTTATGGTTAAGTTGCGCTACTAAAAACCTATGAAATTCAGTGAAAAAACTTTGTTAAAGGGACGTTATGGTTCAAAGTAAAACCGAAAAACCCCTGAAATTCGGCAGTTATGGTAACATAAGCAACCATAACTCGCGCCACCGTGCACTGCTAACACTAACAACCAGGACATCAAAGATGACATCACAAATGTCATTGATGACATCACTGATGACATCACATGGCTGGCTCTCACTTTTTATCCTTTACTGACATATCGAAGCCACATAGTTTTCTTCAGTAACAGTCAGGAAGTAAAAATTGAAAAGGTACTATATTTGTAGACTTAGGGTCAAGTCACATCATATGAAACATATACATAGTGGAAGACACATGCTTCAAAGAGTGCAATCCTTTCTGTGCATGAAGATAATCATTAGGGTTATCAGCACTTTCTCATAGTTTTATTTTTATTACTCTACCTTCCCTGTATATGCTCATATTTGTATACATTATACTCACTCTCCTTTCCTTTGGGTGCAGTCACATCATGTGATACACATACATATGGTAAGTAGCAGCTTTGAAACAGAGCAATAGTTTCTCTGTATAAAGACAATCAGTTAGGTTATGAACTCTTTCTGCTACTACTTCTGCGTTTTTGTTTACTTCACTGTCCCTGCATATACTCATATTTGTATGTGTTGTTGTCTCTTTGTGTTTTGTCTGTAATAATTATGTATTAAGTGGGTTTTATTATCTACTTCTTACATGTTTCACAGTACGCAAAACTCTAATAAGAAAGCAGTTATCATTTCAGTATTCAACATGGCAAGATTATGAATATGGCACCTTCATCATGTATGCTGCACACACTGCCTATGTTTCTGCATGAGTAGCTTAGTATACTGGATAGAACTTCATAATAGAATGCTATTTATATCAATGCATTGCTTAATGCACTAATTAGCTCATGATATTTATCCCAATGATCCTTGACAGTTTTTGGTCAGCATTATAAGAATCCCTTGTACAGAGTTTTTATGAAAAGTAAATGCACATGTGATGTCATCAGTGATGTCATCAATGACATTTGTGATGTCATCTTTGATGTCCTGGGTGTTAGTGTTAGCCGTGCACGGTGGCGCGAGTTATAGTTGCTTATGTTACCATAACTGCCGAATTTCAGAGGGTTTTCGGTTTTGCTTTGAACCATAACGTCCCTTTAACAAAGTTTTTTCACTGAATTTCATAGGTTTTTAGTAGCGCAACTTAACCATAACCTCCCTTTAACAAAGTTTTTTTACTGAATTTCATAGGATTTGAGTAGCACAACTTAACCATAATATCCCTGACTTCATATAAATGTAACATAGAACATACTAACCCCCTCTTAGTGATTTTCATGTCCGCGGACTACCGCCATGTCCGCGGACATATCGAAAATCTGAGCGTGGTGAATGTAAATTTAAATAGTGTGCCCCATTTCCCCTTTGAAGTTGGCTCTGAAAAGAGACGTTTTTTTTGTTTTTTTTACAGATGCTTGACAGACACCTGTTATTTTGTATTTTTTTTCTTGTTTTTTTTTCTTACTTTACTCCTAAAATCTTCACATAACCTTCTCCAAAGCAACCCTTACATTCCAAAATAGAAAGGCATTTCCCGTAAAAGATAAAGAAATGCCATCTTCTTTAAAATTAACAGCATTACTGGCATCAATATTCTCATTATTACAAAAGAACATACCAGCTCTAAGCATGAAGGCACACATGCCTCGGTTGATGACACACCTAGCAATGTTTTGCTGAGGACAAAAAACTGAACTATTGTCCCATATTGCCCTAGGTAGTAATCCAGAAAAAATTACTTTCGCATTTGGAAGGATCTTCATTACGGCTTGAACCAAGCGTTCCAAATCAGCCAACAAAGTAGGGGCACTGACGTTGCCCAAATGGAAAGCACCATAGTGCAAAACTACTACATGCAAACTGTTCATCGTGGCCATATCCTCACAAACTTGTACAATTCCCTGTACATTGCAATCAGGCACAGTGCTCCACACCACCTCCACTCCTTTCACATCAAAGTTCTTTGCAACATGCCTGCATTGAGCGTACTGTTGTAAACCATACACAAACATATCTCCAAGCACCAACACCCTGACTTTCTCTACTTCTGCCATCTTCACCACACACAGTCTCTTTCAACACAAATCCACAACCTCGACATCTGATTGGCTGATCCGTACAGTCTTCTTTCCATGTTGGATTTCCTGGAAAAACCCGGATGTTGCACGCCCTGTCCACGAACAGCCGCGGTGTCCGCGGACAGCGTCCACTTTACTCTCTGTGCCATTCCCTCATTGCATACAGCTAAGCAATCACACAATACGAATAACTTCCTCAGAACACCCCCATTTTGTGAATTTTCGAACATTTCAGGACAATTATCATTTCATTATTCAACATATTAACATTACAAATATTATACTTTCATCTTGTACTCTGCACACAATGCTATGTTTCTCCATTAGTAGCTCAGTATACTAGATAGAATCCCATGATACAATGCTATTTATATCAATTCATTGTTCAAAGCACTAATAACAGTATGATATTTATTGCAATATCCTTGACACTTTTTTTCGCAACATTATAATAAAAATCCCTAGTACACAAATTCCATGAAAAGTACATACACATGTGATGTCATCAGTGATTTCATCAATGACATTTGCGATGTCATCTTTGATGTCCTGGGTGTTAGTCTTAGCAGTGCACGGTGGTGGCGCGAGTTATTTTTCATAGCTTACCATAACTTGCGATTTTCAGGGGTCTTTCGGCTTTACTTAGAACCATAACGTCCCTTAAACCAACTTTTTTTAATATCACGCAAACAATATACAAACATGGCGTGCAAAAACCAACTTCTACAAATGGCTTTACACAGAATGTTGCAAAGTAAGAATTTATGCTCGTTCACAGTGAAGGTCAGCTGCTTCCATTTTTTTCTCGGGCCCCCGAGAGGCTCACGACGCGGACTATAAGGTTGTATTGTGTTTTGACCTTGACAGACAGAGATTGTGATGAAAGACTTCTCTTGAAGGAGTGTTGCTAAAATGTAAGAGAAGATAAAGATGAAATTTCTGAAACGAAACCACTTTTATATATTATATCACTATGCGAAAGATCGTTTGCACACGCAGAGTCGTATTTTGGGACTGAACCACTCGTAGACAATGGAAATTGCAATTGTACTGTAAGTAACCCTTTAGATTATTTTATACCAAATATAATTACAATAGCATAGCATTAAAGACCGCTCAAGTTGAACTTGTTTGTTGAAAGTGGCATAATGTTTTCTACCATGCACTATCACCACCGAATTGATCCCCTGTCGTTTAGAGGGCTCTGAAAAAGGCAGACGACACAGGGTGGGTTAATAGAAATAATTTAACCGGTCTATAGGCGGTCAAGCGCTCTACTCGCTGTGCCACTTCACTGTAGCCTGTCAAGTGGCACAGCGAGTACAACGCTCACTTTGACATCCGTGCACAGCTTGCTAATGCAAGTTCGAATCCTGGCAAGGCCAAACTCAGCCTTTCATCCTTCCGTGGTCGATAAATGAGCACCACACACCCTGGTTAATGGTTAATAATAAGCAGCGTTTAGATACCTCACGGTTCTTAGCACTATATGAATGGGAAAATATTATTATTTTATTATTAACATACTCCGTTGCACTATCTTCGATAGCAAATAGTTTCACGCCCTAATAAATAAAATGATGATTTTTAATGAAGATCGGCTGGTGAGACTAATTTATGTTTTTTAAAACAGGTATGTGGCCCCATTTTGCCTATGTCACGATTTACAGACTCCAGCGGATGGGGTCTTCAACTGCCAGGTGCAGGTCCAAATATGCAACTTCATGACCCTCACCATTTTATGGGACAATCGCCAAGGACCAATATGCCCTTACGCAGTACTAGCGGCTACAAACAACATACCAACCAATAGGGTGGTCTAATGGCTCGTTGTTGGAGCAACCTTCCGATTATCAGAGCGACCATTTACTGCTTTTATCATAAACCAACAGCCTATCTACCGCAAAGGAACAACGCGTGGCTCCAAATAAACTTTTCCTGATCGACAGCAGAGACAATAGCAAATCGCTGAATATTCACTAAACATTTCATGTGAAATAAATGTACTTTACCAAATGTACAATCCTGCTGTTTAATTTTAAACCACAGTTTCATATTCTGAATTGTGGCGCACTGAGTTGTAAGCTCATCTAACACCCTCTGTACCGCAAAGAAACATCGCGTGCCTCAACATGAACTTTTGCGGATCGACAACAAAGACAAATGCAAATTGCTGAATATTCTCTAAACATTTGATGTCAAATAAATGTACTTTACAAAATTTACAATCTTGCTGTTTGCTTTTAAATCACTGTTTCATATTCCGAATTGTGGCGCGCTGTGTTGTGACATGATATGTGTTGTCTTCCGGGTTCTGTGTAAAGTCACTTAGAACTGCAGAGAACTGGGCGCGTTTGATGACGCACCCTGTAACGTCACGGAGAGAAGCGGGGAATATGAATGCTTTGATAATATCAGGCATAGGGGCGGGAGATATGATTTAGTGTCGCAAAAGCAAGTCAGCCAGGTCAATAGCGCCAGTCATAGGATTATCACATAATGTCGGTGCACACCAGCCGGATTTATCGTTTCTTTAGTGGACAAAAAGTCGGTTGACGCCGATAGGAAATTGTACTATTAGCGGACAAAAGGAGTGGTCTTAAAACACTTTCACCCTGACAACGAACAATACAAACAACATTCTCAGAACACCCCCATTTTGTGTAATTGCAACCATTTCGGGACACCGCGAGTGTTCTTAGAACACATTAAACTAGACAAATTACAATACGGACAGCGTCCTGAGGACACCCCCAGTTTGTGTATTTACGAACAATTAAGTACACCGCGAGTGTTCATAGCTCATTTTTACCTTCCTTGCGAACAAAAATGACACATACTTCGTCCTCTAAACACCCCACCATTTAGTTTATTTACAAAATGTCAGAACAGCCGTGTTCTCCGCGGACAAATCGTACGCAACAAAAACGACTAGCACATAAAAAAACAAAACATTGAACCTATCTCATACTCCCCCACCCTCCCCAAACACTCTTACACACCAACACACGGCACTAAATACAATTTTTTATCCACGTTTCACCGCGCTGTACGCGGTCGACGGCGAATACAAGATGGCGGGCGCCACAGAAAATCTGACGCGCTCCACGCCCCTCGCCGTCCAATCAGGGAACACGTCGCATGTCCGCGGACATGACGCAAGGCCATGGGCCAATCGGGGTGCTGTCCGCGGAGCGAACAGGGAAGTCCGTCTGCAAAGCGAACACAGATATCACTAATTTTTTTGCCTTACATTTTGGTCATTTTTTAAAGAACTACTAGACAGATTTACACCAAATTTGCAAAAGCACGCTTTCGGGACCAGGCTGCCGCTCCTGCCGCAAATTTGGTGTAAATCCGTCCAGCGGTTCGGGCTGTAGCCGTGCGCAAAGTTTTTTCCCATTCAGTCTATGGGAAAAAAAAGTTTTGGGACCCCCCCTATAACTTTCCCCCCCCTGTACGAATCCTCACCAAACTTTGCTAAAAGATTCAGAGTGGGCCATATACTTATTTTGCAAAGTTTGGTGAAGATCTGTCCAGGGAAAGCGAAGTTATAAACTGCCCAAAAAGTGCTCTTTCTATGGAAACAGCAACTTAACCATAACTACATGGCCACTACCGTGGCCATGTAATATATATATATATAGTGTAATTTAGGTATTTTATACCACAAAGTTATTTTCCACTTGGCTTACTCATGGCAACTTATTCTAAAGTCACTTCCATGGTGCCTCCAAGTATCAAAGACGGATGATGCCTCTTGCAATGTCCTTTTCTGTGAAGTCACTTCTGTTGGGACTATCCATACGCAAAGTAGGAGGTTTCCATGTATTTTGCCCCAAAGAGCCTGGACAGAGCTGTAATAGATGAGTTTCCTGCATCTGTAATAGTCCTGCAGTTTGATTTATTTTTTGTTATGTGTTTGTGTTAAAAAACCATCTGCCACTAATTTTACCAAAAGAGTTTCTTGGGGGTGTGAATGATACCGCATGGAATAGCGCGCACTGGATTTTGGGGTAAAAGTAGCAGAACTTTTTTCATGGCACAACCCACCCCACTCTTGTAATGCTGGATATTTCCCTGCTTACGGAGTACCCTTGCGGAAACCCACAATCAACCACGACCATCATTGATTCAAAGGGGGGAAGGGCAACAACTTGTGAATGCCCTTTGAAGAATGACTGTAGATAGGCCAAGGCTTTGACCTAAGTACCCAGGTGGTAAAGTCAGCATAGAAGGTTGGGATGAGCGATGGCATCAAATACTGCTGAATGATGAAACAAAATCAACCCTCCGACCCCACCGCCATTAACCACTCTCCTAAGATCATCAACAGCTGCCACTGAAACCGACTTGGTTGTTCTATTAGATCTCCATCTGGTCTGGCCATTATCAATTTGCGATTAATTCTGAGACGACACAATTTTACTAGTTAAGCAAGCTGAGAGATGCGACAGAAATTGGAAAGATCATTTAGGTCGAGGGTAGTTTATTTCAAGAGGGGACCAACTATGACATATTTTTGATAAGAGACCAGACCGATAAAAATTAAGCATTTATACTAGTACAAAAATCAAGAGCTATCAACATTCGGGCTTCCGTAAAATACAATACACAGAAGAGAAGAAGCATTGGAAAATACTTTTGGAATCTTAAATATCCCCGAGATATATTGTGTCTGGGATAAAGGCCTGAGAATAATATATCTTTTTTGCATTAACAATACTTTTATTTTTAGTTTTCGCGTGCTAAAAGAAAAAGATGTTTAGAATCCAAATCATAATTTTATTCTACAAGGACAATCAGCCTGTTGAAGACATTTTTTAATACATTTGAAGTCATCAGAGAATCAAGGTTTATTAAGCTGCACTTGTGTTTTTTGTTTGAAGCAACTACTGCTGCAGTAATGGTGTATCGAAAAGGATGGAAAAGTTTGTTAAATGATTATTCGGTCCTGAGGAAGTAACTACATTATTGCAGAGGATTGGATGAAGATGTCCCAGCGCAATGTTAGACCACTTCTGTATTGCACGGGGCTGGGGGCAGAAAAAGCAGTGCCTAGAGTAAATTGTGAATTAAGATCACAAGAGAAGGGGTGATCCGACCAAGGAAATAGTGAGGGGTTCCTCTAAGCAACAGCTCTGCTTGATCAAAGACTCATTCAAAGTTTGGCCTGGGGGCAATGACGAGTTGTCTAAATCCAAGTTTGGAGGGAAGATCGACAACATGTTTAGCATTAGAGATGGAAGATTCCATGGTTTCAAACCAAAAATGTACATCACCCCATGCGTTTTCCATGATCCATAAAGATCTTCGATTATTTTGTGGCTAAAAGGTGGAGGCGTGCTAATTTTTTGGAGGAGAATTTGTATTTCTGTCAACAACAAACATTTCGGTTTACTTTTTTTCAGAACTCTAACCAAGGCCCCTCAACTTTGAGACCACACTATTCTCAAATGCAACATAATTTTAGCCCAGCCCAGTGTTTTACCTTTCCCTCCTAAAAACGAGTTAATCTAAATCATTGTATTTGCCCAATCAGTGTGAAATGTGAGTAGGTTGCATACATCGTACGCAGTGCAGGGTAGATCGACAACATCTGCTACACGGATAGAGCACTGAGCGTTCTGTTCCCCGTTTCTGAGACTATTTGCATACCCACAATCCTCCGCACCACTACAGCACGTTACATTTTATGCCCTCATGAATTCATACATTTCTATAATAATCCACAAGGCACATATATTTCTACCTAACACCGCTGAGATTGTTTCACTAAGTGCCAAGGACGAGTATTCTCGTCCGTTTTGCATAGACTTGCATAATAGCCTGGCAGTTAAGGGGTTTCTGACACTGTTTTGGTCTTTTGAAGGTGTGGATTTGCACCAAACAGACACGTCTTACAAAGCAGGAAAACCTGATATGTCTTAAAATGTGTGTTGGCAGCTTTGTATGGTGTTGGTGTTCCCAGTTAGTGTGTGACTGGGGGCCATACTTTGGCATTGCTGGCATATAAATGGGTCAGTAGGTCTGTTCCTCTGGCATTCAGCCTCTGTGATGTTTAATGGAGCTCCATAGACGTTGTCCATTGTTGACTTTAGTAAAACCATAGTCAACCATGGATTGTACATCACTTTAAAAACAGGCTCAGCCAGAGACACTTGCCGCACTGGCTTTTCTTCCTCCTGATTAAAATCACACTCACAGGAAGAGTTTCACAATCCTTGTTCAGATGGCCATTCAAACCGCGATATTGGCATAAACCCTGGCGCTCCCGATTTATTCACTAGTGAGTGGAGCACCTGCTGTGCCAGGCTAAACAGGTTCTTCCTGTCCGTGGACTAGAACTGGTTTCTTGATTTGAACTACATGACATATTTTAATGGCGATTCAGAGGAGAAACTGAATCTCCATTGACCCGCCCCTTCTCTTTCTCCTTCCTTGAGGGCAAACATTGATAGGTGTGACTACATAAATCCACTCCATAGGGGTGGATAGGGGACTGAAGCCCCATCCTTAATATCCTGGTTCATACCTCTTTGAAACAAATGATACCATGTCTTTTCCAATACAAGTCTGGTTACAGATTTTGACATGAGAGAACATCTTAAGTGCTTTGTTGTTAATCACACAAAGATTGTTACATGGACATCCTGATATGTTGCTGTCCAGAGGGTGTGCGCGCAGGCCTTGAGGGTTTCGAAAAATCGTAAAATGTATAAGATGAATAAGAACACAAACAAAAATGCCCATTGTTGCCACCATCCACTGACCTCCAACCTACAGAGACCACCTGGTGATCAAAAGTGAGTGCCATGCAAGGAACCGCCAAGATATCGCTGATGTTGGAGACGGCAACTTCAGCCGCGTCGCCCGCAACCGCGCAGCAGCTGCAGAACACCATGATGGAAATCAAAACACATAGCAATTGCTACTCGCCACGTTGACAGGTTTGACGGTGATACTCATTTTGAGAATAACTCATTGAGAGTCATGTTATGTTGATCATGCATAGACAGACCCTCCACAGGTCATTCCCATCAGTCAGAGACACTTCCTCTTCTTCCTGGGCAGCTTCTGGTTTCTTAAACTGTAAAATGTGTGGGATTCCACATCGTGGTCTGCTCTTTGGCTACAATTGAAAGTATGTTGCAAAAGAAAAACAACTAATCGAATCTTGCAGAGAGTAGATGAACTCTGTTTTATAGATAAGACTTGTATAGAATCTACTGTGGTCTAACGGCTTGATGGCGCCGGCCAGACAATAGTTCTGTCCGATGCCACAGCAACAGATCATTGCATTTGGGCCTCTCTGAGGTCGGCCTCTTTCAGTCAAACTCTGAGCAGCCTGGAGGATGGACTTCCAGTGGATTTACACAATAGTCCAGGCATACGCCATAAATAGCCCTGTCCTCGGGGAAATGAAATGTCAAGTTCTTTTTAATACGATGACTATAACTGTCACTAACGCAGAAAATGCTTGGTCTCACATGCAATTTGTTTTATTTTCTGAAAACTATTTAAAGTGGGGACCTTCCTCCGAGGGGCTCACGAGCCGTGGATAACCTGAGCAATTGGGGACTGTTTTCTGTATCCCTACAGCCCCTCACTAGCACTTGACCCCTGATGTCTGCTCTTACCCCTGCACTTGCCACCAGCTGGCCCTACTTCTCGTATTGTTTATTTATTCTATTTTCCTATGTACTGTACTGTCCGCCCCCCCCACCCTGCACTTTCCCCTTTCCTCCCTCCCCTGCACTTGCGCGATCTGAATGACACCTGGCCTAGTAAGATCGTTGTCTCTGTCGTCCCTTTGTTCCTCCTCCCTCGCCGCATAGCGCCTTGAAACACTTGTGTATAGGCGCAGTATAAATGCCATAATATATGAAAAGTAAAATTCAGATTGTTCAAGAGAAGAATGAAAATACTATTTACATTACAGTTCGAAGATCTCAAATAATGTTTAAATATGGGGGGGGGGGGACAACAGAGGCCTACAGCACAATTACTTCAAGCTAAATCAGTTTTAAGTGCCTGTTTGGAGCCTTGCAGTTAGGGGACCTGCCTGAAAGTGCAAGGTTGAAGGTTGCAGAAACCACTGGCGGATAATGTAAAGGCCCGTCTCTGTGTGTACTTGTGTCACCTTAAGAATGACCAGAGTTTGCTGATCTCAGCTGCGCAAGGCACACGCTTCTCCCAGCAGCTAGGCTGGCAAACGCAGAATCCGGGTCTTGCATGCCAACATCCCAGATGGGGAGAAACGGCCACATATTTATATATATATTACAGTTTTTAAATGACCGGCTGAATGAATGGCTGCAAGTGTGTCTTTGGAGACGCCGACCAAAAGACCATACACCGCCCCCATCAATATATGATAGAATAGGTTATTTATAACACGCTTAATACCCAGAGGTTTCTAAATGCAGACCCTGGGATCGAACCTGTGGTGCTCCATGTCATTTTGCTCACAAAGCGGGCACGTTGTCCCTGTGCTATCCTCCCGAGCCAATACCATGCAAGAGCTTGCACTGCATATCGAAACAAGTCAGGGGGGCATGTGATGTTTCAAAGAAGGACTTTTTTTAGAACTGACCTAGGTGGGCTTTCTTGCAGAGGGAGCTTTCTGTCCAATAGAAAGGCAAGACACACCGCCCTGTGAAAGAAAGCATAAGGCTTTGCTGAACCAAGACTGGCAGCCAGGAATGTGCTGACTATGATGATTTTCCAGGCTCTAAAAAGACTACTCTCATTTCAAAGCATTGCATTTTAAACTTGCTTGGGTCATCCAGGCCTCCATTCTGGAGAGACATCTTCATTGGCGCTGGACATCAAATGTAGTTGCACAAATAGATATCAACACATGCTTTCAGGATATTGATGGACGTAGAGACCCAACCCAGTGATCAGATCTCCCAGCAACTCTATATAAATATTGAATAACACAGGGCAAGTAGTAGACCCCTGGGGCACTCCACATTCCACAGGCAAGAAGGGAACTTGGAGGAACCCACAGGAACAGATCAATCGCTTCCAGACAGAAAACAGTAAAACCATTTCTGGGCAACACCCCACATGATATGATATGATGAGTCATTTATAACACGCCTGTACACGAGTGTTTCCATATCCATGCATGTAGGCACAATGAAAAGAAGTGCCCCATGCCCCCAAAAGCCACTAAGAGACATAAGTGCCCCTGCCATCCCTAATCTGGATGTTGCCATCAATCACCTGGACAGTAGCCGACACCTTGTTGTGCGTCCATCGAAATCCTAACTGATGAAATCTCCGGCAACTACAGGAGCTCGCAACGGAATAGCCACCGACTTCTCTATCGCCTTGTTCCGATAGTGTAATCTCGTAAATGGGCCAGAAATTACTCAGTACTCACTCACCAAGGATGTTTTTCTTTTTTGTGTAAAACAGTCATGAGCTTTAGAATTTTGGAGAAGCGACCTCAGACAGGGAGGCCATGATGATAAGCAGGCATTATTCAGTTATAATCCCGGGCACCTGTCTGATGGAGTTAGCCGAAATACAGCCATTGGATGGGAGGGAGGTGTAAGAGTACATTGTAGAGTAGTAAAGGCAGAAATCTAGATATGATATGATAGGTTATTTATAATGTGCGTAATACCCAGACGTTTCTAAGCGCGAACCCGGGGATCAAACCTGTGTTGCTCTGTGTCGTCTTGCTTCCAAGGGGAGCACGAGCACTTTGCCTTTGAGCTATCCTCCCGAGTCTTCTGAAATGTATCCCACGGGGACTTGTATGAGGAAAGAGAAGAAGCATCCTATTGCCAATAGATTTATCCCTGATCTCAGTCTCAATCAAGTACTTTTGATTAAGAAAATAATCTATTCTCTTTTGGCAAACTTCAGCGGTAAAGACGGAAAAGGTGGCCTTGTAAGATTTGAAATGGGTCTTTGGTTCATTTCAAAGTGGGATTTAGCTTGAAGAGGGTAACATTGGAAATCAGGTCTTTTGATTCCGCAGTCACCGACTTGACCATTATAGTGCATCTCCTCCTTTCAAGATCCTCCGATTTGACCAAAAAAAGACAAGCTGAATGGCAGATTTGAGAGAGCCAACTTTTATACTGAATTCACCTGAATAAGACCCTCCTTCGAGACATGGCCACCAATGATTTCAGAGAACCACAGAGATGCCTCACTATGGTGTCTGGAGAGGAGAGCCAATCAAAAGACCAACTTCACATGAATAAGACCCTCCTCAGAGACATGCCCACCAATGGTTTCAGAGAACCACAGAGATGCCTCACTATGGTGTCTGTGAGGAGAGCCAATCAACTTCACCTGAATAAGACACTCCTCAGAGACATGGCCACCAGTGGTTTCAGAGAACCACAGAGTTTCCCCACTATGGTGTCTGGAGAGGAGAGCCAATCAAAAGACCAACTTCACCTGAATAAGACCCTCCTCAGAGACATGTCAACCAATGGTTGCAGAGAACCACAGAGATGCCTCACTATGGTGTCTGGAGGGGAGAGCCAATCAAAAGACCAACTTCACCTGAATAATACCCTCCTCAGAGACATGCAACCAATGGTTTCAGAGAACCACAGAGTTGCCCCACTATGGTGTCTGGAGAGGAGAGCCAACCAAAAGACCAACTTCACCTTAATAAGACCCTCCTCAGAGACATGGCAACCAATGGTTGCAGAGAACCACAGAGATGCCTCACTATGGTGTCTGGAGGGGAGAGCCAATCAAAAGACCAACTTCACCTGAATAAGACCCTGCTCAGAAACATGGCCACCAATGGTATCAGAGGACCACAGAGATGCCTCACTATGGTGTCTGGAGGGGAGAGCCAATCAAAAGGCCAACTTCACCTGAATAAGACCCTGCTCAGAAACATGGCCACCAATGGTATCAGAGGACCACAGAGATGCCTCACTATGGTGTCTGGAGGGGAGAGCCAATCAAAAGACCAACTTCACCTGAATAATACCCTCCTCAGAGACATGCAACCAATGGTTTCAGAGAACCACAGAGTTGCCCCACTACGGTATCTGGAGAGGAGAGCCAATCAAAAGACCAACTTCACCTGAATAAGACCCTCCACAGAGACATGGCAACCAATGGTTGCAGAGAACCACAGAGATGCCTCACTATGGTGTCTGGAGGGGAGAGCCAATCAAAAGACCAACTTCACCTGAATAAGACCCTGCTCAGAAACATGACCACCAATGGTATCAGAGGACCACAGAGATGCCTCACTATGGTGTCTGGAGGGCAGAGCCAATCAAAAGACCAACTTCACCTGAATAATACCCTCCTCAGAGACATGGCAACCAATGGTTTCAGAGAACCACAGAGATGCCTCACTATGGTGTCTGGAGGGGAGAGCCAATCAAAAGACCAACTGCACCTGAATAAGACCCTGCTCAGAAACATGGCCACCAATGGTATCAGAGGACCACAGAGATGCCTCACTATGGTGTCTGGAGGGGAGAGCCAATCAAAAGACCAACTTCACCTGAATAAGACCCTGCCAGAAACATGGCCACCAATGGTATCAGAGGACCACAGAGATGCCTCACTATGGTGTCTGGAGGGGAGAGCCAATCAAAAGACCAACTTCACCTGAATAAGACCCTGCTCAGAAACATGGCCACCAATGGTATCAGAGGACCACAGAGATGCCTCACTATGGTGTCTGGAGGGGAGAGCCAATCAAAAGACCAACTTCACCTGAATAAGACCCTGCTCAGAAACATGGCCACCAATGGTATCAGAGGACCACAGAGATGCCTCACTATGGTGTCTGGAGGCGAGAGCCAATCAAAAGACCAACTTCACCTGAATAATACCCTCCTCAGAGACATGGCAACCAATGGTTTCAGAGAACCACAGAGATGCCTCACTATGGTGTCTGGAGGGGAGAGCCAATCAAAAGACCAACTTCACCTGAATAAGACTCTGCTCAGAAACATGGCCACCAATGGTATCAGAGGACCACAGAGATGCCTCACTATGGTGTCTGGAGGGGAGAGCCAATCAAAAGACCAACTTCACCTGAATAAGTGCAGACAATATTGCATTTAGATTCTTTGAGGCAACATACTTGAACAGTTCAAAACAGATGGACAGACTGTTTGATCACATTCATTTGTGCCCCAATCCTTGCCATGGTGGGTGCTAGTACCCCATTTTAATCCTCCCATAGCTTTATAGGATTAAAGGAGCATTGGCTGCACGCATCCTTACCCTGAGATTCAGCTAAAATTCTGAGGAGGGATTTTATGCGAGCCACCTCATCCTCACAGCAAAGTCCTGCAATGGTCTGGACCTGCATATATATATGTGTCAATATTAAACATATTTTAATGTTTGGTTGGGTGCTGTGAAAAAAGAAATTAGCACCAAGCACAGTGTGTGTCATGTACCTAATGATTCAAGCATAGAGCCCCATTATCACAGTCATATTTGTCAAATATAAAATGCTAAAGTCTTTTCCATGTTCCCAAAATGCTTTTGATTTCATCAAAAGCAGCCAGGAAGCCTCATTGGTTCTATTTGCCCTCTTCTCCATTCCCATGGGGGCATTTCTAAAGAGTACAATTTGAGTGCACTGCACTGTCCGTCTTTGAATGATAATCTGGTTAAATATCAGAAGTGCGAATTTCCCATTTTCGTGACCCCCTAAACATGAGCAAAATATTTGAATTTCCTTTGACAGCAACTTTTTCATTTTTCCTTAATGTGGGGTTCCTCCTTCCAACATCCCTTTTCCCTATATCTACCATGCCCACTCCTTTCCCTTCTTCCTTTTTTTATGACCTTTTGTTGAATTTTTTTTTCAAATTTCGTTTTAACTTTCCATACAAACCTTATATAAGTATGGTCAGCAAGGAAAGTCATCAGAAAGGGGTTTGGAGTCGCCCATTTTTGGGGGGTTTCTGACTGCAAGCCTGATGACTTTCCATCATAAAATAATTGAAAAGGTTGTTCTAGGTTTAAATAAGGCAGGGTTCCAAATTGCTGGCAACAGGAGCTATTTAGCTCTTGCTTGAAGCCTAGGAGCCTCGTTAGCTTGAAACCAACAGCTACCAGGATCTACTTTTGGCTCGTGTGCCTTACAAACATGCATGCGTGACATTAACTTTGAGTGTTTGAGAATGTTTTGCCGCCCTTTTCCCTACTTAAGCAGCACTCCAGTCGCTTTTCCTTTGCAGTTGGTGAGCAGGTGCAAGTGAATCTAGGTCATGTAGCCTTTGCCCCGTCCACCTGTCAATCACTTTAAACTGTTGGTCCCTTCCAGTTTTTCCGCCCTTTTTCCCTACTTATGCAGCTTTCCAGCGACTTTTCCTTTGCCGTTGGTGAACAGGTTCAAGTCGATCTAGGTCATGTGGCCTAAGCCACACCCACCTTCTTAGCCCTGCCTCTTCCTTTCAGCTCTTAACTCTTAGATTAAGGGCATCTAATGCCCGGGTGTCCGAAGTGAAGGGCAGACAAAGAAAAGGGCAATTCCTGTTTGGACCTGGTCAGACCGGGAAGACCCAATGCCTAAACCCCTGCTTAGACAACAGGTAAGCTTGCACCGACATGTATTTTCTCCCTCCAACCCCACAGGCCAATCGGCCATCACCCTGCAACTACAATGTCAACAACATCACCCATCCTCTAAGGCATGGATTTCACAGTGCAGCAACCTCACCCACATCAGCCCCAAGCCCATCAGCACCCCCTCACCATCCACAACATGGAATTTGATGCTCACCAACGTCCACTCAGCTATCACCCATGCAGCAGACATCACCAACCTCAACACTACATACAACCTTGATGCCATCTTCATCACAGAGACCTGACTGGCACCCACCTCCACCCACATCCTAGACATCTTTGTCCCCAACAGCTACAGCATCCAACACAGAGACTGGTTGAACAAGGCAGGCGGAGTCCTAACAGTCATCCACAAACCCTGGTGGCCCAGCACCAGACTTGACATAGAAAACATTGGCTCCTTTGAAGTTCTCTACTGCCCCTTACCGCTCTTCCCGACGGACACAGTCACCTTCCATCTCATCTACAGACCACCCAAACCCAACACCACCTTCATCTGAGACTTCACTGACCTTGTCACCACCATGTCCTTCACGTACACCAACAACATCTTCCTAGGTGACTTCAACCTCCCAGGCAACAAGGCCATCAAACCAATGAAGGAAGATCTCCTCTGCCTTTTCGACGCCCTCACAAAGCACATGAAAGACCCAACCCACGAGAAAGGTAACATCCTCAACCTAATCAGCACCACACTGTCTTCCCTCCACTACAGCTCTCCTCTCCCTCTTGACTGGTCTGACCACCAAGCCATGCCTTTCAACATCTTGCACACCACCCCATTCAAGCACTACCAGCAGAAACCCATCAGACAAGCAATCAGGTCCTTCAAGAGGTTCCCGGTGGAAGCCTTCATGGAAGACCTCGCCAACCTCCACCTTACATGGACCAAACACCCCAAACATCCCCAACCAAACTGTGACTCTCTACTGGAAGCACTCAACACCACCCTCTGAGCGCCCATCGACCAACATGCACCTCTGAAACAATGCACCTGCAAACCAAAACCATCAGCATTCTGGTACACCCAAGAACTCAACCGCAGCAAAAGACTCACCAGGAAAAACTGATCAACACTAACAAGGCCTCCTACTATCAGAACACCATGGCAGAAGCTGACAACCAAAGCAGAGTCCTCTTCAAAGTGGTCAAGCACTTTGCCAACCCACTACCCACCCCTGCAATAACACACACCATAAAAAAATCCACTGCCATCAACACCTTTTTCATCAACAAAATCAGCAAGATTCGCCAACACATAGACACCATCTCTGCATCCATAGACATACCTCATGTCGCTCCTTGCGAAGTCTCCACACCTTGGACAACATTCAAGACACTCCCGACAGAGGACCTGGTAGAAACCCTTGTGACCCTCAAAGCCACATCATATACAGATGACATCCTCCCCTCCCAGCATCTATCCTCAAGACCCTCCCCACAGAAGCTTTCCTTCCCTACCTGCAGATCATCAACAGCTCCTTAGCTCAAGGCACCTTCCCAGTGACCCTAAAAACAGGACAACTCCTCCCTCTACTATTAATTATAATTACTATAATTATAATTATAATTATAATGGTTCTTTTATACTAAGGAAACCCACTCTGGATCCTGACAACCTATGGTAACTATCACCCCATCACCCATCTTCCCTTCCTTGGTAAGATTATTGAAAAATTGGTAGCCGCCCAACTGCAGCAACACATCAACACCAACAATCTCCTCCAAATCTACCAATCCAGGTTCAGACCCAGATGCAGCACTGAGACAGCAACCATACAGGTGGTCGACAACGCCCTCAACATCCTTGACGATGGCCACCCCAGCCTTCTGGTTCTACTCAACCTCTTGGCTGCTTTCGACACAGTAGACCACCATTTGCTGACATGAATGGATTTGTCACAGAGAAAGTCACTAGTTAGGATAGTCCATTTAAACTAATGGGAAATCTTCCGCATGTATGCAAATCTTAATTCTCATTTCCTCATGTAACTTTCATTTCTCTGTAAGCATGTGACCGGAGCCTTGTAGGTTTCATTTCTCTTGAACTGCTGCAGCCTTTTGGCTTGAATGTTAGTTTAAGGCCGGGTAAAAGCCATTAGCCTTTTTTGTTTTGTAAGTTGATGGGCTGAGGAGATCCTTATCATGCAGCAGACCATTCACCTCTGCCCTGTGATGCCATGAGGCCATTCTGACATCTGGCATGTTGTCCTGTAATCTGAAGTTGACTACAATTCTGATCTAAAACATTATATTTCTAAGCATTTTCCCCATCCAGGGCTGGGTCTGTGTTGATCTGGCCCTGTCGTGAACACTTTGGTGTAAATCAGGTTCATAGAGAATTCCCTTCCAGATAAGGTACCAGGCAGGCCTTGAGAATCTACCCAACAGCAAGAAGCAGGGTCTGTCTCGTGCCTAAATGAGATTTACATGTGACCTATGGAAACAAAATAGCCTTTTTCAATTGTTGCCGCTATTTTGCATGTGAAGCATATAACACATTTTAATACATGGCATCTTGACACCACACACCAAGTCTTTTCGCTGATAGATTTATTTTGACTGGGGGAACACTTTTTGTCTTTATTCCTTGATTTAAAACTGCAAAATGCACATGCAAGTCCATTTTACAAGGGGCCTTTGCTTTTCTTTTGCAAATGTGAATTATTGGCTGCTTTTTCAGTTCGACCTTTCGTTTTGTAATGAAAGATAGGTCTTTTGATTTCTAGCACTTGGCCATTCACACAGCATTTCCATTTGATCACAACTCTTCCTTGCATTGCTTGCATAAATACACACAGTCTGCATGACCAGGCCATTTGCAGTGTGGACTTTTTTGAAAGCTGGCATATCATTTTTCCAGTGGGCCTTTCAGATATATTTGCTTGGTCTGTGATTAAACCTCACAACCAAGAACAAGGGCGAGTGCTACTACTGTGGATCCAGGAACATCAATGAGTAACCTCCCATATTTCCTTAACTGCTGTAATTCTTTAGCCCAGGCATCTTTTTCCACAAATTTAAGAATTGTTATTGACTGATTTTATGTACTGTCTTCAATGAGTCTTGTTCTGTTTTGTTGTCCTTGTCAGTTTGGATGTGCGCCCCTATGCCTTTGGGCCACTGGTTGCGCATTATACATTTAATAAAGTAAAGTACAGTCCCTGGCAGGAGGCACTGTGTGCCACAACTGCAACCATGGGACATTTTTCCAATATGTGTACAAACAGAATGACCCAGAGGACGGGGAAACTTAGGAAACCACAGTTCTTCCCCACAGAAGCACATGCTACAACTTGCAGAAATAGCAACACATACAATGATGGCTGGAGAGACTTGATTGGGTTTTCAGGTATGAACTGTGATTTAAAGGCAGGAAGAACCAAAACAGAGCTTATGTGACCAGGAAGCTGAAAGATATCCTGGGGTGGCAAAGAATCAAATAGGATCCATGGTTGCTAGTGAGCAAGTCCTTGTAATGATGTGGGTATACACTCTGAAATACATACAAGTGAAACATTGGGATGTTTTGGCACGGAGGCTAGTGCAGTTTTCAGGATTTACACACAAATTCATGTTCAGGTATGGAGCAATGACAGTCCAGTACAATGTATGTTCTGTGCCACTCAAGAAACAACCTGTCAGCCATCCTCCACAACTTAAAAACAAAGAAGGCATTGTGGCTGACCCCTATGTTGTAGCGTGGAAGAAGATGGGGAGCTCAGATTATGTGTGCTCCTATGCAAAATGTACTATTTAATTCCTTTGGTTTCTGCTGTCCTTGCTGGGGATGGCAAAGTGTATTTCAATGTATTTCAACCATAAGCATGTTTCCATCTTATAACCAGGTCATGTTCCTCTCCGAGTCACTCCCTCTAACCACTATCATCACACCAGAGGAATGGTTCAGTGTCAAAGAATGCACTTTTGTTGGCATCAGCAGTTGCTCTATTTTAGAGGATCACCCACCAGCTTCAGGGGCACGATCAATAGCATGGCATTTTAAGAGAACATCCAGCATTCAAAGCATCTCAAGCAGAACATAATGGCATGTTAGATAAGAGGCTGGGGAAATTGGAGCAAAAAAAGCATGACTGTCACAGAAGTTAAGTTTGAATTCCCAGAAGTGAAATACTTGTGACAGGCGGTGTCCAAGGAAGCAGTAAGACGTAAGACACAGGGACGGTCAGCCGGGGGTGTCAATGAGCCTGCAACCCCCAAAACAACAGCTCTTGTTCTTGGCCTGAAACTGAAGGTTCATTGGAAACTGTGACGATGAGGCAGGACCTTTTTAATGAATGGACACTGGAAAAGGGTGAAGTTTTCAATTGGAAAATTCAAGACTGCTTTTTGCTTTCTCTCTTTTGAGGTATTTTGACCCAGAACATATAAGCAAGTTAAATCTTGATGCCAGTGCTTTATTGGCTGTCTTAACCCCATGGAGGGGCCTTAAGGAGCAAATTAACGTGCTTGTTTCCAAGACACTGCTACCTGCAGAGAAGAACTATACAAGGACTGAGTAAGAGGTAACTGCATGATCCCGGGATGCCCCTTGATACAGGCCACACATTAAGGGCATCCTTTTTTTGTGGAAAATGGACCACAAGACACTGGTCAATATTTTATCTGAAGAAGGACTTCGACAAGTGTAGCTGTGCCTAGCAAGAATCATTTCAAAGTTATATGGCTACACTTTCCCCAGTCAAAATATCACAATATTGCAGAATTGGAAGTCTTCTGTATGTTCCCTTGTTTAGATACCCCGCCTGACAATGGTGATCGAGAACGCATGCACCTAGTCCACACACATGACTCTTTCCGAGGCCTGCGGGAGTGGACTGAGCTGGAAAACTGGGAGAACGCCACAGAGTTTGACCATGAGATGATAAATGCTATGCCGTGTGTGGAAACAGCTGGCTGATTGAAAAGCAATTGGCTCGGCAACTTCAATCAATTGCTATGGTGGCATCGTAGCCATCGCATTAGACGCGGGGTGTTGATGTACAGTGAGATATTAACAACGCTGCTGTGTCTGAGGTCCAGTATAATCAAGCTGGTGCATGCTGGCTTTCTGGGCGCTATTTTGATCAAACATAAGATCAAGGACTCCTGTCGGGGCCCACAGCTGAACTGAGAGGTTAAGGAGTTTGTCGATGGATGTGACGTGTGCATGTCAGCTGACAAATCATGGACGACCCACTGCTCCCCATTAGATGACAACAGAGTCAGTCAGTCAAACAAACTTTTATTCGGCATAAAAACCTTTAAGTACAAAAATGCTTTGTTAAAAAGATGAAATGGAGACCACCAGGGGGCGCGGACCATGCAGGATGCGTAAGCATTGTGTTCCTGATAGCACCGCAGGGCCTAGTGGACTTCTCCAGTCCTCGCCTGGAGTACGGGACTGAGCCGGAGAAGACCTGTCCCCTGATCAGCTGGCCCCACCTGGAGAGTACCGGGGCACCCGCCGTTGGGACCCGCCGCAGCGTGGCCAGGGGTCCTGACTACAGAGGAATCCTGAGGAGTGCACACGAGCAGTGGGTACCGGGGCGGGCCTGCGACACCGGACGCTGCCGTCCCCGCGGCTCTGCGAAGAGGCCCGTGGAGCCGGGCGCCCCACCGCCCCCTGTTGCGGAAGCATATCTGGCGGAGGCGTGTTGGGGGACACACCGCACCGTGGGGGGCTCGGAGTGGGGCTTATACGAACGTGGCCCCCACAGACACAGTGAACCATACGAGAGCCGCAGGCTGAAGAGGACGCGGCACGGGCTCCCCGCCCTGTATTAGTGCATCGGTAACGGGGGCAGCACAGAGGAGCGCCCTCCAGCACCCCGAAGAGATTCCCTGTAGGCTGGGGCCCAGAGCCGGCTCCCGGCCCACACCCAGCACATGGAGGCCCGGTTCGGGCCGGCATACGGCGGCCCCGCGGCAGACAACGCCCGGACGGAAGCATCGGCCCCGTGGACGCCACGGAAGCACCTCGGCCTACCCGGCGGGGCCCAGCACAGTGACGGGGAGCAGTTGGAGGTGAGGAGAGCGTGGGGGGGGAAGGGACAATTGAGTGGACGAGCCATCTAGGGGCAGCCCCCCTCAGGGCCCTCTCCTTAGTTATACACTGGAACGCCACCCGGTCGGTGCGCTACGAAGGGAGGTCGGTGCTGCCTGAAATCTACGGATCATCTTGGACCAGTACCTCGGAGGCCCTACTTAGATCAGCCGCCCCGGCTAAGGCACAGCGCCTTTCACAGAGCCACGTGCCCACATCGCCTGAGTTCCCAGTAGTCCGACCACTGAAAAGGCCTTGGACCATCGACCCTGACACCGTCCCTCGCAAGGGGAATCCTGATAGCAGCACCGCCCTGAGGTGCGCCGGAAGTCTTGGACCCTGGAGCGATCCCCAGTGCCCGGGGTGATCTCCTTCCTCAAGCGCTTCCGCCGGCCCCCCACGGTCATGAGTGCGGTCCCCAGGAACACCATAACCACCATGCCAGCAGGCAGTGAACCCCCTCCCGCTGCACTCACCAAAGAGGATCTCAAGGACATTCTCCAAGAGATTAAGGCGATTCGCACAGACATTCAAGCCTCCATAGTGGACCTCAAGGGAAGGGTGGACACCTTGGAGGATAAAATGGAAGGGATGGAAAATAATCACCTCCAGGCAGACCTGCTCGACTTGAAATATGAGGCAAGGCTAACGGACTTGGAAATGAGAGAGGAGGACATGATTTTGAAGATAGATGATCTGGAAAACAGAGAGTGCCGAAACAACCTGCGCATTATGGGTGTGACTCAAGAGAGAGGGGAAACTGCAGCGGATGTGGGGCCGAAGGTCCAGGGTCTGATAAACCAGCTCTTTACACTGGAGGGCGGCAAGGAGGTCCAGCTGGAAAGAGCGCATCGAGGTGGAGGGGGTGCGGGCGGTTGCCCGAGGTCCATCGTAGTGCAGTTCCTCCGCTATAGAGAGAAAATGGAGGTCCTGGAGAAGGCAAAAAGACTGGGGAGCTTTACCTTTGAAGGCGATACAATTAAGATATTTCAGGACCTATCATCCCTCACGCTCACCCGCAGAAGAGAATGTCGTCCACTCACCCAGTGGCTCACAAGCCAAGATATCAGATATAGATGGTCCTTCCCCTTCGCCCTTTCCTTTGAACGGGCTGGGGTAGACTATAGAGTGATTAGTGGCAAAGAAGCCTCGCAAGTATTACAAGTGCTTAAGGGGGACGCCCCGGAAGGGGGAAATTTGATGGAGACTCAAGAACCAGGCGACACTGTGAGAGAATCGGCGGGTCCCTGGTCCACGAAGAAGAAGACAAAGGGCAGGAGAAATTTCAGAAAACCTAACACTCCGACGTCCGAAGCTAAAGGGGACTAGGAGTGTAAAGTTAGATTAACGAGAAGATTAAGTTTGGTTCGTAGGCGACCCCGGCTGGGGACACAGATTTTACCAAGAGAACTGCGGTGCAGGAACATGCACATACCCTGGTGGCTTGCCTGTTGGCAGGCGTCTTGGACAAAGAAGGGAAGAGGGAGGGGTGGGAGTTGACGGTAAGGGGCTCGGGGCACGATATCCACCACACTTCAAATGGGCACGGGGCAGCTCCGACATGATCGGGAGGACAAGATACTCAAGAAGGAAAAGCAATGGCAATCAATGAAAAAAGGGGCCGGGTCGAGTCACTCAGGGTGGGTTCACTCAACGTCAAGGGGCTCAACTCCCCGACAAAGCGCTCCCTTCTCGGGAGGGAAATGAAAAACGGGAAGGTGGATATCTTGTTTGTGCAAGAAACCAGAACAGTGAGGAGGGAGGAGAGGGCCAGCCCAGGATCCCACATTGGCCAGACCTTTTGGGCATCGGGCCAGCTAAGGCAGCAGCCCAGCTAAGGCTGCAGTTGTGTGTTTTCCATCAGCATTATAAGCTGTTTGGCAGTCACTGTGCACACCGACCCATTATTATTATTATTTTTATTTTTAGGGTCAGAAAAGCCTAATATGACAGTGGGGTCGTTATAGACCTCCAGCATGATTGTACAAAGGTTCATGAAGGGAATTTTTATCTGTTTCCTCCACAAAACTTTATGTAGGGAGGGGCAGGGGAGTGAGACAGCAGCATTAACATAACCTTGACAATGTTCTGAGTTAGTTGGATATATGAGCATGCCGTTTAGTTCCATGTATCCCTTCAGGAACATTGAACTGGAACCACCGCGCAGTGAGAAAAAACTGGGGTACCAGAATAAGAACATATCCGGACTCGGCCACATGAGGTGAGGCGAATTGATAGGAGGTTTTGATTACCTCCAGTGTTGTCAAGATGAAAATATTTGAGTCTTGAGTCTCTGTGTTGCATTTCAGGCGAGAACAGGGATTTTTCCTCTTTGGATTTATTGACTAAAGACGCAAGACACCCCCATACCTGAATTTTTGATCAGGTAAGATAGTGTTTCCATACCATATATATATAATGGTGTATTGTTTATAGGGCAGGCTTACTAAGATGCTTTGTCCTCCTCTTACGTTGCAGTATAGGCGCAGAGTTATCTAGCACCACTGCAGGATTTAGTCCATCGTTGACACGCGTCTCCATTACTTCCCGTGGAGGTGAGTGCCAATCTGTATACACATAAACTGCGATATACACACAAGATATATCTGTGTCTAAACAAATAAGAGATCGGAATTCTGATGTTATGTATATTGTTTGTTTGTAGATTGAGGTTTGATGACATCCTCCACCTTTTGACATTTCGGAGTGGTTGCAACAGAACCATCCGTCTCCTGAAGAAGGTCGCTTATATTTGCCGGCTTTAATTAGGGGCCTATTGTGACGACCGAAACATATGTTGAGTTACAGCAAATAAGAAATATGCTATTTGTTTTTGTATTAACACTAAATGTAATCACCAAGAGGTGTTGAAATTGATGTTAAAAGTACCCCAAGTGTGGAATATTGACATGTATAGTGAGATTGTGAATGAATGATGGAATGAATGGTGGTGTTTAAATGTGGATGTTGAGAACAATAAATATTTGTGTAAATTGCTTATAAATAAATATATATTTTTTTTTACAATACTTGGTATTGTTTAAATGTGTACAGATGTTCTGATCTCATTTCGCCCAGGTTCATTTTTGTTGTTCCATTATATTTAGCCTGTAGAACCTGTGGCAGTAAGGCAATCCCTATTTCGAAACTGATGAACACTACCAGTCATGGTTCGACGCGGGCCTGTGTAGGGTAGGCCAATTGGTAAGAGGGGACACTTTTATAAGCATCCAGGAGCTGGAGGCAGCACTGGGAATCGGCAGGCTCTCCCCGCTTCTATACCTTCGCCTCAAGGGCATCCTAATGAAGCCGAAACTAAAACCTTGCATACAAAGAGGGCTTACCCCGGTTGAAAAAATTCTAGACTCCCACACAGAAATGAAAGGTCTCATCTCCCTCTTGTACGGAGCACTGCTAACCTCCGGTGAGGGAATGACTAAAAGCCTCAGAGGGAAATGGGAAAGGGACCTGGGTTGTGCCATTGGAGACGGGCTCTGGGGGAAATTATGTAGCAGGGCATTTAAGACATCTATCTCATGCCAGTACAAGTCCCACGCCATCAAGCTTCTCCATAGATGGTAGTATGACCCGGTCTCCCTCTCTAGGATGTTCCCAGATACCGTCCTGCTGTGTTGGCACGGATGTGGAGAAAGAGCCGACTACTGGCACATGTGGTGGTTCTGCAAGAAAGTGCAAGTCTACTGGTCAGAAGTGCTCAGCTGGCTTAAAGAGGCGGGAGAGGGGGTTTACCCATTAGAGCCATTTCCACTAACATTTGGACTCCGCCACAGGGACGACCACTGGGAGAAACTCCTGGACCTGACACACTTCCTGCTGTTGGCAGCCAGAGCTGCACGGGCCAGGACCTGGAAGAGAGCATCTCTCCCCTCGAGGAGGGAATGGGTGATAGTGGCCAAGGACATTTATTTTATGGAGAGACTAACAGCAGCAATACACGGCTCCAGCACGCAGGTTGAGAACGACTGGCTACAATTCATGGAGGCGTTCTCTAACGTAGAGGACGAGGCAGGAGTTTAACAGGAGCACTCCACCCGGCCCGAAACTGGTCGTGGCATAAGACTCATTGTACTTTTCCAAGTAAAGTTCACTAATGTTTGTTCCTTGTATGCCCGGTTGGAACTGCCCGAAAAGGATAATCATGGTGATGTGGATCGTGTGCCCTATCATTAGGGGTCTTGTGCGGGAGGGGGGAGGGAGGGTGTATACAGCAGAGTATTATGGTTCTCTAATGGAAGTTGGCACGGGCCAATGCCCAATGTCATTGTTTGTATTAACGCTTTGTCGCCATGTAAAACCAATAAAATTGAATTAAAAAAAAAAGACGGAATATAGTAAAATGCGTACTATCTAAAAGAATTATACTGCCAATTATTCTAAAATACAGTCAACAATTAAGTACCTTCAGTGCAACAAATCATTTGAGAATTGCATACCATCAGGGTGGATATATGTAACAAATTTAGAATCAGATATGCTAAAAATCAATAGTAAAAATCAGTTCCGTTATTGAGAGCCCTCGTCAAAAGGGAAACAAGCAGTCAATGAAGGGTGTAGGGGTTGGAGATAAAAAGGGTAATCAGGTCCAGGGAGGGGGCAGCAGATTACTGCCCCCACCCCGTAGTTACTCTCCATCGTTCGGGGGAATAAGATCATTCCTGAGGGGAGAGCTTAGCTTGCAGCTCCACAGAAATTGACCATATGCAATAATTCGTACCCCATTCCGATAACAGTTTACGTTTCCTGTGTGGGAGTATCTTCATTGTTCGCCATGTTTTGGAGTGTGATTTGTTTCATAGCCCTCGCTCTTTGTAACCAAGCCCTGGTGTGTGTAACGCGCCATTGCAAAAAACAACACAGCCGTATGGACTGTCTTAGAATTGCATTGCTTCACCTATCCGGCCAATCCCTGCATCCCTTAAAAGCGATTTCAAATAAGAGCATCTCAAGTTTAATGTCAAGGGGCTGATTAACAAATAGTGTATCATAGTTTCCCTTGCTGCCCCACACATACGGCACGCCCCCTACCCTGCACCAGAACGTGATTGTGTAAAAGCTGCTATTTGCAGTATCCCCAACCACAGGCATACATGGGCAATGTTGCTATTTGCAGTATCCACAACCTCAGGCGTACACACAGAGATCGTTGATAAGGGTGGACAATGTTGCCATTTGCAGTATCCCCAACCTCAGGCATACACACAGAGATTGTTCATAAGGGTGGGCAATGTTGCTATTTGCAGTATTCCCAACTTCAGACGTCCACACAGAGATCGTTCATAAGGGTGTCCAATGTTGCTATTTGCTGTATCCCCAAACTCAGGCGTACATACAGTGATCGTTGATAAGGGTGGGCAATGTTGCCATTTGCAGTATCCCCAACCTCAGGCATACACACAGAGATTGTTCATAAGGGTGGGCAATGTTGCTATTTGCAGTATTCCCAACTTCAGACGTCCACACAGAGATCGTTCATAAGGGTGTCCAATGTTGCTATTTGCTGTATCCCCAACCTCAGGCGTACATACAGTGATCGTTCATAAGAGTGGCCAATGTTGCTATTTGCAGTATCCCCAACCCCAGGCGTACATACAGAGATCGTTCATAAGGGTGGGCAATGTTGCTATTTGCTGTATCCCTAACCTCAGGCGTACATACAGAGATCGTTCATAAGAGTGGCCAATGTTGCTATTTGCAGTATCCCCAACCCCAGGCGTACATACAGAGATCATTCATAAGGGTGGGCAATGTTGCTATTTGCAGTATCCCCAACCTCAGGTGTACATACAGAGATCGGTCATAAGGGTGGGCAATGTTGCTATTTGCTGTATCCCCAACCTCAGGCGTACATACAGGTGATCGTTCATAAGGGTGGGCCATGTTGCTATTTGCAGCATCCCCAACGTCAGGTGTGCATACAGAGATCGTTCATAACGGTGGGCAATGTTGCTATTTGCAGTATCCCCAACCTCAGGTGTACATACAGAGATCGGTCATAAGGGTGGGCAATGTTGCTATTTGCTGTATCCCCAACCTCAGGCGTACATACAGGTGATCGTTCATAAGGGTGGGCCATGTTGCTATTTGCAGCATCCCCAACGTCAGGTGTGCATACAGAGATCGTTCATAACGGTGGGCAATGTTTCTATTTGCAGTATCCCCAACCTCAGGTGTACATACAGAGGTCTGTCATAAGGGTGGGCAATGTTGCTATTTGCTGTATCCCTAACCTCAGGCGTACACACAGAGATCGTTGATAAGGGTGGGCAATGTTGCTATTTGCAGTATCCCCAACCTCCGGTGTACACACAGAGATTGTTCATAAGGGTGGGCAATGTTGCTATTTGCAGTATCCCCAACCTCAGGTGTACACACAGAGATCGTTCATAAGGGTAGACAATGATGTCTAACAATAGAGTCTATTGCCACTTTCATATCCTAGAGCCAAGGTGGAAGTGTGCTTCACGCCTTTCCCCAACACCTAGTTCACCATCAACTTCCTAAAGGAGGTATTTATGTGAGCGGGGTTCCCTAAAACTATTGGGGTCCAGTTTTTCTGAAGTCATATGCACAATTTCCTAGAACTGCTCTAGTGCCGTTCATCATCCCCCATCTACTGACCAAGAAGGAAAGAAGCCATAGGGTGGTGGTCGTGAAAGCATGTGAGCGGTGAGTGGCGGCTGAGAATAAGGATGTGATGAGTGCAGCTACCAGCCACACTCTACTCACACTCAAGTGGGGAGGGAAGGCCGGGACTAATATTTGTTGTAAATGGCTGACAAGTGTTTGTCGGGGACCAGGTTACACCCTTAAGTGTCACATTATAGAAAGTGTGTGGAACGAGATTAAGTTATCGCAGGACACATCCCAGACAGACTACAAGAAGGGTTTAGAGACAATGGGGGCCACAGCTCAATGTAGGAGGCTGAGTTAAGCTACGCCTTCCAAGTTACATGGTTGATGGCAGGTCTATGTTTAGCCACCCCATGGAGGACCCACATGCATCAATGTCCAGCGTGGTCACTGGCAGAATGTGGAGTGAGTCGACAAAGTGGCTGTCTGCAAGAAGACTCTGATCTGGGCGGTCCAGGTTAAGCTCCGGATAAACTAGCACTACGGGGGACCGCCTCTTCGACTGCCGCAGCTCCTCAAAACTCAAGCGAAGTTGGAGACAGTTGGAAAGATTAAAGTTGAGTTAAGAGAACTTGAGTTGCTAAAAAAATTGTTTGTAGCACGCTGCAGGTTGCAGTAAATCAGGAAGATAGCCCAGTAGGTAAACAGACCTGCTGCTGACATCTGTGTGGGTCCCATAGTTCATTGGTCTCAATGCAGCCATGGGGGACGCCTCATTTTGATCTTCTCAAGTGGAAGTAATGGGGACACCTGAGTTGGGAAATAACTCTTGCTGCTGTGCCAAGAAACAATTGCATTAAACAATCGCCAACTATTAAAATTAAACTGTAACTTAGTTTTAATAGCACCCCAATTGTGGATGAATACATCATCGTTTTTTCACACCCTCATAGAGGTATCTATCTAACAGACACACACACACATGCGCACGCGCGCGCGCGCGTACACTGCAAATAGAATTCCATAGAATTCCTTACACAACCTGATTTACTAAACCAAACTCTGTGGCGAACATTCTTTCCATGTAACCTGAGCCTGCAGGTTGAAAACGACCCTGCACATTTAAAAGTGGTCTAACAGACAGAGAGCATCGCGTACATTCACCCTGCCCAAAAGAGGGCGCTGCCACAGGTGGGTGGGTGCGGCCCTTTATACCAGTGCAACTCTCACAAAAAAAGATGGCAGCCCAACGGAAAAAAAAACAACAGGCATTGAATTCTTCTCACATGCAACTAGAAACCAGTGAAAACACACAGCTCCTCGCAGACACACTCTGTCGGTATTGCACACAGCGTGGTCTGTTTTACTCACTTTTCATGTCAATGAGAGGCAACCATTTCAGTGAGGAGCTGTCTTTCTGAACATGCTACTGTTGTGTCTTTCATTTTAAGTGCTCCGGGCGTGTTTGTTCGTCCTGAATTCCCATAAGAAATCATTGCGGCCCGCGCCCACCACCCAGGGCCCCGCCCCACACCCTGGTCCCCGTCAACCCCCGCATCATATCCCCTTGGATTTGCAATAACTGGATGGGTAACCAGCACACATGCTGATCTTCTAACATGGCTTCGAATATAACAAACATAGGACGAGAAATCGAAATGTCCTTGTTTTCAAAATAATGTGAACTTCAGTGTCTTGGGAGGATAGCTCAGGGGCAACGTGCTTCTGTTGGAGCAACACAGGTTCTAGGGCTCAAGTCGAGGCTACACACGGGGGGGAGGAGTCCGCCCACTCTTTTCAGAAGGTGGACTCAGTTCCCCCCAGCCAAAATGAGAAACATTGAATGTCCTATTTGAATGTATGCATTAAAGCCTACCACAGGGATCAAACCACAATTGTCAGGTGTGCAGGCCAGACACTTCACCACTGCTCTATACAACCTGATGAACAATAACAGGCACTTCACCACTGCTCTATACAACCTGATGAACAATAACAGGCACTTCACCACTGCTCCATACAACCTGATGAACAATAACAATCAACTAACGCTGAAATATCCCATTTCGGTACTGCAAGTTCCAGGGAAAACATTTGTATTGGTTCTTGGAGTTTAAAAGTGTTAACATTTTCAAAAACACTATTAGAAGAACATATCCTCTCTTGGTTTTGTGTGTGTGTTGATTTTATGAACGGCAAATGCCATTCGTCCTGAGTAATTTGGGTGGTTATGGAAAGCCAATTCAACGAAATGTGCATATTTCACGTTGAGATGCTAATTTCTGGGGATGTCACATCCCATTGCATGTGTTGATGAGCCCCCCCACTTTAATTTTTAGGACAGGTTTGATGCACGGGTCAGGTCTTAAAAACTTCTGGGTAATAAGCACATTATAAATAACCAATTACAATTACAAAGCGGCCATTGACATTTCGTGCGGCCTGAAATACCTCCTTCCACCACAGAGCCGCGTGTTTCACATTCCCACTAATGCAAAGCAATGAATCGAAGTCTCATGAAACCGCACTGCTCTCTTTGTATGTTTCACACTTCAAATCCGCCAGCTGGAGTGCATTCATTGATCTTGAAAACTAGTATCTTTCAGTAGTGCAACAAAAGCTTCTTACAGAGCAATAAACAGCAGCTCAGCGAGGCCGCCGGTAGAGGCAGAGGGGCGCTATGCAAGTCCACTTACGTTACCTTACAAAGCAAAGGCAAATTCAAATGACATACCGTGACCACGAGGCAGCAGTGCATCTGACGTCATTACAAGTGATAACACGTGTGACAGCATTTCACAAAAGCCATCCATGCCCTTCAAACAAACAAGCCCTAAACAAACACTGTTCTGAAAAGCTTACAGCATCTGGTCTCCTTTCCATTACATTGACAGCAGAGACAACCAATCGCAGCGAATATACAGTTAGAATGTTCACCTTTCAGCCAATCTAAATGGCAGTCAAATACAAAAGGAGAGTAGAGGGGCACGCCACTGGGGCAGATGTACTTCCATACCTAGGCCACCTGCGCCTAATTAAAACAGGTGACCTGTGAGCCAAGACTGATTGACGAAAGCGCTGCATTCGGACATTCAGAAGAGTGCGGCAGGATCATGTCGCCACATAGCACCCAACAAAGTAGTGCGGCTCCTTTAAAGCGAATAAAGACATTTTGGTTTAGTGAAGCAGATCGCTCACATCTTCACAATTAGGGAACAATTAACCGAGAGCCATAGCTCACATGGGGCCGCATTACAAGTACGTTGATGCAGTAACATTGCAGTAATTCTGTTACCACCTCTTTACCGCTACATTGCCGCACTGCTGTACTACAGGTTTGGAGATCAAGTGAATCCACATTACCTCCCCCAAGCCTGCTGGATTTGCCATGCGATATTACTGCTTGCAGTAAATCTGTCGAAAATCCCCATGCAGCCCTACGGACTCGAACACAAGGGGATTTACCCCGCCTTAACAACACTTCGGTTCCTGCGGTAATGCCATGGGACAGAGTGGCGGTAGCGGTGACCGAGTTTGGTGGTAATTCTGCAGACTCATGAGGGGGCCCCAGGGCAAGATATTTATTCATCATATTGGCAAAGAGCCTTTATCCAAGGCGCTGCACATAACGGACACAGTGCCAAAATGAAGGTAAAATGACAAGTAAACACGAAGAGAATAAAGATCAAGACGCAACCAACAGTCAGGAGAAAACATGATGAGTGAACACAGAGCGCAAAAGATAGAATTAAAAAAAAAAAGAACCAGGTTATAACACGAGTGTCACAACCAGTGGAAGAGAGCTTCATAGCTAACGAACAAGTAATTGGAAGGAACGAAAACAAGAACACGCACAGGGGGACGAGGAACAGTAAGAAGACAAATGATACCGATTCTGAGCTCATTATAAAAGGAGTGTGGAAATACGACACTCTCCCCTCCAGTTTCCAGCACCACCATTCTGAAGTGGTTGGAAGTATTGGAGGGGAGATGGCGCGCTTTCCAGCAGCAAAAGCTACTAAGATCTCTCATTGTGATGGGAAACGTGTTCCAGTGGCATTGCGAGCATTTCTTAAAAGACTGGCACTTTTCTATTTTAAGAAAGTTTTCTTCACCTTTTCGTTAAACTAGAAAGTGAAGCTGCAGTCTAAAAAAATGTTTATATTTTTAAAAGCGAAAAGTGTGCAGTGGAGTTTAACACCTCACAGTTGTCATTTTTTAACTCTTTTTTTTTTAGACATCTGCTGCTGGGAGGAGAATCTCTTCCATGCTGCTGCCCTGCATTCCTGATGGTTGTTAGGACTGTTGTCAAGCCATAAATCAGGCGCGTGCAAAAGCTGAGGCTTTGATGTCCCTGCATCACATTCTTTCTTTATCAGAATACGGTGTTTGTAAGGGAAGTGTTCCTCCTTCTTGAAAGAACACTTTCTCATGTTTGTACACACCTCAGAATCAGCCCCTGAGATAAGGAACGAAGAACCCTAGGAGGGTGATATAAGGAAACTAAAGAATGCAAATAGACAGGAGCCAAGGCGTAAACACATTTAAATAGAAGACAAAGAAAATGGAACTCAAATCTAGGCGTAATTGGAAGCCAAGAGATATTTGTAGAGTATTGCAGTCTGAACAATAATCTGACTGCCAAACAAAGAACAGCAATAGTTAAATAATTTAGACAATGGTAGGGTCATTTTCTTGAAAAGATGCATGCCTAGGGAATGGAACTTGGTTAGGTTAACATTGCACAATCTTGATGAATTTCAGCGAGGGAGCGAAGGAGGTGCTGTAGAATTGGATTGACACATGCGCTAAATAGCACATCTGGATATTGTCATCTATCTATCTATCTAGTTTTTTCTATTGCGCCACTAACCCGAAGGCTTCAGGACGCTCACAGGAGAATCACATGGAAGACAGTCAAAGAGGGGCCAAAGGATAAGACCCTACAAGCAAACCGCATATTAAGAAAACAAAAAGCATAGGCGGGGGGCTTATTAGGGAATAAATAAGTCATATAAAATCAATCAGCCGCTTTCAGCATCAACAAGAACGTGTTCAGGTGCTTCTTAAAGAGGACCGTGGAGTCACTGTCAGCTAGGTTTTTGGGGAGGGCATTCCATAGGAAGGGTGCCCAGGAATTGAAACTGGCACCGCCGATTTTATTGAGGGTGGAACGTGGTTGTATAAGACGAGTGGTGTCATTAGAGCGCAAAGAGCTGTTGGGTGTTCTGACCCACGTTTGGACTATTATGCTACAACATTTGGTGCTGTGGGCTTAGGAAATCCAAGATGGCCGAAAAAGCCCACATGTGCGCCAGAATCTATGAAAACCGCGCAGTTGTGCACACTAAAATGGTTGCCTAACTTGCCACCCACCAATGCAAGCAGGATGGGCCGGGGTGCCATGAGTGAAATGTGTGCCAAAGGAAAAACCGCACTTTAAAATCACCTTTTGTTTCTCTGAATGCCAGCTCAAAATGCCTATTTGCAACACATCCAAAAATCTCACTGAACACCAGCGGACATCTGGCAGAATAAAGTATTGTGGGCATACAAAATCTGGAAAGAGGATGAAAAGTTATATTCTGAAGTGACTTGAAGGTTTATAACAAGACTGGCTGAGCTGTGGATTTCAGCAGTTTAAGTAAATTTGGACTGAAAGACACTAAAAATCTAAATGTTTAAAAGAAATGAGTGACCTACTTTTGAGTGTCACATAGGCTGAAATTGTTTAAATGTCATAGTTTTAAACTTAGAATCAGCATTCTAGCTGCATATGTAAAAAAATTGTTAGTTATTTGAATGCAGAAAACTGGTGAACAGAAACGACATGTGGCTAAAAACTGGCTTAAAGAGATTCCAATTTTGCCTGGCAACTACCCCCATCAGGAGTGAAACTTGATTCACAAGTAACTTCCCAGGCCTGGCTGTTTCCTGCTGGCCACACTAAGGATATGCCATCTCTCTGATAATTGAATTAAGGGGAGCCCCCACAGAATACAGGAGCTCTGAACAATGCAACCCCCTTCACCCAGGCAGATGGTTTATTGCAGATGTCGTAAAACAGCTTCCTCTTGGCAGAAGCTGGGAGGGGCAGGGTCTCTGAGCTTGGCAGAAACTGGAAAGACTGGTTTCTGTACCATGTGACCTGAAAAGACACACCCCTGTAGCCAGAATATGGGTTTAGAAAAAGGTGAATAACTCATAGTACGGACTTGTCATAATTATTTAAATGATGCCATAATTCTTGTGATTTTTCGGTGCACATTTGAAGACGTGTTAGGACCCGGTGGTATGTTCAGGGGGGTTTTAGCGGAAAAGAGGATATTACTCAAAATGTATGCATGTTAAAAATCTGACACTTCATCACTTAATGTCCATACCCCTTGCGCACATGTGTATAAATTTGGGGTAATGTCCGATATTGCGAAACCAGTTAAAAAGTGAAATATGTGCCATTTTTGAACCCAAGCCCCCAGGAAGAGCAGATTTGGACAGGGTATACCTCCTGTGATATGTGAGGGGTGCATATGATTTTAAAACAATATGTACCTCTGCAAATATGTATTTGGTTCAAATCTAGCGACAGATGGCGTTAGAGAAGGTCCAATCTGACCTGGTCTCTTCTGAGCAGAGGCTGCAGGGGAGCCAGGAGTCAGAAAATGAGAGTAGACAGCACATCATTAAAATAAAGAGGGATATGGACATCCTGCAACAGGAAAAGGCTGACCAGGATACCAGATTTCTGGCTTTGCAGAAGGAACGCCAAGACAGTTTGGACTCCCTACTGCAGAGCCAGAAAAAGCTGGAGCAACAGATCAATTTCAACAGGGCATGCACAGAGCAGGTAGCCACCCTGCAAATCCAACTAGACAGAGAGAAAGAGGAGAGCAATAAACTGATCCTGAAAGACCTGGATACCCAGGCAGAGTTTGATCAGGAGCGCCAGAAAGCTGGTGCCTTCCAAAGGCAAAGGGACGACCTGGCGTCACAAATTCAAGCTCTTGGTCAGGAAAGGGACACCTTAGGCCAGGAAGTCTGCCACTTAAGGAGAAAAATGGAAGAAAATCACCTGGCCCACCAGGGACTGGGTGACCTCCAAAAAGAACACCAGGACTTGCTAGAGCACACCAGGAGGGTGGAGGAGGCTCTGGCAAGACAGGAGCAGGCCAATAGGGATACAGCTCAGGAGGTAACCCTCCTGCAGCAAAGACTGGCCCAGTGCTCCAGGACCAATCAGGAAACACAGAGAGAGAATGAGGCTCTCCGCCAGCACAATGATAGGCTCCAACAACAGGTAGCGATGCAGGAGAGACTGATAGAGTCTAGTAAGGCCTTAACTGAGGAACTGAAGGCGCAGGCTCTTGCATTGCAACAGGGAGCAGGGGCGGATAGAGACCAAGTTCGCTGGGAAAGGGAAACACCTGAGCATAACCTCAGGAGCCCTAGTACCAGAGGCCTTTATCTCTCTCAGTCCCTGGACTCTGCCACCCCCATGTCCCCTGGCGCACATGAGCACAGGGCCACAGGGATGGCAGATTACTATCCAGCCAGAAGCATGGGGCTCATAGGCCAGTACCACCCAGGAATGGAGGGGCGGGCATCCGGGTATGGGCACCCAAGCACAGTGCAATTTAATGGGGAACCCCAGGAGAGTAGGCCCATTAAGGGCATCCTGAAAACCTCTGCCCAGTTAGGTCAGTGGGGGGGGTACCCATCAAATCCTGGCAGCAAGGAGGGATCTGAAGACTCCTCTGAGCGGTACAGGACACAGGAGACCAGGTCCCCACATTCTGCCAGCCATTCCCAGGCTCGCAGAATCCGGGAAAACCTGGAAGAACAGACAGGAACCTCTGGGAGCAGTGCCTCTGAGTCAGAAGATGAATGGACAAGGGTTACCCGAACCAAAAAGGCCAATAAGACAAAAAGGGCCTTGCTTAAGGACCCCTTAAAGCAGATTAAGGCAATCAGGAGCGTCATCACGCCGTATCATAAAAATGCTAAGTATTCTGTTTGGGAGCACTTAGAGTTGTTTGAGCAAATGATGGAGACTTTCCATTTGAAGGACAGCCAAAGCTGTATCCAATATGTAAAGTGGACATTCTCCCCAGAGTACTCCAGTTTCTTTGCAGGGCTGGAGGACCAAAATCATTCCAGGTGGTCCACCTATTGGGCGGCCATATTAAAACATTTTTCTGTTCACAGAAATCCCCAAGAGGCTCGCAAGGCAGCCTACAACTTGCAGTGTGGGGAGGATCAGGCCCCACAAGAGTTTGTGCAAGAACTGAAACGTGCCTTTGCGCAGACCACCACAAGGGTGCGCACAGACAGCAGAGAATTCGTCAATACATTTTTCCATGCCTTGCCCAAATACATAATGACCCAGCTCGTGAGAGATTTTCATGAGAAAAGATCTTTAGACTGGGTCATTGAACAGGCGACCCGGATCTATGAGGTGCAGAAGCCCATAGAAAATAAAAGCAATACCCAGAAAAATCCCAAAACCAACAGCACCCCTTCTGCTGCCAAGGTGGCAGAGGTAAAGGTCACCCCCGTTTTGGATTTGGAGATAGGGGGGCCTAAAAACCTACCTGCACCTAATAATGCTAGGCCCAGAAGGTCCTCGGGCCAGGCACAGACAGGGAGCCAGGGAGGCAGCCCCACAAATGGGGTCCCTCGCTCTCCTGATTATGTAAGTCCCCGTTACAAGGGAAGTCGACCCATCCTGGGTTATGTGTGGACTCCTCCAGCCCAAGGAGGGGGATCCAGCCAAGCACCTAACCCAGGGAACTTCCCTCCTAACTTCCCACCGGAGGGCAGAAATTCTCCAAATCCTGTGCAGAACTTCTTCCCCAGGTATCCACCCAATTTCCAGCCCCACAATCCTCCACCCTTCTTTCCCCAATTCCCTGAGCCCAGACAACCGAATCCGGGAGAGGGGAGGCCAAGGGTGGAGGGGTATCCAAATCTTCCTAACCAGGGGTACTACCAAAGAAGGGATAGCTACCCTTCACGGGATCAGCTCAGGGGAGAAAACAGGGCCCCGTATCAGCCTGAGCGGGTTTCCCAGTTAGAGCGCCAGGTTCAAAACATGGCGCGGGATCTGGGTCACATACTGAGGGCTCAGCAGAACCCTCAGATCGGCATGCCGGCGCAGAACGCACCCAACTCTGGACCTGGTGCTCCAGAACAATGACGGGGGCAGCACCCCGATAACTCACCGGTTCCCAGGGAGGAGGCACAAAGGGAAGGGGGGTGTAAAGCCTTGGAGGAAGCTTCCTTCCTCACTTGTAAACAGCCCCTGGAAACCCAGGAACCGGAAACAAAATATCTTGCCCCTGAAAGTCTGCCTCCTAAGGAGCAGAGGGGGGGGTAGGAGAAACAAAAGACCCAAACAGACACAGTTTGAGGAGGAGGTACAGATCTTCCAATTTAAGGGAGAGGGATCCTCAGAGGATCCTGGGAAAAGGATCTTCTCCTTCAGAGAGGGGGGAACTCCTCCCAAAGAAAAATGGGTCCCTAGGGATGCCAATCCAGACTGGGGAGATGTGGAGACTGAGCTACCGCCGCCCATCATCCCATCCCAGAACCAACAGCAAGAAAATCCCCTGGTTCAAACCCATCCTGATGACTGCCTCCCAAAAGGGGGGGGCGGCCCGGAACCAGAGCCAGGGGAACCCACAATGGCTCCGATCTCCAGTTGCCAACTTTTTCTTTCAGATCCCCAAGGCTCTCCACAGAAGGCTGCCCAAATCTCTTCGCTAGCGATGTCCAAAACCAGAAAATTAGCCCACCAGTTGTCCAAAAATGTGCATTATCTGTGCCCCCTTGAGGAGAAGGAGGGAAGATACTATGCCCCGGTACAAGTACAGGGGCAGGGTACAATTTTGGCACTGGTGGACACTGGATCTCAAGCTACCCTTCTGTCCAGAAGGGCCTTTGACGAACTGAATGCAGGAAGGGGAGAGAATTACCAAATTCCTCTCACCTCTCTTCCTGGACAACTGCAGAACTTTGACGGGAAGGAAATTCCCGTTGAGGGGACTGCAGACTTGGACATTAAAATTGGGCGACACAAGTTGAAACACCCGGTCATAGTTGTGACTCCAGAGGGCACCCCTTGTTTACTAGGGAATGACCTCCTGAGAAGGTTGTCACCCCTAATAGATTGCGTAAACAAGGTCCTCTGGACCCAGACTAGCCGACCAATAAAATTAAAACTGAGTGTCAACCATGTTAGTTTAAACGGCACCTGCCACATGGTTGAACAAAAATCTGACCAAGTAGAATTTCACTTCCAGAATAGCCAAATTCCAGACGTGACAGTAATAGCAGTAGGACAACAGACTGGTGATGGGGGGTCCTCTCTATTTCTGAAAATCAACCTTCCTTCCAGTCTAAAGTGGTACTCCACGCTGGAAGGAAACACTCTGAGATTCTATACTAATCCACAATCAGAAACTCCCACTCCTATAGTCCAGAAAGATGTGAAATCAGCTCAGAGCCTGGCTGATATTCAGCAAATTGGAGAGCAGTTGTTCATCCCTGTTCAGTTAAATGATGGGAAGGACTCTGTTCTCGCTCGAGCGTGTGTGAACAACGGTAAGAGCTTCATCAGCGAAGCCATGTTCCGCCAACTCCCAAAAGATCCAGCCAGTCCCACATTCAAACTGATAGACAAATGGGAAATGGACCTGGAAGCACCCAACTCCAAACATCTCCTGCCAAGCAGGTGTATGCGCAAAATCTCCATTGGCAACAAGAGCATAGTCCATAATTGTTGGGTCGTGCGAGACGTCACTGCCGCCTTTTACTTAGGCAGTGACATTCTCAATCGCTTTGCCATTAATTTGGACCTAATAAACTTCAAGACTTGGTCCCGATTAGCGGATAATCCCATGGGCTTTGATGATCCAGAAAACGCATTTAGGTCAGCTCAATTGCTACCTTATGCAGTTGAAATTCAGCTAAAGAGGAAGTCACCATCCCAGAAAGGACCCGACAATTCTCCCTGGAAGTGAAAGTTAAAAGAGGACAATATCTGCAAAACCCTGATGCTTACATACATCTAAACGCTTCTCTCCAACAGCAAGGGTTGGGGGTAAACCCAACTCCATTAGTCAACATAGAACATGACACCATTCCAATAGAGGTGGATAACAGCGACTTAAAGAGTATTACTCTAGCCGCAGGCACCATTATATGGGGGGAACTTCCTGGTGTACACTTCTTGCCCTTATGGTAAGGAAGATGTGACTTGTGACTTCAGGAGGGATGAGGTGATTTTCCAAGTCCATGAGGGCTGCCTTTCCCACCTGAAGCCCCCAGTTCAAATCAGCACTCTGACCAGGGACTTCTCCACCCAGCTGGAGGAGGCCGCTGAAATAGCCAAACCAGAAGTCTTTCCAGGCTTCAGGCAGATGGTGGAAGAGAGAGTCAACCTAGCTGATGCCTGTGCGACTCTGGAACAAAAGCAAAAGTTGAAACAAGTTTTCTTGGATTTCCAAGATCTCTTTGCAGTAGACTCATATGACTGTGGCCGCACCGACAACCACACAACAACAATCCCCACGGACCCTGGCATGACTCCTGTGTTTGTGAAGCAATATCGCTTGCCTCTCGCATCAATGGAGTCCCTTACTGAAATAATTAAGAACCTTGAGTCCCGGGGAATAATCCGTCCAGTTCACAGCACCTTCAATAATCCGGTGCTGGGAATATTGAAGCCAAACGGCCAGTGGAGACTCTGCGCCGACCTCAGGGAGCTCAACAAACGGGTCCATACTTCCCGATGGCCTCTGCCCTACATTGACCAAGGGCTGGCCCAGATTCAGGGGTCAGAGGTATTCACTGCAATAGACCTGACCAATGGATACTGGACCGTGCCTGTCAGCAGGGAGGACCAATACAAGCTGGCTTTTACCTTTGGGGCCAGCAATACACATGGACCCGGACTCCCTTCGGATAGCTCAACTCCGGTAATGAGTTCAATATTTTCCTACATAAGGCCATGTTCGACCTGGGTGCGAGGGGTAACCTGGCTTATGTAGATGATGTCCTCATCAAAAGTTCATCTGTGGAGGAACACATAGCGGAGATCCGTTATGTTCTGACGCAGTTGAGGGCCGCCGGAGCAAAACTTTCCTTTCAGAAAGCACAGTGGTGTAGAACCCGTGTTAATTTCTTGGGGCATGAGATTACTCCTCAGGGTCTCTGTCCCCAGGAAAAGAAAGTGGAAGCACTTCAGAAACTGAAAGACCCCACAACTCTGCGGGAACTAAGGAGCCTCCTTGGACTGACTAATTACAGCAGAAAGTTCATTGAGGGCTACGCAGAGATCACCAGACCCCTGATTCATCTCCTGAAGGGGGAGGCCAAGTGGGCATGGGGTCCAGAAAAAGCCGAGGCAGTAAAACAACTCAAAAGAAGCCTCTCACAAGCGCCTTGCCTAGCTTACCCTGTCAGAAACAAGGAGTTCTTCCTAGAGACGGGGTTCTCTAATACGTGCTTGACGGCAGTATTATACCAAAAGCATGACAAGGTCAATAAAGTAATCTCCTATGTGAGCAAAACTTTATCCTCTGTGGAGGAAAAATTCAACGATTGTGAGAAGGCACTCCTGGCAACGGTGTGGGCATTGAAGAATTACCGCCCGTTTATCCAGGGGGAACACATCATAGTGGAGACTCCACACCAGCCTCTGAAATATTTCCAAAGTGATAGAATCCGGGCCGGAAATGTGAGTAATTCCCGAATTACTTCCTGGATTCTGTCAATGCAAGGCTTTCCTGTGGAGGTCAGATATGGCCAAAACAAGAAGAGTCCCCTCGCGCAAGCTCTGGCTGACTTGCATGATTGTGCCAGAGAAAACTGTCTCGAGGACGAAAGTCTAAAAATAAAGGACAACATGGAGGCATACCTTAATTCCCCCCACAAAGTCTTTGAAGAAGACAAGTGTGAGGGAATGCCCACTGTATATGTGGATGGATGCTCTTACCATGTTGACAACGACGGGGAGAAAGAACTGGTGGCCGGCGTAGGGAATGCATGGGTGAATGAGTCCCCAGAACCCTCCGCTGGATACAAAATTGGTCCCCGAAGTAGTCAGGTGGCAGAATTGATGGCTGTGCATCAGGCCATCCTCACTGCTGTCCAGCATCAACTCCACGAACTGGTCATAATCACAGATTCGGATTATGTACGGAACGGGTTCGTGGAGCACCTGGTTAATTGGAAAACCAGAGGCATGTTATGTGCTAACAACAAACCCTTGAAACATGGGAAGTTGATCCAAAACATTGATGATCTGGTCACCTCGAATGAGATGACCATCTATTGGAAAAAGATCAAGGGTCATTCCAAAGTAGAGGGACCAGACAAGACTGGAAATGACTTAGCTGATCAGCTGGCCAAAACCGGGGCCATCCAAGGGGATCTAATTGAGATTGAGTCCCTGTTGAGGGAAATCCAGGTCACTGCTATCACTAGGTCCCAGACAAATGCTCACAACGACCTTTCAATTGCACAATGGAGTAAGGAGACCCCTGATGCTGATTTGATTACCGCTCAGAAGGGGGATCCAATAATTGGTAAATTTTACCAGCACCTTGAGGACCCTGAGAACTTTCCCCTGACGGATACCGATTACACTGGGAAAGAGGACCTAAGAGTGTTGATGAAATGTCCAAAAATGTTCCGGATCCAAGACAGTTTGCTGGTAAGGAAATCCAAAGCTGGCCACGATCAGTGGGTGGTTCCTACCTCATTCCGAAGCCTGATGTTAAGTCACGCCCATGATGCGGCCACCGCCGGTCATAGGGGGTTTCACACAACATTGGAAATCTTAAGAGAGGTTGCATACTGGCCACACATGGGGCAGGACCTCGACCAATACTTGAAGGGGTGTCTTGTGTGTGCACAATTTCAGCCATCATCCCTCACGCACCGTGCACCTCTCCAAAAGAGGGGGATGACACTGCCATGGTCAGATTTACAAATCGACTTTGTAGGCCCCGTGATTCGCTCTGCTAGGGGGAATAAGTACATGTTGACTGTGACATGCTTGTTTACCAAGTGGGTGGAATGTCTCCCAGCCCCAAATTGCAAGGCAGAAACCGCAGCTGCCTTGATGATTAACCACATCTTTTCCCGTTTTGGTCTACCTCAAAGGATTGAGTCAGACAGAGGTAGCCACTTCACCAGTGAAGTGATGACAAAGATGTGGGAGATACTGGGGGTCAAAAGGAAGTTGCATATTGCTTACCGGCCAGCTTCTTCTGGGGCAGTAGAGAGATATAACCGAACCATTGTGAGCATATTAAAGAAGTTTGTGGCAGATTCTGGGCCAAGTTGGGATATCCGATTACCTCTGGTCCTAATGGCCATCAGATCTACCCCTTCATCTGCAACCAAAATGTCACCATTTGAGTTGATGACTGGGCGCAAGATGGTGCTTCCTCAGCATTTGCTCTACAGGACCCAAGAGCAGACACTGATAAATGCCTCCACAACTCATGAGTATGTGGAGAATTTAAGGAAACACCTCCAACATGCTTTTGCTTACGCTCAGCGGAATCTAAAAAGATCGGCTGATAGCATGAAGACCCACTATGACCTGAAGACTTCCAGGAAGGAATATCAGGTGGGGGACCGGGTCTATCTATACAACTTCCAAAGAAACCAGGCAAAACAGCGGAAATTCTTGCCTACATGGAAGGGACCCTTTGAGATCATCGACAAGATCTCCCCTGTGGCCTACAAAATCCACATCCCCAAAGGTCCTTTGGCAGCGGGGGAAGACAAGTGGGTCCACATAAACCAGTTGAAATGTTGCCATCCCAGGCACACTCTGCAACAACTGGAGGAATTCTCTGGAATCCTAGCGGGTACTGTCTCAGATTAATTCAGTTCTAACTTAAAAGATCCTACATATAGCCTATCAAATTCTGTGTTTCTCAAGTTTATGTGTTCCTGTCTCTTAATTTAAAAAAATGTGCATGTTCATATCTGCTGAGTTCTAAAATTTATATGCAACCCCACTATGTCAATGGTGGGGGAAAAATGTCCATGAATAGGTATTGCCGCTCTTCCTTTGTCGTCCTAGGAGAAAGAAAACCTGGAGATGGGCCAAGGAGGACGATCCGGAGACCGGGAGCAGAGACGCGGGGGGCCCAGGGTACCGCCCAATATTCCCATCAGGACCGGCGAGGAGAACCGATCGATCAGGACCGGATGGAGGAAAAGATGCTGAACTGTGCCATTTGCAGAATTGGAAGAAGATTATGCGGACATACCAGTGCGCGGGTCAAAACCCTTGTGCACCCGACATCCCCTCGACTCAATCCAAGTGCCGTCGGGCGGGGGGGTTTGTTGGGTGTTCTGACCCACGTTTGGACTATTATGCTACAACATTTGGTGCTGTGGGCTTAGGAAATCCAAGATGGCCGAAAAAGCCCACATGTGCGCCAGAATCTATGAAAACCGCGCAGTTGTGCACACTAAAATGGTTGCCTAACTTGCCACCCACCAATGCAAGCAGGATGGGCCGGGGTGCCATGAGTGAAATGTGTGCCAAAGGAAAAACCGCACTTTAAAATCACCTTTTGTTTCTCTGAATGCCAGCTCAAAATGCCTATTTGCAACACATCCAAAAATCTCACTGAACACCAGCGGACATCTGGCAGAATAAAGTATTGTGGGCATACAAAATCTGGAAAGAGGATGAAAAGTTATATTCTGAAGTGACTTGAAGGTTTATAACAAGACTGGCTGAGCTGTGGATTTCAGCAGTTTAAGTAAATTTGGACTGAAAGACACTAAAAATCTAAATGTTTAAAAGAAATGAGTGACCTACTTTTGAGTGTCACATAGGCTGAAATTGTTTAAATGTCATAGTTTTAAACTTAGAATCAGCATTCTAGCTGCATATGTAAAAAAATTGTTAGTTATTTGAATGCAGAAAACTGGGGAACAGAAACGACATGTGGCTAAAAACTGGCTTAAAGAGATTCCAATTTTGCCTGGCAACTACCCCCATCAGGAGTGAAACTTGATTCACAAGTAACTTCCCAGGCCTGGCTGTTTCCTGCTGGCCACACTAAGGATATGCCATCTCTCTGATAATTGAATTAAGGGGAGCCCCCACAGAATACAGGAGCTCTGAACAATGCAACCCCCTTCACCCAGGCAGATGGTTTATTGCAGATGTCGTAAAACAGTTTCCTCTTGGCAGAAGCTGGGAGGGGCAGGGTCTCTGAGCTTGGCAGAAACTGGAAAGACTGGTTTCTGTACCATGTGACCTGAAAAGACACACCCCTGTAGCCAGAATATGGGTTTAGAAAAAGGTGAATAACTCATAGTACGGACTTGTCATAATTATTTAAATGATGCCATAATTCTTGTGATTTTTCGGTGCACATTTGAAGACGTGTTAGGACCCGGTGGTATGTTCAGGGGGGTTTTAGCGGAAAAGAGGATATTACTCAAAATGTATGCATGTTAAAAATCTGACACTTCATCACTTAATGTCCATACCCCTTGCGCACATGTGTATAAATTTGGGGTAATGTCCGATATTGCGAAACCAGTTAAAAAGTGAAATATGTGCCATTTTTGAACCCAAGCCCCCAGGAAGAGCAGATTTGGACAGGGTATACCTCCTGTGATATGTGAGGGGTGCATATGATTTTAAAACAATATGTACCTCTGCAAATATGTATTTGGTTCAAATCTAGATTTGTGTGCAAGTTGACAGGAGGAGTGGACTTTCTACAGGCTGTAAAATGACATCACTCTGACACAACTTAGCTCCCCCAATCAGGGGAGAAATGAAAGCTTGGCCAATGACAAGTGGAGAGGGGTAGAGCTTAGTGATGCTGCACACACACCCACTTTCCAAACACATAAAAGTAGACAGACAGGACAGATAGGGACCTTCAAATCCATTTGCTGCGGGACGCTCTGCCGGGAAAATCCATACTTTACCTCCATCAATCTCCAGAATCCAGAGAGAGAGAGAGCTGACCCAGATCACTGTGAAGTGCAGAGACCAGACCAGAGTCCAGTCTAAAACCTGACCAGATCCGTGGCGAAGCCCATTCTAATTCAAGAATATAGTGTGAGTACCCAGCAAGACTGTGCAGAACCAATCTCTTAGTTAAAATAATCTAATGCAAGCTATTTTAACTGGAGTAAAGCTGTCACCTGTCATTTGTAAAGCTGTCACCTGTCATTTTCTAGTTGCAAGCTGCACTTGTCACTTTGAATTTTAACATTCCAAATCCGAAAAACTACCTTTATTTAATCGCTCATATCTCCGTAACCGTTTGTGCTAGAGACTTGCAGTAACTTTCCTTTGAAAGCTTAGAATCTCAGCTTTTCAACGAATCTAGGACCGCATTCCGATTCCCGATACTTTTGCCGCAATCGCGAAAAACGCACTCGCGAATTTGCCGCGATTTGCAAATTTCTCCACGTGTGAAAACAGAAGCTTCTTGCTTTCAGTTGCCAAAAATTCGTTTAACCTGCTAGTTACACCCTAGATCCTTGCTAAAGTGAGCCTGGACTAATATTAACTTGATACCACTCACCCTGAACCTCAAGAGGGAATTTAAAGCCTTTTAGCATATTTTTCACTTCATTGCCAGCACATGTAAAAGCATTTTGGGCCTGTGTTTAAAACTCCGATCTGTAGTCTAAGCTTGCTGGGGTGAACTGAATTACATTTGATTGCATTTCTGAGAACTGTGTGCTTTCCTTCCATTTCCTTGCATTGCATAAAGGGGGGAGGGGATTGCCAGAGAAAAGTGATTACATTGTTTTGTTGAACGCATATTGAGTATTTTCTGTACTGCATTTTCATTCCACCTTGCATCCATTTGAAACCATAAAGTATTGTTGCTATCTTATCCATCCTATAACCACTCATCATTGATTATAAAGAAGTGTGCTAGTGCCAGACTATCCATTATTGATTACTGCTCAGATTCAGTGTGATATTCAATTATTAAATTATTATAAAGTGTGATATATATATATCTATTGTTTAAATTATCAAATAAACCTTTTAACTTGCAAAACAGAACTACTTCTTGGCTCAGTGGGGTCAGGGGGATTCAAAGAGAGGGGTGTTATATAGGGGTAGTCATCCAGAACGCATGAACTGGACATAAAGATATATCAATAAGGGTTTCCATTCAGTATCCCAGACTAGGCATTGACTTAGCTGTAGTGTTGAATTGAATCCTCTTACGGAGCGTTATATGGGTTTCTTCGTAATCCTTGTAATCAAGTAAGAGGGAGCTTCGTCATGAAGACTCTTGAATACTGTGACTAAGCCCTTGTGCTGTAGTCTTTGTTGGGTAGGCAACCCGTGAAGGCTCCTTCTGGCTTCAGTTATGTGTGCCTTGCGTTTAAGACCGCAGACAGCACGTACGGCCCCATTCTGGATTACTAGTCATTTTTTAATGTTCGTCTTGGAGGTGCCTATTAAAAGGCTATTGCAAGAATCAAGTTTGCAATTTATGATTGCAGCTGCTATCATGATGAGATTTCTTTTAGACAAGAAAGGGTGGATATGCCAAAGTAAGATAACTGACCTGACGATTGAATGTTAATTGAGGGCAAAAAGCATCACGATTTTTCAATTTCTGTTGGGTGCCCAAAATAAGAAGCTCAGTGTTTGCATTATTAAGAACTAAGGAATTCAAAGCCCTCCATTTTTGTACCTCGTTGAAAATATGGTCAATGTACTTAGCATCATCAGCATACACACCAGAGAGTTTAAAGACAATCTGTGTGTCGTCAGCATTATTTGCGGAATAGACGCCCATTTTAACCAGAAGATCACGTAGAAGTCTTGAATAGATATTGAATAACAGCAGGGAGAGACAAGACCCCTGATGGATGCCACAGGTGAGAGTGGAACTATTGGAGTTGGCGTTATCCTTGGTAACATTCATACTTCTTGGACCCAAAAGTGAACTAAACCAAGCTGTGCTGAGTGGGAGCATTTACCCAACAAGATCAAATGCGGCGGATAGGTCTAATAACAGAAGTAATGCTGTATTGCCTCTATCAATAAGACGAGTAATATGTGATTTCAGGTCGTGTAAAGTCGACTCAGTCCCATTATTCGGCAGAAAGCCAGATTGCTGGGCAACTAAGATCTCATGATTTCCTACAAATGCCTGATACTGCACATCAGGTATTTTATCCAGTATTGTTACCATAAAAGGGACTTTTGTAATAGGCCGGTAATTCTGGACTCTGCGGGGTCCAGGTTGTCTTTTTTGAACAGTGGCGTGAGCCAAATTTTCCAGTACATTAGACTCTTGAAATGAGCGATCTGGTAAATCTGGTTACCCATGAGCCAAGGTGGGTATTAACTCTTTAAAAAGCGATGCAGGGAAAATGTCACCTTTGCACGAAGTGGGTTTAAAATTAAGAACAGCATTAGTAACCTCCTCTATTGAGACTGTTTTAAAAGTAAAACGTGAGGAATCAGGCATGGATGTGTCAGCCATATTGCTGGAGGAGACAGCAGGGACAGATAACAAGTTTACTTGAGCACTTATATTCTCTTGATGTTTCCAAATCTTGTCGACAAAGCTATCATGATTGCGTTGGCACCAAGTATTATCTACAGGTGCAAGGGAAGTGGTGGAGTATCCTTCGAGTTCCTTGAGAATATAAAATAGCTCCTTGGGCCATGATTTGGCTTCTAAGATGTGGAGGTTTCAATGAACTTCTTTGGCCTTCAAAATTTGAGATTTAAAGTTTTTGGCTGCAAGTTTGTAGCTTCTGTCAGAAATTTTCGGCAGATACGTTCTAGCTTACGCTTTTGTGCTCTCGCTTCAATGATCTCAGGCATGAAAGGGGCATTAATATTAATAGACTTTTTTATATGTAAGGGTTTTAAAGGAGCAAGTGTCTCAAAGGCTTGATATACAGCTGATCTAATACCAAAGATAAAGTCTTCGAGAGGAATATTTTTCTCAAGGGAGGGTAGCAAAGGAGGAACCATGGCATGAAAAGCTTCCTGGGTAACCTTTTGAAGATTACGGGATTGACGCCGTATAGTAGGCTGTTGGGGGCAAGCAATTGTCATCTGAAGAGCAATCTCAAAAGAGATGAGGGAGTGGTCTGACTAAATGCAATTCTCAAACTTCATGTATACTATCATAAGATTTTTTGATAGAACCCAGTCCAGGGTGTTACCCCTGAATGGGTTGGAGCCTTAACATGTTGGAAAAAATCAGAAATAAGAAAAGACTCCATAAGTGATGCAGCCTCACAGTCCATGGGGTCGTTAGCCCAAAGATTAAAATCACCCATATGATAGTAGAGGATTGTAAAATACAAGAGTTTCCCAGGAACGCTAATAGTTGTTCCTCAAACAGGAGTGTCGGAATAGGTGGCCTGTATAACAATACAATATTTAGGGTTGAAATAGAATCAAGACTGAGTTTTAAGAAAAATGCTTCACAATGATCCAAGTTGGGTGTATTGGAAACATGTATTTTAAGAGTGGATTTAAAAATCAAAGCTACCCCACCTCCCTTTTTGTATAATCTATTCAGGTACAGGTGTGAGTAACCAATAGGAGTTGCTAACTGAAGGGAATGATGAGAAGCTTCATGACCCCAGGTCTCGGTCAGAGCGTCAAGATCTGGTTTAGACTGCATATTACAATCAGCCACCTCATGGCAGTGTTTCACCAAAGATCTTGTGTTCAGAAGCACACAATTCAAGGGATACCTGTTAGAAGGGGAATTACTAATATCAGTGCTAAAGAGCAGGTAAAGGTGCAATGGCAGGCTTTGAGGTCATATTTAAGTGCATATTCAGGTTCAAAACAACAGATGCAGGTGTTACGAAATGAGCTGACAACAGGATATTATTATTACACAGCTCACTGTCTTCATTACCAGTGTCTTTCACCGTGGTCTGCAATCGTATTCTGCGGTTTCTTAGGATGGTGGGCACAAGATCACAACGAGATGCCATAGCAAGTTATGGGAAGAACAGTGGGCTGGAAGAAACGGGTGTGAGCAACCCAACCAGGTGTTTACTCACCTAGCCACGAACCGCCACAAACCGTCCCCTAATGCGCCGGCGCTGATGCGCTTGACATGTCAATTAGTAGTTGCTAAGAACTACAATTTCAGAGGGAATTGTATTTTTTTCGGCCTACTTTATCGTATGTTGCATAATGCAAAGGTTTAAGTGGGGGAAAGGCTTTTTCTGACCAATTCGTTTCTGAGCGGCTTGGATTTAAAGATTCCCTACATCAACATACATTTTAAAAGATATTCAACCGAAATTCAACAATCAGTAAAAAAATCACTAAAACACGGCTAAGATACACAATACTAAGAGAAAGAGGGCACAATTATAATAATAATAATATCATAGTCCTAAAGGCCATCTTAATTAAAATACAATGTTCCAGCAGCTAAAATGACAAGTCATTGCACACTTATCAATGTTTTTAAAATCAGAAATTCAGGGAATTATTTCATAACCATAAACAATGTGCTGCTATTCAGGCGTTATGATGTCATTTCGTATTCATAGATATGAAAACGGTCACATTACGTGAAGTTTATTGTGTGTGCGCAGTTAAAATATTCACATGACATTGTACGACCAGCAGTGCTTTCAATTTCCCATCCATGACAATGGAATTTTGATGTGTGTGCATACACGGCTGGAACACAGTATCTCCTCAAAGTACATTTCTCTTTACAGAGCACTTGATTCGGATTACAAATGATATCTATATTGCAATTTAAGATATCACGTGTGGTTTCTTGTGTCATGCTGCCGTGGATTTTTGTGCATGATACCTACTTTGTATTTCGTAGATCTTTTGTGGGTTACCATAAAAGCGACAATATTGCTCCAAGAAAAGTTCTGCTTGAAGTTTATTCCAAAATGCCAAGCGCAGAGATGCAGCTCCAACTGCAAGTAATGAATATACTAACGTGGGTAGTTATAGACGAAAGTGTTTTGGGTAACATGGAGTTGCACCGGCATATCACAAGTGAGAGTGCTCTGCCCAACATCAATGGGTTCAGAGTTTGGTGATTCAGTTGTGGTTCTTACTTTTGCAGTAAGCAATCAGACATAGTGGCTTCCAAGATACTAGGAGCTCTATTACATCAAGTGAGCAGAGCAGAACACCTGGGGGTAGGCTGAGCTATCATCAGGCAGCTGGCTCCATGCAGATGAAAATAAAAATTAATTTTGCGCTTGGTAAAAATTCTAATGATAATATTACACATATTCAATATGATGGCGGAAAATCGTCTCTCCCTCAACGCATAGAAAACAGAACTCCTTCTTGTCTCCTCTCCTCTTCAGTATTCCTACAGTACCCACAAGTCCACCTCTCTAATTTTGGAACTCCTATTTAAAAAGAAATGTAAAGAACTTGGGTGTGATTCTTGAGTCTACCCTTTGAATGAAGGCTTAAGTCAATGCTGTCATTGGCACAGCAAATTGCCATCTCATGCTGTTGCTGCAGCTGCAACCTCCACTATTGGAAAATCGCTGAGCTACTCTCACTAGAGCAATACTCAACTCTCAAGCAGACTACTCTAATGCCTCATATGTCGGGGCACCAAGATAGGAGATTACTCTTCTTCAATGCTTGCAAACAACTGCTGCACAGATTGTAACAAACACACCAAGATGCATTCATATATCTACAGTACTTAGCAAACATCTGTGGCTTCCAGTAAAATCGTGTGTTACATTGAAACAACTTACTCTGGTTCACAAATCCACCTATGGGCCCTTACCTGCCTATATTAAACATGTCAAGGAAGTGTATACTCCAGCAAGGTAGATCTAGCTTTTCAGATCCAGGAAGGTAGATCTAGCTCTTCAGATCCAGGAAGGTAGATCTAGCTCTTCAGATCCAGGAAGGTAGATCTAGCTCTTCAGATCCAGCAAGGTAGATCTAGCTCTTTATATCCAGGAAGGTAGATCTAGTTCTTCAGATCCAGCAAGGTAGATCTAGCTCTTCAGATCCAGGAAGGTAGATCTAGCTCTTCAGATCCAGGAAGGTAGATCTAGCTCTTTGGATCCAGGAAGGTAGATCTAGCTCTTCAGATCCAGAAAGGTAGATCTAGCTCTTTGGATTCAGGAAGGTAGATCTAGCTCTTTGGATCCAGAATGGTAGATCTAGCTCTTCAGATCCAGGAAGGTAGATCTAGCTCTTCGGATCCAGGAAGGTAGATCTATCCCTTCGGATTCAGGAAGGTAGATCTAGCTCTTCAGATCCGGGAAGGTAGATCTAGCTCTTCGGATTCAGGAAGGTAGATCTAGCTCTTTGGATCCAGGACGGTAGATCTAGCTCTTTGGATCCAGGAAGGTAGATTTAGCTCTTTGGATCCAGGAAGGTAGATCTATCTCTTTGGTTCCAGGAAGGTAGATCAAGCTCTTTCGGATCCAGGAAGATAGATCTAGCTTTTTGGATCCAGGAATGTAGATCTAGCTCTTCAGATCCAGCAAGGTAGATCAAGCTCTTTAGATCCAGGAAGGTAGATCTAGATCCTTGGATCCAGGAAGGGAGATCTAGCTCTTCGGATTCAGGAAGGTAGATCTAGCTCTTTGGATCCAGGAAGGTAGATTAAGCTATTCAGATCCAGGAAGGTAGATATAGCTCTTTAGCTCCAGGAAGGTAGATCTAGCTCTTCAGATCCAGAAAGGTAGATCTAGATCTTTGTATCCAGGGAGGTAGATCTAGCACTTTTGGATCCAGGAAAGTAGATCTAGCTCTTCAGATCCAGGAAGGTAGATCTAGCTCTTTGGATCCAGGAAGTTAGATTTAGTTCTTCGTACCCCGGAAGATATATTTAGCTCTTTAGATCCAGGAAAGTAGATCACGCTCTTCAGATCCATGAAGGTAGATTTAGCTCTTTGGATCCAGGAAGGTACCCAGCTATTCAGATACAGGGAGGTAGATCTAGCTCTTTGGACCCAGGAAGGTAGATCTAGCTCTTCAGATCCAGGAAGGTAGATCTACCTCTTTACATCCAAGAAGGTAGATCTAGCTATTCGGATCCAGGAAGGTAGATCTAGTTCTTTGGATCCAGGAATAAGATCTAGCTCTTCGGACCCAGGAAGGTAGATCTAGCTCTTTGGATCTACCTTCCATTTCAAGATTCAACCAAGCCAGAAGCCAAGGTCATGCAAGCCCACATCTCGAAGCTCAACGTTGGAATTTTCTAGCAGGCAGTCTGCATCATATGAAGAAGCTCCTCCCTTTCAGAAAACAAATCAAATCTCTTCTAATCGCCTCCCCTTCAGCATCGGTTGCCTCAAGGTCGAGCACTGAGACACCGTAGGGTAGAAGTGCCTTTCACCTACAAAATCCAAATACATTACGTAAGCCTGATGGTGTCGGAAGAGGCTCCCGCTGGTGGACACAGGTCCCCCAACAGGAGTCTCCTCAAGCCACTACCAGTAGACAAAGAGCAGGGTGGCAATATTAAGAGATTGTCAGGCCCCAGTGTAATGTCATACCTGTAATTAGACTCGGGCATGGCAGTCTGATAGTCTGTATGCTCAGTGGTCATTAGGGACTCAACAGACCAAAGTTAGACTCCACCCAGATAAACAGCAGCTATTGGAAGGGAGTTGGTTATGCTGACTCTCTCTCTCTCTCTATCTCTCCCTCTCTTTCTCTCTCTTGACAATTCCTGTGTGCAGGGTAGGGTGATCACTGAGCCAACATGCATCAGAGTGCACCGCACACTCTCTCTCCCTGAGGTGAAGGCATTTCTGTCCTATGGCCCATGGGACAGTTTGAGAGAAGGGCTTGGGAAGGTGGAAGACGTGGCTCACAATCCTTACTTCTGACCACCCTACTGGAGAGGGATTCTTTCTCTGCGATCCTTCTCTTTTCAGGCCTTTCCTCTGCATGTGTACAATTATCGGTATGACGTTACATTGACAGCCTTGTGTTTTTGTGAGTGTTTTGCTGAAAATGTACGGGTGAAAAAAACTCATCAAAAAATATGGGGCGCGGGTAAGGGGCTATAAGGTAGCGGTGTGTGGGGAATAGGGACTAGATAATATGGAAGGGGGGGATTGTGGGGGGAATCCCCCAAGTAAAATCAAAACAATTTAGATTCGTTTTTTCAGCAAATAAATTTGGCAAAAAAAGCACTGAAAAAAAACTTGGTGATCTAAGAACACAGAACCCATTTCTAATCTGCCTTAGTGAATGATCATTGTTGCATTACATTGCATTCGAAGCTCTCTGCCTCCACCTTAATTATTTGGTGTGACATCAGATAAACCCAACCAAGTCATGTAGCACATTATACACTCCTTACTCAAGTCATCTCCAAGGGGCCCAAATATGTTGAACCGTTTAAAAAAAACGAAGAAGAACATTAAAGGGGGAGACATAATTAAAACAATTTCATTTTTATAAGGATATTGCATTTACTGTTTCAATATCTTCAATCATAGGCCGTCACAGGGCGAACTTAAAGAGCAAACATGAACACACCACTTGTCGAACTCATATAAACATGGCATGCATTACTATTCCCTTTTACTCAACTGGCACAGTTTCTGAGGTCTGCACTCTAAGTGCAACTGTTATGATGGCTCATTTGCCAGCAGCCCAATGCTTCGCCTTATCTATCTTGCCTTTCATGTCTACACTAGGTCGGGAGCCAACCTAACCCTTGGCCTTTGACCTTCCTCTTCTATCTGGATTCACCGTTGCCTGTTGGGCCAGTAACTTAGCTTTCAAAATAGGAAATCCCTCAACGCATTGTGATTTTGTCAACCATTCCCTGGATTGACACGTTTCTAGGATGAGCGGGACAGTTCTTGCAAAACTTGAACCACCCATGTTTTGAGAGGCTCGAGTCCCGTGACCTTTAACATCTTCCCCAGAGGTCCATCTGGGGCAGGTAGAGTTCCCCCAGGTATTCCAAAGTAGGGTCCCTGTGAGGGAGAGCAGGCTTCTGCTATCTCCAATAGGGCCAAATAACATGTCCTACTTCCCTACAGGGCCTGGTAGATTAACATGACCCTGCAGGCAGTGAGGCATGTTAGACTTTTCTTCTATTTCCAGTGATCTTGCTCTGAAAATCGAAAAAAAGTTTTAGAGGGTCTGGGAAATGCTGGTTGTGCTGTAGGGCGTGCACGAGGGGACAATTGGTGCCTTGCAAGAGTCAGGAACCAGTTCACACCTCTGAAAGTTTCTCACAGAATTTCACCAAACCTTTGACTGACTGACCTGCAAAATTCCACTAATCACTTTAAAGGGAGGTCACCCACTCTTACTCTCAACCCCAGACTTCTTACCCAGTGGGAACCACTTGCACTGTGGTCTGGTGCCCAGAAGTGTGTTCACGGCTGTAAGTGGACCTGGGCTAGCAGGTACTCAGTCCTGGCAATCTCCAAAAATTGCCCCGGTGTCGAAGCTCTCCTAGGGCTGCCTGAACTGACTTCCCCAGACCTGCCCTTCTAATGCTCTAAAGTAAATGAAAAGATGCTGAGTGACAATACTGCTGTTTTCCAGTAGATGTCATTATCATCCATGTTAAGCTTCGCACCATCAGTCACAGACATTTGGAATAAGAGGATTTGCTTTCTAAAATTGAGGGGCAAAGGAAGATATTACATGGGTTGTGTTATTTTCTGGGATATATACCACGCCATGCGCATGGTCTCCAAGTGCCTTCATGAATGTGAAAAAGAGGTGGAAAAGGTTGTTTTAGAGGGACAAGGAAAATGCAAGATAGCTTTGCTGTTGTGCTAATGCCTGCAGACCAGAAGTCCCCTGAATGCTGCACGTGGGTCTCTTTCTAGCTGGTATTTGTTTGAGGCTGCAGATGCGTTTGTTTCGAGGGCGGAGCCTTATGAGTCCATGGTTCTAGGATGCATTGGGTGGTTGGTAACTTGGCTGAAGAGGTTGTGTGGTTCGAAATGTGATGGGAGGGATCTTTGGCGTGCTGGGTCCCGGTGGCGTAGCTGCTGTTTGCATAGTATGTTACAGAGTAGAAGATTGAATATGCTAAATGGGGCTAAGCAGAGGACTCAGTGGTTTGCCTTTGCATAATGGATTCTGGACAGCAGCAGAGATGTGATGCTGTGTATCCTGTGTGGGAAGGTGAGGACGTGCATGGGTATTCTGCCTGATTGAGCGTAGGTGGTAGCAACATTCTTTACCAGTGCATTTATTTATAGCTCAGGAGTAAGTCCATTCTTCTTAGCAATCCCAAGGTTCTTGACCACATATGGGATTTCCGGGCAGGTGGCCATTTCTGTAGGCCAGGCTAATGGTGCATGTGGTACCAGGTGGTAAGGAATGACGATGATTTCAATCTTGTTTGGGTTTAGTTTAGGATCGTTAAAGGTTACCTGCACGTTTTGGTATTTTGGATATATTTGGCATTTATAGAGCGCTTTATTGCAAAGGGCTGTAGAAAAAAGTTCCAGTGCATTAAAACATGAAGAAAGATTCAATTACAAACATTTTCAAGGAGAGAACTAGGGCTGGAGAAGATAGTTCCTTAGAGAAGTACGTAAGGAAGAGTAGGAAGTAGTAGAACGTAGGGGGAAAAGGGGAGAGTTCCATTGGTGTGGGGCAAGAAGAGAAAACAGACGGAATCGGGATAGGGTCCTTGGAGGGCGAAGGACAGATAATAGAAACTGAGATTGAGAATGAAGGGAGGGAGTGGGGACATAGAAGGAGACCAAGGATGACAATTAACTGGGAGCAAGACCATAGAGGCATTTGAACACAATAGAAAGAAAACTAAATTTGAGCCGAGAGGCTTGTGTATAGGTGCCATATCATATCATATCTTAGTGGTGGCAGCAAAGAAGAGAACTCCAGTTTTAGATGAGTTCAGGACAAGGGGGTGGTCTGTCATCCAGGACTTGATTTCAAGGAAACAGGAAGTTAAATCATTGTGGATAGCCAGAGTGAACGAAGAGAAGGAGAGAAAAAGTTGTGTGTCATCAGCATAAAAATGGTGAGAAATCCCAAAGGATGAGATAATTGCAGCAATAGGAGAAGTATGAAAAAAGAAGAGAAAGGGGACAAGAACAGAGCCTTGGGTGATGCCATGAAGAAGAGGAAAGGTTTCAGAGGAGGAACCAGCCCAGGAAACAGAGAAAGTATGGCCAGAGAGACAAGAACCAAACCAAGCAAGGACAGAGTCAGCACACCCAAAAGAAAACAGCAAAGAAAGAGCAAAGTGTGATCAAGAGTGGCAAATGCAGCGAACAAGTCTAAAAGTATAAGAAGAGACGAGTGCTTGGTGGAACGGGCAGAGAGCAATAAATCGCAAACACAGGGAAGAGCAGTTTCAGTTGAGTGACAAGGACGGAAGCCAGACTGGAGAGAAGGAAGGATAGAATTATCATTAACAGAAGTAGATACACTAATCGTTCAAGCACTTTTGAGAGGTGGGGAGGATAGCTCAGCGGCAGCGTGCGCATGTTGGAAGCAAGACGACACGAAGCAACAACAGGTTCGATCCCCGGGTCCGCGCTTAGAAACCTCTGGGTTTTTAAGCGCGTTATAAATACGTAACTAAGAAAAACAAACAATTCCTGTAACAGCGCCTCGATGCCTGCGGGCTGTATGAGCGCTTTATAAATGTAAAATAAATAAATAAATAAAGAGAAATTGGATAGAAAATAGAAGGAAGAGAGGGGTCAAGGGATGGTTTCTGCAGAATAGGGAGAATAGAAGCATGCTTAAAGCAAGAAGGACAGAAGGACAGATCGATGTGAAAAGAGAGGTATTAGGGAGAGTGGTAAAATAGGAAACAAGAGAAGGATACACTTTAGGTATTAGAGAAGTGGGAATAGGATCAGAAGGTGAACCAGTGGGATGGGAATCAGAAGAGAATAGGTCTCCAACTTAGTAATGGGGGAAAAGGAAGGGATTTGTGAGGTGGGGGAAGAAAAGACAGAGGAAAAGGCTTAAGGAACAATAGCAGCACCACCAAGAGAAGCAACTTTAGTAGAAAAATACATTGCAAAATCAGAAGCAGTGAGAGTAGAATGAAGGGAATGATCAGGGGTAGGAGGTGTAAGCAGACGAGAAAGAGATTGAAAAAGACGCCGCAGTGAGCAGACCGGGCATGCAGAAGGTCAGAGTAATAAGCACGCTTAGCTGCAAGAAGAGCTTCAACATAGAGAGAAAGATAGGATGAGAAAGAGTGGGACTCAAACTCGGAGAAGGTCTTGCGCCAGCGACGCTCCAGACGACGAAGGACTCGCCGCATTGAGGGGAGATGGGAAGAGAGACAAGGTTGAGGGGGTTTGCGAGAGGGAGAGAAGGAAGAGGCTGGATATCAAGAGAGGAGGAAAGAGAAGAGGAGAGAGAAGTTGCAGCATCGTCAGCAGAGGGGGCAGAGCATGCAGAATGAGACGGTAGAGCAGAAATGCAGGATGGAACAAATGAAGGAGTATAGAAAGCACAGAGATTGCGACGGAAGTAGGTGGTTGCTTTGGAACGAGCTAGATAAGGTAGAATAGGAGGAGGACAAATAGAGAAAGAAAGAAGATTATGGTCGGACGGATATATAGGCAAAGCAGAAACAGGAGAGCTCAATAATGAGACGAACATAAGATCCAGACTAGAGCCAGAAACGTGGGAAGGGGGAGTGGACAGAGCAGAGAGGTGGTCAAAATCAAGGGTAGCGGGAAATGGAAGTGAAGAATGAATGGAAGAAAGATGGAGATTGAAGTCGCCCGAGAGTATGAGTGGGGTGGAAGAAGGTAGAACCGCAGAAAGTACCAGCCGAGCCCAGAGGGCGATACCCAAGTAGAAAAGTAAGAGAATATGCTTTTACGAAGGTAGTTTAGGAATATTCAAAAGAGGGAAAAGTAAGCAGAGAAAGTGAAAGAGAGGTAACAAAAGATGAGGAATAGAAAATGCCCGTACCACCTCCATGTGCCACAGGACGAGGAGTGTGCACTAAAGCAGTGGTAGAAGTTGAAAGAAAGGCAGGAACCGAGCTATTGGAAGATGAGAGCCAAGTTTCAGTAATACACATGAAATGAAGATTTAGATGGAGAATAACATCAAGAACTGAATGGGATTTATTACACAGCGAGCAAACATTCCAAAGAGCTAGATTGACAGGAGCTAGACAATTCTTTTTCCGCATTCTCCTAGATGTACCAGACCTATCTGGGTACCGCAGTTGGCCAACATCTTGCATCATGGTGCCGATTGCTCTTCCACCCTGACTAATGCAAGGTAGACTCCGATCAACACAGCCCGCACGCACCACTGGCGGATCCAGACTCCAAGCGCTGGGTGCAACTCCACCAGCTTAGTCTCAAACACGTGTCCATTGCTCTCTGAATCGCCATCGTTTTCGCCCTATTCTCTTTTCCAATTTGCAGGTGGCCCACCCAAATGTGACCTTGGCCTGGCACAGAAGATACAGGGTGCTGTTCAGCCCCATGCCACCCTATTGCAGGCACCTCTCCACTACCCTGGTACCTGCCACTTAGCACCTGGAGGTCACTGCATCTTTAACTCTTAGATGCGTTCTAGGCAGTGCTGTAGCGCTTTCACTGCATGGTGGCACTTGTCAGACACAAAGACACCTTGCCACCACCTTGGCCGGCTATCCTACCGTATTAGTGGCCAGCACTGCCCTATGGAGGCTGCCTTCATTCTTTGCATTGAACCCCAGTCCAGATGCCAATCTGTTGGCACATTGAGTGCTCACTTTTTCCCCCTCCAGAGAAGCATCCTGGAGTACTGCCTCCTGCACCAGACAATGCTCTTTGGGTAGGAGTTGAAGGCTTGGTTACTCGAGAAGACCAGGCAGTTCGCAGCCACCATTGGAGGTGCCTGACTCTAAAGAAGTTCTCACCTCAGAGAGTGATGGGCTAATATATGAAGTGACGAAAAAAGTAGGGCAAAATAAAAAGCGAAACCTTTTCACATATGCCAAATTAAAGTGTCGAAAAATAAAACCAGGCAAGTATATGAAGTATTAGCTTGGATAGTGTTGCGTGAGTAAGAGAATGACAGGCAGGTAAGAGGCATTAACAAGCATATAGGAAACACCAGGGCAGGGTTCCCTGTCCATGCTCCATCAACTGATCAATTTGGTAAAGAATACTGCAGCAAAAAGGTAAGAATTGACCATTTTCAATCAAATTAAATGAATATGGTTTCAATGCTGGGGGGTGGAATTGGGGCTGTTTTGCCGCGGCAGAAATAACCGCGACGGAAATGACCGAATGAGAAATGTACGTAATGCAAAATTGCTCGTACATTTCCCAATCGGTCATTCAAGGTAAAACAACCCCAAATATAAAGAAACCCTAACCCCCCTCCTACACCTCTCCTCCGCCCACACCCGCATTCCCCTACTTACTTTTCCTTCAGTCTCGCTGGTCCGTGCAACACCAGTTCCCTTTCACTTCTGCGATCGTGAACCGCGCGCAGGGTCCTTCTTTAAAAATGTTTCTTCCCTTGAGTCAGCTGCAGGGGTGTCCCCGCAACCCCTGCTCGCCATACTGTATAGTATAGTGAGTGGGGTGTTGCGGAGGACACCCACGCAGCCCCGCAGCCTTTGTGTTTCTTTTTTTTACCTACCCCACTAAAAGACCTAATATACATACCACAAAAAGTTCAAACTACCAAAAGTTAAATTATAGATAAGATAAGGGTAGATAAATTGGATTCGGTCCTTTTGGCCGAATCTGACGGGCGTGGCCAACAGGCATTGGATGAGGATGTGATACTCTGTTGCAGCCTCTGCCGCCCGAGTAATCCTGCACTTATCCTGCTGCCAGATTCCCGTTACTGTCACAATTGCTAGGCCGCGGGACCAGAGTGCCTGGCACTTCAGACAGGGGGGCCATAGCACTTCCAGGACAGGAATTATCCCACAAAACTCAGGCGATTCCCAGACCGATGGTGCGTGCTGGCACCAACAAGATGTCCGCCACCCTTCTTGGCTGTTGAAAAAGACTGCGTTGCAGCTACGGACTTGAAGCTGTTGAGGTCCCAGTTCTCGTCCGGACCGGGGGATGCCTGCCGTGCAATTGATAACTGACTGAAGCTGAGGTGTGGAAGCCGTCCAGGGCAAGTGAACTGGCCCTGGAAGCACGTTGCAGAAGTTAAGGCAGCAGGGTCAAGGGAGCTTGCCCCCCGGGGTAGCGCTGCCTGCAGAGGGGCCGGAGAGAGGACTATGCATGAGAAGCTGCCCCACGGAGCAAGGGAGGTCCTGGCAAGGTGAAAGGTACATGCCCCAGGTGGGCTCACCTCGACTATGACCGGGGATACGCGAAGAGCACACTGAAGGTGGAGAGAGCCTGCGATGGCTAAGAATAGCCCCCAGAGCATGGGCCAGAGAGGGTGGTCATGCCGGAGTGCAATGCATAACAAGGGAGGAGATGACAAGCCGCTTGGCCATCCTTGGCCCTTGTGAGAAGCAGAGATCTCAACAACGACACCCAGGCCCTGGATGATTCCTTGGAAGAGGTTAGATCTCTAAATTGTACAAAGAACTTGCAGAGACCATGGTAAAGTGGTGCCTTCTGGGACTGCCATTTACAACAGACAGGCCGCAGAGACCGGAGTTTCAGGCGCATACCAGAGGGCAGCCCTGTAAGAGCTGATTACACTTAGCCCCGCACAGTCCAGTGTCATCACCCCCTCACTCCGAGAGTAATCAACACAAAGCAGACCGAACAAGGCACCTGTTGGATGCCTGAAGTTACACCACCCGGCTCCTTGGACACACAGCTGATAGCGAGCCCCAGAGGGAGCAACAGATAGACAGCTACGCAAGGGGATTCAGTTTCCGACCATTATCACCCCTCCCTACCTAAAACTCTTGCCTGATAAGAAAGAGGGCTGTACACCATAATTGGGGCAAGGGACAGCAGTCACAAATGGACAAATACACAACCTCCATGAACAGCTCCCAGACCCTGGCAAACGCAGAATCACCCACATCGAAAATGGACCCCATCTCAGGTCTGGAGAATAAACTCATGGACATCCTGCTGGCGGTGCAAAACTCTAGATTAGCTTTGGAACAAAAAATAGGCACGATTGGTGAAGAACTGATTCTCATCCACACCGACATGCACAACCTAGCAGAGAAAAGGAAAGTAATGGATATTAGGGTCACCACTTTGGATGGAGACATACAGGTGCTTAAAAAACAAGTCACAGCGCTGTTTCAAATGACCAAAACTTTGGAAGCATGGATGGAAAAAGCAGAAAGATGCTTGCGGAGAAACAATTTGTGCAGAATTGGCTTACCAAAGGGGGAAGAGGGCGACTCCATGGAATTGTTTTTGAAATCATAGTTACAGAACAAACTGGGCTCTAAAGTCATTTCATAGTGGTTCGCAGTGGAACGGGCTCCACATAAAGACCCACTGGTGGCCCAACCCAGGGGGTGGTGGCTAGAATCTTTAAACACAGGGAGCGTAACTCACTTCAACAACTGGACAGACACCAAGGTCGGATTTGAGTGGCCAATGGTTCAGCCATGTAATGATTTTTCTGGACTACACAAGACATGTACAACAACTCAGACAGTCCTTTGAAGAAATAAAATGCATTTTACAAGAAGATGGCCTGAAATATATGGTACTCTACCCAGCAAGGTTAAAAATCATTGAAGGCGAGAAGCAGTGGTTGTGAACATCCCCTGAGGAAACATGGGAGTGGTGGAAAACAGAAGGAAATTGGTCTACCACCATGTCTAAGGACCAAAGGAGGTGCAGAACATCGGAACAACTAAAACCCAGGGGCCATCCAGAGCAGAGACCAGGGAGGTATGAACCAGAGGTCCCAGCAGGGGAACGGATCACAGTATCGGTGGACAGCAGCCTACAGCTAACGGAGAAGATGGGAGAGGGGCGATGGAGGCGGGTGAGGTTGTCAACGAACAATCTAGATCTAGGAGTCCAACTACAGGCCAGAGCTGAGGTGATCGAATGGGAACATACACATTGGAACATGGCCGGCAGGAGAGACTTTGGAGGTCCGCCCTATGGACAATGCCTAAAACAGATGTTGGACCCTCAGACCCCTGGCGCGAGACAGCGATGGAACCCACCCCCTTGGGGGTGCGAACACCCACCAAATGCCCAAGTTGTAAGTATTCGCTTCGGGGCACCCTGCAGTTTAAGGGTGGCACCGTGTTCTTCAAAGTTATTGGTTCGGGAAGGGATGGAAGGGGTTGGTGGCAGGTATTGGGGGAGTAGGAAGGGGGAGAGTTATGACCTGAGCCAGTATTGCCAGAGGGACAGTATTCCTTTGCAATAATGTACATGATTGGGATTCGGGAGACAGGCAGAGTCATCCAACGATGGGGATTGTTACAATACTAGATACCTTACGTTTTATTTGTTTTCTCAAAACAGTGGATTTACCACACCTTTTTGTTAAAAAGTAGAAAAGTAAGTCTTTCATGCAATTATTAATTTATTTCTCCATTGTTTCATGTGGACTCATAGTCCCAATTGTGGTCTGCTGACACGTGTTTCGACCGCGTGGGTCTTTATCAAGGCAGGTGGTATGGAATAGATGCCCCAAGTGGGGTAGGGTGGTGATGAGAAAACAAATAAAACGTACGCTATTCAGGATAAACCCCCAAACTTCCAACAAAGGAGGTGTAGGCTTCACCTCAAACCCATCCTGTGACCTAGTGGAAATATCAAATTAGGACACCTCATTAATCGTCGGAGCTTAGCAAGGACGGTTCAATATCTAGGGCCCAATCAAGAATAACATTTCAATAACATGAAATGTGAGGGGAATGGGCCAAGCTACTAAGAGGAGAGACATATTGGGGTCACTAAAAAGAAGGGGCATACATATAGCTTGTTTACAGGAGACACACTTAACGATTGCCGAGCTGAAAAAAACATAAGGCAAGTTGGGGGGGCAAGCTACATGGCACCTACTTCTCTTCTTTCTCCAGGGTAGTCCTAATATGGATAACAAGGGGGATCCCATTCAGATGTCCAATGCTATTCGGGATGAGGAAGGATGGACCCTGATCCCAAGGACTCCTTGGAGGGCAAGGAGGTATGCCTAGTGAATTAATATGCTCCCAATAGTTACACAGACAAATATTTCCCAGTAGTGGTGCGATTGATGGTTGGACATAGCTAAAGGGAGGTAGTATTGGGTGGAGACTTCAACTGTCTGCGGGACCCACACTTAGACAAAACGGGACCCACCGTGACCCTCAGGATGTTATCCTTGAAGTCACTAAATCAATGCAACTTAATTGGCCTATGGCGAGAGTAAAGGGAAGATGACAGGGGGTGCTGATTCTACTTGCACCTGCACTGCACACATTCTCATATAGATTCTAACTTAGTGGGAAGGGATCCATTTCAGAGAAGCTACTTACCTGGGGAAGGTGTTCCCTGATCATGCTCCACTGCAGGTCACTATGACAAGGGGGAGGAAACGAAGGGCGATGCCCGCGTGGAGGCTTAGAGTGGAGACATTGAAGGACGACCTCTATAGAGAGGAGATTGGTATTGCCATAGTGGAATACTTTGAATGAAATGAAATGTCAGTGGACAACTTTTGTATAATCTGGGAGGCATTCAAGGTCATATGGGGAAAATGTCTCGCCACCACCCACAGGATTATTCTGAGCTGCAGTATAACTTAAACAACTCAGAGACACAGGTGATGCATCTGGAGGGCGAATTGGCCAAGTGACCTGCATGTGGGGCAGAACTCCTAGCGGAACGGGCTCAAGCAGAGGAGTGGTTAGGGAAACATGATCAGATACACAGAGAGGGTGGGAAAGCAGGTCGACTACTAGCTTGGCTCTTGCATAGGGAAGAACCAAGGGTTATGATCACCCAGATATGTTCCAAGGAGGGTGTGCTAGTCACAACACAAGGTATTAATGGGGTCTTTCACGACTACTATCTCAAATTATACAAATGCAGGGACACACCAGATGCAGAAGATATGAGGGATGCTCTGGATCAGACGTGACTAAGGTAATTGACCGCCACAATGGCGGACGAAATAGAGGGTCTGATTACAGAAGTAGAGATCAGGGTAGCTATAGACTACTTAGTATCGGGAAAAATGCCAGGGGAGAGGGTTTCCCAGCGGAATTTTACTACGCAACCTACTCCAATTTTTTAGTCCCCAAACTGAAAAGACTCTACAATTATACCTTCCAGATCCATAAGAGAAGCAATAATAGTGGTATTACTAAAACCTGGTTTCACCCGATTTCTCTATTGAATTTGGGCGCAAAAATCTTGGCACAGTAATAGTGAATAGACTACTAAGACAGACCTCACACCTGGTCCATCACGATCAATGTGGCTGTGTATGGGGGAGGAACTCCACTATGAACTTGAGACAAGTTTAACATGTGACAGAGAGGGTGGAAAACGAAGTGCTGGAACTAGCGGCTACCTCATTGGACGCAGCCAAAGATTTTGATTCAACGGAATGGGGATGGCTCATCCAAGTACCAGAGAGGGTTGGATTGTGCCCGAACATGCGATCATGGATTCACCTGTTATACAGAACTCTGCTGGTGAGGAAGAAAACCAGCAAGGAGATATCTCCTAGGTGGCAACTGGGAAGGGGCACACAGCAAGGCTGTCCCCCGTCCCCCATATTATTTGCGTTGTCGATGGAACCCCTGGCAATTACATTTGGGGACCAATTTAGTGACGCAGGCGGACGGCCAGTCACATGTGATTCCCTTACACACGGATGATGCCATTCTCTACGTGAAGAACCCAGGCTTGCATTTCCCATACATGTTGGACATACTTGGATGTATAGGCTCCCTATCAGGCTACAGGATAAACACAGAGAAGTCGGTAATCTTCCCATTGGGGGCCCTTAAGGCCCAAAGAACTCTGGTTCTTCACCCTAATTTGTCGGTAAGGACCAAACGACATGCAATAAAATGACCCCAATTGAAGGCGAAGGATAAAAGGGAAAGGGACTTGAGGGAAGCGATTGATGAGAAGCTTTGGAATAAGATCTGCTCGTGGGTCAGTAATATCCAGTCTACATCATATGATAAATAAAGACAACACAGATACATGGCCGAGATCTGGGAGGGATTCTGCTGCGTGTCGGCATACGGTTTGGGAGTGTCTGGTCATAGACCGCTTCTGGCATGGGTTACTGGGTAGACAGCTGGAACGAACACCCAAGGTCTTCTTGCTAGGGGTTCTCCCGGGGGGCAAAAGGAGGAAGCATATGAACAAGGTGGCTCGTCTTTTCCTGGTGTTGGCGAGACGCCACATGGCCAGCTCATGGAAGCGCCCCAAGGGGCCCTTGCTCGGTCAATGGGCCCAGGACCTACTGAAATGGGCGACGGCAGAAAAGGCAATTGTACATGAACAAAAAACAGATAACGAATCGGACGTCCAAGAAACATCTCCGGGTGACCTACCTCCCTGATGGAACGAACACTCAACCAACTCAACCAACATTTATAGACTATACACCAGACATGGTAGGTCATGGGAATGCCCAACATATTTACTTGTGTATATCATTGCACTAAATGGAAAGGAATAAAGATGGTACAATTACGGGCCAAACTTGGAATGAGAAGGGAGAGAGAGGGAGGGCAAGAGTTGGGGCGTGGGGGTTATGTGGCACTTGGGATCGCAGAGTTGGGGTGAAACAGGGGGAGACGGGGTAGTTGGGATTGCTTGTTTGTTATTAAGTTTATTGAAAATATGAATGACTTTTTTTTTTAAATTAATACGGTTTCACTTCATTTTTACTCCAGGTATAATTCATTTAATAAAAAGCTAACATTTTAGCTATAAACTGGTCTCTATTAAGGTAAACGCTCTTATGTTGCGCTATAGTAGGTCAGAGATCTGCCAGCACCAGACAGAATGTCATTTCACAATAGAGGCTAGTGACCACATTATGTGGTCCCAGATTGGTAAGAGAGGCTAATGACCACATTATGGGGTCCCAGATTGGCAAGAGAGGCTAGTGACCCCACTATGTGGTCCCAGATTGGCAAGAGAGGCTAGGGACCGCAGTATGTGGTCCCAGATTGGCGAGAGAGGCTAGTGACCACATAATGTGGTCCCGGATCGGCACGAGAGGCTAGAGACCACATTATGTGGTCCCAGAATGGTAAGAGAGGCTAGTGGCCACATTATGTGGTCCCAGATTGGTAAGAGAGGCTAGTGACCACATTATGGGGTCCCAGATTGGCAAGAGAGGCTAGTGACCCCACTATGTGGTCCCAGATTGGCAAGAGAGGCTAGGGACCGCAGTATGTGGTCCCAGATTGGCGAGAGAGGCTAGTGACCACATAATGTGGTCCCGGATCGGCACGAGAGGCTAGAGACCACATTATGTGGTCCCAGAATGGTAAGAGAGGCTAGTGGCCACATTATGTGGTCCCAGATTGGTGAGGGAGGCTAGTGACAACATTATTTGTTCCCGGATTGATGAGAGAGGCTAGTGATACAGTATGTGGTCCTGGATGGGCGAGAGAGGCTAGTGACCACATTATGTGGTCCCAGATTGGCAAGAGAGGCTAGTGAACACATTTTGTGGTCCCGGATTGGCGAGAGAGGCTAGTGACCACACTATGTGGTCCAGGATTGGCGAGAGAGGCTAGTCTATGTGGTCCTGGATTGGCAACAGAGGCTAGTGACCACATTTTGGGGTCCCGGATTGGCAAGAGAGGCTAGTGACCACATTTTGTAGTCCCAGATTGGCAAGAGAGGCTAGTGACCATACTATGTGGTCCTGAATTGGTGAGAGTGGCTAGTCTATGTGGTCCCAGGTTGGCGAGATAGGCCATATACATTCAGAGCCATTTGATATCATGCACAGAATACCTCAGTCTTTGCCTGTGTATCTCATCGCAGACACAAACGAGGGAGGCCTAAAGAGTGATATTCTGGATCCAATAACATGAAGTTTAAAACCATGTTCCAAACACACTCATGCTTACCATATAAAAGTAACATTTGCTGTTGTAAAATACATTAAAGAACATCACGTTTAACAAAAAAAAAGCATTAGTCCTGTTCATCAGTTGACTAGTCTTGTTTAGATTGTGAAATTAAATACGCTAATGTATGCTCTCACTAATTTACATTTCAAAAGATGAAGGGTTCCTGGAAAACGACAGGGAAGACACAGGTGTGTGCAACTCATTTACAGGGCTTGCAGTAAATATTGATGTTACTAAAGAGGGTTCAAATCATGTTCCTTATGCATATTGGCACTTCATGTCTATAGAAAAAAACAATGTTTATTTGTTCTTTCCTGCATTTAAAAGCACTAAAAAACATGTCACTCCGGAAATCAAAATCAATCAATGCAAATATCAACATATTCCTCTAGGTGTCCGACTGAACGTATTATTCTTTCGTCTGTCTCTTTCTACATCTATCCGTCATCAAACCCATCCATCGTCCATCCGCAAACTCATCCAACCATTTTCTCATCAATCCATCCGTCTTACTTTTTATTCATGCACTCATCTATGTATCCATTCATCTGACTTCTCATTCATACATTCTTCCATACACCCAACCATCTAGATGCTCATCTGCCCATCCATTCTTCCATCCATCCACACATCCATCCATCCATATTTTGATCTCTCCATCCATCTGAGTTTTCATTCATATTCATCTATACATCCATCCTTTTGACTTCTCATGTCTGTCCTCCTATGCACCCATCTGGCTGCCTATGCATCCATCTGTGCATCCGTCCGTCCGTCCGTCCGTCCGTTCGTTCGTTCGTTCGTTCGTTCATTCGTTCGTTCGTTCATTCATTAATTCATCCATCCATCTGACTATCCTTTCATTCATTCATTCATTCATTCATTCATTCATTCATTCATTCATTCATTCATTCATTCGTCTGACTGTCCTTCCATCCATCCATCAATCCATCCGGCCATCCGTCTGGCCGCCCATCCATCCATCCATCCATCCATCCATCCATCCATCCATCCATCCATCCATCCATCCATCCAACCATCCATCCATATATCTATCCATCCATCCACAAATCCATCCAACTATTTTCTCATCAATCCATCCATCTTACATTTCATTCATGCAATCATCCTTACATCCATCCTTCTGACTTCTCATTCAGACCTTCATCTATACACCCAACCATCTGCATGCTCATCTGCCCATCCATCCATCCATCCATCCATCCATCCATCCATCCATCCATCCATCCATCCATCCATCCATCCATCCATCCATCCATCCATCCATCCATCCATCCATCCATCCATCCATCCATCCATCCATCCATCCATCCAACTGGAGGGCCCATTGAGCATCCTTGCATGATGCTGACACCAGCCAAGAGGTATCTAATGGTTGACTCCTTTTGGAAGGTCTTTGGAATGCGTAAATCCTTCCGGCAAAGCTTTATGGGAAACAATGTCACCTACCTGTTGGTTAGCGGCCCTATGAAGGGATTGGTGAGGAGCTGGACGGTGGCCTTCGAGGCAAACAATAGCCCCACGCGGACATTTTCATTCAGTAGATCAGAATCCGCCTTGGGGCAGTCAGATGGAACACTGGTGGCATTCGGGGTTGGTGGCCGGCTGGGGGCTGGATTGGGCCCTCTCAACGTCATCTCCTCTGTGACATTTCCGGTTGCAAAGGTTGAGTTGTCGTAATAGGAGTATATGCTTTGGAAGTTGCTGATGGTGGCAGTCATGGCAGCTTCCCCGGCCGGCCTCGGCGTCTGGAGCACCGTCTCATTGATCTCGTGCGTCATGCTGTACAGGTAGCTGGGAATGATGGGCACTGCAGAGGGAAAGAGGGGGCTGGTGAATAGTGGAACCTTGTTGCACAGCATTGCCCCCCCCATTAGAAAACTGCAATTGAGAGCCACGCCAACACAAGGGTGTCTGTACTGGGCAATGAAAAGATGGACAGTGGCAGAACCATTCCCAAAAAGACATGAACTCCCTGCATCCACTGTACCAACTTCCCATGTAGGCGGGAATGTTTTACTTGGCACTGTTGGCACATTCATTGTAGGCATAGGATTGTGGTACAATCATGAGACACCCATGTTGCTCTGAGAATTCAATTAATCACACCAATGCTCCATGGATCTCTTGCCCCAATCAGCACTTCCCTAATTGACGGTACGTTTCATGCATGAATCTATACTGTTGCCCATATGAGGCCAAGTGATGCCTAATTGACCTCCATTTATAATCATGAGTTTTTGACACTGCAGAGGCAACACCCAGCACTGGATCAAATAACTGTTTCCAAGCAGAAGGTCACATCAAAGATAAATACATAAATACATCATTTGAACACGTATCAATTTTGGTGACCTTTATTCACCCTACTCCTTTTCTTTCAAGAACTGACAGTGGGTCGAGTGGAGAGTAAATTAAATAAGATGCGACCTGGGCATGGTGTTGCATTGTGCCATGGGACCCAGTTCCCATCTCCACACCCCAGATGGAAACCTATGGCTGCTGTACTGTTATTTGAGGGTCTCCCCTATGCCTTGAAGGGTCACCAAGATTCAAATACTCTTACCTATGTTTGTGGGTTCGATATAGGATCCGTGCACTATTGACCACCCTAAATTTGAGATCTAATCGTGTTCTATGCCGGCAGCGGTCACCTTTTCCGCAAACCTACCCACTGAGGTTTGTAAATTATGAAGAAAAGATCAAAAATTAGAAAAGTTAACTCGTGCTCGGGATATTATGTTTCAACAAATAGATATTGTTAAGGGTAGTCCCAACAGTATACAAAAAACAGATAATTCCAATGGTGCGAAGGATTTATTCAATGGTATGTGCAGCCGACACGTGTTTCGCACGAGAAACAATTGTGCGATTGATCCCTAAACCCTAAATCTAACTATTTCAGGTGTTATAGAATCTTCCAAGCAAGTTTGCCGACTGGACATTGAAGCTAGAATCCTGCCGGGTGGCTACAATCAAATCTAAACTCATGCCGCGATTTGCGGTGGGAAACCATTGCCTGCTCACAGGCTTCCGACTACCCAGTCCGCACAACCTCAATTACCTATTCCGCTCAACCAAGTATCCTAATAGGGACACCCAGTCCCTCAAGGATTGATACTCCAATACTGGGAACAGGCCTTGAAAACGACTACGAGGTCGAAACATGTGTCGGCTGTACATACCATTGAATAAATCCTACGCACCTTTGGAATTATATGTTCTTTGTATACTGTTGGGACTACCCTTAACAATATCTATCTGTTGAAACATAATATCCCAAGCGCGAGTCAACCTTTCCAGGATTTCTGGGTCTCCCCGCCACCCTCCCCAGTATCTAGTTGTTAATATTTACAATGTAGTGCTGACATGTTGCAATGATGAAATCCATTTTTGAGGCGGGTACTGCAGGCCACCTTCAAATAAAGAGTAACCAAAGACAGCTGCTAAGGCAGGGCTATTGTATATGGCAGTGATGCGATTTGAAATGCAGCCTGAAAAAGATTAGGGATTTTTTGTGGAACATTGAATTGAATACTGTGCTCCAATGTAGATCCAATGACACAAGGAAATAGGCTCAGTCCATGGCAATGTCAGGTTAGATCTTTGAACACATTGGAGCAGCAGGAATAACATTTTAAATGGAACCCTCTTATTTCCATTTTTGATATCACTAGTGTAAGTGCCCAATTTATATGGCTGCTCTCAATTTGCAAGGATCTAGTAAACAACGTCTCGAGGACACGTGTAGATTATAATCACTCTCAATAGACTGCCATTCAAGTAAGGATGTTTTCAATGACATCTATGCTTTCTGTACATTCAGATTGGCTAAGAGGAGTTCTCAAATGGAATCCATGTGCTATTGTGGCGTTAATACCCCGGTCCATGGGCTGGAACCGGAGGCGGGGGGTAACGGGCCAGCAGCCAAAGTTAACGGCCCTAGTGAAGGGAGGGTAGTTAAAGAGGGCTCTGGGCTGTAACCCCCATTCGAGCCCTTGGAACAGGGTGTTAACACCATTGGTACCCCGGGGTGCGCGTGTCCCATTCAATGAATGAAAATACTGATCGAAAATGGCTACCATGGTTATAGAAGACCCTCTTCTATTACTATTACTATTGCGGCCGGAAAAGGTAGGAAGGATTAGCTAGGCCTTCAATGGGAACAGACACGTTTTTAATAGTTTCCTAAATGCTGGGTAACCCTTAGCTGCCCGCCAAGGCAACAGAAGACTATTCAAATGTTTTTGCGCTGCCACTGAAAAGCCACGGCCGCCCATCGTACTCTTTTGAAAATGGGGAATAGTCAAGAACAACCTGTCCGCAGAGCACAACGCTTGCAAGTGTTTGTGTTTACATGACGTATTCTGAAGATACCTGGCACCTTTGCCTTAAAGGGGCCGATGTACTAGGCACAGGGTCTTAAACTTAATTCTGGCATCCACTGGAAGCCAATGGAGTTTTCTAAGCAATGGGGCAGTATGAGCCAACTTAGGCGAGTTTGTTGCAAGCCGGGCGGCTGAGTTCTGTAAAACCTGCAAACAATGTACGTGACATTTGGGCTGCGCTAGCAATGTAGAGTTACAGTAGTCGAATGCTCCAGAAATGGACGCTGAAATCAACTGGCCCCAAACCTTCTGGGGTACATAAGTAAGAATTTCTGGAAGTATTTTCAATTTCATATGACCCGTGCTACATCTGGCCCTAACCTGAAGTGTCAGGGTTAAAGATTCCGATATTTATATGCACAGGTTTTTTACCGATGTAAATGGTACTGGAAAAGGACCAAGTTCCAAAGGCCAACAATCCATGGTTCAGAGAGATGCATGGAGATGATTGTTGCCTATGTGCTGCCTGGCTGCCCGTTGTTGCTCATTTTAGGGGCCTCCCTGCCACAATGAGCCTAGCCCATGGGTTGGTTCTCTGGCTTTATCAGGCTTATTTGTAACCTAGAAATAAATATTAAGGGAATGGAAACTGTGGAGAAACGCCTTTGTGATGATTAGTTAGAGGGTCTGTGTCTGTTATCAATGAGAGATAACATTATTTTTATTATTATTATTATTGTTTTTTTAATTGTTTTATTGGTCGATTATCTTTCAACTTTTAACATACATATGTGTAACATTCATTTCCAAACCCAAGCAGTTCATCAATGGAGCTGAGAAACTCATCCTCATCTTTAGTTTAAGATGGTATTTCGACTCTCAATAGTTCCTCCAGAAATGTCAGGGTGTCTATTGTTACACCAATTTTTGTAGCTGTTAGGAATCTCTCCCATAATTGGTTCTCACCAAATCATTCTAAGTCTGTCACAAAGGATGGCATTTCTTTGGCTCTTTGGTCATTTAACAGCAGATGTCTTGATATCCGTCTCTCTACAAAAGCGGCATGTTGCCTCCTGAACCGTTATTTATATCCTGAACTAAGTAGTTCTTTACATGCTAAGATATTTAGTCTGCATCGGAGGAGTACGTCTCTGTAATAGGGTGATGGAAATTTCATCAGGTATGCTGGCAGTTCGTTCACCTTACTCTGTTCCAAAATGATATTGATACACAGTTTGCTCTGATTTTTTAACTTTATAGTGTCCATCCAATCCCTCTCTAAAACCAGCCTTTTTGACTTGTCGGGATTACTTCTCAGAGTTTCTAGATCAATATTTAGATTGTCCAGTTGTTCTTTACACCGCTCTTTCCATCTTGACAGGTTTTTATTTTTGGTTGAATGGATCCCTTTTAGTATCTCGAAAGGTTCGGGAGAATCATCCATAACACATTTTCAAAAAAGGGAGCGTGATTTCCACAAAACAATTGACGCAGCCGACTGTAGTCTCAGCTCATATCTAATTACAGCTACAGGTACTGCATTCAGTAATCTTAAGACTTTTGCAAAAAGAAGGCTTCACATAGCTCCCAGGTTTTCCAAGATAAGTTCAATAGTGTCTCTGCCCCATATGTTATGACTGCAATTACCTTTTGTTTAAAGAAGATGGAAGTGGGACACAGGGAGAAAGTCCCATAGTGACAATGCAGAGCTTTTCCCTGACTTGTTAACTTTAGGAGTTTTTCCCTGATTAGTGAATATTGGCCAAGTTCGTTCATGTTCTTATTAATACATATTCCAAGATATTTAATGGTATCTGCTGATTCCAGTGAGTTATTTTCTATTTTCGAAATACATTTTTTTTTTTTTTTTTACAGTGTGCAGGTTGCATAATCATTACCTTTGATTTGCCAACATTTATCTTCATATCATTTGTATCTAAGTAGGTTTTAAATGCGTTTAACCATCTTTGGAGTCCGATTGCTGTTAGGTCTACAAAGACCAAATTGTCCGCATAAATAATCCATGGGATTTCTCCATCCTCGATCTTTGGAGGAAAGGCCCTGATTAATTTTTGAAACTCCATCAAATCTGCCTAATAAAGCACAAACAGGAATGGTGCAAGAGTGCATCCCTGTTTGATCCCCAACACGTACTTATCTTCTTTGATAGGAGCCATCTTAACAGAGCTGGATTTGAATTGTTGTATTAGAGTATAAAGCTTGTATTAGCTCCAATAGGTCTTTCGGGCATCCCCATCTCTTTAGTTTCGCCCAAAGTAATTCTCGGCTAATACCATCGAACGATTTTTCGAGGTCAATAAAACCGATATACACTTTGCTTCTGGTCTCCGGCATTTTTAATTTTTATCAGATTAAGAATAAACAGGTTTAAAGATGTACCAACACCACTGACAAAGGCGGTTTGTCGCTTGTCTGGGATCTTCGCTTTTTTTGCCCATATTTTCAGGCACATAGCAGTATTGATGCAAACAATTTACCCATCAAGTCCAATAGGACTACGGGCCTATAATTTTAAGGATCACTGCGGTCTCCTTTTTTAAAAATAGACACCATAACAGCATCTTTCCATGATGATGGAATGGTTTTGGTTTTCATGACTTGTCTAAACAGCGAAAAGATGAATTCTGCACATTTGTCTAGGTTTTCTTTGAGCACTTGATTGGAGACCCCATCGGGCCCCGCTGCCCTTGATGAACTGAGTTTCTTAATCATCCCAAGTATTTCAATGCAGTTGAATTCCATTGACCATGACTGACATGAAGTAGATATTCCTTGTTCTTCCATGCCCTCTTCATTAGCAAAGAGAGTGGAGTAGTGGGTAATCCATCGATCTTCTGATACCTGATTTGTTGCCACTGCCACTTGGAAGTCATTTCTGTTGTTAATGATGTCCCATAAGTAACATGGATTGCAGACGAGAATTGCTGCTAGCATTCTTTCAGCGTCTTGCTTTGGTCTATGGGCTCTTGTTGACTTCAGCCCAATTTTGTATACTTGTTTACACTTCCTAATTGCTTCATTTTTCCCTGGCATATCTCCATTTCATAGTCGCGATAGCTGGGATTGATATTCTTTCCTTTTTCCAACCAACTCTTTACTATGAGAATGATTTCTGTTTGGCCTTGCTGCCTTCATTGAATTTTGTTTTGTTCTAAAGTCCATCAGTAGCCAATCGTAATGAACAACCTCTGGGTTTTCATTCACTTGACGCCTGTATTTGTCTGTCAACTTGCCAACAATTTGATGTGTTTCCATGTATTGCCCGCGACAAAACAATAGTCCAGACAGGCGCTGTTTATACCAGAAAACCACGTGTCATCACCCCTCAAATCTCCTGTAATTGACTCATCTAACATCCTCATGGAGTGAATTTGTATTGCCTTCTTCCAGATTAGTTCTTTTTCACCTAGATGTTTATCATCTTTCTTTATTAATTTGATGTTAAGGTCACCACAGAGAATGATAAGCTGGTTTGGGTCTTCTATCATTGTTTCATCAATTTTCTCCATGATGCTGTCAATGAAGTCTTTATTTAATCATTTGTTCTTGCTCCAATAGAGATTTATTAGTAGTATCCTAGCTTTCTTATTTACAGTGCATAGTTTCATTGTCAAGATTTTTACAAGGGGATATGAGGTTAGATGTTCTATCGCCTGAAGTTCACTTGATAGTCTGACCATAATTAATAGCCCTGCATACGGGTGCCCAGTTTCACCTTTTCTGGTGGGATTTATGAATAGCTCATAGCCCTCACATATCGGCTTCTCCCGTATCCATGTTTCCTTGAGGCACACAATTTCATAGGATCCCAGGAATGTGTCCTCCCCTGTGTATAAATGTTGGAAGCCTCGGGTATTCCATGAGGCAATACGCAGATTAGTTTCTTGGGACTTATTTATGATCTATTGTTTTTTCTTAGTCACTAGTGCACTGGTAATCCATCACCAATCACCTCCATTTTGTGTTGTTCTTTGAAAGTTTGATTTCACTTTTCTGGTTGTGCTGGAATTATCAACAGTAAAACTGTACATATGGGCAACCTCTCTCCCCTTAATTTGAGGCCTGTTTACAATATTGGACTTGAGGTTTTCTTTCTCAACAGCAGGCTTCCCAACCTCGTCTACTTCCAAAAAATTCACCACTCGATGTTTTCCTGATGCCTTTTTCACCTAATGGGCTGAGGATTTAATCGAGGGTACGTCATGTTTTCTTATTTCCGTTAGATCATATCTCAATTTGGAGAATTTGTATTGCATTTCCAACAGAGAATTTTTGATAGTTTCAGTTCTCAAATGGAGGATTACTAAATCAAGTCTCTGTTCTTTAGGAAATTCCACAATAACAATATCCTTCGAGGAGACTGATCTTAATGTTGGAATCTGCCACAGAACACTCACAATTTAAAATTAATCCTTTTGACCTGTTTGAAATTTTCTCCAATTGAAGTATTATTTCATTTTCATTTCTTTTGACTTCTTTCTGTTTTGGGATACTAATCTTTTTAGGGACATTTCCTCCCTTCTTTCTGTTTCGAGGCGTTTTACTTGTTTCATTATTTTTCTTTGCATTTTCTTTCGCCATACAGTCTTTTCTTTTTTCATCAAGTGTTTAGAACTCCTCATCTGAGGTCGTTTAATCGAGTTCTTTGCACTCTTTATTCAATGGCCCCTTTCTTTCCTTTGCTATTGGTTCCAGGGCAGGGGTGCCGGTAGCAGTTCTCCTTTTCTTATTGCCGGCACGGTTCTAGTCTGGGCCTCAATTTGCTCCCAGTCCGCTGAATTAAAGCTATCTGAAGCGTCTTCTTCCCTGTGTTTTTCCAGGACTTCAATAAAATCACTTAGGCAAGCATCTGAGGTCAACAAGTCTTCCATTGAATCTTCAGATTGTAAATTGGCATCTGCAGTGCTCTCTTCTAATAGCTTTCCTTGCAGTACCAGCTCTTTTAGCACATTGAATGTCATTAAGTTTAGGAGGAGTTCTTATATTCCTTAAAAAGCCTCTTGAGCCTTGTTGTTTACAATTGCGAGCTTGATTTTTTGTTTTTTTCCTCCTTTTTAGTTCCATTTGAGTTTCCTGTGATTTAGGTATTTCAATTCCTCCCTGAAAAATTGAGAAATGTTATTTTGAGGGATTTATTTCATCAATATCAATTGCCAAACTCATTTGAGCTGGTGCCTTTTTTTGTCTCGTCTGCAACAAGTTGCAGTAAGTATTTTTTATTCTTGGATAGTTGAAGGGGACCTTTCTTACTTTCAGGTATGATTGACTTGGGGTCATCCATCATAGCCCCCCTTTTGTTCTTAACATGGGGATGCACTTCCAAATCCCAAGAGGGGACTTTTGCTGCTAAAGTACTTTTATCTACACGCTTGGGGTGTTCCTGATCAAATTGTGGAAGACTCCTCATCCACTTACAGTCTTCAAGGACCACTTCCATCAAAAGGGACTTGTCATTTGCCTCGCTTCTGACAAGGTCCCCAAGTCAATTTTGTCATAGCTTTGTTTGCTCCGCTTCACTTTCCAGTGAACTCTCCATTGTTTTTGTGAACCTCTCCGGGTTTGTAATCTGCTCCTTAGATTTTAGATTAGCCATTAGTAGGTCTTGCAATGACTCATTCATTGTTTCATATAGCTTTAGAAATGGCGCAACTGCTATTGTAAGACCTTCCATCACTGTAGTTTGCAGATGTGAGGTGGTATCCAGCCTCTCTTTTCTGTATACTTCCTCCCATCTAGGGAATAAGATGTCATTTAGGCTTGCATCAATTATTGTTCGAAATTCCTGCACTTTCTCCAAATTAGGCACTAGTTAAGTTTGTGGATCCGCTTTATTGGTCAGCTTCAATGGATTTGTATCTAAAGCTACCAGTGAAGAGAGTCATCGGTGACATATGGGGACACCTGGGCAGCATTTAAAGCTCTTTAGGTTTCATTCTGCCAACCCTGCCTCCCTCCCTCTCCCTTCCTCACTTTGATGTCCCCCCCATATCCAATGTGTATTTACCAGTGTCCTGAGTAGTGTTTTGTGGTTAATACATTTGTTAAAGAGCACTGTTTCTCTCTTCTAACCAGTTGCACAAGTCATGTTTGTAGCATGAGCATCATTTGTTCAGTATAAATCCTTGTTTTATACAAACCCAATGTATCTGTTTTAGCACATACTTGTCAGAAGAACATTCCTGACATATAATAACATGTAACATTGAGTCTTGGCTGAGCTGAACCAGTTGTTGTTTTGCTTACAGCTTATGAAACACAATTCACTTGATTTATAAGCGCCTTACAAATGCACAATGAATACATTATCATGAAGGACTTGAGTTTGTAGCAATTTCATTCTATATTACTTTTGTGCTCAATAAAAATGCGTAAAAGAATTGACTTTCCACACTACAGACTGAATTCTCTTCAAACATATTTAGGTAGCGATTGACCAAATATGGTACGACTTTGTAGCCCATAGCTGTTCCCTCGATCTCTTCATGGTGCATGACAGTGAAATGAAAATGATTGAGTTACAAGGCCATATCTGCACAAAATATAACAAATGCACTCCGTATGGCTTGTATATCATTTCTTGCCTGAGCAGCAGTATTGTCACTTTATTCAAAATAAATAAATAAATAAATTTGTAACAACTGTAACCTAACAAATGTATCTAAGCATACTTTCTTACGCCGCTTATTGTAACCCGCAAGCAAGCCTCCTTAAGTTTCCTTAAAGCGCCTCGGTGCCTGTGGGCTGTAGTGCGCTCTACAAATACAAAATAAATAAAAGAAGCCTCTTTTTTAATCATTGTATACATTCAGACATACCATGAAATCCTCCATACCATCAAATTGAAATCCCAATGATCTGTGTTGTATCCCTTAAGCATGACTTGATTTCCTGAACAAAGGTTTTTTAATGATGTTCCACAAATTGGGATAGAGCTGCAAACACTGAAGAGCCTCCCAATACTGTGGGTCATCTTGAGGTCGCGGAGTGAGCTTTATTTTTTTGGCTCTTTGGGACTGCACAAAACACTTGTACTCTCGGTGTCGTGTATATTAAGAACTCTGCTTCCTGTTTGCAGCTGCTCTCCCGCTCAAGTGCCTTAACCACTTTTTCTTTTATCTCTTCTTTTAGTGAGATTTTTCTTTGTGTTTTGTAATTTTTTACAGCTGATCGGTGTTGATCTATAACAGCACTTGTTGCACGTGTATCTGCTTTCTTAATGATGAAACACTCATTCTTTGCTAATCCATTCAGGATTATAGTTTATGGGCAATGCGCTCGCCAAGGTGACGTGGAGCAGTTTGCCCTTAGTAACATGTGGATATTAAGCGCGTTATAAATAATCAATTATTTTTATTCGTTGTTCTCAACTACTGCATTTAAAATGTTCCTGTTCAATAAAGTTTCTTCTTGGAGATATTCCCGCACTGAGTTCTGTCCTCTCTTTTGGCATATTTGATTTTCTTTTATTGAATATGTAGGAGACACTCATAGTACTGAGTAAGAGCTTGTCCTTTGTTCCAGACCAGTGGTGTGATTTCACACAACTAGAAATGGGCTTATCTAAATACAAGCAAAAAGTACCTGTTCTCCGAACAGGTTCTGTGGACAGACATTACAACACTCCCATCAATTGTCTCCATCCCTCACATGATCGAAAAAGCAAACTGAGTAATAGCATTGGCCGAGCTAGCCAGCATTGCACCCTGCCAAACTTTCCACACCTTATGGCAGGTAAGATTCCACACTGCCTTCGTATCATGCCACATTTATTCTCTCCCTGCCCCTCGTTACTCCTTGACTTCTCAGTTCTTCCTGTCCCTTGAAGATGCCCGGCCTCCTTCAGCTCACCAATGCATCAGCCCCCAATTGTGTCTGACCATGTGACTATCATCTCCGTCACTCTACACGTGTCTGCCGGCACTGCCCATGCCCTATTATGATGAGGCTATGCAGGCCGCGCAGCACCCTCTGTCTCTCCTCCCTGATGTTCCTGCAGTGATTGTAGCTCCGCCTACCTACTATGCTGTGCGGAATCTGTCTTCCCTCGCTTCAGTCTTCTAGCCCTTGATGATGTGTTACTTGGATTTCTCCCACCTTGTGCCCTTGCTGCATACCAGCATGTTGGACCTCCTACATCCATCCTTATCATAACGATATGTCTTTTCTATTCTTATGCTGTGCCCCTCTTTTAACTTACTTTGTACTCTGGATTGACTGCCTTGCACAATGTCTTACCTTCTCCCTCGGCAAATGCTCTGACTTTCCCAGCATGCACTGTGCGGCACATTCAACATGCCTGCTTCCGCTGTATAGACATTTCTCACGAATTTCACCTTCAGCCCCACGCTGCAGGATTCTCCTATGAAATGAGCCATTGCTCTCCCTGACTGTGCTCCCATTCAACACTGATGTAGCCCCTCGCCACGAGGCGTGGCTTTTCCAGCCTTCAGTCTTTCATACCTGCTTAGTCATAATTGCGTGTCTGCCTGCCTGATGTAGCCGCTCATGGCATGGGGCGTGGCTTTTCCACTCTACATTAATTCATACCTCCTTGTCTCAACTGCATGTCTGGTTTTCTCCATAATGCAGTTTACCTACCTGTACCTGCACTTTTTAACTTGTTTTTGCATCTAGTACCTCTCTCAGGAGTCTCAAGAGGATAGCTCAGGGGCAACGTGCTCGGAGCAACATAGGTTCGAACCCCGGGTCTGCGCTTAGAAACCTCTGGGTATTAAGCGCGTTATAAATAACCTATCATATCTCCTCCCTCCCGATCTCCCCTTTTTTCAATGGCTCAGCACTTGCACGATCCACATCACCTCATGGCCTTGTAGCAACACTTTTTCTGTTTTTCATTCCTTCTCCCCTTCCTGCACTTCCCCTCCAACGGCTCCCCCCACCCCTCCCCCCCTGCTCTCATGCTTTAGTACTTGCACGTTCCGAATGTTTGAAGACCTTTTAAGAATGCTTTGCTTTTGTTTTATACTGTTTCCCTCGTCCCCCCCACCTTGTCTTGAGGCACCTTGAAACACAATTTTGCTGTATCGTGCGCATTACAAATAACCAACAAATAAAGAAATAAAATTAATTGTTGAAAATCAATGATCCTGTAGGTCGCTGTTCAGATTCGCGATTGCTTGATGTGCTTTGACTCTGAAGGAAACTGCAGTGATAATGGGCGTGTATGGCTGGCTGACATACCCCAGAGCAGACGTTGGGGTGAGGCGAGAGTTGGTATACTGCTGCATGCTGGGACTTACTGTGCTCTCTCCCCACCTGTTGCCTCACCTTGGCGTGGTGCAGTTCGTTGTGGTGCATTGCGGTTAAAATGTCCCAGAACCCATGCTTTTTTAGGGTTGAGGACCGGTCCTTCTGCGGCCACGTTGATGTTTCGCTGATTTTAGGCAACCGTCTCATGTGGGAAGGTGCTGAAATCCGGGGCAAAGGGGGGCCCAAATGTTATGCAGTCAGTAATGTCTGTAGGGTCCTAACAGGTAACTATGCAAAATGTGGTGCAGATTGGTGAAACACTGTGGAATTGTATGGAGAGCAATGCTTCCTCAAGCCACAAACCCACAAACACTTTTTACTTGTGCTTAAATCCAGGGAAAGGGGTGGGGTGTCCACATGACATGTAGCCAGTAATGTCCAGAGGGTCCTAACAGGTGACTAGGAAAGATTTGGTGCACATTGGTGAAACGGTGTGGAATTGTTTATGGAACAATGCTTCGCCAAGCCACAAACCCACAAACAAAGTTAGAGTTTTGCTGAAATCCGGGGAATGAGATGGGGTGTCCAAATGTCATGTAGCCAGTATTGTCCGCAGGGTCCTAATGGTTAACTATGCAACATGTGGTGCTGATTGGTGAAACGGTGTGGAATTACATAAGGAACAACGCTTCTCCAAGCCACAAACCCACAAATGTCCACTTTTATAAATATAGATTAGAAACATTAACATTATAAAATGGTTCATTGACAAAACATTTCTGCCACATAAAAGCATTGAACAGTCTAACACCTCACAACATTGTCCAAAATACAGAAGTCCTACAGAAGATAGAATCAAAGTTCACATCCTTTGTTTGATCTAGCAATGCCTCAACAGTCTGACATCCTCAGACCAGGTGGAAAAATGTATAAGATATCAGCCTTTGCGTACACTCCGCTCCCCTGATAAATTCTTATTGGTGGTCTCGCCCTCCCATTATGTTTGAAAGGTTGACTGACTTTTTTCAGTATATGTTCCAAAGCTCTGGAACAGTTTTCCATTGGATCTAAAAACAAAGGACTCTCTTATTCAGTTCCTCAAAACACTGAATACCTTCCCTTTTAAATGATTTCTCATATGGATATAGTTTGTTTCAATGTTCTACACCATAATGTAATTGATACCTTCCATAAGGCCCTGTCAAGGGGATTTAATAGTGTCATATGTCCTCACAATACATGGCTCAACCTTAGAAATAAATAAAACATCTCTTGAAAAGCCAACAAGAAGAAAAGTCTATAATTCCTTAATAGGCCGACAAAGGTAGAAATACTGTCCTGATTAATTTTTGAGGATTATGTCCAAGAAGCCATCAGCCAATTTAGTAATAGCAACTTTTTTGAAATGCTCACATCTGGCTGCACAGGAAAACGAATAAAGGACTAAAATAAAACCAAGCACACCTGATAACTAGTATGTGCTTGGAGCACTAAATGACGACTAACATGAACACATTTTCAATCTACACATGGGAGCGGCCACATTGCATCTTTTAACATAGGTACATCATATAGGCTTACATTTTACAATGTGTATACCTTTTATTTGTGCTAAAGACACATTGAACGTGCATATCTCTGAATTCATTGACAGGAAATTGAATATATTTGCCCTAAACTACCATCAGTGATATAGGATACCAGTGTAGTAGGTTGTCAACTCCACACACCACCCAGCCTCGGGACTATCTGTTGGTGAAGTCTAATGTTATTTTCCTATATATCAGCATTCAGCATGAAGCATGTCTCAAAATCATTAGGCATACAATAACAACTCATTCATTGATGTTGTTACAACACAAAGCATTGTTCATTGGTATTCTTTGGTTTACCCTGTATACCAACATTTGTTGACTTTGTATTGACAGTGTCAGGGCACAGGTATGAGTGACAAATGTGCACCTACTGTGCAGATATATTTACTGGACATTTAGAAGCCAACACTGTATATAGATGCCCAACAGATAATGCTTATTCAATGTTAAGATGCATTCATTGACCAAGCATTTGTCATCTGGGGTGGCACACAACCAGAATTAAATAAACTCAATAAGTACCTTAAATATAACAGTTGCAACCTCCATTTCAACAGAGATTGCAGTCCTAACAATATTTGTTTCTTAGACTACGAAGTCTACATTAAAAGCAACAAGACTGAAGCCAGTCTCTGGAGGGTACACCACTGAAAACTTCCACTGAAAACCCATCTCTGCGGTATAATCACTAATTTCCTTACTTCTGAATTAAGGAGATTTGTCATTCAAAATCACACTCGGAATTCCTTCTCTCCTAAACATGCTCTCTTTAAAATCAATAACCCCTTTGGACGTAAAACAATCTACAACAGCAACCTCCGGCCATTTACTGTACCTGTCTACCAATACTAATAAGAACCTATTTCCACGGCCAAGTCCCTCATATGGACCTAACACATCGAGGGACAATTCCATCCATGGACCATCAGGAACCAGTATAGACGTTAACAGTGACTTCTTGGTGACCATATTCTTATCACAATTATTGCACACTGAACACAACTGCAAACATCTCTGTACTTGTGCATTCATGGCAGTCCACCAACATTTTCCACTAATTTTCCTTTTAGTTATTGACATGCCAGGATGACCCTCATGGGCTCACATTATAATGTCCTCCCTCAACAATACCAGAGGTATCATCTTATTCCCTCTCAAGACCGAATCGCCTACAATGGTCAACTCATCTTTAACCATGAAATATCCCTTGAGCTTATCCTCCACTTTATCCTTTTCCGGCAGTTCCTCAACAATACATTCCTTTACTTTGATCAAAATGTCATCATCTACACAACCTTCTTTCCAATTCTCTTGACTGAAAGCCTCAAGTAGTCCACAAAAGTGTTCATAAAACTCCCCATCAGAATGTGTTGCCTCTCCTTGCAAAGGCATTCTAGACACAAAATCTGCAACACAATTCCTCTTTCCCGGAAAATATTCTATCTCAAAGTTATATTCAACATCTTGAGACTTAACCTGGCAATCCTTGGCGTTATTTTGGACATACCCTTCACTGTCAAAACCTCAGCCAAAGGTTTGTGATTGGTTTTAATAGCAAATTTCTCTCCCCACACATACGGTCTGAAATGCAGGCAATCATTGTGATCTTCTCCTGATCCCCTTCAACTTGTGACAGCACAGCACCTAAACCCTTTCCACTAGCATCCACAGTGATGATGGACTTTCCTCTTGGCACAAAGCCTCCCATTAAAAGTGCTTCAAGAATACAATTCTTTACACAATTCTCTCATGTTCATCACTCCAAATACATTTCACATTCTTCTCCATTAGTTCTCTTAATGGTTGTAATACTTGGCTAACCCTAAAAAGGAACGTAATTCATCTTTACTATGAGGATAGGGTGCCTTTTCAATAGTTTCCATTGCTTTAAATTTTGGTTTTGGAGAGTGTGTGTCCCAGGTAGTCCACTATATGGCTACCAAACTTGCACTGAGTGTATCCAACAGTCAATCCTTTCTCTTTCAATTTCTTCAAAACTTTACACAATCTCTCATCATGTTCTTACTACCTTGACCACACATTAAAATGTGATCTTAAAAACATACACACCAGACATTACATCTAACAAATGTGGCGTAATAAATGTGGTATACTTCTTTGAAGCTTGATGCAACTGTATTTGGTGATACGCAACAGAAAGGTCTATCGTGGAAAATGTATGTGCTCCAGCAATTAAATTCAACATTTCAGAGATTCCAGGTACATTATACTTCTCTACAATTATAGCCTTATTCAACTCTCTCAAATCCATACAGATTCTGACCTTACTATTAGATTTCCTTGCAACCAAAATAGGGAACACACACTCAGAAGCATTATCTTCTTCAATCACCCCTTCACTCTTCAGTCTACTTAGCTCTACTTTCACAGCTTCCCTCAAGGCTTTGGGTATATGTCTCACAGCATGTGACATAGGTTCAATACCAGCCTATACTTGTATTTTATGTTTATACCCGTGAGGTTTACCAATACTCTCCTTAAACACATTTGGAAATAATTAATTTTCTTTCCCTCTGACATATTTAAGTTCATCATGCTCATTGTTAGCCATAACTATGGAAATCGGCTCTTAGCAATCAGCACCTAGTTTAATTTGAAGATTTGCTTGATCTTCCCAGCCTAAATCATTCAACCCTTTAGATGCAACATATACCTTAACCTCAGCCAACCTGCCTTTAGATTCTAGTAAAGCAAGCCTTTAGCCTAACATTTTGATCACTGAGCCCTCAAAAGCACCAGGAACTTTAATATCAGGCTTTAAAAAAAATAGGATTGTATCCCCTTCTACACAACTCTTACCATTTTTCTTTCGTTATTATAGCGTACAGAGACCCTGTGTCAAAAGTAAGTTCAGAAACAATGCCATCAATGCTTAAAACATGCTCTTGTGGGTCTTTTTGTTGACACTTGTCAACATAGTGACTACCTGTACCTCCTATTCCTCCCCTCATCATCATCTCCTTCTTGTACACATTTATATTTCCTGTTACTGCACACTGTGCTAAAATGACCTTTAATCCCGCAGTTAGAACATTTATTGTTCAACGCAGTGCAAAATTGAGAGTTGGCATGATGTCCTCTTTTGCCACATCAAAAACACTTCCGTAAATAAGTATTAGCATTATAATCTCCAACATTTTCGGCAGAAGGCCTTGTAGATTGCATGCTCTTCCAGTCCTTGTCTCTGATGACTGTCATTTTCTTAGGTATTTCCTTCGGTTTCACTACATTCACTTTTACAGGCTTAGTCACCAAATCTTTCTCTCAAGCCGTGCTGCATGTAGTTCTGTGTTCAACCTTTTTAGCTATTGCCATCGCTTCATCCAGTGAAGGATCACCACATATCCATAGTCTTTCTTTGACTACATTGCTATTAGTATGAATAATTATTTGATCTCAAATCAATTCATCCTGTGTTAATCCTCTGCCAAAATTGCAAGTCAGCCAATTTCTTAAGAGCACTGACATATTCATCCACACTTTCACTATCCTCCTGTTTTTTCGTGTAAAAGTAGAATCTATTTACATCCACATTGGTCTTTGGAAAGTAGTAACTGTCCAGAACCTTCAGCACCTACTCATATTCCTTTCTGTTCCATCATCTTCACTTACTCTAAGAGCAGGCAACTCCCTTTATATCCTGTGCCCTTCAGGAGCTAAGGAGTTTAACAAATTCTTCTTTGTCGCTGTGAAACTTTCATGATGTATAATGTCCACATAATTCCCCCAATATTCCTTCTTCTTTCTCCATGGAATTGGTGGTTCTCCAGCTGTTGCCAAAAATGGTTGCGGAGGATGAATAGTCACACTTTGCTTTGTGCTTAGACTAACTGCACACTTGATTATACTCAAATGTGATAGGATGATGTCCTGTCTGTAATAAGTAGTATTGATTACAGCAGTTGCTGCTCCATGTATTGTAATAATGATATTCCTCTGAACAGTGCTGTACCACGAGAAACTGTTGCTTCTTCAATATAAACTCTATAATGCTGGCTTAATCTTATTCACTTTATCTTCATTCACCTTCCGTTGTGGTAAGGCAATAATTGTTATTATATGTTGTATTCACTGTATATTCATCCTTTCTTGTTCTCTTTGTCGAAGTAATTAATCAAATGCATTGTGTATGTGTTGGCGCGCCGGCTACTGTTATTGTAACTATAAATTGCCTGGGACAAAGATGTCCACCACGTGAAAGTTGAATACTGATGACCTTTACTCTAAAGTATTTGTCCACTGAGCTTGCGAGAACAGCCAATGGCTTGCAATTCCTGCAGCGCACTCAATGGCCCGTAGAATGCAACTGGGCTTGCGCATACATTTATACAGCGCATATAACGGAAAGGATCCAATACAATCACGGACCATAAAGTTAACTTCAATTGAAAGTAATTTGTTCGCAATATGAAAAGCAGAGTGAAGGAGGAGGAGGAGAAAAAGAAATGCGTACCTGCAACACTGATTAGGCCAATCCTTTGCACGGTTACAAAGGAGGCACGGACATAATCAGGATGAAGCGTCTAATCCCATCCTCGTCGCCATCTGAAGTAATCACATTAGGGCAGCAGAGGTTACAGTTCTTGTTTATTGCATACAAGCATTAGTACAAAGTTACAGGCCCCATGAACACGGTTGCGCCTCATCACGAGTCTGGCGGTAACCCTTAAATGTGGCGGTAGCGCTATTATCGCCACATTTAAGGGTCCGCCAGATCATGGCTTTGGCAGATTTCCCCCCAGCTCTAAGCTGGGGTGAAATCCACAGCTAATTTGCCAATTTTCGGTGCGATTACCGCCGGTGGGAAATCCACCGGCTGTAATAGCGCAAATTTTCCCCATTGGGCCCAATGGGGAATGAGGAATTCCCAAATGGGCCCAATGGGGAATGGGCAATAAGCCTTCTGCCAAACCCATGATCCGGCGCTAATAGCGCCGGGGGGTTTGGCGGTAGGGCTATTAGCGTCGGCGTAAATAGCGCCAGCGTTACCGCCCAACTTGTGATGAGGCCCTAATCTTCAACTGTCCATATACAGAACCCCTAGATAACCTTCCATGTCCTACACTCCACATTCCAACATTCTATTCCATAACCAACGCTACCACAACAATGAGTAAGATATATACCTACCTTACAGGCACAATCTGGTACTAGCTTTCTAAAGAGCAGCCCAACAAATGAATTGTGGTTACTACAGGTTACTACAGAAATAGATGAATCTTTTAGGTGCAATATCGCATACAGCAAAACAATATCTTTATATTATGGGACATCAAACATGTATTTTATTAAGCAATGTATTAATTGCCTCCCACCATACACAATTTCTATTATTGAATGCATGTGCTGCAAAGTTTACATAGAAATTACCATAAATCCATTAAAGATCAGAGTTCAAGAACATACAAGGGTGATATAGACAACAAATACTCAATAGCAATACATTGGCATCAGACAGACAACGGTGCAGAATTGTAACAAATGAAATTCTGGTGGATTGCGCCTGTTACCCTCATACCAAGATGCAGTAAGGGAACTCTGCTCCTGAGTTGACAAAAGACAGGTTTGTTTTTAGACCGAGAGCAGAGGAAATTGCCATGAGTCAAGACTTTTGGTTTATGTAAACCGCCTTGTGACAGTAAAAAGTACCCTTTTTCATTCCTCTTTCACTGAGCCCCAACAATTTCCTTTTCTTTGATAGTGCAAATTTTTGTAACACACTGTTTTGATTGTATGAAAAGCATAATATGACATTTGAGGCAATGTCCATTTTGGCTTTTCCACAGGGTTGTCCAGCAATAGTGCTAGTTACAAATGCATATATAATCCATGTAAGCGATCTGTAACATCAATACTAGATGTAGTCACAACAGTAGCATGGAACCTGCCGTCATAAAAGAGACATACCAGTTTATAAATAATCATTTTGACACTTAGAAGAACACAAGAAATGAACTGCTCTTTTATAGCAAGAAACTCTCTCGCTAGCGTGTGCTTTCCTGAATAACCAGGCAGGCATTATAACTATATATGGGTTGACAATATTGTTAGAATAAATAGTGACAATAGACTTTTGTTAGAAATGAACTCAGACAATTAACTGTTTGGAACAATCGACTTTTGGTTTTCCTGTTCGGCAGAGTATGTTACTTGTAGACGAATCATAACTAACTTATTCGTAGACTATTCACAGAACGTTTTGATGCGGTCTTAACAGAGATAGTGAGAAGACCCAGATTGGTCAACGTCGTCTTTGTACTTTGTTCTGATTAGAAAGAAAATAGTCCATCACAAATAGACATAGAGAACAGACCCACCACATGGTACCAGCTGGTTATACAGGAAACAAGCTGACTACATGGTGACTACATCCGAGGTTTTGATTCCCATCCATAATTGCAGCCAACATTTGTGCTTGGCAGAGCGCTTGTAACATAAGCAGTTAGGCAATATGCACTGAGCCTTGTTTTAAATAAACCAAAAATTGCCTTTCTCTCCATTTGGAAACAGCCCTCTATTCATTAAAAATGTTTACATGTGCGGTAGGTATGCGAATCACATTTCCCAAATGCCTAAATTTCCAAAGTGCCAACATCAACAAATTGGGCCATGTGCATATGTTTCAGCCAAGTGTGGGCTTTCCCAGGAGACCCTAAAGGTCATATAGTTCCATCACATCAAAGAACGTTTGCATGTGTCATCACATGTTATTCATCAGCTACCAATGAGCATTTCACCTAGACACATTAATAGGCAATTCCCAAAGGTGTGTGTTCCACCCACGTGTGGGTAAAGACACACTGGTTGTCATATAGTTTCATCACATTAATGCTTAATCATATTTCACTTGAGTACATTTCCCTTGTATGGAAATGTGCTTTTAGCTTGTTTCTTCAAATCTCATCATATATGTTGTTTTTCACTTCAGTGCATTTCCCTTGTGTCAGTAACATATGGTTGTCTAAATTGTATCACTGTCCATTCAATTAAAATATTTGGCCCCTTCTGCAGATATTTACGTCGACGGTGCAATCTATCCTCTAATTCTTAGCATGTGTAATTCCATGTCATATGTATGGAGTATCAGGAGTATCATGCATCACAAATTAAGGCTTCTTTTCTCAGATCATTTCATGTTTCAGGGTTTCCTTGGATAATTATCCTCTATTTCCCTTATTTCTTTCGGGGGTTATGATATGATATGATATGGCATTTATAATGCGTCTATACACAAGTGTTTCAAGGCGCGACGAAGCAAGGGAGGGGGAAAAGAGGGAAGACAAACAGCGATCTTACTAGGTCAGGTGTCATTCAGATCGCGCAAGTGCATGGGAAGGGGAAAGTGCAAGAGGGAAGGGGTAGGTGCAAGTGCAATACATGGGATACTAGAATAAATAAGATAAATAAGAAACGGCCAGCTGGTGGCAAGTGCAAGGTAAGTGCAGACATAAGTGCTGGTAGGGGGACTGTAGGGGATACAGAAACAGTCCCCAGGTGCGAGGCTTGCCAGGGAGGCAGTGCAGGTGTGCAACTGGCGGGGCCTGGGCCTGATATCAGAAGGGTGGCCAGGTAACCAGTTGCGGTGTTCCAAGCATTCTTTTACAATTTAGACAAGCATATGTCATTGACACAAGGGAAATGAACTCAGGTGAATAACAACATACATGAGATGTGAACAAGCAAGTGAAATACACATTTCGATACAAAGGAAATGTACTAAAGTGAAATATGATTAAACATGCAAGAAAATCATTATGTGGTGAAAATATATATGACAACTAGGTTGTCGTTCTCCTTGAGAAAGCCCACACTTGGGTTGAACGCACCTTTGGGAACTTCTTATTAATGTGTCTATGTGAAATGCTCATTGGGAGTTGATTAATAACTTGTGATGACACATGCAAACATTCTTTGATGTGATGGAATTATTTGACTTTTAGAGTCTCTTAAGAAAGCCCACACTTGGGTGAAACATATGCACGTGCTCCAATAGGACTTTGGAAAAGTAGGCATTTGGGAAAGTCATTTCATATATCTACTGCACATGAAAACATTCATAATAAATAGAGGACTTTTTCCAAATTGACTGAATGGTAATTCTTGGTTTATTTAAAACAAGGCTCAGCGCATGTTGCCTCACTGTTTATGTTACAAATGGTTGTTCAGATGATACTGTCTAGTGATTAACAGTCTATGTTAAGTATCTGTATCTGTAATTGACTAATTTAGAGATTGTGGTTTTAGAAAATGGACAGAAATAGGGGTTGGTGCAGTGCTTAATATTCACACTTCTGCTTGGCAGAACATGCTGGAAAGTTTCTTACACAGTCTCTTCAGGTGTGGTATTCCTGCCTCATTTTTCCTCGTGAATTCAAGGAAAAATGTAAGTTGTCTCCCTGATGAGAATTAGCCCTGACAGGTGAATCCAAAATGTCATTACAGACACACTGACGCAGTCCGACTACCATGCCATCCAAGAAATGACTAAGTTCTATTGCCTGTCAGCCCCAAGTCAACATTTAAGGCACAACACAGTCCCTTTTTGTGCTTATGTTTGTCTTCAACAGTAGTGTGTCACGGTTAATTGGACGATCACTCTCAACTCAGGGAGTTCCTCCCCCCCAGTCCCTGATCAAGGTGTCGTACAAAAAGGCGCTTAGCAGATTCAAATTTGGTTAGGCCTCCAAACTGTCTAACACCATTCAGCAGATACCCTCTGTATCACCACTAAGCTAGAAACTAGACCGGTGTATAGAAATAATACTTTATATTTATTTACATGTCTACAATGTGTCTACAATGAATAATAAGCCAAGTACAAGAACACCAGACACCATCTCCATGGCACAACACAAGGAGCACAAATGCAAATTACCTGCATCAATTGACTGACACGTATTTCTTAATAGACGTTCTGTTACCATAACAAACGCAGGTTGAATTTGAAGATTTGAAATCAAAACACACATAGGATTTCTTTGCACATTAACAGATAGGACATTAAAAACACACAATGATTTCTTGGGTTATCACAATGCTCTTCTCTCCCAGCAGCCCCCTAACCCCCAGGCATCAGTTTGAAGGCAAGTTACAGGGAGTGTGAATATAATGGGAATTTCGTTTCGGCTTTTTATTTGAAAGGCAAGGTTTGGTACATTAACTTAATGGAAAATCGTTTGGGGAAGACACATTCAAATGAAATGCAGGGTTTGGGGAATTTGGAATGAATGGGAAAATGTGTTTGGGACAATTCGTTTTCACAGGGAATGCAAGGTTTTGGGATTTTTGTTTTGGGGACACTAGCACGTTCAAATGAACAGTAGGGTTACCCAAATACATTAAAGACTAGAGTCATTTACTGTGTACTGGGATAATCTAAGTCAATTTCTAATTTTGACAAAAACATCACCCTGCGGTAGCTGCCCTATGGGAATTAATTAAATTATATTTTGAGCTTTTACCCCCTTCCATCTAATGGAAGAGCACCCACTTATGAAAAGGAATGGGTTAAAACAGACAGCTTCCTCTCACACTTCTGGTTAAAACGGATATGGTGTTTTTCTCTAAGGGAATTAATTAAGTGATATTTTTAGTCAAATATGGCTAGGGTCCACACAGTCCCCTCCACCCCCCGCCAACCCACTAATGGAATGGGATTAAGGCAGGTAGCTCCCCACACAATTGATAGCTTTGGGATATACCTACTTACATGGGAGATCTCTGTTCTTAGCTCAGGAGGCCACCCAGTTTTCAGGCCCGCTTTCAGGAATAGGTAGGCAGCTCACACCTCTGGTCTTTATTCACAGCAAGGTCCCTCCAGCCAGATTGTAGGCCTCTCTCTCAGATTGGTCTGCCAGCTTCCAGGCAAAAGTCCCCAGCAAATGTTGCAGGGTCTTTTGTCTATTTCCTCTCCTGGGTGTCAACCTTCCTTTTTGTCAGCACAGTGTTGTTGTCAGTCTGCTCTCCTCTTTTTCCCCGTCTGTCCCTTTAGATTCTAAACTGATATTAAACAGTGCTGATGACACTTATTATGAATATTCTCACGCTATGGATTGGACATCTCTCTTTCTCCCCTCCCACCAGTCTGCCCACTGCCAGCTGATAGGGCAAGTAGTTTTGAGGTCTGTATTATGGATTATGGGGGAGGAGAAAAGTGCATCATTTCAAAATGTCTAGTTTACATTTTGTTTTTTTCTCAAAATCTCAATACATGGCAACTACCTCCAACTTTCAGATAACTGCATAAACATATATATTTTTACTACATTTGATGGCGAATCAGGGACTACTAATTTAATTTCGGCACAACCTTCCTGGGATAAAACTAATTCCAAATTCAATCCATTCACCAACTTTCGAGTTCCTCTGAATTATGAGAAGGCCAGGATCATGGTTTCCTTCCTAACTCAAATTTTATCTATCACAAATGGTTAATATTTACATAGAACTGACAGCCATTTTGTGATCCTTATTATGAGTCCTGGATAAGCTCATGGTGACGCACATTCCTCCTGTTATTAAGGCAAATGTGTCCCATGTTATTTGGATTGTTAGACATTAATATAGAAGCCTCAGTTTCACATTTCAGAAAATCCAGACAGTTTCATTTCTCACAAGTCACATAACTTGAATGGCTGCTTATCAGTAATGTCTGTTCCTACACAGACTTTGAAGATCCATTAGTGGCTCTGAGAGGCACTTTAGTGGGGTCAAGCTATTCCAAGAGGTCAATTCTGTTGGCTGGTGTATCTGACTCTCCCACAATTTTGATCTAACTCTTTGAATTTCATTGCTTTTTCACCTGAAACCCAGACCTACTTTTCCTGGTGGGCCCAGCCCAAAGGTCTTGAGGTCAAAGTTTCAGAGGCACAAACTTTTCAGCTCAGCTGGGAAAACATGTTACATACATAATTCTAACAGAATAGCATTTTAAATTGAAAAGATGTGTTTACCATGTTCCATGTTGTATTGCATCTGGGCCGACTGACCAGGAATGAAATGTTTCTTTAATATATAATTAAAAAGGTATGAGACTCACTTTCAGTGTTAATCACACATAGGCCACAGATAACATAGGAAACTAGTGTTCACTTCTACAACAAGTAGTCCTCTCCTTTTAAGTTATGTCATTTTGAATGTTGAACAGTAAGAGTTTTATTTGTGAGAAATGCAAAGTGCTTGGCTTCACTTTAGATTTCTGGATCAAAGGCTTGTGCTGCATTGAAGTCAGTGTAAAATGCTGCTATCTGTCTCCTTAAATGAAGTGGTAGCTTTTCATATTTTATGAAAACAGCCTTTTCAGCCACAACTCTCATTTTTGCAATGCATTGGTCACATCCAACAGTTTTCAGTTCTCAGGCATATTTTCCTCCACTTGAACACCTGTCCATTTTTGGGAAAGTTTAACTGGGCCCATTTTTGTTCCTTCACTTGGCCTTATGTCGGAAGTCAATGTTTGAACAGGCCTGTATATTCCGATGGGTTTCAACATCATCCAGGTTCATTCTCACAGTAGGGCCTTGCATAACCTCTCAGTCTCTGTCACTCAGGGATGAATTTACACCACACAAGTGCATTGATGGCACGTGGTATAGGTACAGCACTTAGCTAATCATTCCTGGCTGTGTTTTCTCCAACCCTTCCCTTGTTTTTGTCTCTTAAATTGAATATGTGTAAAGAGATGCCTCGAACCAGCCAGATGAGTATTGTACAGTTCCTTGGGACTGATAACAGATCGATGACAGGCAGGTCAAGTCCCTTCCACCAGATTCGCCTGCTATGAGAGTGAGATTGATGGACAAATATATAGCCAGCAAAGACCACTCCACACTCTAGAAGGAGGGGCAACTGGAGGGTTGGTATTAGGGCTGGCCCCACCTCTCCCTTTCACTTTACCTGGTATAAGAAGGCAGTGTTTGGGTGTTCAACGCTGCACCTGGTGTATGATCCTAGCTCCAGGGCATTTCATGTCATGCCTTGCATATGATGACATTTCTTGCGGGACGAGGCTGCACCCAGCATAATGCGGAAGTGCGTGGCCATTTAAGCCAGCTTTTGACACAGGAGGAAGTGCATAGACCTGTAGCTTGCATATAGAGTCTATAACAGGCTAATGAGGGTGGGGGGCAGGACTTGTGCATTGGAAGCTGCATTAAGCATATGAGGGCAGCACCTGAGCATGTGAGGCACCTTGAATACGATCACTACACCGGCCGGGCAAGGCTACATGGCATATCATGGCAGAACATGAGCCTGTGAGGCTTTACCTTTGCATCTGAAGGCTATGCATGAGTTATGATCCTTTGCCTGGCATTGTTTGGGCATTTCAGGTGGCAACAGGCCTATCATGGTGGTGTCCATGACATGCAAGACTTTCCCTTGCATGTGACAACTGACATCTTTTGCACGGCTTGATCATTTACAGGTACGCGCAGTCCTGCTTGGTCTGGAAATCATCCGGTGCTACGATAATATCTGGACTGTCGGCACTCGGGGCTAGCTACCGTTTTGATAGTAGATCCTGAGCTTCTATCCAGGGCTACACCACAAAGACCTGGGACTATAGCCCCTCAGCCCACCTTAGCAACGCCTCTGCACATAGACATGTTCACTGTGACATGGGCACTGTTTTTGCTTCAAACTGGGATGGTTAGTAACGTCTTGGATGCTTTGGCAGAACCCTGTTTAAAACTAATTTTTTACTTAGGAGTATAGAGGCTAAATGGGATGTTGCTCGCCATCAAAATGGCTGCCGCACCGTATTCCACCGGTCCCTTAATTCTGGGATGTGAACGTTGACAAAGAGACTGCATCTTGAGTACCAAATCGGATCACATTACCTGTTCCACCTTGTCTAAGCGTTAAAATAGCTCAGTGGGTTAAACATCTATTCAAAGTGGTTAACCATTTCACTGCCCTTAGAATGGATACATATGTCTTCGTTTCTGTATCAAAGCATTGCAGTCCCCGGTCACAGGCTCACGTTTTGACTGGCCAGACCCTGCTTTTCGTCCTTTGGAGGTTCTTGATTTGTGTATCAATGCCTAGGCTGATTTGTGTTACGGTAACACACTTCGATTCTGCAGCCAGCACCACTGTGGTGGTCTTACAGAGCTATGTTTTACCACCTTTCCTCCCACTTATTATCCAAGCGCCTCGAGGCTGTGGTGTGCCCTATAAAGCAGTCGTTATTAATAACACAAATTCTGGAGACCCATCACAGAACTAATTGTGCACAATTAGACTTTTCTTACACGTCATATTATATGTTCTATATGACTATGCTTTGGAAAGCCTGGCTTGGAGAGATGTCCAAGCTTTATCTGTGTGATGTTGGTTTGTATAACTGAAAATACAGCCTAAATACACGTGCACTGCTTGTCTCCTTGCAATGTAAAACTAAAGCCCCCTCCCCATCCCCCACTCCAGCAGATAATACACTCTACTGCATATAAGGCAAGTATATGACACAGCTTCAGGTCCTGACGTGGGCCCGGCTCTACCAACGTGGCATTTTCCTGGGGTGAAAGGACCACAGCAGTCAGCCCCCATTAATGACCCCCAAGTCGGGCCTCTGCGTTCGGCCTGCGGCAGACCTGTACGTTGCCGTCAGCGCGGCTCATCAGAATCCAGGGTGACGGATCCCTGCGTACAGGAGGACCCCCAGCTGCCGCAGGCTTTGGGTGTGACATGGGGGACACACATGGCATGCAGCTCCTTGGAGACGCATGCACCACGCTCTGTGCATGCAGACAGAAACAATCTTCCGTGTGCCTTACCTTTCATAACTACCCCCAAGGCGCTATATAGTTGAATAATGGTTGCATATGTCTTCATCAAGCACCAAAGCGGCTCCTCTTTACAATAAAAAAAATCCTGAATAAATACAAACTATGCGCATGCATGTAGCGCCTTTAAATAGCGCTTAACACCACCTTATTGTGTATTTTCCAATGGAACCAGGCCTATATTTCACCATGACTGCACTGCCTTCTTAGCTTTCATTGTAATGCCCTAAGTTTGCAGGTTGCAGCCATACTTAAATCCCTTCATGATTTCTACCCACAATTCGGCATGGCACACTCCATGCCCCCACTCATACGCCCTGCACCCACCTATCAAACTTGAAAGTGCTATTTACTTTCCTTATTCTGTGGGAAGGGGGCTATGGCTCACACACGGCTTTGCGAGGAGTTATATAAGGGGCAATTCATTTACCTACAATCATATTCTCGATGGGTTTTTTGATGATTTTGTTTTCTTTGAAAAAACGAATCGAAAAACGTAGGGGTTGTGGGGAAGGGTATATAAGGGGTGGGGGTAGGGAATAGTGTTACATTAATAGAGGCAGGGAATTGGGGGAACCCCACAAAAAGAAGAAAATACATTTGGCAAAAAACCCATTAAAAAAATGACCGTCGATAAATGAACATAAAACTGGCAATTCATCTTGTGTTGTGCTCTGTATCCGGGATCTGAAACCTTTGACTCTCCAGATGTTCTGCACTACAACTCCCATCAGACCTAGCCAGCATAGTCAACGGTGAGGGATGATGGGAGTCAAAGTACGAAGCACCTGGAGAGCTGGAGGTTCCAGTATGAATGACCACTATTACTGTGCTAGGCTGTGCAACACTGCAGTCTGTTTAGTCGGTCATGAGGGAGTCTCTTTGTGTAGTGCACACTGAAAACGATCGCTTTTATGAAGTGATAATGTGCTCAGTTGAGAAAAGTAAGGCACAGCAAGGTAAAGTGATTTGCCCAGGATTACATAGTTTGGTCAAGTAGGTGAGCCAGGATTTCAGCTCATGTTTAATGCATTCACGGTTTGCAATGAAGGCGGATGATTACCTCGCATCAGGTCTTTAGTTTTGCTTCAACATACAATGTTGTTTGCATTGCTGAAATAGTATTATGTGTTGAATGAAATGAATGTGTAAATTATCAAACCTCAAGATAAACCCACTTGGTGGCATATAAGAAACCTTTATAGAAACATGTTGGATAATAAAAGTAGGAGTCTCTCTGAAAGGCCCCAGACATACCAGAGCATGTGCAGCTGCAAAATGAGTGCACAGCAATACAGGAAAGTAGGAGTCTCTCTGAAAGGCCCCAGACATACCAGAGAATGTGCAGCTGCAAAATGAGTGCACAGCAATACAGGAAAGTATGAGTCTCTCTGAAAGGCCCCAGACATACCAGAGAATGTGCAGCTGCAAAATGAGTGCACAGCAATACAGGAAAGTATGAGTCTCTCTGAAAGGCCCCAGACATACTAGAGAATGGGCAGCTGCAAAATGAGTACACAGACATACAGACAGGTAGGAGTCTCTCTGAAAGGCCCCAGACATACCAGAGCATGTGCAGCTGCAAAATGAGTGCACAGCAATACAGGAAAGTAGGAGTCTCTCTGAAAGGCCCCAGACATACCAGAGAATGTGCAGCTGCAAAATGAGTGCACAGCAATACAGGAAAGTATGAGTCTCTCTGAAAGGCCCCAGACATACAAGAGAATGTGCAGCTGCAAAATGAGTGCACAGCAATACAGGAAAGTATGAGTCTCTCTGAAAGGCCCCAGACATACTAGAGAATGGGCAGCTGCAAAATGAGTACACAGACATACAGACAGGTAGGAGTCTCTCTGAAAGGCCCCAGACATACCAGAGAATGGGCAGCTGCAAAATGAGTGCACAGCAATACAGAAAGGTATGAGTCTCTCTGAAAGGCCCCAGGCATACCAGAGAATGGGCAGCTGCAAAATGAGTGCACAGCAATACAGGAAAGTATGAGTCTCTCTGAAAGGCCCCAGACATACTAGAGAATGGGCAGCTGCAAAATGAGTACACAGACATACAGGAAAGTAGGAGTCTCTCTGAAAGGCCCCAGACATACCAGAGAATGTGCAGCTGCAAAATGAGTGCACAGCAATACAGGAAAGTATGAGTCTCTCTGAAAGGCCCCAGACATACCAGAGAATGTGCAGCTGCAAAATGAGTGCACAGCAATACAGGAAAGTATGAGTCTCTCTGAAAGGCCCCAGACATACCAGAGAATGGGCAGCTGCAAAATGAGTACACAGACATACAGACAGGTAGGAGTCTCTCTGAAAGGCCCCAGACATACCAGAGAATGGGCAGCTGCAAAATGAGTGCACAGCAATACAGAAAGGTATGAGTCTCTCTGAAAGGCCCCAGGCATACCAGAGAATGGGCAGCTGCAAAATGAGTGCACAGCAATACAGGAAAGTATGAGTCTCTCTGAAAGGCCCCAGACATACTAGAGAATGGGCAGCTGCAAAATGAGTACACAGACATACAGGAAAGTAGGAGTCTCTCTGAAAGGCCCCAGACATACCGGATTTGAATATGTCAACATCCAGAGAACAATGTCAAATTCGAAGAAGGAACATACTCCCTGCATGTTAAAATCGGTCAATCCCATCAATTTTCCACTAGTATCTATTTGAAATGTAGAAAAATGTGGTGAAAAACTAGACTTGCACATCTCATTTAGGAATTGATTTACGTGGTGTGTTCAGATAAGTGCTCACGATCATGCCTGGTCATGTAAGGCAAAGACAATGGGCCTCATTACACGGTAGGAGCTAACCATGCCGCTATTAGCGGCATGGCTACTCCCTTACCGCATACCGGGTCCGGGTAGGCGGTATGGGGACTTACCGGGTCATTCCGACCCTGGAGGACCCGTTAAGTCCCCATTCCAAATACCATTCCCCATTCCCATTTGAGCCCCATAGGGCACAATGGGAATGGGGAAGGCGCTAATAACGGTACCGCAATTTGCGGTACCATTATTAGCTCTGAAGTCCCTCAGCGGGTCCCGTCCTTAACGCCTGGTCAGACCAGGCCAGACCAGGCGTTAAGGACGGGACCCGCTGAGGGACCTCGTAGTAGGACGCTAAGGGAGTACCGGCACTGGTGACCTTACCGGTGCCGGTAATCCCTTAGCGCCTACCGTGTAATGAGGCCCAATGTTTGCAAGATAGCTCAGTGAGTTAAGGCCCTGCTGCATAGATGTGTGCAGTCTCTAAGCCACTGGTCGAATCTTGGGAAGGCCAATGCAGTGTTCCATTCTTCTGAGGTCAATAAAACAACTTTCAAAATGTAAAGTAATCATTGACATCAACTATTAATCATGCAGAGAGAAAAACAATGCGGGCCTGTTTAAGATGGGAAAACATTCTGGTGATACATTTACACCTGGAAATGGCTTATTTACCACAAGCTGCCATCCATTGGCCCACATTTCATTTTTAGTTTGGGATATTAAGCTGAAACTATGACATTAGAGTACAGATAGGTAGATATGGCATATGGGGGGGAGGGGCACACAACTTGTAGGTGCTGTTTGGTTATTTTCCCACCCACTGATTGTCCATGGCCATGCTAATCCCTATGGCCATTCCTACCCTATTCCTGCCACTCCGTGCCAAAAACACCTCATTATGGGAACTTGTTGAGCTCGTTTTAAACAAGCCGTACCATCAACTTTGCACTCATTGTGCCTGCCAGTGTTCTTTTTTCAAAGCTGTCTTTTGAGAGATAATGACTTCATTAAAGCTGTAAACCTGCTACTGGTGTAATAAAAATGTCTTAACTAGGTCTGCCTTCCACTTGATGTGTAAGCACTATGTGTGTCCTTCACTGAAGTCCTGTTAAAAACAAACATTGGCAAAGCCAACAGTTTTGGATTGTGTATACGTATTAGGCATTTGCCAGGCACTGCCATTAGATGCCCAAGTACTCGCACCATTTTGCAGCAGCTACCATCGATGGCCAGTTAATGCCCCTTCGGCAGCTCCTGGCAAGTGCCTTTCCCATGCCTTTCCCATGCCTACACAAAAGCCGAAACTGTTGGCATTGCCACTGCTTGCTATTTAATTGCTAATAGCGCAAACCTAGCACGAGGGTGCCAGCATTGGGGTTAGTATTTTAAGCAGAGGCGCAGTACTCTTGGTGGAGGAGGGTGGAACTTTTATTGGTATTGTTGAAAGAGCCACATTTTTAGTGCTTTGGGAACTGTAGGATAGTGGGGGCATTTCAAGCCTCTGCCGTGATTGAGTTCTAGCCCCAGTATTATATGTTCATAGGAAAACAAAGACGAGCAGAGATCCCAGACTACTGGGTTATAGACTAATGCCAGAGTCATATCTGACCCAGAAACGTTTGGGGTGCAATAACAATGAGATTTCCAAACTGAGGTGTGGAGTGGCTTGGCATGGATGGTTTAGCTGGGTGATAGTCTGCATTCCAAGTTCTCAAGTAACTTCTGAGTACAGCATGGTTAAGGTGGTACAGCTGGTAATGTTGACATGACTAGCCACTTTTACCCTTCAACATCGTCCTGTACAGTCATTGCTGAATAAACATGCAAAAACAGAGGCACCTTCCTGTTTGTCATTTTTGTTGGATGACAGATTGGACATGTGCAGCTGGTCCTGTTTTTTTAAATCTCATAACATTTCGCTTTCTTACACAATTATGAAGTTTAATTTTCCCATTATAAATGCAGCACTACAAACAGCAGATTTGCAGGGAGATGTGGGCCTGGGGGCCAGGACTGTTGGGGTATCTTACACCTGACCTGGACAGCCTGATCATTCTACAGGGGGTAAAGTTCCAACAAAATCTGAAGTATTGAAAAGGGGTTCCATGACCTGTCTGACACCTTCATCCAGCCCTCGTTTTCAGACATCAGCTGTTTGTATTCGTGGACTTGTAGTTTTGTTGTTCCCATAAATTGTGGCCTACAAATCATCAAACACAATTTTCTATTGGCTTAAATCAAAGGCAGGCCAATAGTGACCTACTTTCCCTCCATCTAATTATTCTATATGATGGTTGTGAGGCATATATATATATATTCACTGAAAGAATTTCGTTAAAGGGATGTTATGGTTAAGTTGCACTAATAAAAACCGAATAACCTCAGATATTCACCAGTTATGGTAAGCAAAGCAACCATAACTCGCGCCACCACCGTGCACTGCTAAGACTAACACCCAGGACATTGAAGAGGACATCACAAATGTAAATAAGTAGGAGGGGCGGGGGGTGAAAATAAAAATAAAATATGGGATGGAGGGTGGGGTGGAAGATGGTGGCAGGGACAGCTGGCTGTCAGGCAGCTTAGAATGCGGGCTTGTACCAGCTGTTCAAGACAGCGTTCCTACCCACCTGATTGACTGGCTCACACGCCCACAGTGCTAATGTACAATTGTATATTAGAGAAAAATACAATTTTTAGCCCCAAATACTTTTCTCTAGCATACAACAAGGACCATCATCGATGGACCTTTATAACTATCCACGGTTTCCACAGTCCCGTTTCCACGCAATGGATCATTAAAATACCTGGATGCCATGTGCACACTATCGCACAGGACAGAACTACCCTTTTAAATTTTATATTTGTAACACTCCCTCAATGCTTCCTTTCAAACAGTCGCACATCCATCCACCAATCACTTCCAAAAATTGTACTGATAATCCTATGACCATACCAAGCTTCCACCCACCAATTGCCACTTAATAATCTTTTACAAATCTTTTGCATCTACATTTCCCTTACTTATACAAAGCGTTTGTACACAATGCTCCTACAAATGCACATATGCATTGTGCAGTGAGAGAAGTGCATAAATAGAATGGGCAGTGCGGATGGGCAAATGCTCATGAGAACCCAGGAGGGAAATGCCAAGGTGGGACGCCACTGGGTAACTACTGGAGCAGAGGAGTCCCAAGGGTGGGATGCATGTTAACCATAACATCCCTTCAAGTTTTTTCTGTCAATTTAATAGGTGATTATAAGTGAAAATGTTTCATGGTGTTACATCACTATATATAAGTTATTTATAATTCCTCTTTTCATATATATGGAAGAACTATAAACCTCCTTTAAGAAACATTTTTTGCAACACATACGTATGTCTGTCGTTATCAGCAGCGCATGATGGGGACGGAAATCATTGTTCAATTGCCGACGGCATAAGGCTCCACCATGACCCCAGCCGAACCAAACCACCCCTATTATTCACTGCACCTACCCTACATCCTAGCTCAGTGTCCACTATACCCTAATAATGTAGCCAATGGCCAGTGCACATGGCTTGCAATCATGGCCAGTCTCCAAATCCATGGGGCATAGGCTTCGGCCATGCCACATTTCCCAATCAGAAAATCAGAGTACACATATACATTTGCCGAGGGCCAGGCCCACTACCCAAACACCAAGAGGCTGATTCATGGAAGTATTTGCGCCGAAAAATGGCGATTTGTGCGCCATTCTGCCTGCAAATCCCCATTTTTTAAACAGGGATTTGCGGGTAGAATGGCACGCAAATCGCTGTTTTTCGGCGCAAATAATTCCATGAATCAGCCCCCAAATGTATATCACTAGTTTTTCGACTTACATTCTTACACTTTCGAAAAAATAAAACACAAGACATATTTCCAAAAACATGCTTTCAGGTCCTTGCTAATGCTCATCGCGCAGGTTTGTTGTACTGTAGTCCACCACTTCAGGCTGTAACCATGCTTCGGCCATTCCGCAGGCCCCAATAAGCAAAATACAGTACACATTTCTCATTGCTGACGGCCAGGCCCATTGGCCAGACACCAATATTATATCACTGTGTTGTGTATTTACATTTTACACATTAAAAAAAAACACAGGACATATTTGCAAAACCATGCTTTCCAGTTCTTGCCGACCCTCCTCTTGCATATTTGCTGCAATTCCACCAGCACTTCAACCTGTAACCACAAGCACATTTTTTTCCTTTCAAACCTTTCCCAATTGAAAAAAGTCTTTACCACATAGCTGGTTCCTGGTGGCCATGCCCACTTTAACCCCATTGCTGGTCCCTCATAGTCATAGCTGGTAGCCAGATCGTCCGGGTCATGGCCTTAGGCCATGTCCCGGACAATCTGCCCACTGCCCATGGCCACAGGCTATACCTCAGTCACCAAAGGTATATCACTATTTTTTGTACCTACATTATGACACTTTTCATAAAATAAAACACGGACACATTAGCAAAACCATGCTTTCAGGTCCTTGCCAGTGCTCCTTACATGGGTTTGCTTCCAATCCGCCCATGTTTTACTTTTTCAAAAGTGTCAAAATGTATGTACATACAATAGTCACATAACTTAGCCCCCACTTGACAAAATCCATTCAGACTTTGCACAAACATTCAAGGTTGGGGCTATAATCTTTTGGAAAACAATTGTCCACATTCGTCAAATGGCAACAAAGTTAAAAGCCATCTAAACATGTTGAGACCCCACCTCTAATTTAGCCCCCTCTTGACAGAATCCCACCAAGCTTTGCAAACACATTCATAGCAGATTCGTCAAATGGCACCACATTTATAAGCCTTTACAATATTTTGGGACCCCCTTCCAATTTTGTTCCATCTTGACACAACAGCACAACACTTTGCAAAACCATTCAGAATCAGGGCTAGAATGGGATTTCGAAATTTCATGCAGTTTCATTGAGTAGCGTCAAAGTTATAAGCCATCCAAAAACTGCTTTTCACCAACCCTGTAATGCAGAAATAAGCATAGATGCCCCCAAACATCTCAGATGTCCGCGAACACCACAGGACTGCCCGGACTGTTTGCGGACATCGGAGAAGAAAAACACCTGTTTTATTGGTTTTTTATGCCCAGATCCCATCCCATCCTAATCACCCCTCACCTACCCAGAGATTGTTTCATTAGTTTGACAAGTGCAATGTTGTGTTTTTTAATACATTTTTACCGCAATGTTCATGGACAACGGGCGCACTCTGCAAACCCAACCTGGCGGGCATTCCCCAAAAATATGACGCGCCTCATGCTCTTCACCATCCAATCATCTCGTGAGGATAGCTCAGGGGCAACACTCCTGCCTTGGTAGCAATATGACACAGAGCAACACAGGTTAGATCCCTGGGTTCGTGCTTAGATATCTCTGGGTATTAAGTGCGTTATAAATAACCAATTATAATTATTATTATCAGAGGGCATGTCCAATGTCCGCGGACCTCACGCCGCCTTCTGGACCAATCAGAGGCCTGACTGCGGACCGAACAGGCAAGTGGATCCACGGACCGAACCCGGATATCCCACTTTTTGAAAATCTACTTTTTGCCAGTGTTAAAAAAAAATGTCTGGACAGATTTACACCAAATTTACACATGCTTTCATGACTAAGCCACTGCTTCTGCCACAAATTTGGTGAAAATCCATCCATCGGTTTGGGCTGTAGGCATGAGCACATTTTTTTTCTATTGCGTCTATTGGAAAAAAAGACATTTTGGGACCCACCTATAACTTTGCTCTGCCTAGACGAAACCTCACCAAACTTCGCAGAATGAATATGACAGGCCCATATACTTTTTTTGTGTGAGGATTCATCCGGGGGGGCGAAGTTATAAGCCACCCAAAAAGTACTCTGTCTATGGGTTGAGCAACTTAACCATAACTAAAGGGTCTCTACCGCAGGTATCATCTACAAAGCAGTCATGAGTAACACACCAGCGTACCTCCTGGCAAAGCTCCACATATCTGGTGGCACACACTCCTGTTGCAGAAGATTGACCAACCGGCTTGAATCACAACTCATCTGCAAATAGAGGACCCGCGAACAATCCTTCTCTTATCACGCACCCACCCTCTGGAACTTGATCCTGTTATCGGCTCTGAAAGCCCCCACAATTTTCCAATTTCGGAAATCTCTCAAAACATCGCTTTTTCAACAATTCCAATGATGCACACCCTCAACTCACAGTACTGCGCTGATGTTAAAAGATGGCCGCCCAAACGCTGGCTATCCACACTCTGCACAGCGCTCCACTGCTCTCAAGCTAGGTCCTCGCTAAAACCAATGAAATAAAAAATAAAAAAATAGATGTTGTTGCCTTCTTTCCCAGGCATGGACTCTGTGGTCTCAACCTGAATGCTCGGTAGGTTGATGCAATAGTTTTCAGAGGGACTCGAGTGGCTCTCCATAGACATGTTGAAGGGTGGACAATGGAGAGGTGATGCTTCATGTGGACACATCAGGCCTCCAGCACACATGGAGGGTATTTCTTCTGCAAAGTGATTGCCTAATTTATGCTCACAATGAACTTCTCATTCCAAGTCACCCATGTAAACATCCATAGAGAATTGGTGTGGGGTGAGACACTGGGCTACATGAGATTACACCACTTGCCTAGACACATGATGACTCATTGGGAGAGTTGACGGAGTGTTGAGGAATACCTACACACATGCAAGTAAGGGGTGGGATTCTTTGCATGCTTGGGTTGAAGCAATGATGATGAGTTGGGCCTTCATAGCTGAGGCAGACATCGGGATGTCGGTTTCAGACTCCCCTTTCCACCCCCTCAAGAGACATACATCCACAGCAGCGTGGGATGGTCAGACGCATGAATGCATGTCATTCCTGGGAATCGCAATATCTTCTTGCAGGTGCTATGGGTTGCCCTATTCCATGCTAGTCCCTGTTGATGGCCTCCAAACATGCAGAAGACATATACCCCAGTTTTCAGTACAAGGTGCGAATGATGGACATCAGTCATTCACATGCACTGTTTGCAGTTCACCATGCCTCACACTGCCAAGTATGATGGCTTCATGCAAAGTAGTGAGCCGCCCACCTAGTAAGTGGTCTTTGCAAGGGTATAGGGAGGTTTCATCGCAGGATATTTGCCCGCAAATATATGTGGTGGGTGGGTAAGGGTAATAGTAAAGGTGAGGGGGATGGGGAAGCTGCAGGGGGTCTCTCGCCGCATACATTTGCAGCCAAATAGCTTACAAAAAGAAGAAAATAAAAAAAATCGATGGATTTGGATTCGACCTTGAATTTGTTGATCTTTGTCCTCTTTGTGGTAAAATCTGATTTAATCAGACAGTCTCAAATTGACAACTTTTGTTGTAAGAAAAGAGTGGCGGTGTCGGAAAAAGATTTTCCAGTTTCGGATCTAGCGATAGTTTCTCCCAGTTGTCTTACCACAAAGAAGACACAGAGTAAGGGAACCCTTCCATGGAACAACTGCAATTGTTGTCACAACATTTTGCAAGGCAACTTTATCCATCACCCACATAAAGGCAACAAGATCGCACTGAGCCATACCTCTACATGTGACACACAAAGTGTTATCTATGGCATAAAATGTCCCTGTGGGCTCTATTGTGTTGGCCTCACAGGCAGGAAAGCGAAACAGCGATGGTGCAAACATAAATCCAACGTGAGGTTGAAACTCATGAAATCCCCTGTAGCACAACACTTCAACGAACGGAAGCACACAATTGCCCAAATGCAACTTGTAATTTTGGAACATGTAAAATTACCAAGACTGGGAGGTAACTTACAAAGATTGCTCCAACAAAGAGAAACATTTTGGATCGACAAACTGGACTCAATGTCCCCACGGGGAATGAATCTGGAATACCACTATATGCAAACAACTTTTTAATTAAGACTAATTACTTGCCTTCTATGTACCGTTGGTTTTGATTTACTCACTTGACACACCAGTTTCATCTATCTATGGTATGTACTCCATAGAGTCTTGTATGAAAACCTATGACAAAGTGGTGATAGAACGCTACATGGGTTCACATAGAAAATCATGTTAACATTCGGGATTGAGACTAATACACCTGAATAACTGTAATTACATTTTTCTACTCATAACAACGATCTGTAATATTGCCCGATACATATTCCATCAATCTAATTAGATGGTAGTGAGATATTCGTCGGCCATTTTTCCATCCAAGATGGCTGCCCTTGGAGCTTCCCCTGTATTCAAAGAAATCCTCTAGTCTATTTGATACACACACTCCGCCTAACATTGCGCAGCAACGGCAGGCGAAACAGGAAACTCTCTGCATTCTTCGAGGAACACGGGTTTGCAAGCTCACGTCTACGGATGCAGGTAACATTTGGTTTCGTGATTAAACAGAGATCTATCAGAAGAGACACAGCCCGATAGATTCACCTACTAATATTGGGATGTCTTTCTCCCCTCTGTCCAACAGATTTCCAACAGCATACGAGGCTAGCAGCCCTGTTACCATATGACACTCGGTTTCAGGCTACTGCGCGTGTGAATTTAAGCACGCAGCTACATGGTTGCTTCGCGGCCCTCCACAACTCCTTTGTTTTGGAAGCCTGAAAGTTATGTCCTGAAGGCAGAGATCTTCCGCTCACCCCTGTTCTTGTCTGTACATGGAGAAAAGCGCACTGAACCTAGCTCAAGGTACCGGCATTTTGCCATAAAGAACGTATTACTTCCATCTCGCACTTTAGCTTAGACTAACCCAGAATTACATCCTAAATGTCGTCGTCTTTTTACCATAGCCGCTTGTAGCATCTTTCAAGATGATGTGTATGAACAGTTGAAATACTCCACGAGTTCCTGGATGTTAAATCCCACACCAGTCACCCTGATAGGTGAGTCAAGAGTGATGTCATTAAAACCCGCGATCTGTGAGCGGGAACCAGTGCTTTTACGAGCTACTGGTCCCGTTACAGATCGCACCCTACTTACAGGCAAAATGTGATTCTAGTCTGATCTTACAGTATACTGTACTCTCTGTTATTTATTTATTTATTTATAGGTTTGGGAGATCTCACCCAGAATCTATTGCGAATATTGACCCTGATCTCTAATTTCAATAACAGGTTAGTGAAGTGATTAATCAACACAGCCCCTACTCTATTCTTTTCTTCAATCAATTTAGGAGTTTGATGATCAACCTAATAATATTAATTTAGTAATACTACTCTATATCAATCTTTTCAGAAAGAACCATCTGATATCAATACCTGAAGAAGGGTTTGCCTAACCCGAAACGCATAGTATAGGACAGAAGAACCAACAACAATACTTCGTTGTCTAGATATCAGATCATATTGTGTGTTAAACAGATTGAAATTGAATGAATTATTTCTGTTTTCCAAATGCTCATTGAATGACTAATACAATTGATGTAAACTGAGCATAATTTGCTACCTTTTTTGATGCAAATGTATATAAACTTGATCATATGAGAATCATGTTGTTATGAAATAGATGCACTGAATATTATCAACAAGATTTTATGTTGGTAAATGTCTTTAATAATACTTTTTTAAGTTGTAATCTTATGGTTTCGAATAATTTCTTTAGAAAATACAAAGTGCCTTCATGAAAGTGTTTAGCAGCTATCAGGCTGCCATTGTTTGTGCCCCTGTTTGTATCTCAAGTATCTTGTGGTATTATCCCTTTCTCTTCATTTGTTGGATCTAGTAGCATAGATCCCAACAGGGAGCACTATTAAGTTGACTTACATCCATTGATATAACTTCTTACTTAAATTCAATTATTGAATATGCTATTTTAGGGTGCACCTCTACAACCAATTTGTTCTCAGGCAGTAGTGATCAGGTGGGATACACTAGTGGTCAGGAGGGCAGTAGCATTCAGGACAGTAATGGACAGGTGCAGGGCGATTTAGTGGTCAGGTGGGGAAGCAGCAGTCAGGCGAGATCAGTTGTAGTAAGGGGCAGTATGGCTTTATTGGGGGCAGTAGCAGGCAGGGGGTGAACCGATGGTCAAGGAGCCACACAGAGAGGGAGGGAGGAAGCAGCAAGAGAAGGGAAAACAACAGACAAGTAGCAGACATAGGGTGTGCGTTTAAAAAATGAACACAGAGCAAATAGAATATTTTTCAGGGTATTGGGGGGGAAAGTTGGCTTGTGTTGGGTGAGTCTGTTTTAAGGAGGGCCCATGGGCTGGGGTATATGTGCCATACTTCAAACACTCACTGACTCTCTAATTAGCCTTACTTCGCTGTGGAATCCACTTAGTTTTGCTGCAGCCTCCGAAGCAGAATTGACGCAACATATTTCATTTATTTATTTATTTTGTTATTATTATAGAGTGTTCTATGATTAAAATGAAACCTTAAATACTCTGTTGGCTTAAGCAAAAGTACAACATAGTATTACAATATACAGAATGAACATCTTTACTATTAAATGTTTGGACAATACATTAAGGTTAAATTGTTCTTTGGACCTCGACTGCAGTTAATCTAGGGGAGATTTGTAGCCGAAATAATACAATGGGCAAACACAAGCCTAATTAGTTACCATCTTGACACCATTCCCAAAGAGATTATTATCGATAAAATCTATATTACGAACACATTTTTTTAAATATACAATTTTATCATTATGTAGAACTGGATACCAAGAATACATGTTGTAACATCTCCAAATCATTGGACTATTTGCACAAACGACACATACTTTCATGTCTAGGGGTCCCGCTCCACACACCTAAAATCTCGAAGGTCTCTAGCAGATTCCGTCGAGATTTTGGGAAAGTCCACAACGACTTTTGTACAGAAAACATCTAATATATTTAGGACTGTTAGCATATCTTATTGTAGGTAAATAATGATCATACAATCACTCTGCAGACTCTCAGACAGGAAGTGTTCATCGAGAGGAAGAGGAGCCAAGACTACAATAAGCAGTAGACCTTTAAGATGCAGAGCCATGATCAGATGAGGAGGAGAGAGCAGCGTACCAGGGGGAGCGAGCAGCGTACCAGTACGAGAGAGCCGTATAACAGGGGGAGAGAGCAGCATTCCAGGAGGAGGATTAAATAAACTAACCATTGCTATTATGATTGATGAGATCATACCGGCCAAACACCCATTCCACAAATCTTCTCCACTTACATTCAGTTGAACATAATCACACTTTCTAAAGTGCTGCGTGCAGTCCTCAACTGATTCCTGTAGGAGAAAATATCTACAAATTAAAGATTCCACACATCTTTTCATAATTTTCTTTGCAAGGTACAGATTACATCAGAACTTTAAAAAGGACCCCCTAGCTCGGTGACTCAGCGACTCGATAAATAGATAGGTTTTTAGCTAACGTTCCTCGTTTTTTATGATCCGTAGCTAGGTGGACACGAGATTTATAACCATGCATTTTGTCTCATATGTTAGTCCAATCTCTTTGATACAGCAATAGACCCTTGCAGGATTTGTAATCAAATCTTCAATAGTTGTATCAGTCTCCCTCAACAAATTCTCACTATATTCAGTTAGTTCTTTCGGAAACTGTAGTTTCTGTAGGAGTAGCTGTAGAAGCTCTGAAATTTAGTGATGCGACTATACATTTAAGCTTTATCCTTTTATCATGCACATGTTAGCGTGGGTTTTAACTGCAATAGGGTCTCAAGGGGTGAAACTCATTTCTGGACTCAAGAGTGTGAGTCTCAGGCAGAATTAAATAAATGCCAATCCACAGAGCACATGCTTAAAATTGCACATTGCTTCAGGATGATATTTCAATTGACTGAGCTGCACTAGCCTAATGCTAATATGAACTAACATACTAACCCAACCCCACTAACATGTGACTGATTCCCTTAATAACATTTAGTGCAAATTAGTCTATGTGGAAATAGCCTGAAGGCAAATTTGGAAAATGCATGATGCTCTATAAAATGGGAATTTAAACATGCAAGCTGAATTGTGCTGGGTGATGAAAAAATGTAATGTTCTGTTTTGCTGAAAATAGGCCACTGTATGAAGCAGGAAGCAAGGAGAGATGTATCTTTTGCTCTCCAACAATGAAATCACATGCTATTTTCAGTGGAATGATCTGCAATAGGGGAGGGATTTCCCTTGAGTGGTAGAGAGATCTAATAAAAAGGGCTTTGAATGGGAGAGTAGTTCAGACATCTTTGGGCACTGGGAGATGGAGTAACAGGGAAATGGCTGGAGGCAGAGTTCAGTGCTGGCAGGCCGTCTGAAGTTGAAGTGGTTTTTTATCTGAGTGACCCTAGGTGAGGCAGTCGGAAAGATTGATGAGGATTTCCCTGCAGAACTGAACCAGAGATGTCACCAACATACTAGGTGAATATCAGTTTAAGTGAGGAACTGCTGCTTTGAATGGGGTCAGTTAGTCAAGGCTAAGTAGAATATAGCAGGTGATGTTTATTTATAAACGTGCATGTAATCCTACAATTCTGCTTTGAAGAGTTAATTTTGTTTTCTTGTTCCAAAGTGTATTTCTCTTGCCAAGTTCCACGTTTCCAAAGGCATTTGGGAAGACTGGGCACAGTTAATCACAGAAAGTTATTTCAATATATTCGCACTTTGAAACACAATGTGGGCATAGCTGTTCCTCTGTCTAAATTTCATATTTATATTTTATGATAAAAAGAACACATTTCAGAGCAACTTGTAGTTTTAGTGCATTTTTGCTGCAGTCAGTCATTTTATTCGATATGCACAAAGGGACGGGTGCGTGATAAGAAACAATCTCACAGTGAAGTAACTGCTGTGAACTGTTTAGCTAGAGATATTGAATGAATGTGTGGTATTTCAATTTGCCTGCTTTACAATTGTTGAAACCTAGCCAAAAGGGCATAGTGTGGCATCGTACATAAGATACCACGAGGAAGCATGAATAATTCATCCAGAGTGTATCAAGTCCAGTATTTTGTTTGTTTGTTTGTTTATTTATATAGCGCTCCAAACCTGGAGGTATCTAGGCGCGTTGCAGGTTATTTTGTTTATTCTTAGTGACGCTGGTAAAAACAATTACCAGTAAATATTTTAAAATTATTCTCCCCACCATGAAAATGCCACTGAATACCACCATAATAAAATAAATACCACAAAGTGATAGGTATAACCCAAAATATATCCAACAATTCCCATCTCTAACCATTCTTGCCAGATCAACATAAAGGGACTCTGGTACGGGATTAATAAGATTCCTATATAAATGTAAGAATCTCCAGTTGGCTCTACTGGTCACAGAGTTAACACCCAACTCATACAGAATGCCAGCCACCAGCACCGATGTCTGAATATTGAAGACTCGCCGCAAGTAGCTGCCCTTTGGGAAGACCTCCAGTACCCAGAAGAAATGGATCTCGATTCTGTATAAAATCTTTGGGATAACCTTACCCTCAAAGAACTTTAGAATTGGTATTAATGAATATCGGTCAAATATGGCATCTAACCTAATTGTCTGATTTGGTAGTGCAGTGGCCTGTGCACACAGCCAATCACTTATTTGTGATTTGTGGGGTTTTGAAATGATAGGAACCCCCAGGTAAATAAAACTATCAACTCTTTCAAGAGAATCATTATGCACTGACCAATTGAAAGAGGACAACTTCTTCTTTAAGGTGCAGTGCATAACTTTTGTTTTTGATCGATTCATTTTTAGGGAGTGGTTGGCAGCAAATCCATTAAAATCAGTTAAAAGACGTTTTAATCCAATCTCTGAGCAGTCAAAAGTCATCTGCATAACTTAACCATACGACTTTCAAGTTATCAAGTTTAGGAGAGGCTCGGGCTGCTGGCATAAGAGATTCCCCTATGTCTGACATATATAAATTGAACAAACAGGGGGCAAGAATGCACCCCTGTCTGACGCCACTAGATGTTGAGGTTTCTACCGATAGGACCCCCTCTGCATTTAACCTGACTCGAACTACTCTTCCATCATGGAGACATATTGTTAGTCACAGAAGACCTTCTGGAAGGCCCCATTTTCGCAGTTTTGCCCAAGGTAGATCTCTATCTAGCACATCAAATGTGGCAGACAAATCAATAGTAGGAACAAAGACAGACTTGTATTTTCAAGACTGTACTAACGTTTGGACGCACTTCAACACTACTCCTTTCAGGGTAGGGTTCATGTTCTTACAAACACCAATCTGTCAATAACCTCTCTGTCAATATGTTTAGATTTTAGCCAATTGTTCATGGAAGCTTTACCTAAAGTGAAATCAAGGAAATAATTTATAAAAGGTTCAAAAGTGTCAACTGAAAATGTATCAATTTTCCAATGGAGCGAGGTCTCAACCAAACACCTTGATATTGCAGCATTGACTCGACAATGTTTTTAGGGTTCGAGTAGATTTTGTTTCCAGCAGAATTATCCATGAGATCTCTGGGTCCATCAAACCTTACATTTATGACCCCAGGGTCCATTTCTGCAAACAACATGCAGTGATCGCTTAGATAAGTTGATGTCACATTCAAGCGATTACAAATGTTGTGTACGCGGTCTGGCATACATATATAGTCAATGGTGGAAAAGAAGGTTTCATTACTTCACATATCCTTATGTGGAATATCTCCCTTGGCTGAACCATTTAACATTCTGAGTCCTAAATCCTGAAGGGCTCTCACTCATTTAGATCCATTCCCCAGCCCCCTATTAGAGTTGCCCAACTTTGAGATAACATTTATTGCTGGGTCAAAGTCCCCAGAGTGATCATCTAACACGATCGGTGATCCACTTCTAAATGTATTACGCTAGCCATTAATAAAGCTAACTAATTCACCCAATACTTTGTCCAAATCCATGACCCCCCTCTGCCAGTAAACATTTTAAAACAAAAAAACATAATGTAATGACCGATCCTTCAATATTATGTGAGATGCTAAAAAACCTTGCAAAACCTCTGTCGTGCTCAAAAATTAAATTCTGGGACAGGATTTAATCAGAGTGAGCAAAGCCCCTCAGGGACAACCCCGTGTACCTTTCTGAGCTGCTTGAAAGTGGGACCCAACGATCGAAGAACTGTTTTTCAGTTAGCTAAATTTCTTATAAACAAACAATATAACATTTCTGAAGGAGTTGGCCTAACTCGCCATTAGCTAGTAACTTTAGATGTCCCCTGGAGTTCCAACTCAACAATGAGAAAGCTTTCACATTTAGGCTACGACTGGTCACCTTCTCCAGAATGCAGAAAGGCTCCATTTGACCAGGACCAATCACAGGTAGGGACTACATTGTCTGGCTTATTTTGACTCCTCTTCTCGTGTGGTCTCTACAATCTGTTGATAGCAAGATCTCACACGGGAGGGGGCTGACTCTTTATTTAGGTTGTTATGCCTACTCTCTCCACCTGAGCACAGTGATACATCCAAACCTAGTTTTCTAAATAAATGTCCTTCTTGAAATATAATATCTATAACCACTTACAAGTTAATGTACATAATGGCTCAGTCGGTGGGAATTTTATTCATAAGCCGCATTATATTTGATCTATTCAATGTAATTTCGCGGTTCTCAGGCAAAAGAGTTTCAACGAGAATTGTAGAAGGGCCCTGTCTGATAGGGGCTCCTCCCTCTTTATTGGCAGTCAGTTGGTCCTTTGCTCTATATATTTCAGACATAATGGGGCCCCTCTTACCACCGTTGTAATTTGACATTGAACACGGTCCAATTCCTGATGTATCCCGGATTCATTTTGCTCACAGCAGGATGGAGTCGTGTCGACCATCATGCTTCCTTCCTCCTATCTCCCTTGAGTGTCAAATTCTAGGGGAGTAAGCGTTTCGTCAACAGCCAGCCCCCACAAACAGACGACATCATCATTGCTTGTTTTTCATACTCGTTCGTATTTGAGATCTATTGCCGCCTTTTTTTTAAACACAGGTTTACCTATTAGTCGAGGATCGCCTCTCGAGAGGGGGAATTCCACCCCAAAAACTCTTTACTTATTTTGCATCCCAACGTGTTCATGTTTGAACAGCAATGCTTTCATTATAGTCGATTGGATCCGGGACTCGGTTTTCAACCATTCATATAAAGAAACCAAGGCACACAGAACCGGATTCATTTCTGGCAGCAAGCCTTCTTGCCTCTATACCGCTTGTGCACAAAGTTTTGTGTCCACTCTTTTTAACAGAGTGGATAGTCGTCTCCGGGGCACCGGGCCTGGAGTTGAACAATAAGAAGTTAAGTCTTAATCGTGAGTTGACATATTCATCAATAAAGGGGTGCTGTACGGAGAATCCCCGATAATCTCCGAAGTGATATGATATGATATGATATGATATGATATGGTATTTGTAACGCGCCTATACACAGGTGTTTCAAGGCGCGAGAAGTGGACTTGAGATATGCGCTGCAGCTGTTGTCAATGATAATGGTATTGATGAGGCCTCTGTATTACATGAATTTATAGGATTAAAAACCTATGTGATCTTAGAAGTGTGGATTATTCCTTCTTTAATAGGAGAAAAATTGTTCATCTGAGCGGTTGTTACACAAGTCCTGGATCCCTGCGCACTGGCGATTAGAGTGCTCCGCTCTCACCACGCTCCGCACGATGTCGGCAGTTTAGTAGTCTGGCCGTCACAAGTCAGCACGCCCACTCCTCAATTAGGTTCCTGAAAGTCACTCTCCAGCCTTGTCTGCAGGCAACTGTGTTTTGCCTCACGGCGCTCCGCTCTCAATTTTCAGCTGAATTCATAATGACCCCCGATATACAGTCCGCATGCAAGAGGTCTGCGACACGCGCGGGAGCGCTGTGTTGGGTTGGTCTATTTGTAATGCTAATTCCACATGACAGCAACCTTAGGAAATTTGGTACTGATATCATCTTTCATTTCAACGCTGACGCCCTTACAAAAGACTGTTGTTGATGATGCACCTGTCCATCAATCTTCATCTATCAATTACTGAAAATGAGGGCTTCAAGAACTGAAATCCTGCTCTCCGATGTGTATGGACTGAACAACTCACTGTAGGCCCCTTCAGCCGATTGTCTATTTCCAACGCTACCTTCTATTTTATCATGAAAGTATGACTGTAGTAATGTCATGGCACCACTCAAGGCCTCATATGAATACAGGTTGCCATTCAGGTGATCTCTCACTACCACTGCACCTAATGCTAGGATGCAGCTGCCATCAGACAATTCACACTAGCTGCACACATACTGCGTGCACGCAAGCACCCTACACTACCCCACTCTCTCCAATGGCCTGGACTACGGTCCACAAGGGCCTACAACCCACAAGCGCCTTGAGGTCATACCAATGATATATGGAGCGCTATATAAATGCCAAATACCAATAACAATAATCACACTGAAGAACGAAGAACTCCGTCATGTTAATTAATCCATCCTCAAATAGGGAAGGCTATTTTCTTTTTGTATTATAATTGTATTGTGTTATGGTTAAACAATAAGCCTTTCACAATGCATATAAAATTCAAGAACCATTTATATCCACATATTAAAACACATTAAAATATTACAAAATGCAATTTAGAAATCTATATCTCATCTAAAATGTTCTCAACACACAACCAGAAAAACATTGCAGCAAGAATCAGTGAAACCTATCAACTGGCCAGCATTCATTAGGATGTATTTCATGTACATATTTCTGCAAATCCTTAATGTGCAAGGGATGCGATTCGATACCTTCTGTTAATACGTCTCTAGTGCTTTCATGCATTAAAAGACCCTTACAACACGCACATGTGTGTTTTTCAGCGGGGATACTCTCCCTTTTGCCGATGACATGTAATGTCGAAGCAAATTTAAACTTAATTAAATAAATAATTGATGTCATCTGAGATTAGGGAATCATGCACGTGCGCGATCTGAATGACACTTGGCCTAGTAAGATCGTTGTCTCTGTCTTCCCTTTGTTCCCCCTCCGTTGCCTCGTCGCGCCTTGAAACACTTGTGTATAGGCGCGTTACAAATATCATATCATATCATATTATCATAATCACATAATGTAATGCTGAGGGTGCACACACGTGTAAGCATTATTAACCTACTCATTAAGGGATTTCTTTAAAAGCTATTTGCTTCATGCTTTGATATCACTCCCATATAGCAAGACATGTGTTGCAGTTATTCCAATAGTTTCGATTTTACAGGCAATTGATTAGCTGGAAAAACTTTTGATATACATGTTTTTAATTTGCCTAAGTCATTACTTGCAGCTTTTCTCATAGTTACGGCTAAGGTGCCCAGCATGGCAGCATCATTAGATGTACACATTTTCAGATAAACACTTCTCCTCCTTATTGCCCCAGAAGCCTATACAGATTTCACACCTCGCTCCCGTCAAACACTGTGGATCGAAGGACATTGAAGTGACCCAATTAACAAACACCTAATTTTAGCTTCAATCTATGGAACCAAATGTGCCAGTAGTGCTCATCGATTCATACTCACATAGAATGGCAGGGGCAACCTCTTGAGCACAGGCCCTTAGCATTCCTTTCAGGCTGTACCTGGCATAGAGGAAAAAGGGGTAGGGCACTAGACTATGTAGATCACTGCGCTGACCAATCTAGCTCGTGTAGAAACCCTGATGCCTGGGAGGGAGTTCAAGAGAGACGGCCCTTCCTTCTCCAATTGGATAATGTAGAGAAAAGGGTAGAGCCCGAGTCACTTTGACACTGGTTTTTCAAGTAATTGAAAGGTAAAGTTTCATTTGATATCAGAGGATTGACCATAACTGGTCAGTTTGATCATAAGTGCTGAGTTAATTCAGAGAATCAGAATCTGAATGAAATCAGCAATTATGATATCAACATGACCAGTCATGGTCAGTACTATGACATCATATGAAACTTTACCTGGCAGAGTTTGTAAACAAACCTTGAGCCAGCTTAGTCAGAGCTCTTAATCTTTGTTGCTCTTTAACTCCCTTAGAGCTTTTTTATTTACAAAAGTGAGTACCCAAATATGAAAAACTGCCAACCTCCTCAAACACGACATCGTTCATACCCCCATTTCGCGTTTCAGTCCTTTTACAAGTAACAAAATAAATAATTTGGATATTGTACTAATTCAATTTCAAAATTGTTTCCAGACCGGCAAGCTTGTAATGAGGCACCATGTGTGTCCTTACCGTCATGTGTGTTCATACAGATGCATGATCATGTTAAGTATTTCCATTGGGATCCGCCACATGTACAGCTTAACTCAGACTAAACTTCTGGCAACACTTTGGAAAGCTGTACAGTAGTCTATAAACCCAACGTGTAACGGTGGATGTCCAATTAATCTGGCGTGTGAGGTGAACGGCCTCAGTACTAACCTGTTATGACATGGCACACGCAACGCAACAGAAAGCCTGGCTGGTATGTATTCAGCAAACCTTCAGCGAGCACCAATTTCTGCATCTCTGTAAGCAGAATGTTAGCACTCATTTTGCTGAGCGGGTCTAAGAGTGCCAAAAGTCGGTAGTGAGAGGAAACACGATGTTCACTTTTTCTTAAAGCCTGGTACAAGGATGGACTGTCACATGTCACAATCGTAGTGAAGTGAAAATGCAGTACCTGAGCCCAGCCTAGTGGATCTTGCTTCGGGATCAGATTAGCTAGACCACCTGGGCCAGGACCACGAGACATTTTTAAAGTATTTACACATACACATTTGTTCTCCTGTGTAGACTGCAATATGTAACTCTTTCCCAGAGATTGGATTTATCTGAGTTTTATCAATACCATTGGTGTGTGCATTAATCAGATCTTTTTTGAGTTATTGGTGTGCAATATGTTTAACAATAACTGCCATCAAGCTGTGGTGCCTGGACATTTCGAAAGCTTTTTTCAGCTCTTGTATTTAGTCTGAATCCTATCATTGCATCTTAACTCTTCATCAGGGATAATAATATATGTTTCTAGTTATATGGATATTGGCCATTAATTGCCATATTTTGTTGGCTATTGATGGAGCAAAAACAGGCCCTTGCTGTCTAATGACGTCAGCATGTTTGCTGTTTTTATTGGGGATAAATCTAGTCTGGTTACGCCTCCAAGTTGCACATTGTACAGGAGCATCAGTGCTCCTGACTCCTTGCTCCATATAGTGTGATGACGTCACATATCAGTACAGGGCATTCGTGTCCGCTTAATGCCACCTGATTTGCGTGCAGGAGTTATTTCTATATGTGCCATCCACTTTTAAAATGACCTCTTTGTCGGTGCACATACCAAGACATAGACAGACACAATTCATTTCAGTATCATATTCAAGATTGAGGTCACTTTGCAATATTCAAAGAGAAACACACTGGGGTGTAATATTTTAATGGGCATTCATTGCATGCAGCCTCTTCCCCGAAACAAAAATTGGGATAAGTAAAACCAGGCCAAATCACCTTCAACCTTTCCTTTTACTCCTGTCGTGTAAAACTAATAAATGCTGCCTGCAAATGGCACTTTCAGCAGATTGCTATTTATTTATTTATCTTGACATTTGTAAAGCGCCTCAGCCCTCAGCATCAGGGCGCTCTTGCACAACCAGTTACATGCAGGGGGAGCCTAGACAGCCTCCACAGTTGGACAGCCAAACATGGGCGAATGGGACCTGCCTGCTTTTAACAGGTGGTGAATGGAAACAGATCCCAAAGGAATGCGTTCGTTTTACTTCATAATGTTCTCATACGAGGCATAAAATGCATAGCGCTTCGAAGACGGAGGACGAAAGCACGGCGGACATGTTCACTCTGCTTTATGCTCCTTCTTCGCCTTCAAAGTACTTCAAAATAGGCGCCACGGTATTAAACGCACTGTGCCTTGCTCTTAGACCTTAACTTCCAGCTATGTTTACACTGTGCCAAAAAGGATTGGAAACCTCTTGGTCCCCAGGAAATGTCCCTAGTGACAATTCATGTGGAGAGCAGCCATGCTATACCAGTCACATGAACTAGACACCTAGAAACTGCAGGCGCCACTGCACAGACTCACACCATGCAAGCGCTACACCTCGCACACCTGCCGGTCGCACACAGCCCTCCTACAACCCCCGACCCAGTATGATATGATAGAATATGGCATTTATAACGCGCCTATACACAAGTGTTTCAAGGTGTTATGAGGCAAGGGGACGACCAACAACATAAAAAGGGACTACCCCATCGCAGCCCACCAATTACCGCCCCTCCCCCAACACGCCCCCACAACCACCACCCAGTCATATTTCCAGGACTTCTCCTTTTTATAAACTGTATATGATCTCATTTGTGCAGTTTTGTCTGGGAATCTTGGCATGTTAATTCAAAACAAGCATTTGCTCTAATTGATCCTACATGGCTTACTGTGCAATCATTTCCAAGCCAGTCTCTGGGGCACAGACAGTAAGTGTTCTGACTTGTACCTGAAAGGTTGGGGGTTCGAGACAATCCTCCAGCTGCAACGTTCTGAACGTGTTGTGAAAAATAATTACAATTTTAATGACCATAGCTGCCCAACCATGCAAACCCCGGGACGGAGGGTGATTTCCCCGGACTGTCCCGAGAAAACCGGGACGTCTGGTCACCCTAAAGCAGTGGTCTTCAAACGTTTTTGGCCGGGGCCCCCCTGGGCAAAATTTGGGCAGGTCGGGACCCCCCAGAAATGCCAAATGGACAGTATATATTGCGCGCTGTCACCTGCTCCCATCACAGTCGCTGGGCTCCCACATCCCACTCCTACCCAGTCGCTGGTCTCTCCCCACCCCATCACACACCCTGGGCTCTCCCCACTGTTCTCCCACCACTATGCCATGGTTCCCGCCCATTGTGCTCCCACCGTAGTCCACGGGTTCCCCCCATCCCATTGCCAACACAGTCTGAAGGCCAGTGGCGGCTGGTGATTTTTTTTTAAGTGGAGGGACATAACTATTTCCCCCAAAAATGCCATAGCGACTGAGCACAGTGACGGAGCCCAAACCAATAAAGGAGGTTTCGGGGGAGGAAGGGTTTCCCCCTGTGAATTGTTTTAAAATAATGGGTTAAAATGTTGCATTATAGAGCATACTTTTAACAAAAAAATGGGTAAATAGCCAAACGGTTTGCAATTGGTGCTGGGGGGCCCAGGCGGCAGGCATTGATATTGATATTGATATTTAATTTCTATGGCACTCGTACACAAGTGTTTCAGAGCACGACAAGGCAAGGGAGGGGAACAGAGGAGAATAAAACAGCGATCTTACTAGGCCCAGTGACATTGAGAATGTGCAAGTGCATGGGAGAGGGGAAGGGGAAAAGTGCATGGAAGGGGGGAGATGTGGAAATTGCGAAGCAGAGGAGAAACAGATAAATAACAATAAATAGATAATAAAGGCAACAAACAGTTTTAGTGCAGCCAGCAATTTGCAAGTGCTACGCTTAAGGCAGCAGACAGGGTAGGTCTGATAAGTGCAGGAAGAAAAAGGGGGGGCTGTATGGGTACAGATACAGACCCCAGTGCAAGGGGTGGCCCGGAGGCAGTGCAGGACGGTGGCAGGGTGAGCAGGTACCTGGGCCCAGAGGGTGGCCAGGTGTACGGTGCCAAGAGAGAACAGGTCAGCAGGGGAAAGGGGGAGTGAAGGCAGAAGAAAAGAGGAAGGTCTTGAGGTGCTTCTGGAACCGGAGATGGTTCTCCTCAAGTTTTAGAGTGGCAGGACGGCTGTTCCAGAGGAAGTCCCCAGCCGAAGACAGATCTATCCCCAGCTCGTTTCTTTGAAAAATGACTGACCCTGAGGGAGTTGGAGGTAGAGGAGCGAAGAGCGCGAGAGGGGAGGTATTTGCAGACGGATAGCTGAAGGTATTTTGGCCCCAGAAAGCCTTGTGGACAATGCAGAGGGTTTAGAACGATAGATGTCCAGTAAAAAGATACCATCCCTGTCCCCTGGTCCCCACTGGTCCTAACACAATAAACAGGATTATGTGTGTATGCAAGGCGCTGCACATTCATACAGCAATCATTCTATCATTCACTCGAGCATCCATCACCATACACTCACTCATAACATAAGCATACACGCATCCATACTCATGTTTAAATAAAAACAATGAACATAAACGTACCTTCTGCATTGGCCTGCGTGTGAGTGCTAAAACGGCCTGCTCCAGGCTGCTCTTTCCGTATGTCCGAGGAGGCGCAGGAGCTCCCCCTCGGACATACAGACATGCAGTGCCCCAGCCAGCATTTCCAATGAGCTACGCAATGCTGGCGAAGCAAAACGCCCCAGCACTTAGACGGCTCACTGAGCATGTGTGGCTGGGGAACTAAACTGAACTGTCAAAGGGAAACAGTGTTTCCCTTTGACAGTTCAGCCAGCCCAGGAGCACTCCATTAGCTGGAAAAAGCAGCTGACAGAGTGCTCACTGTTTCACTGGGCTGGCTCCTTAGCTCCTCCATAATGGGTGAGGGGCCACCCGGTGGGCGTCCCCTCACCATTATGGATGAGCTGCCAGGCTCGGACAGGCCTATTGGGCAATGCGTGTACCAAAAATGTAAAATGCTAGTGTGGGCCAGTCAAAATGGGCCACCATTTTGGCCAATGTGGGCCAGTTTGATGAGTTACTTAACTATGCAGTTAGTCATTTTGACCATTGTTGCTGAATATATCACAATTTACTTCCATTTTAACACAAAGCACCCCCTTGGGTACTATGGAAACAGTGGGCTTCATTACAACTCTGGTGGTAGCTGTGCCAGTAAAATCGGCGCCGGATTTGCATCCGGTTCCAGCACCCGCGAATGGGCAATTACCGGGTCAAGGCGAGTTAGGCGGACCTGATAATTGCCCTTTCGCGGGTGCCGGAATGGGATGTTCCCCATTACCATTTGAGCCCCATAGGGCACAATGGGGATGGGGAGCTCGGATGCACAGGCACCGTCAATAACGGTGCCGGTTCATCCGACGAGCTGTGCTCGCGGGTGCCGCATGGCCTGCCAGGTCAGACCTGGCGGGCTGTCAGGCACCCGCGAGCACAAGTCGTACTATGGCGGTGCGGTAGCAACGGCGCCGTTAACTCATCGGCACCGTTGTTACCGTACCGCCATAGTTGTAATGAGGCCCAGTCTGTGACTAAAGGAATGAATATCCATTTACAACTGCGGGCCACTTTTTCATTGTTGCCTGAGACATTTTCAGCCCGACCATGTGACCCACTCTGCCCATTTCTTCCAATCTAATTAAATTTAAAAAAAATAAAGATTTTTTTTATTTTTTATATTTGATGCTGAGCTCTCAGGGCCCCCCAGGGATGCACCCGCAGACCCCTAGGGGGTCGCGCCCCACAGTTTGAATACTGCTGCCCTAAAGGGAGGGGGAAACAGAGGGAAGACAGAGACAACGATCTTACTAGGCCAGGTGACACTGAGATTGCGCAAGTGCAAGAGAGAGGGAGGGGGGAAAGTGCAGTACATAGGATAACAGTAAAATAAATAACAAAAAAACCCAATAAATATAATAAATAAGAAGTGCAGCCAGGTGGTGCAAGTGCAGGGGTAAGTGCAGAAATCAGGTGTCAGGTGCTGGTGGGGGGCTGTAGGCATACAGAAACAGCCCCCAAGTGCAGGGGGTATCCCTCTCAGGACAGACCTCGTTAGTAGCAAACCAAGCAGAACACCTGCGCTAGCGCCTTCCTTCTAAATGCAAACATCCCCAAGTTTCCTCACAACTCATCTGCGATCAGACCGGCGCCTGCATCCATCAGCAGGTCAGGTTTTCCATATTGCCTCCCTCCTCCCAATAACATCTACTCCGCTCTCTCCTACAGGAGCGAGCACTGAGAGTATGCCAAAATGGGGGGGCTTTGCGCAATACTAAACCCCTTAGAATAATATTATCTGACGTTTGGGCCTCATTACAAGTTTGCCGGTGCACGGTGAAAGTGGCGGTAATTCAGTTACAGCCACTTTTCCTGGCCCCCAAGTTACAAGTTTGGTGGAACTACCAGTGGAGGAGTTACTGGGTGGTATTTCCAGTGATGTTTGGATGGTAAGTGGAAGATTTACCTTCAGCTTAATGTTTGCGATAAATCCTTCAATTTTCTTCCAAAAAGTGACGGAATTACCACTCGGTAATTCCACCGGTGGTAATGCCACCAAAAAACACCTTACCACCGGACCAAGTGGTGTTAACAGCATTTGAGTATGGCGGTATTTCGGCAGATTGGTAATGCGGCCCAACATTATGGGCCGCAAGGTGTTTCTTCTCCTGGGACTGGCTTTTAAAGAAGAGCGTGCTTCTCCAATAGCCAATATCTTCAGTTCTGCTTTGGAATGTGGTTACTTGATTATGCAAAATGCAATTCTGTGCTCTGGCTGTTTGTCATTCATTGTATAAGCCTCGCTTGTCTTGTGCAAAAGCTATGGGGTTGATTTTCTCCGCAGCGAATAGAAGCACGTCAGGGCGTAAGGAGCAGTGCACATTGCAAAACTAATGTTCCCTCTAATTTTATAAAATGTCCAACAATGCTATACAGGAGTAACAAATAATGGAACGTGCTAGATACTGGTGCCTTACAATTGAAATGTAAACAGAATTATAATATAACAATGATTAGCACATGGAGTAGTCAATCGTGACCTCCTCTCAGCCAATCAGAATGCACGGATTGCAAGCTGAAATCTCTGACACAGACCTCATTCCAAAGATTCGGACATGAGCGTCTGTCTGACAAGCAGCACAGACAGGCCTGTGTATGGCCGGGATATTGATATTTTATTTCTATCGCGCTCGTACACAAGTGTTCACGAGAGGAACATGTACAGTGGGAGGCTGTGTGTGGACGAGAGGAACATGTACAGTACAGGCCTGTGTACACCTGAGAGGAACATGTACAGTGACAGGCCTGTGTACGGCTGAGAGGAACATGTATAGTGACAGGCCTGTATACGGCCGAGAGGAACATGTACAGTACAGGCCTGTGTACAGCTGAGAGGAACATGTACAGTACAGGCCTGTGTACAGCTGAGAGGTACATGTACAGTGACAGGCCTGTGTACGGCCAAGAGGAACATGTACAGTACAGGCCTGTGTACAGCTGAGAGGAACATGTACAGTACAGGCCTGTGTACAGCTGAGAGGAACATGTACAGTGACAGGCCTGTGTACAGCTGAGAGGAACATGTACAGTGACAGGCCTGTGTATGGCCGAGAGCAACATGTACAGTGACAGGCCTGTGTACGGCTGAGAGGAACCTGTACTGTACGGCCGAGAGGAACATGTATAGTGACAGGCCTGTGTACGGCCGAGAGGAACATGTACAGTGACAGGCCTGTGTACGGCTGAGAGGAACATGTACAGTGACAGGCCTGTGTACAGCTGAGAGGTACATGTACAGTGACAGGCCTGTGTATGGACGAGAGGAACATGTACAGTGACAGGCCTGTGTACGGCCAAGAGGAACATGTACAGTGACAGGCCTGTGTACGGCTGAGAGGACCATGTACAGTGACAGGCCTGTGTACAGCCGAGAGGAACATGTACAGTGAGAGGCCTGTGTACGGCTGAGAGGAACATGTACAGTGACAGGCCTGTCTACGGCCAAGAGGAACATGTATAGTGACAGGCCTGTGTACGGCCAAGAGGAACATGTACAGTGACAGGCCTGTGTACGGCAAGAGGAACATGTACAGTGACAGGCCTGTGTACGGCCAAGAGGAACATGTACAGTGACAGGCCTGTGTACGGCTGAGAGGAACATGTACAGTTTCAGGCCTGTGTACGGCCGAGAGGAACATGTACAGTGACAGGCCTGTGGAAGGCCGAGAGGAACATGTACAGTGACAGGCCTGGGTACGGCCGAGAGGAACATGTATAGTGACAGGCCGGTGTACAGCTGAGAGGAACATGTACAGTGACAGACCTGTGCACGGCCGAGAGGAACATGTACAGTGAAAGGCCTGTGTACAGCTGAGAGGAACATGTACAGTGACAGACCTGTGCATGGCCGAGAGGAACATGTACAGTGACAGGCCTGTGTACAGCTGAGAGGAACATGTACAGTGACAGGCCTGTGCACGGCTGAGAGGAACATGTACAGTGACAGGCCTGTGTACAGCTGAGAGGAACATGTATAGTGACAGGCCTGTGTACGGCCGAGAGGAACATGTACAGTGACAGGCCTGTGTACGGCTGAGAGGTACATGTACAGTGACAGGCCTGTGTACGCCGAGAGGAACATGGACAGTGACAGGCCTGTGTACGGCCGAGAGGAACATGGAGGTACATGTACAGTGACAGGCCTGTGTTCAGCTGAGAGGAACATGTACAGTGACAGGCCTGTGTACAGCTGAGAGGAACATGTATAGTGACAGGCCTGTGTACAGCTGAGAGGAACATGTTCAGTGACAGGCCTGTGTACGGCTGAGAGGAACATGTACAGTGACAGGCCTGTGTACGGCCAAGAGGAACATGTACAGTGACAGGCCTGTGTACCGCTGAGAGCAACATGTACAGTGACAGGCCTGTGTACGGCCGAGAGGAACATGTATAGTGACAGGCCTGTGAACGGCTGAGAGGAACATGTACAGTGACAGGCCTGTGTACGGCCGAGAGGAACATGTACAGTGACAGGCCTGTGTACAGCTGAGAGGAACATGTACAGTGACAGGCCTGTGTATGTCTGAGAGGAACATGTACAGTGACAGGCCTGTGTACGGCTGAGAGGAACATGTAAAGTGACAGGCCTGTGTACGGCTGAGAGGAACATGTACAGTACAGGCCTGTGTACAGCTGAGAGGAACATGTACAGTACAGGCCTGTGTACGGCCGAGAGGAACATGTACAGTGACAAGCCTGTGTACGGCCGAGAGAAACATGTACAGTACATCTTAGAGGAACATGTACAGTGACAGGTCTGTGTACGGCTGAGAGGAACATGTACAGTACAGGCCTGTGTACAGCTGAGAGGTACATGTACAGTGACAGGCCTGTGTACGGCCAAGAGGGCCATGTACAGTACAGGCCTGTGTACAGCTGAGAGGAACATGTACATTGACAGGCCTGTGTACGGCCGAGAGGAACATGTGCAGTACAGGCCTGTGTACAGCTGAGAGGAACATGTACAGTACAGGCCTGTGTACAGCTGAGAGGTACATGTACAGTGACAGGCCTGTGTACGGCCAAGAGGAACATGTACAGTACAGGCCTGTGTACAGCTGAGAGGAACATGTACAGTGACAGGCCTGTGTATGGCTGAGAGGAACATGTATAGTGACAGGCCTGTATACGGCCGAGAGGAACATGTACAGTACAGGCCTGTGTATGGCCGAGAGGAACATGTACAGTACAGGCCTGTGTACGGCCGAGAGGGACATGTATAGTGACAGGCCTGTGTACGGCTGAGAGGAACATGTACAGTGACAGGCCTGTGTATGGCCGAGAGGAACATGTACAGTACAGACCTGTGTCCAGCTGAGAGGAACATGTACAGTGACAGGCCTGTTTATGGCCGAGAGGAATATGTACAGTGACAGGCCTGTGTACGGCTGAGAGGAACATGTACAGTGACAGGCCTGTGTACGGCCGAGAGGAACATGTAAAGTGACAAGCCTGTGTACCGTCGAGAGGAACATGTACAGTACGTCTGAGAGGAACATGTACAGTGACAAGCCTGTGTACGGCCAAGAGGAACATGTACAGTACAGGCCTGTGTACAGCTGAGAGGAACATGTACAGTGACAAGCTTGTGTACGGCTGAGAGGAACATGTACAGTGACAGGCCTGTGTACGGCTGAGAGGAACATGTACAGTGACAGGCCTGTGTATGGCTGAGAGGAACATGTACAGTGACAGGCCTGTGTACGGCTGAGAGGAACATGTACAGTACAGGCCTGTGTAAGGCTGAGAGGAACATGTACAGTGACAGGCGTGTCTACAGCTGAGAGGAACATGTACAGTACAGGCCTGTGTACGGCTGAGAGGAACATGTACAGTGACAGGCCTGTGTACGGCCAAGAGGAACATGTACAGTGACAGGCCTGTGTATGGCCAAGAGGAACATGTACAGTGACAGGCCTGTGTACGGCTTAGAGGAACATGTACAGTGAGAGGCCTGTGTACGGCCGAGAGGAACATTTACAGTGACAGGCCTGGGTACGGCCGAGAGGAACATGTATAGTGACAGGCAGGTGTACAGCTGAGAGGAACATGTACAGTGACAGACCTGTGCACGGCCGAGAGGAACATGTACAGTGACAGGCCTGTGTACAGCTGAGAGGAACATGTACAGTGACAGACCTGTGCATGGCCGAGAGAAACATGTACAGTGACAGGCCTGTGTACAGCTGAGAGGAACATGTACAGTGACAGGCCTGTGCACGGCCGAGAGGAACATGTACAGTGACAGGCCTGTGTACAGCTGAGAGGAACATGTATAGTGACAGGCCTGTGTACAGCTGAGGGGAACATGTTCAGTGACAGGCCTGTGTACGGCTGAGAGGAACATGTACAGTGACAGGCCTGTGTACGGCTGAGAGCAACATGTACAGTGACAGGCCTGTGTACGGCCGAGAGGAACATGTATAGTGACAGGCCTGTGTACGGCTGAGAGGAACATGTACAGTGACAGGCCTGTGTACGGCCGAGAGGAACATGTACAGTGACAGGCCTGTGAACGGCTGAGAGGAACATGTACAGTGACAGGCCTGTGTACGGTCGAGAGGAACATGTACAGTGACAGGCCTGTGTACAGCTGAGAGGAACATGTACAGTGACAGGCCTGTGTAGGTCTGAGAGGAACATGTACAGTGACAGGCCTGTGTACGGCTGAGAGGAACATGTAAAGTGACAGGCCTGTGTACGGCCGAGAGGAAAATGTACAGTACAGGCCTGTGTACAGCTGAGAGGAACATGTACAGTACAGGCCTGTGTACGGCCGAGAGAAACATGTACAGTGACAAGCCTGTGTACGGCCGAGAGGAACATGTACAGTACATCTTAGAGGAACATGTACAGTGACAGGTCTGTGTACGGCTGAGAGGAACATGTACAGTGACAGGCCTGTGTACGGCTGAGAGGAACATGTAAAGTGACAGGCCTGTGTACGGCTGAGAGGAACATGTACAGTACAGGCCTGTGTACAGCTGAGAGGAACATGTACAGTACAGGCCTGTGTACAGCTGAGAGGTACATGTACAGTGACAGGCCTGTGTACGGCCAAGAGGGCCATGTACAGTACAGGCCTGTGTACAGCTGAGAGGAACATGTACATTGACAGGCCTGTGTACCGCCAAGAGGAACATGTGCAGTACAGGCCTGTGTACAGCTGAGAGGAACATGTACAGTACAGGCCTGTGTACAGCTGAGAGGAACATGTACAGTACAGGCCTGTGTACAGCTGAGAGGTACATGTACAGTGACAGGCCTGTGTACGGCCAAGAGGAACATGTACAGTACAGGCCTGTGTACAGCCGAGAGGTACATGTACAGTGACAGGCCTGTGTACGGCCAAGAGGAACATGTAGAGTACAGGCCTGTGTACAGCTGAGAGGAACATGTACATTGACAGGCCTGTGTATGGCTGAGAGGAACATGTATAGTGACAGGCCTGTATACGGCCGAGAGGAACATGTACAGTACAGGCCTGTGTATGGCCGAGAGGAACACGTACAGTACAGGCCTGTGTACGGCCGAGAGGAACATGTATAGTGACAGGCCTGTGTACGGCTGAGAGGAACATGTACAGTGACAGGCCTGTGTATGGCCGAGAGGAACACGTACAGTACAGGCCTGTGTACGGCCGAGAGGAACATGTATAGTGACAGGCCTGTGTACGGCTGAGAGGAACATGTACAGTGACAGGCCTGTGTATGGCTGAGAGGAACATGTATAGTGACAGGCCTATGTATGGCCGAGAGGAACATGTACAGTGACAGGCCTGTGTACGGCTGAGAGGAACATGTACAGTGACAGGCCTGTGTACTGCCGAGATTAACATGTAAAGTGACAAGCCTGTGTACGGCCGAGAGGAACATGTACAGTACGTCTGAGAGGAACATGTACAGTGACAGGCCTGTGTACGGCCAAGAGGAACATGTACAGTACAGGCCTGTGTACAGCTGAGAGGAACATGTACAGTGACAGGCCTGTGTATGGCCGAGAGGAACATATACAGTGACAAACTTGTGTACGGCTGAGAGGAACATGTACAGTGACAGGCCTGTGTATGGCTGAGAGGAACATGTACAGTGACAGGCCTGTGTATGGCTGAGAGGAACATGTACAGTGACAGGCCTGTGTACGGCTGAGAGGAACATGTACAGTACAGGCCTGTGTACGGCTGAGAGGAACATGTACAGTGACAGGCCTGTGTACGGCCAAGAGGAACATGTACAGTACAGGCCTGTGTACAGCTGAGAGGAACATGTACAGTGACAGGCCTGTGTATGGCCGAGAGGAACATGTACAGTGACAAACTTGTGTACGGCTGAGAGGAACATGTACAGTGACAGGCCTGTGTACGGCTGAGAGGAACATGTACAGTGACAGGCCTGTGTCTGGCTGAGAGGAACATGTACAGTGACAGGCCTGTGTACGGCTGAGAGGAACATGTACAGTACAGGCCTGTGTACGGCTGAGAGGAACATGTACAGTGACACGCCTGTGTATGGCTGAGAGGAACATGTACAGTGACAGGCATGTGTACGGCTTAGAGGAACATGTACAGTGACAGGCCTGTGTACGGCCAAGAGGAACATGTACAGTGACAGGCCTGTGTATGGCCAAGAGGAACATGTACAGTGACAGGCCTGTGTACGGCTTAGAAGAACATGTACAGTGACAGGCCTGTGTACGGCTTAGAGGAACATGTACAGTGATAGGCCTGTGTACTGTTACTTGGTCCATATCAATTAAATTAGTCGCACTTTGATTTTTAGTTGCACTACGCAAAGTGCTAGTAGTCTCTCAGGGGTGTTGCTAGGTCTGGAAAAGTTCAGGGGCTAAGCTAATGTCGGGACTGGCAGGATTTGCGGCCAGCTATAGCCTTTTGGTTGTAGTGCCAGAGCTTCTATCCGGGGCTACAACCAAAAGACCCCGAGCTATAGCCCCCTCGGCCCCCTCAACCCCGCTAGCAACGCCTTTGAGTCTCATAGAGCTTGGGAGAGGTCATTATCACTTGCGATAATGACCTTCCTTTCGACTTATAGCCCTAGGCTTTGCCTCTGGCAATGAATTGGTAGTGGGTCATTAACAGGCGATAATAACCCCCTAGTGCCAGGCTTAGTTCCATCTTTTGTGATAGTGGCAGCCCCAAAAAAGCAACAGCTAGTTTAATTGTAGAGGATGTACAGAAAATAAGAAGTTGCATTGGGAAGGAAATCACTGGGCCCGAGACTCAGACGGATGCAAAAAACCTATAAAGAGGAACAAGGTCGCAATGACGAGATGACACCTGTGCAGCCAGCAAGGCTCACATGTATCAAGAAAGTGTTCATTAAAGTCCCTTAAAATACGTCTTTCCCGTGACCCCAAAGTTCTGCGGCAGGAGTTCTGAACCTCACTCCTGAGTCTTGTTCAGACCTCCAAGTGGTGGCCATGCGCATAAGGACACGTGACGCGCATAATGCTCACACGTCAAGGATTCGGCAGCTCGTATTATCTGACAAGTAGACTAAGGAATCAGTTGAGTACTGCACCACACGTTCTTCACGTGGCAAGTAGTCCCTGGACTACAACTCCCGTGATCCCGCACCATTAGCTATGCTGGCCAGGGCCGATGAGAGTTGTGGTCCAAAGCAATTGGAGAGCCAAAGGTTGCAGACCCCCGTTCTGTGAATATGAGTGGATACTTTTGGCCTTACCACGTGGTCAGGGTGTGACAGGGTTGGGCAAAAAGGTGGGAGGAGAGCCAGGGAGTACCGTGCTGGTATTGCGGAACCCCAACGTAGCTGGCAAGAGTATCTTGTGGTGGGTCATTGAGGGTGAAGAGCAGGTGGCGTGGTCGGTGCTGAGTATGTAGCATGGGGGTGCGTACTGCTGAAGCCGGAGTGCAGAGTACTGAGGAGGGCGTAGGCAATGAGGGCAAGGATGGGCAGAGTACTTTTTGTAGGAAACTGGCGGGGGAGCGGGTAGATTGGGCAGTAAGGGAAGGAGGAAAGCAGGCGGTGGATGGTATGGATTGTTTAGTTTGGAGATGACTGGGAGGGGTAGGTAAGTGCCACCATATTAGCACCAGTGGGATAGGTAAGAGAGGGTTGAGGCATCAAAACGTACTAGTGTAGCTGGACAGGTGCGAAAAGAGATAGGAAGGAGAAAGCAAGAGGCGGGAGAGTAGGATTATAATAATATTATATTAATTGTCATCATCATATTATTAGCAGTATTAGCAGTGATATTGATATAATCCTGATCCTTATTTTCAGCCACGCTCCACTCTTATGTATGTATGTATGTATGTATTTATTTATTTATTTATTTATTTATGCCATTTATGTAACGCCCAGACCGGCGGTATCACGGCGCTAGTACTGGCATGTGGCAAGTAGGATTACAGACAGGTTGAGACATATGCTTAAAACAAGTCTGCCTTTACTTGTTGGTGTTTGAGAAGTGGGCACCTGCCCAAAGGGAGGTGACATCGCCGCAGTCGCCACTTGAAAGCACTAATAACTAGTTATGAAATGGTGCCCTTGCCGACCTGGGCGTGGGGTTTAGTTCACCTGGCAGTGTGCAGGGCAGTGTCTCCGGTGGCTTGCATCTTGCAGACACCCGCACAGACCCCACCCGTGGCCGCAGAATGCGTGCGTCATCGCCGGAGTGAGACCTGCTCCTGCGCGGGGCTGCAGACAAGGCCCAAGGCGGGATACCTGGAACAGCGAGACCTGATTAACAAGCTCTCTGCTTGTCTGCCCAGGCGGGCTGTGTCCAGTAAGTGACTAAATGCATTACCAGCCATGGTAGCAAGCAGCGTCGCAGTCTCTCATGTGCCACTCTGCACAGCTGTCTCTACCGCAGTCTCTCATGTGCCACTCTGCACAGCTGTCTCTACCGCAGTCTCTTACATGCATGCCACTCTGCACAGCTGTCTCTACCGCAGTCTCTCATGTGCCACTCTGCACAGCGGTCTCTATCACAGTCTCTCATGTGCCACTCTGCACAGCTGTCTCTACCGCAGTCTCTTACATGCATGCCACTCTGCACAGCTGTCTCTACCGCAGTCTCTCATGTGCCACTCTGCACAGCTGTCTCTACCGCAGTCTCTTACATGCATGCCACTCTGCACAGCTGTCTCTACCGCAGTCTCTCATGTGCCACTCTGCACAGCTGTCTCTATCACAGTCTCTCATGTGCCACTCTGCACAGCTGTCTCTACCGCAGTCTCTTACATGCATGCCACTCTGCACAGCTGTCTCTACCGCAGTCTCTTACATGCATGCCACTCTGCACAGCTGTCTCTACCGCAGTCTCTCATGTGCCACTCTGCACAGCTGTCTCTACCGCAGTCTCTTACATGCATGCCACTCTGCACAGCTGTCTCTACCGCAGTCTCTCATGTGCCACTCTGCACAGCTGTCTCTATCACAGTCTCTCATGTGCCACTCTGCGCAGCTGTCTCTACCGCAGTCTCTTACATGCATGCCACTCTGCACAGCTGTCTCTACCGCAGTCTCTCATGTGCCACTCTGCACAGCTGTCTCTATCAGAGTTTTTTATATGCATGCCACTCTCACAGCTGTCTCTATCGCAGTCTCTTATATGCATGCCACTCTGCACAGCTGTCTCTATTGCATCTCTTATATGCATGCCACTCTGCACAACTGTCTCTATCGCAGTCTCTGATATGCATGCCACCCTGCACAGCTGTCTTTATCACAGTCTCTCATGTGCCACTCTGCACAGCTGTCTCTACCGCAGTCTCTCATGTGCCATTCTGCACAGCTGTCTCTACCGCAGTCTCTTACATGCATGCCACTCTGCACAGCTGTCTCTACCGCAGTCTCTCATGTGCCACTCTGCACAGCTGTCTCTATCACAGTCTCTCATGTGCCACTCTGCACAGCTGTCTCTACTGCAGTCTCTTACATGCATGCCACTCTGCACAGCTGTCTCTACCGCAGTCTCTCATGTGCCACTCTGCACAGCTGTCTCTATCACAGTCTCTCATGTGCCACTCTGCACAGCTGTCTCTACCGCAGTCTCTTACATGCATGCCACTCTGCACAGCTGTCTCTACCGCAGTCTCTCATGTGCCACTCTGCACAGCTGTCTCTACCGCAGTCTCTTACATGCATGCCACTCTGCACAGCTGTCTCTACCGCAGTCTCTCATGTGCCACTCTGCACAGCTGTCTCTATCACAGTCTCTCATGTGCCACTCTGCGCAGCTGACTCTACCGCAGTCTCTTACATGCATGCCACTCTGCACAGCTGTCTCTACCGCAGTCTCTCATGTGCCACTCTGCACAGCTGTCTCTACCGCAGTCTCTTACATGCATGCCACTCTGCACAGCTGTCTCTACCGCAGTCTCTCATGTGCCACTCTGCACAGCTGTCTCTATCACAGTCTCTCATGTGCCACTCTGCACAGCTGTCTCTACCGCAGTCTCTTACATGCATGCCACTCTGCACAGCTGTCTCTACCGCAGTCTCTCATGTGCCACTCTGCACAGCTGTCTCTACCGCAGTCTCTTACATGCATGCCACTCTGCAAAGCTGTCTCTACCGCAGTCTCTCATGTGCCACTCTGCACAGCTGTCTCTATCACAGTCTCTCATGTGCCACTCTGCGCAGCTGTCTCTACCGCAGTCTTTTACATGCATGCCACTCTGCACAGCTGTCTCTACCGCAGTCTCTCATGTGCCACTCTGCACAGCTGTCTCTATCAGAGTTTTTTATATGCATGCCACTCTCACAGCTGTCTCTATCGCAGTCTCTTATATGCATGCCACTCTGCACAGCTGTCTCTATTGCATCTCTTATATGCATGCCACTCTGCACAACTGTCTCTATCGCAGTCTCTGATATGCATGCCACCCTGCACAGCTGTCTTTATCACAGTCTCTCATGTGCCACTCTGCACAGCTGTCTCTACCGCAGTCTCTCATGTGCCATTCTGCACAGCTGTCTCTACCGCAGTCTCTTACATGCATGCCACTCTGCACAGCTGTCTCTACCGCAGTCTCTCATGTGCCACTCTGCACAGCTGTCTCTATCACAGTCTCTCATGTGCCACTCTGCACAGCTGTCTCTACTGCAGTCTCTTACATGCATGCCACTCTGCACAGCTGTCTCTACCGCAGTCTCTCATGTGCCACTCTGCACAGCTGTCTCTATCACAGTCTCTCATGTGCCACTCTGCACAGCTGTCTCTACCGCAGTCTCTTACATGCATGCCACTCTGCACAGCTGTCTCTACCGCAGTCTCTCATGTGCCACTCTGCACAGCTGTCTCTACCGCAGTCTCTTACATGCATGCCACTCTGCACAGCTGTCTCTACCGCAGTCTCTCATGTGCCACTCTGCACAGTTGTCTCTATCACAGTCTCTCATGTGCCACTCTGCGCAGCTGACTCTACCGCAGTCTCTTACATGCATGCCACTCTGCACAGCTGTCTCTACCGGAGTCTCTCATGTGCCACTCTGCACAGCTGTCTCTATCACAGTCTTTTATATGCATGCCACTCTCACAGCTGTCTCTATCGCAGTCTCTTATATGCATGCCACTCTGCACAGCTGTCTCTATTGCATCTCTTATATGCATGCCACTCTGCACAACTGTCTCTATCGCAGTCTCTGATATGCATGCCACCCTGCACAGCTGTCTTTATCACAGTCTCTCATGTGCCACTCTGCACAGCTGTCTCTACCGCAGTCTCTCATGTGCCATCTGCACAGCTGTCTCTACCGCAGTATCTTACATGCATGCCACTCTGCACAGCTGTCTCTACCGCAGTCTCTCATCTGCCACTCTGCACAGCTGTCTCTATCACAGTCTCTCATGTGCCACTCTGCACAGCTGTCTCTACCGCAGTCTCTCATGTGCCACTCTGCACAGCTGTCTCTACCGCAGTCTCTTACATGCATGCCACTCTGCACAGCTGTCTCTACCGCAGTCTCTCATGTGCCACTCTGCACAGCTGTCTCTATCACAGTCTCTCATGTGCCACTCTGCATAGCTGTCTCTACTGCAGTCTCTTACATGCATGCCACTCTGCACAGCTGTCTCTACCACAGTCTCTCATGTGCCACTCTGCACAGCTGTCTCTATCACAGTCTCTCATGTGCCACTCTGCACAGCTGTCTCTACCGCAGTCTCTTACATGCATGCCACTCTGCACAGCTGTCTCTACCGCAGTCTCTCATGTGCCACTCTGCACAGCTGTCTCTACCGCAGTCTCTTACATGCATGCCACTCTGCACAGCTGTCTCTACCGCAGTCTCTCATGTGCCACTCTGCACAGCTGTCTCTATCACAGTCTCTCATGTGCCACTCTGCGCAGCTGACTCTACCGCAGTCTCTTACATGCATGCCACTCTGCACAGCTGTCTCTACCGGAGTCTCTCATGTGCCACTCTGCACAGCTGTCTCTATCACAGTCTTTTATATGCATGCCACTCTCACAGCTGTCTCTATCGCAGTCTCTTATATGCATGCCACTCTGCACAGCTGTCTCTATTGCATCTCTTATATGCATGCAACTCTGCACAACTGTCTCTATCACAGTCTCTGATATGCATGCCACCCTGCACAGCTGTCTTTATCACAGTCTCTCATGTGCCACTCTGCACAGCTGTCTCTACCGCAGTCTCTCATGTGCCACTCTGCACAGCTGTCTCTACCGCAGTCTCTTACATGCATGCCACTCTGCACAGCTGTCTCTACCGCAGTCTCTCATGTGCTACTCTGCACAGCTGTCTCTATCACAGTCTCTCATGTGCCACTCTGCACAGCTGTCTCTACCGCAGTCTCTCATGTGCCACTCTGCACAGCTGTCTCTACCGCAGTCTCTTACATGCATGCCACTCTGCACAGCTGTCTCTACCGCAGTCTCTCATGTGCCACTCTGCACAGCTGTCTCTATCACAGTCTCTCATGTGCCACTCTGCGCAGCTGTCTCTACCGCAGTCTCTTACATGCATGCCACTCTGCACAGCTGTCTCTACCGCAGTCTCTCATGTGCCACTCTGCACAGCTGTCTCTATCACAGTCTTTTATATGCATGCCACTCTCACAGCTGTCTCTATCGCAGTCTCTTATATGCATGCCACTCTGCACAGCTGTCTCTACCGCAGTCTCTCATGTGCCACTCTGCACAGCTGTCTCTATCACAGTCTTTTATATGCATGCCACTCTCACAGCTGTCTCTATCGCAGTCTCTTATATGCATGCCACTCTGCACAGCTGTCTCTACCGCAGTCTCTCATGTGCCACTCTGCACAGCTGTCTCTATCACAGTCTTTTATATGCATGCCACTCTCACAACTGTCTCTATCGCAGTCTCTGATATGCATGCCACCCTGCACAGCTGTCTTTATCACAGTCTCTCATGTGCCACTCTGCACAGCTGGCTCTACCGCAGTCTCTTACAGGCCACTCTGCACAGCTGTCTCTACCACAGTCTCTTATAGGCCACTCTGCACAACTGTCTCTATCGCAGTCTCTGATATGCATGCCACCCTGCACAGCTGTCTTTATCACAGTCTCTCATGTGCCACTCTGCACAGCTGTCTCTACCGCAGTCTCTCATGTGCCACTCTGCACAGCTGTCTCTACCGCAGTCTCTTATATGCATGCCACCCTGCACAGCTGTCTCTATCACAGTCTCTCATGTGCATGCCACTCTGCACAGCTGTCTCTATCCCAGTCTCTCATGTGACACTCTGCACAGTGTCTGTATCGCGGTCTCTTATATGCATACCACCCTGCACAGCTGTCCCTATCGCAGTATCTGATATGCCACTCTGCATAGCTGTCTCTACCACAGTATCTCATGTGCCACTCTGCGCAGCTGTCTCTATCGCAGTCTCTTATATGCTACTCTGCAGAGCTGTCTCTATCGCAGTCTCTTATAGGCCACTCTGCACAGCTGTCTCTACCGCAGTCTCTTCTAGGCCACTCTGCACAGCTGCCTCTATCCAGTCTCTTATCTGCCACTCTTCACAGCTGTCTCTATCGCAGTCTCTCATAGGCCACTCTGCACACCTGTGTCTATCGCAGTCTCTTATAGGCCACTCTGCACAGCTGTTTCTATCTCAGTCTCTTATCTGCCACTCTGCACAGCTGTCTCTATCACAGTCTCTCATGTGCCACTCTGCACAGCTGTCTCTATCACAGTCTCTCATGTGCCACTCTGCATAGCTGTCTCTACTGCAGTCTCTTACATGCATGCCACTCTGCACAGCTGTCTCTACCACAGTCTCTCATGTGCCACTCTGCACAGCTGTCTCTATCACAGTCTCTCATGTGCCACTCTGCACAGCTGTCTCTACCGCAGTCTCTTACATGCATGCCACTCTGCACAGCTGTCTCTACCGCAGTCTCTCATGTGCCACTCTGCACAGCTGTCTCTACCGCAGTCTCTTACATGCATGCCACTCTGCACAGCTGTCTCTACCGCAGTCTCTCATGTGCCACTCTGCACAGCTGTCTCTATCACAGTCTCTCATGTGCCACTCTGCGCAGCTGACTCTACCGCAGTCTCTTACATGCATGCCACTCTGCACAGCTGTCTCTACCGGAGTCTCTCATGTGCCACTCTGCACAGCTGTCTCTATCACAGTCTTTTATATGCATGCCACTCTCACAGCTGTCTCTATCGCAGTCTCTTATATGCATGCCACTCTGCACAGCTGTCTCTACTGCATCTCTTATATGCATGCCACTCTGCACAACTGTCTCTATCACAGTCTCTGATATGCATGCCACCCTGCACAGCTGTCTTTATCACAGTCTCTCATGTGCCACTCTGCACAGCTGTCTCTACCGCAGTCTCTCATGTGCCACTCTGCACAGCTGTCTCTACCGCAGTCTCTTACATGCATGCCACTCTGCACAGCTGTCTCTACCGCAGTCTCTCATGTGCTACTCTGCACAGCTGTCTCTATCACAGTCTCTCATGTGCCACTCTGCACAGCTGTCTCTACCGCAGTCTCTCATGTGCCACTCTGCACAGCTGTCTCTACCGCAGTCTCTTACATGCATGCCACTCTGCACAGCTGTCTCTACCGCAGTCTCTCATGTGCCACTCTGCACAGCTGTCTCTATCACAGTCTCTCATGTGCCACTCTGCGCAGCTGTCTCTACCGCAGTCTCTTACATGCATGCCACTCTGCACAGCTGTCTCTACCGCAGTCTCTCATGTGCCACTCTGCACAGCTGTCTCTATCACAGTCTTTTATATGCATGCCACTCTCACAGCTGTCTCTATCGCAGTCTCTTATATGCATGCCACTCTGCACAGCTGTCTCTACCGCAGTCTCTCATGTGCCACTCTGCACAGCTGTCTCTATCACAGTCTTTTATATGCATGCCACTCTCACAGCTGTCTCTATCGCAGTCTCTTATATGCATGCCACTCTGCACAGCTGTCTCTACCGCAGTCTCTCATGTGCCACTCTGCACAGCTGTCTCTATCACAGTCTTTTATATGCATGCCACTCTCACAACTGTCTCTATCGCAGTCTCTGATATGCATGCCACCCTGCACATCTGTCTTTATCACAGTCTCTCATGTGCCTCTCTGCACAGCTGGCTCTACCGCAGTCTCTTATAGGCCACTCTGCACAGCTGTCTCTACCACAGTCTCTTATAGGCCACTCTGCACAACTGTCTCTATCGCAGTCTCTGATATGCATGCCACCCTGCACAGCTGTCTTTATCACAGTCTCTCATGTGCCACTCTGCACAGCTGTCTCTACCGCAGTCTCTCATGTGCCACTCTGCACAGCTGTCTCTACCGCAGTCTCTTATATGCATGCCACCCTGCACAGCTGTCTCTATCACAGTCTCTCATGTGCATGCCACTCTGCACAGCTGTCTCTATCCCAGTCTCTCATGTGACACTCTGCACAGTGTCTGTATCGCGGTCTCTTATATGCATACCACCCTGCACAGCTGTCCCTATCGCAGTATCTGATATGCCACTCTGCATAGCTGTCTCTACCACAGTATCTCATGTGCCACTCTGCGCAGCTGTCTCTATCGCAGTCTCTTATATGCTACTCTGCAGAGCTGTCTCTATCGCAGTCTCTTATAGGCCACTCTGCACAGCTGTCTCTACCGCAGTCTCTTCTAGGCCACTCTGCACAGCTGCCTCTATCCAGTCTCTTATCTGCCACTCTTCACAGCTGTCTCTATCGCAGTCTCTCATAGGCCACTCTGCACACCTGTGTCTATCGCAGTCTCTTATAGGCCACTCTGCACAGCTGTTTCTATCTCAGTCTCTTATCTGCCACTCTGCACAGCTGTCTCTATCACAGTCTCTCATTTGCCACTCTGCACAGCTGTCTCTACCACAGTCTCTTATAGGCCACTCTGCACAGCTGTCTCTACCACAGTCTCTTATAGGCCACTCTGCACAGCTGTCTCTATTGCAGTATCTTCTATGCATGCCACTCTGCACAGCTGTCTCTATCGCAGTCTCTGATATGCCACTCTACACAGCTGTCTATATCGCAGTCTCTGTCTCTGCCGCAGTCTCTTATAGGCCACTCTGGACAGCTGTCTCTATCCTAGTCTCTTATCCGCCACTCTGCAAAGCTGTCTCTATCACAGTCTCTCATGTGCCACTCTGCACGCTGTCTCTGTTGCAGTCTTGTATAGGCCACTCTGCACAGCTGTCTCTACCGCAGTCTCTTATATGCCACTCTGCACAGCTGTCTCTACCTCAGTCTCTTATAGGCCACTCTGCCCAGATGTCTCTATCGCAGTCTCTTATAAGCCACTCTGCACAGCTGTCTCTACCGCAGTCTCTCATGTGCCACTCTGCGCAGCTGTCTCTATCACAGTCTTTTATATGCTACTCTGCACAGCTGTCTCTATCGCAGTCTCTTATAGGCCACTCTGCACAGCTGTCTCTATCGCAGTCTCTTCTAGGCCACTCTGCATAGCTGTCTCTATCCAGTCTCTTATCTGCCACTCTTCACAGCTGTCTCTATTGCAGTCTCTCATAGGCCACTCTGCACAGCTGTCTCTATCACAGTCTTTTATATGCATGCCACTCTCACAGCTGTCTCTATCGCAGTCTCTTATATGCATGCCACTCTGCACAGCTGTCTCTATTGCATCTCTTATATGCATGCCACTCTGCACAACTGTCTCTATCACAGTCTCTGATATGCATGCCACCCTGCACAGCTGTCTTTATCACAGTCTCTCATGTGCCACTCTGCACAGCTGTCTCTACCGCAGTCTCTCATGTGCCACTCTGCACAGCTGTCTCTACCGCAGTCTCTTACATGCATGCCACTCTGCACAGCTGTCTCTACCGCAGTCTCTCATGTGCTACTCTGCACAGCTGTCTCTATCACAGTCTCTCATGTGCCACTCTGCACAGCTGTCTCTACCGCAGTCTCTCATGTGCCACTCTGCACAGCTGTCTCTACCGCAGTCTCTTACATGCATGCCACTCTGCACAGCTGTCTCTACCGCAGTCTCTCATGTGCCACTCTGCACAGCTGTCTCTATCACAGTCTCTCATGTGCCACTCTGCGCAGCTGTCTCTACCGCAGTCTCTTACATGCATGCCACTCTGCACAGCTGTCTCTACCGCAGTCTCTCATGTGCCACTCTGCACAGCTGTCTCTATCACAGTCTTTTATATGCATGCCACTCTCACAGCTGTCTCTATCGCAGTCTCTTATATGCATGCCACTCTGCACAGCTGTCTCTACCGCAGTCTCTCATGTGCCACTCTGCACAGCTGTCTCTATCACAGTCTTTTATATGCATGCCACTCTCACAGCTGTCTCTATCGCAGTCTCTTATATGCATGCCACTCTGCACAGCTGTCTCTACCGCAGTCTCTCATGTGCCACTCTGCACAGCTGTCTCTATCACAGTCTTTTATATGCATGCCACTCTCACAACTGTCTCTATCGCAGTCTCTGATATGCATGCCACCCTGCACAGCTGTCTTTATCACAGTCTCTCATGTGCCACTCTGCACAGCTGGCTCTACCGCAGTCTCTTATAGGCCACTCTGCACAGCTGTCTCTACCACAGTCTCTTATAGGCCACTCTGCACAACTGTCTCTATCGCAGTCTCTGATATGCATGCCACCCTGCACAGCTGTCTTTATCACAGTCTCTCATGTGCCACTCTGCACAGCTGTCTCTACCGCAGTCTCTCATGTGCCACTCTGCACAGCTGTCTCTACCGCAGTCTCTTATATGCATGCCACCCTGCACAGCTGTCTCTATCACAGTCTCTCATGTGCATGCCACTCTGCACAGCTGTCTCTATCCCAGTCTCTCATGTGACACTCTGCACAGTGTCTGTATCGCGGTCTCTTATATGCATACCACCCTGCACAGCTGTCCCTATCGCAGTATCTGATATGCCACTCTGCATAGCTGTCTCTACCACAGTATCTCATGTGCCACTCTGCGCAGCTGTCTCTATCGCAGTCTCTTATATGCTACTCTGCAGAGCTGTCTCTATCGCAGTCTCTTATAGGCCACTCTGCACAGCTGTCTCTACCGCAGTCTCTTCTAGGCCACTCTGCACAGCTGCCTCTATCCAGTCTCTTATCTGCCACTCTTCACAGCTGTCTCTATCGCAGTCTCTCATAGGCCACTCTGCACACCTGTGTCTATCGCAGTCTCTTATAGGCCACTCTGCACAGCTGTTTCTATCTCAGTCTCTTATCTGCCACTCTGCACAGCTGTCTCTATCACAGTCTCTCATTTGCCACTCTGCACAGCTGTCTCTACCACAGTCTCTTATAGGCCACTCTGCACAGCTGTCTCTACCACAGTCTCTTATAGGCCACTCTGCACAGCTGTCTCTATTGCAGTATCTTCTATGCATGCCACTCTGCACAGCTGTCTCTATCGCAGTCTCTGATATGCCACTCTACACAGCTGTCTATATCGCAGTCTCTGTCTCTGCCGCAGTCTCTTATAGGCCACTCTGGACAGCTGTCTCTATCCTAGTCTCTTATCCGCCACTCTGCAAAGCTGTCTCTATCACAATCTCTCATGTGCCACTCTGCACGCTGTCTCTGTTGCAGTCTTGTATAGGCCACTCTGCACAGCTGTCTCTACCGCAGTCTCTTATATGCCACTCTGCACAGCTGTCTCTACCTCAGTCTCTTATAGGCCACTCTGCCCAGATGTCTCTATCGCAGTCTCTTATAAGCCACTCTGCACAGCTGTCTCTACCGCAGTCTCTCATGTGCCACTCTGCGCAGCTGTCTCTATCGCAGTCTTTTATATGCTACTCTGCACAGCTGTCTCTATCGCAGTCTCTTATAGGCCACTCTGCACAGCTGTCTCTATCGCAGTCTCTTCTAGGCCACTCTGCATAGCTGTCTCTATCCAGTCTCTTATCTGCCACTCTTCACAGCTGTCTCTATTGCAGTCTCTCATAGGCCACTCTGCACAGCTGTCTCTATCGCAGTCTCTTATAGGCCACTCTGTACAGCTGTCTCTATCTCAGTCTCTTATCTGCCACTCTGCACAGCTGTCTCTATCACAGTCTCTCATCTCCCACTCTGTGCAGCTGTCTCTATCGCAGTCTCTTATATGCTACTCTGCACAGCTGTCTCTATCTCAGTCTCTTATAGGCAACTCTGCACAGCTGTCTCTATCACAGTCTCTTATACGCCACTCTGCACAGCTGTCTCTATGCAGCCTCTTATATGCCACCCTGCACAGCTGTCCCTATCGCAGTCTCTGATATGCTACCCGCGCAGCTGTCTCTATCGCAGCCTCTAATATGCCACTCTGCCCAGCTGGCTCTACCGCAGTCTCTTGTAGGCCACTCTGCACAGCTGTCTCTACCACAGTCTCTTATAGGCCACTCTGCACAGCTGTCTCTACCACAGTCTCTTATAGGCCACTCTGCACAGCTGTCTCTATTGCAGTCTCTTATATGCATGCCACTCTGCACAGCTGTCTCTATCACAGTCTCTGATATGCCACTCTACACAGCTGTCTATATCGCAGTCTCTGTCTCTGCCGCAGTCTCTTATAGGCCACTCTGCACAGCTGTCTCTATCCTAGTCTCTTATCTGCCCTCTGCACAGCTGTCTCTATCACAGTCTCCCATGTGTCACTCTGCACGCTGTCTCTGTTGCAGTCTCGTATAGGCCACTCTGCACAGCTGTCTCTACCGCAGTCTCTTATATGCCACTCTGCAGAGCAGTCTCTCCCTCAGTCTCTTATAGGCCACTCTGCCCAGATGTCTCTATCGCAGTCTCTTACATGCATGCCACCCTGCACAGCTGTCTTTATCACAGTCTCTCATGTGCCACTCTGCACAGCTGTCTCTACCGCAGTCTCTCATGTGCCACTCTGCACAGCTATCTCTACCGCAGTCTCTTATATGCATGCCACCCTGCACAGCTGTCTCTATCACAGTCTCTCATGTGCATGCCACTTTGCACAGCTGTCTCTATCCCAGTCTCTCATGTGACACTCTGCACAGTGTCTGTATCGCGGTCTCTTATATGCATGCCACCCCGCACAGCTGTCCCTATCGCAGTATCTGATATGCCACTCTGCACAGCTGTCTCTACCGCAGTCTCTCATGTGCCACTCTGCGCAGCTGTCTCTATCGCAGTCTCTTATATGCTACTCTGCACAGTTGTCTCTATCGCAGTCTCTTATAGGCCACTCTGCACAGCTGTCTCTATCCAGTCTCTTATCTGCCACTCTTCACAGCTGTCTCTATCGCAGTCTCTCATAGGCCACTCTGCACAGCTGTCTCTATCGCAGTCTCTTATAGGCCACTCTGCACAGCTGTCTCTATCTCAGTCTCTTAACTGCCACTCTGCACAGCTGTCTCTATCACAGTCTCTCATCTGCCACTCTGCGCAGCTGTCTCTATCGCAGTCTCTTATATGCTACTCTGCACAGCTGTCTCTATCTCAGTCTCCTATAGGCCACTCTGCACAGCTGTCTCTATCGCAGTCTCTTATACGCCACTCTGCACAGCTGTCTCTATGCAGCCTCTTATGTGCCACCCTGCACAGCTGTCCCTATCGGAGTCTCTGATATGCTACTCGCACAGCTGTCTCTATCGCAGCCTCTTATATGCCACTCTGCCCAGCTGGCTCTACCGCAGTCTCTTATAGGCCACTCTGCACAGCTGTCTCTACCACAGTCTCTTATCGGCCACTCTGCACAGCTCTCTCTATTGCAGTCTCTTTTATGCATGCCACTATGCACAGCTGTCTCTATCGCAGTCTCTGATATGCCACTCTACACAGCTGTCTATATCGCAGTCTCTGTCTCTGCCGCAGTCTCTTATAGGCCACTCTGCACAGCTGTCTCTATCCTAGTCTCTTATCCGCCACTCTGCACAGCTGTCTCTATCACAGTCTCTCATGTGCCACTCTGCACGCTGTCTCTGTTGCAGTCTCGTATAGGCCACTCTGCACTGCTGTCTCTACGGCAGTCTCTTATATGCCACTCTGCACAGCTGTCTCTACCTCAGTCTCTCATGTGCCACTCTGCACAGCTGTCTCTATCAGAGTTTTTTATATGCATGCCACTCTCACAGCTGTCTCTATCGCAGTCTCTTATATGCATGCCACTCTGCACAGCTGTCTCTATTGCATCTCTTATATGCATGCCACTCTGCACAACTGTCTCTATCGCAGTCTCTGATATTCATGCCACCCTGCACAGCTGTCTTTATCACAGTCTCTCATGTGCCACTCTGCACAGCTGTCTCTACCGCAGTCTCTCATGTGCCATTCTGCACAGCTGTCTCTACCGCAGTCTCTTACATGCATGCCACTCTGCACAGCTGTCTCTACCGCAGTCTCTCATGTGCCACTCTGCACAGCTGTCTCTATCACAGTCTCTCATGTGCCACTCTGCACAGCTGTCTCTACTGCAGTCTCTTACATGCATGCCACTCTGCACAGCTGTCTCTACCGCAGTCTCTCATGTGCCACTCTGCACAGCTGTCTCTATCACAGTCTCTCATGTGCCACTCTGCACAGCTGTCTCTACCGCAGTCTCTTACATGCATGCCACTCTGCACAGCTGTCTCTACCGCAGTCTCTCATGTGCCACTCTGCACAGCTGTCTCTACCGCAGTCTCTTACATGCATGCCACTCTGCACAGCTGTCTCTACCGCAGTCTCTCATGTGCCACTCTGCACAGCTGTCTCTATCACAGTCTCTCATGTGCCACTCTGCGCAGCTGACTCTACCGCAGTCTCTTACATGCATGCCACTCTGCACAGCTGTCTCTACCGGAGTCTCTCATGTGCCACTCTGCACAGCTGTCTCTATCACAGTCTTTTATATGCATGCCACTCTCACAGCTGTCTCTATCGCAGTCTCTTATATGCATGCCACTCTGCACAGCTGTCTCTATTGCATCTCTTATATGCATGCCACTCTGCACAACTGTCTCTATCGCAGTCTCTGATATGCATGCCACCCTGCACAGCTGTCTTTATCACAGTCTCTCATGTGCCACTCTGCACAGCTGTCTCTACCGCAGTCTCTCATGTGCCATTCTGCACAGCTGTCTCTACCGCAGTCTCTTACATGCATGCCACTCTGCACAGCTGTCTCTACCGCAGTCTCTCATGTGCCACTCTGCACAGCTGTCTCTATCACAGTCTCTCATGTGCCACTCTGCACAGCTGTCTCTACCGCAGTCTCTCATGTGCCACTCTGCACAGCTGTCTCTACCGCAGTCTCTTACATGCATGCCACTATGCACAGCTGTCTCTACCGCAGTCTCTCATGTGCCACTCTGCACAGCTGTCTCTATCACAGTCTCTCATGTGCCACTCTGCATAGCTGTCTCTACTGCAGTCTCTTACATGCATGCCACTCTGCACAGCTGTTTCTACCACAGTCTCTCATGTGCCACTCTGCACAGCTGTCTCTATCACAGTCTCTCATGTGCCACTCTGCACAGCTGTCTCTACCGCAGTCTCTTACATGCATGCCACTCTGCACAGCTGTCTCTACCGCAGTCTCTCATGTGCCACTCTGCACAGCTGTCTCTACCGCAGTCTCTTACATGCATGCCACTCTGCACAGCTGTCTCTACCGCAGTCTCTCATGTGCCACTCTGCACAGCTGTCTCTATCACAGTCTCTCATGTGCCACTCTGCGCAGCTGACTCTACCGCAGTCTCTTACATGCATGCCACTCTGCACAGCTGTCTCTACCGGAGTCTCTCATGTGCCACTCTGCACAGCTGTCTCTATCACAGTCTTTTATATGCATGCCACTCTCACAGCTGTCTCTATCGCAGTCTCTTATATGCATGCCACTCTGCACAGCTGTCTCTATTGCATCTCTTATATGCATACCACTCTGCACAACTGTCTCTATCACAGTCTCTGATATGCATGCCACCCTGCACAGCTGTCTTTATCACAGTCTCTCATGTGCCACTCTGCACAGCTGTCTCTACCGCAGTCTCTCATGTGCCACTCTGCACAGCTGTCTCTACCGCAGTCTCTTACATGCATGCCACTCTGCACAGCTGTCTCTACCGCAGTCTCTCATGTGCCACTCTGCACAGCTGTCTCTATCACAGTCTCTCATGTGCCACTCTGCACAGCTGTCTCTACCGCAGTCTCTCATGTGCCACTCTGCACAGCTGTCTCTACCGCAGTCTCTTACATGCATGCCACTCTGCACAGCTGTCTCTACCGCAGTCTCTCATGTGCCACTCTGCACAGCTGTCTCTATCACAGTCTCTCATGTGCCACTCTGCGCAGCTGTCTCTACCGCAGTCTCTTACATGCATGCCACTCTGCACAGCTGTCTCTACCGCAGTCTCTCATGTGCCACTCTGCACAGCTGTCTCTATCACAGTCTTTTATATGCATGCCACTCTCACAGCTGTCTCTATCGCAGTCTCTTATATGCATGCCACTCTGCACAGCTGTCTCTACCGCAGTCTCTCATGTGCCACTCTGCACAGCTGTCTCTATCACAGTCTTTTATATGCATGCCACTCTCACAACTGTCTCTATCGCAGTCTCTGATATGCATGCCACCCTGCACAGCTGTCTTTATCACAGTCTCTCATGTGCCACTCTGCACAGCTGGCTCTACCGCAGTCTCTTATAGGCCACTCTGCACAGCTGTCTCTACCACAGTCTCTTATAGGCCACTCTGCACAACTGTCTCTATCGCAGTCTCTGATATGCATGCCACCCTGCACAGCTGTCTTTATCACAGTCTCTCATGTGCCACTCTGCACAGCTGTCTCTACCGCAGTCTCTCATGTGCCACTCTGCACAGCTGTCTCTACCGCAGTCTCTTATATGCATGCCACCCTGCACAGCTGTCTCTATTACGGTCTCTCATGTGCATGCCACTCTGCACAGCTGTCTCTATCCCAGTCTCTCATGTGACACTCTGCACAGTGTCTGTATCGCGGTCTCTTATATGCATACCACCCTGCACAGCTGTCCTTATCGCAGTATCTGATATGCCACTCTGCATAGCTGTCTCTACCACAGTATCTCATGTGCCACTCTGCGCAGCTGTCTCTATCGCAGTCTCTTATATGCTACTCTGCAGAGCTGTCTCTATCGCAGTCTCTTATAGGCCACTCTGCACAGCTGTCTCTATCGCAGTCTCTTCTAGGCCACTCTGCACAGCTGCCTCTATCCAGTCTCTTATCTGCCACTCTTCACAGCTGTCTCTATCGCAGTCTCTCATAGGCCACTCTGCACACCTGTGTCTATCGCAGTCTCTTATAGGCCACTCTGCACAGCTGTTTCTATCTCAGTCTCTTATCTGCCACTCTGCACAGCTGTCTCTATCACAGTCTCTCATTTGCCACTCTGCACAGCTGTCTCTACCACAGTCTCTTATAGGCCACTCTGCACAGCTGTCTCTACCACAGTCTCTTATAGGCCACTCTGCACAGCTGTCTCTATTGCAGTATCTTCTATGCATGCCACTCTGCACAGCTGTCTCTATCGCAGTCTCTGATATGCCACTCTACACAGCTGTCTATATCGCAGTCTCTGTCTCTGCCGCAGTCTCTTATAGGCCACTCTGGACAGCTGTCTCTATCCTAGTCTCTTATCCGCCACTCTGCAAAGCTGTCTCTATCACAGTCTCTCATGTGCCACTCTGCACGCTGTCTCTGTTGCAGTCTTGTATAGGCCACTCTGCACAGCTGTCTCTACCGCAGTCTCTTATATGCCACTCTGCACAGCTGTCTCTACCTCAGTCTCTTATAGGCCACTCTGCCCAGATGTCTCTATCGCAGTCTCTTATAAGCCACTCTGCACAGCTGTCTCTACCGCAGTCTCTCATGTGCCACTCTGCGCAGCTGTCTCTATCGCAGTCTTTTATATGCTACTCTGCACAGCTGTCTCTATCGCAGTCTCTTATAGGCCACTCTGCACAGCTGTCTCTATCGCAGTCTCTTCTAGGCCACTCTGCATAGCTGTCTCTATCCAGTCTCTTATCTGCCACTCTTCACAGCTGTCTCTATTGCAGTCTCTCATAGGCCACTCTGCACAGCTGTCTCTATCGCAGTCTCTTATAGGCCACTCTGTACAGCTGTCTCTATCTCAGTCTCTTATCTGCCACTCTGCACAGCTGTCTCTATCACAGTCTCTCATCTCCCACTCTGTGCAGCTGTCTCTATCGCAGTCTCTTATATGCTACTCTGCACAGCTGTCTCTATCTCAGTCTCTTATAGGCCACTCTGCACAGCTGTCTCTATCACAGTCTCTTATACGCCACTCTGCACAGCTGTCTCTATGCAGCCTCTTATATGCCACCCTGCACAGCTGTCCCTATCGCAGTCTCTGATATGCTACCCGCGCAGCTGTCTTCATCGCAGCCTCTAATATGCCACTCTGCCCAGCTGTCTCTACCGCAGTCTCTTGTAGGCCACTCTGTCCAGCTGTCTCTACCACAGTCTCTTATAGGCCACTCTGCACAGCTGTCTCTACCACAGTCTCTTATAGGCCACTCTGCACAGCTGTCTCTATTGCAGTCTCTTATATGCATGCCACTCTGCACAGCTGTCTCTATCACAGTCTCTGATATGCCACTCTACACAGCTGTCTATATCGCAGTCTCTGTCTCTGCCGCAGTCTCTTATAGGCCACTCTGCACAGCTGTCTCTATCCTAGTCTCTTATCTGCCCTCTGCACAGCTGTCTCTATCACAGTCTCCCATGTGTCACTCTGCACGCTGTCTCTGTTGCAGTCTCGTATAGGCCACTCTGCACAGCTGTCTCTACCGCAGTCTCTTATATGCCACTCTGCAGAGCAGTCTCTCCCTCAGTCTCTTATAGGCCACTCTGCCCAGATGTCTCTATCGCAGTCTCTTACATGCATGCCACCCTGCACAGCTGTCTTTATCACAGTCTCTCATGTGCCACTCTGCACAGCTGTCTCTACCGCAGTCTCTCATGTGCCACTCTGCACAGCTATCTCTACCGAAGTCTCTTATATGCATGCCACCCTGCACAGCTGTCTCTATCACAGTCTCTCATGTGCATGCTACTTTGCACAGCTATCTCTATCCCAGTCTCTCATGTGACACTCTGCACAGTGTCTGTATCGTGGTCTCTTATATGCATGCCACCCTGCACAGCTGTCCCTATCGCGTATCTGATATGCCACTCTGCAGAGCTGTCTCTATCCCAGTCTCTCATGTGCCACTCTGCACAGTGTCTGTATCGCGGTCTCTTATATGCATGCCACCCCGCACAGCTGTCCCTATCGCAGTATCTGATATGCCACTCTGCACAGCTGTCTCTACCGCAGTCTCTCATGTGCCCCTCTGCGCAGCTGTCTCTATCGCAGTCTCTTATATGCTACTCTGCACAGTTGTCTCTATCGCAGTCTCTTATAGGCCACTCTGCACAGCTGTCTCTATCCAGTCTCTTATCTGCCACTCTTCACAGCTGTCTCTATCGCAGTCCCTCATAGGCCACTCTGCACAGCTGTCTCTATCGCAGTCTCTTATAGGCCACTCTGCACAGCTGTCTCTATCTCAGTCTCTTAACTGCCACTCCGCACAGCTGTCTCTATCACAGTCTCTCATCTGCCACTCTGCGCAGCTGTCTCTATTGCAGTCTCTTATATGCCACTCTGCCCAGCTGGCTCTACCGCAGTCTCTTATAGGCCACTCTGCACAGCTGTCTCTACCACAGTCTCTTATCGGCCACTCTGCACAGCTCTCTCTATTGCAGTCTCTTATATGCACGCCACTCTGCACAGCTGTCTCTATCGCAGTCTCTGATATGCCACTCTACACAGCTGTCTCTATCACAGTCTCTTATACGCCACTCTGAACAGCTGTCTCTATGCAGCCTCTTATATGCCACCCTGCACAGCTGTCCCTATCGCAGTCTCTGATATGCTACTCTGCCCAGCTGGCTCTACCGCAGTCTCTTATAGGCCACTCTGCACAGCTGTCTCTACCACAGTCTCTTATAGGCCACTCTGCACAGCTGTCTCTACCGCAGTCTCTTATAGGCCACTCTGCACAGCTGTCTCTACCACAGTCTCTTATCGGCCACTCTGCACAGCTCTCTCTATTGCAGTCTCTTATATGCATGCCACTCTGCACAGCTGTCTCTATCGCAGTCTCTGATATGCCACTCTACACAGCTGTCTATATCGCAGTCTCTGTCTCTGCCGCAGTCTCTTATAGGCCACTCTGCACAGCTGTCTCTATCCTAGTCTCTTATCCGCCACTCTGCACAGCTGTCTCTATCACAGTCTCTCATGTGCCACTCTGCACGCTGTCTCTGTTGCAGTCTCGTATAGGCCACTCTGCACTGCTGTCTCTACGGCAGTCTCTTATATGCCACTCTGCACAGCTGTCTCTACCTCAGTCTCTTATAGGGCACTCTGCCCAGATGTCTCTATCGCAGTCTCTTATAGGCCACTCTGCACAGCTGTCTCTACCGCAGTCTCTAATGTGCTACTCTGCGCAGCTGTCTCTATCGCAGTCTCTTATATGCTACTCTGCACAGCTGTCTCTATCGCAGTCTCTTATAGGCCACTCTGCACAGCTGTCTCTATCGCAGTCTCTTCTAGGCCACTCTGCACAGCTGTCTCTATCCAGTCTCTTATCTGCCACTCTTCACAGCTGTCTCTATTGCAGTCTCTCATAGGCCACTCTGCACAGCTGTCTCTATCGCAGTCTCTTATAGGCCACTCTGCACAGCTATCTCTATCTCAGGCTCTTATCTGCCACTCTGCACAGCTGTCTCTATCACAGTCTCTCATCTGCCACTCTGCGCAGCTGTCTCTATCGCAGTCTCTTATATGCTACTCTGCACAGCTGTCTCTATCTCAGTCTCTTATAGGCCACTCTGCACAGCTGTCTCTATCACAGTCTCTTATACGCCACTCTGCACAGCTGTCTCTATGCAGCCTCTTATATGCCACCCTGCACAGCTGTCCCTATCGCAGTCTCTGATATGCTACTCTGCCCAGCTGGCTCTACCGCAGTCTCTTATAGGCCACTCTGCACAGCTGTCTCTACCACAGTCTCTTATAGGCCACTCTGCACAGCTGTCTCTACCACAGTCTCTTATAGGCCACTCTGCACAGCTGTCTCTATTGCAGTGTCTTATATGCATGCCACTCTGCGCAGCTGTCTCTATCGCAGTCTCTGATATGCCACTCTACACAGCTGTCTATATCGCAGTCTCTGTCTCTTCCGCAGTCTCTTATAGGCCACTCTGCACAGCTGTCTCTATCCTATTCTCTTATCTGCCACTTTGCACAGCTGTCTCTATCACAGTCTCTCATGTGTCACTCTGCACGCTGTCTCTATCGCAGTCTCTTCTAGGCCACTCTGCACAGCTGTCTCTATCCAGTCTCTTATCTGCCACTCTTCACAGCTGTCTCTATTGCAGTCTCTCATAGGCCACTCTGCACAGCTGTCTCTATCGCAGTCTCTTATAGGCCACTCTCCACACCTGTCTCTATCTCAGTCTCTTATCTGCCACTCTGCACAGCTGTCTCTATCCTAGTCTCTTGACTGCTACTCTGCACAGCTGTCTCTATCTCAGTCTCTTATACGCCACTCTGCACAGCTGTCTCTATGCAGCCTCTTATATGCCACCCTGCACAGCTGTCCCTATCGCAGTCTCTGATATGCTACCCGCGCAGCTGTCTCTATCGCAGCCTCTTATATGCCACTCTGCCCAGCTGGCTCTACCGCAGTCTCTTATAGGCCACTCTGCACAGCTGTCTCTACCACAGTCTCTTATAGGCCACTCTGCACAGCTGTCTCTATTGCAGTCTCTTATATGCATGCCACTCTGCACAGCTGTCTCTATCCTAGTCTCTTATCTGCCACTCTGCACAGCTGTCTCTATCACAGTCTCTCATGTGGCACTCTGCACGCTGTCTCTGTTGCAGTCTCGTATAGGCCACTCTGCACAGCTGTCTCTACCGCAGTCTCTTATATGCCACTCTGCAGAGCAGTCTCTACCTCAGTCTCTTATAGGCCACTCTGCCCAGATGTCTCTATCGCAGTCTCTTATAGGCCACTCTGCACAGCTGTCTCTATCGCAGTCTCTTATCCGCCACTCTGCACAGCTGTCTCTATCACAGTCTCTCATGTGCCACTCTGCACGCTGTCTCTGTTGCAGTCTCATATAGGCCACTCTGCACAGCTGTCTCTACCGCAGTCTCTTATATGCCACTCTGCACAGCTGTCTCTACCTCAGTCTCTTATAGGCCACTCTGCCCAGATGTCTATATCGCAGTCTCTTATATGCCACTCTGCACAGCTGTCTCTATCCCAGTCCCTTATTTGCCACTCTGCACAGCTGTTTCTACCTCAGTCTCTTATAGGCCACTCTGCCCAGATGTCTCTATCGCAGTCTTTATAGGCCACTCTGCACAGCTGTCTCTATGGCAGTCTCTTATAGGCCACTCTGCACAGCTGTCTCTATCCCAGTCCCTTATTTGCCACTCTGCACAGCTGTCTCTACCTCAGTCTCTTATAGGCCACTCTGCCCAGATGTCTCTATCGCAGTCTTTATAGGCCACTCTGCACAGCTGTCTCTATGGCAGTCTCTTATAGGCCACTCTGCACAGCTGTCTCTATCGCAGTCTCTTATATTCCACTCTGCACAGCTGACTCTAGCACAGTCTCTCATGTGCCACTCTGCACAGCTGTCTCTGTTGCAGTCTCTTATAAGCCACTCTGCACAGCTGCCTCTATCGCAGTGTCTTATATGCCACTCTGCACATCTGTCTCTATCGCAGTCTCTTATATGCCACTCTGCACAGCTGTCTCTATCGCAGTCCCTTATTTGCCACTCTGCACAGCTGTCTCTACTTCAGTCTCTTATAGGCCACTCTGCCCAGATGTCTCTATCGCAGTCTCTTATAGGCCACTCTGCACAGCTGTCTCTATCGCAGTCTCTCATGTGCCACTCTGCACAGCTGTCTCTATCGCAGTCTCTTATATGCCACTCTGCACAGCTGTCTCTATCACAGTCCCTTATTTGCCACTCTGTACAGTTGTCGCTAGCTCTGTCCTGAAAAACAAATATCGAAAACACACCTCTTTCTATACTTTTAATTGATTCTACATTGTTACATAGTCTATTGATAGTCTACAATTTGGTCAAATCATTTTGGTCGACCTAAATTAAATATAATTTTCTTACGGGTTTGACCCATCAAAAAAAAAAACTCTTCACTGGATTTCCCTCCCACCCAAGATGGTTGCTTACGTCACACCTAGAGTGGGGCAACTTGTGACAAGGCCCAATGAGTTGCCCTACTTTCAGGCCTGAGAAATACCCTACAGCATGTGTGCTGAAGTGCCATGCTTGCAGTCATTATTTGACACAGGCAGGCAGGTTGGTTGGTGCATAACATGTATAAATGGTTCAGTTCCACAAACAGCTTTAACATGTTTTAGCACTTAAAACAAGCAAATAAGTACCTTCATTAGCTGCCAGGGACCATTTAAAACACATCTGAGTGATGCCTTGAATAGGAAAATGGCCCTGGGGGGCAACAAGGGTGGGGTTTGCTACTCAGAGCAAACCATGTCCGCACCACTGTTTTTATTTAATTTTCAAACTTTTTAAAAACGTAAATCTTTCAAATGTTTATTTTGAAATTTACCAGCAGATAACGCCCCGTACACTCCCGCTCATCGTCCGCCCACTTCTCTCATTCCCTAACACTCCTTCCTTCGCGGTCACCTCTCCAATGAACTTTTTTCACCCACTTCACTGTTTTCTACCAATTTCTTTTTCACGCCAGTGGGGATCAATAAACACACCACTGTTAAAACCATTTTCCTTATTTCCGACCTGACCACTAACGCTGCTTGATCCTTGCAGCTGATGGGATGATAAAGGTGCCTGCCTGAAAATTGCAAGAAAGGCATTATGGTGTTAGCATTGTTCAGTACCCTCAAGCTCTGTGAACTAAATAGTCACTAATGGCGAAAGCGAAGACCTCCTTGTGAAGACTAGAGGGGGAGGTCTGCACTCCTGCTCTCTATATGGTAGAGGAGAGGCACAGAGGACCCCAGCCAAGATTCTCTATTGTTGGTAGCAATGGACGAGCAATCAAGGCCTAGCTTCTCAGGAGGTGATGACGGGCTGGTTCTTAAGTACAGTGTAGTCCCCAAGCAACCACAAAGGAATGTCCACACACTGTATTAGTTAAAACACAGTCTTTATATAATTAATGTTCCAGGTTATGTACAATATCACAATATCTCACTTTGTGCTCGGTTATCTACAATGGCAAATATATACAGTTCCACGTGGTACCACAATCACTATTCGATCTCTTTAAAGTGCATCAACTGTACAGTTAAATGTCACACAAATCAGTTTGTAAAGGAAACCAACAATAGATATAAGAGGAAAGCAGTTGGATAGAACAATTGGAAGAATACTGGCCCTGTTACCTAGACACAGTTCTGTGTGGAGATCACCCCTACCTGGGCAACCTGTAGAATATAGATATATCACAAGCCCAGTCCATATATTGTTCACAAGAGTCTTTCCAATAGTTCAGCAACCCCAAAGTACCTGGTGTTGTAGAGTTCCTCGTCGGGAAATCGATGGCCCTTCTTGAGTGCACTCCCTTTAAGGTAGGAGCCACGGGTCATCAAACGTCTGCCAATGAACAGGGTGAACTACGGCGGTGAAGTGGCAGCTTTGTTCCTAGCGGTGCTCGTCGATGATGGAGCGTAGACGTCCTGCAGGGAAGAGGCGTGCAGGCACCTCGATTTCGATAGTTCAGGACCGCAAAGAGTTTGAAGAACTGTGGCCCAGCAAGGGCGTCGAGTCATCCGGCATCTCTGTGGTCTTTAGGTGGCGGGAAACCCACTGGCGGATGCTCCTCAGTGCGTCGACGGCCTCGACTTTCTCCGGCGGGACAAAGTGGTTGACGGTGCAGACGAGATCGTCCTTGGATCAAATGTTCTTACGCAACGGGGGCACTGCGGCTCCGGTCGGCGATGGCGCTCATCAACGATGACGGACAACAGTCTGGGCACTTCTCCTTGGGATTCTGCGGCAGTCCCCATCTCCGGTCGGCAGCCTTTCGTAGGTCTGTCTACCAGGGAGCTTTGGCAAAGATTGTAGCTCGGGAAGAGGTCTCCTTACCAGGTCCTCTCTTGGATCAGTTCTTGGAGACACAACCGCTTTCAGATCAGTGAAGTAGAGCAACAGGAATTCTTCTCTTCCAGCAGGGCTTCAAGGTCAAGCTTCAGTTTCAACTCCGGTTTCTCTTCAGCTCCTGAACGATTTCTAGCACTGAGAGGACCCCAGATATACTAGTTGATCTCCCATTCATTCTGCTGGGTCACACTCAGGCAATCAATCACTCAGAAGGGCATTCAGGCAGTCAGTCAGCCAATCAGGCGCATAGTGCATTCAGGCCATTATTCTCCATCCAGACACTCACAACACACAATGTGGATTCGGACAAGTACCCAGCCATTCAATACTACACACTGCATTCATACCAGTTTCGGGCAGGGCTGTCTCAGTCATTGTGTCAAACACCAGATACTAGACATCCACAACACAGAATGCGTATTCGTCACACACTTCATTAACCCAGGTCCCACCCACAGGCGTACCCACAACATACGGTCGTTGGGAAGGCTCCAGCCAGTCTAGTCGGCACTTCCCCACACAACCATATATGGAACTTCCACCCAACATCCAGTCAGGGGGAAGGGAAGGGACAGAGCCAGGGCTTCCCGGGGCTTTGGGAAGATCACGGTAACAGGCGATGGAAGGCAAGAGGCTACGGGAGCCATCTTGTTTCCATCAGGAATCTACTGATTCCAATGACAGGGCCTGGGCTTCCCAAAATGGAGGACGCTCAGGGCACCTGTCAATTCAGCACGGAGCTGCCACCAGCCCGTACCCTGCTCTGTGGGCCACACACAGGTGCCCAAAAACATACACTAGGGGCACAGGGTTGTACCCCCACCCATGGGTGCCATAAGGGTATCCCATGGGTCTGTACACCAAACCAAAAGAGAGATCTGCACCGCCAGGAGTCCCACAAAACACATCAGAACACACGATAAAAAGCAGTAAAGGACAAGGAAACGGAGGCCCTGTCCCACCGATGCATTTCCAGCATCACACACACTCCCAAACTGCTATTTTGTGTACCTTCTCTCATCTTTCACTCGGGTTGTCTAGTCTTTCTCATCCTGCCTCACCTTCTTCATTTCATACTTTCTCGCCCTTCGATTCTCTGTGCCCAATTCACAGAGATTTGCCATGGAGCAAATCAGGAGTTGCCCGGGACAGCTCACATATGCTCCTGTTAAGCCATGCCACATTCACGAGGCAAAGCCTGGAGCGAATACGGCGCCATCTTGGGATTCTCTGCCAGGCCCCCCAGCACATCCCTGTGCGCTGTGTTTGCAGACGAGCATCTCAAAGAGGCCCCATGTGGCTCCAGAAATGCTCCAGTTTTAGGCATTGTGAATTAGGAGGAAATCTGAGGGCATCTCCTGGTTTGCTCCATTGGGAATTGGGAATCAGGCCACCTGTCTTAATCCCGTATTTCCTCCACCCCCTAACCCCTTTCTCTTGGTTTCTCTCTCGCCCTCTTTCGGACTCACTTTCCTATTGCCAGCCTCCCCTGCAGCCTCAAGTCTTGCCTGACACCTGAGATGTTGTGTGCATCTTAATCCCCCCACTGAATAAGAGAGTTTGATGACGAATGTTGACACGGCGATCACGACCACATTAAAGCCACCTGGCTCACCAGGGCTACTGAAACTAGGCCACGAGATCATCAACACGGGTTTACACAGGGACCCAGGCTATTACAGAGGCACACAGGGCACAAAGGGAGACTGGAGCACATTGCATCTCCCAGTGAAGATAAGCATAATTATAAAGAAACAAAAACATGCGAAACAGCTGTAATTAAAAACACACAAGGGAGAAAGCAGGCCTGCCAGAATGCACTTTAATGCAAATATTAAGAGAGACACATATGTGTTTCCTTAGGGTCTGATTCACCGAGCATTTTTCAATGGGATTGCGCCATTATAAAACGTCTATGTGAATCAGGCCCTTAATGATCAGTGCACACCTGTGTAAACAGTGAAGAACCAGGCACACTGCACCAAGGCTCATTCAGATGCACCTCTGCACATGTGGTTTCCATCAGTATGTGCATAGAATGCGCACCTGATAGTAAACACATTAATGGGGATTAACACCACCTACAACCACTTGTAACCTGGCGGTAATATCGCCAGGCCATGTGGCATAACAGTAATACAGTTTTGTGGAATCGTGTTGGATTTGCAGTCAAGATACCACCAAACTCGTAATGCGGCCCAAAGAAACAGAAGAAACAGTTGTTGAACGGATTGCTGGTTTAAGATGTACGGTTTCATTCTGAGTCTAGGTGCTGTGGATTTACCGCTAAATTACGTGTGGTGGCAGGGCTGTGTTAAGCCCCAGTTTTGGAGTCCATAGGATTCATTTGGGGTCTTGGTGGATTTTCAGTGGCAAGTGATTCTGCCCACAGCAAACCCGCCACTTTTTGGCATTGAAGCTGAGAGTTTGCCTTCACCATTTGAAGGTAAAACTTGGAATTCGGCGGTGCGGTAAAAGCGGTACTATTAGCATGACTTCCGAAAAGACGACAGTAATGGAATTGCCATTAAACTTTTACTGCACTATGGAACTCATAATGAGGCCAATGAGGCCGTATCATGAGTGAAGTCGTACTTAAAGAGATTTGATTATCTGAAATGAGTTCTGCATTTTGGTTTTATGGGCAGAGAGAGTAGGGATTTGCCAATTTCATTTGGGGACATTGGGCCATATGAGCTGGCAGAGCACCCCCATGTCTGGGTGGCATGGAACATAAAGCCGGGGGCCAATACTGGCACATAATGAGAGCCAAGTGGCATATACAAACATTACCATTTGCAGAATGGGCAGCATTTATGAATATGAACAAGTGGTGGGAGGGCGTGGGGCGGAGGAGACCAGGGTGGCAGATAATGCCAGTGGATGAAACCGGTACCTTCTGGGGAAAGTAGACTTTTTTTCAGAGCTGTAGTAAATCCTGATAAAGTGGCAACTGAGTTAATGTTAAAGGGTAGAAAGTTCCTTTTGATGGCAACCAGGAGGAGGGTGGAGCGAAAGTGAAATCTAGGAGGAGGGCGGGGAACATAGCATTTATGGGGAACTTGAGGTCTAAGGTGCCTACTTAACATCCTGCACATCCAGTTACCCCATCCTGCCTCCCCTCCCCCACCCTCAGATTCCAGCCAATCCCTTGGGTGGGTGACATATACAGACCACTCACTTAAACGCCCCAGGGGTTAGTGGCGAAGGTGGCCACTTCAGCCACTTAAGACCTTGTTTCTTTTTGCATCTGATCTACGGCCAGTTACTGAAAATGTTATATTAGAAACGAGTGGTTATTGTGCTGCACTTTCCAATGGACTGCCAGATTGACTGGTCAAGAAACATCAAATACCAAAGAATAGGCCTGAAACCGGTCCATAAAGTCTGATCAGAGGAAGGTCCTCTATAGATCCAGGATCCACTCAAGCCATATGGTCCTACATGGCACCCTACGCATTACAACACTCGGTTCCAAAGGCAAAGGTCGATTGGGTTGATCATTTGTGATGAAGACTACACTAAAATTAAAGAAACAACGCAAGCATGGCTGTGTACTAAACCTCGCCTGTATGCAGTCTTGCATCACCTCAGCTTCTCCACACACCAGAAGATTAATTCATGAAGTCATATCAAATTCTACAAACCTTACCAAATGTTCATGCCCTTCCCTTTGCTATGGAGTTCCCGTAGTTCAACTCATCACTTGGGTCATTGCCCAACATGTGCGTTAATTTGTGCCTACCCGCCTACTTGCCGTTCGTTCCTGCTCTTCCTGGCGCCTTTACTGAACCAAGATCTGAATTCATCTAATATTCCAATAAAACGACATTAGAATGAAAGAGCACAGGAGGTCTTTGTTTGGCAATTCACAGAAAGTTCCTTGAAACTTAGTGGTCTTCCTTCTAACAGATTTCTGAAAGTGCCGACCGAGTGGGGGTCCGCATGCACACACTCTTGAGGGCACTGCATCACTTAGAATATTGGGTCCTAGGCAGTGATCGAAGTTTATGTTCCCTGCTGGCCCGCCCCCTCTGACTCCCAACAAACCCAATCGCCGCTCCCGCTCCTACGTGAAATCCAAACCCCCAAACACACCCGCTGTTTAAGGGAATATTCAGTGCAGTGCAAGGAAGTGCACGTTTCAACTTCTTCCTACACTTTTATTTTAAAACGAAAACATTCCGGAATGATTTCTTTTTAAAATAATAGTATAGGAACAGTAAAACCTTTTTTTTTTTTTGTTTTAAAGTAGAGTAGCACCGCTCCCAACAGATCTCGGCCACTTCGACCACTGGTCCTAGCATTCACGTTGGGGCGTTTCCCCAAGGAACAAGTATTGAAAGTGATCACCTTTGCATGGCCTATCACTAACTGAGATATTTAATCTTCCCCAATATTTCACAGGGGCGAACCAAAGTGTACACAGGATGTACACCGGATGACAGCGACTAGCTCATTCCATTTCTAGGAGGCCTCAAGCCTCATGGACGCTTCATTCCTTGCAAACAAAATAAGCCAATTGTTTTATTAGGAAACGAGAAGCCAGGGGAGATATGACAGAAACCTCATGAAAGCCCTAAGGCTCTGATACAACCAATCCATCCCACTGATCAGGACTGTGAATCGGTCCAGCTGGCTTTCGCAATCAAACTCCAAAAAGCCCACAATATAATCAAAAAGGACTTTAAACACAATGGGCCTGATTCCGAGTTGGGCTCAAAGGGATTACCGGCACCGGTAAGGACACCGGTGCCGGTAATCCCTTACAACCCTATTCCGAAGTCCCTTAGCGGGTCCCTCCTTTAACGCCTGGTCTGACCAGGCGTTGTGGACAGGACCTGTTAAGGGACTTCGGAGCTAATAACGGTACTGCAATTTGCGGTCGCGTTATTAGCGCCTTCCCCATTCCCATTGAGCCCAGTAGCCTGTCTATTTGAAGTCCCGTATCGAACTATACAAACCAGGGCGCAATCGATGATGCACCAATCTGGCACTCACAAATGGTTATAAATTTAAAATAGCTAAGGGCCTGGGTAGAGCTTTTCCCGCATTGGCAGCACATACATGGAACTCCCTGCCCACGGCCCTACATATGGACCAAAACGAGAAAACCTTTCAAACTTCTCCGAAGACCACTCTACTAAGATAATTAGTGCCCTGCACAATACACCGTGAAATTGACCACCTTCACATGATTCCTGTTTGAGTCCTGTCTTTTGTGTTCGTCTTGTGAGTATATGTGCGTCCAGATGCCCGTAAGTTCCAGGCGCTATAAAGGTAAATAAATAAATAGATACATAACAAATGTGTACAACAATTGCTCTGGTACAAAACAGATATCCTTGCAATGCCGTAAAAGTAGTGTTTGCTTGCACTAGGGCAATTCTTGCTCTAGTGCTACCTGAAGCTGCATTAGTGCAAAGTTTCCATATACTGCCCATTGTGTCTGCCTTTTGCACTTAAAGCCTGATTGGGTTCGAGCAACATTCACCCAAAACTGATGTGCAAACGTGTGTACATGGACTCTTGAACATTTTAAAAGCACTCAGATAAAATGTGCATAAAAATGGGTTAATTTATTTTTGACAAATCTCACCCCTACTTCAAGCAGCCCTATATTATGGAAACCATGCAAAATGGTGCGATCGCTGACATGGGGGAGATTTCCTTGGAAAAGATAAATGCTCTTTGAATGATTGCACGATTACTTGATCAGAAAAATGACACTTATGTATATGCTATGATCCCATGGAGTGCAGGGGGTTGGGGCGGTTATCCCTGTGACTAAAGCTATGCAAAATGAGCATTTTTTGCACCGATTTTGTCAGTCTATTTAACCATTTGAGTTCCCCTCCTCCATCCTGGGTGGTGCAGAGTGCCAGAACAGCAAAAACAAGCATTGGCAAAGCCAGCAGTTTGAGATTTTGTGTAGGTATGGGATAGGCGTTTGCTAGGCACTAATGTAAATACTACCTGGCCATAATATTGCAACAGCTGGACATTGGTGTGATCACCTGGGCATATGATTCAGTTCCTGGCAAACGCCTATCTAATCCCTCAAGCCAAAACTGTTGGCTTTGTCATTGTTTGTTTTTAACAGGACATCAGTGCAAGGGACTGATATGAAGTGGCTGGAGGCTGAAGATCATTACACCAGTAACTATTTACAGCTGTAATTAGGCCATTAACTATCAGCAGACTGCTTAGAAAAACACTGGCAAGCTAAAGTTTGATTTTACTACTTGAAAGAGCTAGCTCAAAGAGATACCTGGGGTATGCGTTTTAGGTGGACAATCGGTAAGGCTGCTCTTATGAGTGTTCCGTCTTATTTTAATCTACTCTCTGCATACAAGGGATGTTAGTTAGCACTGTATAGCTGGCTCCAGTTTTTATTCATATTAAATGCCCTGATCTTAATTGTATTTATACTTGCTCTGTTTTAAATAATGCTTGTTCACTCTATTGGGAAGTATTTCTTCCTTTTCTATCATGGCTCTGTTACGGCACCACGTGACCAGCTGCACTTCTGCGTCTGTGCCCGTCTGTGCTCCGGCCGAGCCTTGGGCCCGTGCAGTGCGTCAGGACGAGGCAACGCCATCTCTGCAGCCTCTGCAGTACGTAGTGAAAGTGGCCAAGCAGTATTCCCGGTCAGAACTGCTGTCCTTAGTGCCACCAGAGGTTAGTTTGCCCCCTGGTTTAATGGTGAGCTCTTTTGTGGCATGCGAGATGTTGTATAGAATTGTAAAGGACTTTATTCCAAACAACTGTTTGCTAAATAAAGCTGGTGATATGCGTGACCCTGCCGCAAAGTTACTTCATAGCTCTCAACTCACACGCTTTTGTCGGGTGTCACCTGCCTTGTAAAGCGCTTACTCACCCGCCAAACCTCCTGCACGCCCATTCATTTCAATGGGCGTCTCACCCGCCCAAAAAAAAATCGGGTGTTTTCACGCGCCTATGCGACACAAATGGTTGAGAGCTATGGTTAGTTACTGGCTTCCTTGTGCATGCCAGAACAGCAGGGGCTCATCGCAATGATATTTGTACGCCTTTAGAAGACTTTTTGCCAGATTTGCTCTGTTTGACCGAGACTTGGTTTACATCTTCTTCTGATCCGGACATTACACAAATGGTCTCAGCAAATTATAATATTTTACCCTTAGACACACCTCCCTCATGATAGGGGGCGGCCTGCCACTGATTCCCTTAGCGTCCCTGCACTGTACTCCAATTCCCGAGGTACATCATTTACTCTGCGAGCTCTATTTAATTTGTCTCAATGAGCCTATTGGTTTACCGTCCGCCCTCTCACTCCCTACATCATTTTGTTGAGGGTTTTGCACAGCTGATTGCTGATCTGGGGCCAGATTACAGAAACATTGCACTGGTCCAAGTGCAAAGTTTGCACGGTATTAGTACTAGGGCAAAGTTTGCCCTATTTTAAAAAACACTGGGACACATTACAAAACCACTGCACCTCGACAAGTGCAGTTTGGCACATTAAATGCACCAGGACTAGCTTTGCCCTCATGCTAAAAACATGCATTTTCCCTACATTTATCACCAGGGGGCCCTGATGCACAAATGTAGTGAAAAGGCATATTTTAGCACAATCTTTTGCCAGTCTCGAGCTTAATTCCAGAGTGGATTCCCCTCCTCTGCAATCTCCCAGAAGGGAAACCTTTTTTGAGCCGTTTCAGTTTAACCCAGTTATTGACAAGGAGGTTCCGGCTGCTTGTAAAAAGATGAAATTGGCCTCTCCTGTGGATCCCATTCCTGTTTGGATCATTCAGGTGCTGCTGCCAACAGTAATTCCTCTCTTTAGTGGAGCACTTAATACCTCCTTCACTATGGGTATCATTCCTGCATCCCTTAAACATGCGCTGGTTGAAGAATGCCCATTTGGATGTAACTATTGCTGGCAGCTATCGACCCAATTCTCTTCTTCCGTTTCTTATGAAATTGATGGAAGCGATAGTCACCCCCAACTCTCACACTTTTTGCAATGCCATCATCTTTTACACCCTTTTCCAGTCTGGTTATAGACCTCTGATGAGCACAGAATCAGTCATGACCTCAGTTCCCGATGATTTTGCTTTGCTTCAAGACCATGGAGAGGTCAGGGTTTTGATCCTTCTTGACCATTACGCAGCTTTTGATACGATTAACCAGGTCATTCTCTTCCAACGTCTTGAAAATGCAGGACTATCTGGTCCCCCACTCAACTGGTTTGGATCCTTTCTCACGGGTAATACCCAAACGGTGTCCCTTTTTCCATGTCATTCGGCACCTGTGGCACTTTCTTGCAGGGTTTCCCACTGTTCTTCTTTGTGCCCGTTCCTTTTGAATTTTTATCTTCAACCTTTGGTGGACCTTATTTTTGATCCTGGGGTCGCCTTTTAAACTTGTGGGGATGATACACAGTTGCTTTTTTGCCTGAATTCGCCTGCCTCAGATCCTCCTTCAAAATTGCAAAACTGTCTATCTGGGATGGGCAACTGGATGGCCAAGAATTGGTTGAAGATAAATGGTGAAAGAACAGAGATTTTGGTGGTCGGTGGTGATCCTACGAACATGCTCTGGATGACTAGTTTTTGGCCCGACTATCTTGGACCGCGACCTGAACTTAGCAACTTATTTAAGATTCTTGCCATTAAGCTTTTATCATCTGGTTCCAGGGAAGACCACATTTCGTCGGTGTGTAATTCTGGTGTTTTCAAGCTAAACATTTTGAGGAAAACTTTGCCTTTCCGTCCTCTGGAACTTCGACCCAAGCCGGTGACTGCATTTATTGTAATGAAATATATTTGGGTCAACCAGCTTTTCTGATTCAGCGTTTGCAGCCGTTACAAAATGCGACAGCTCGGTTGGCACCGGGAGCCACAAAACTGCCCCATTTCTCCACCCTTCTACAACACCGCTTCACTGTCTCTTGTGTATGAGCGTGATATAAATAAAATATCATTTCATTTCACTTGGTGAAGAGTTGCATTCATTTCAAGGTTCTTTGTATTGTGCATCACACAATTCATAAATCGGGGGCTGAATACCGGCAAGCAAAGTTGACCATCTATACTCCCACCAGGCGGCTGCGGTCTGCCTCACTTAATCTTCTGATGGTCCCTAGATTCTACAGGGCTCGGGTTGGGGATGCCCTTTTTCTGTCCTCACTCCTGCTCTTTGGAATTCTCTTCCCTCTCAGCTTAGTGAGATCACGAATCTCCCTGGTTTTCGCAAGGCTCTCAAAACGTACCTATTCTAACCCCTGTGGTGTCATCCGGTGATTCGTGACCTACGAGTTTGTCTTTTTTTCACCTAGATGCCCTTGGGCCTTAGTGCTTAATATATTTAAATAATAACAATAATAACAGAGGAGGGGCAAGGAGTGGGTGGAAAACGCCATGAGGATTAGCATGGCCATGACAGTCAGTGGGTGCGTAACGTGGGGTGAAATAGCCCTAAAATGCCATAACTACCGGCCGGAGTCAGTGGGGGAGATATGCCCCTCAGCAAAAGGCCTGCACATGAGCACAGGCAGTATGAGGCCCGTGCCCAAACACGAAGGAGCAAAGTTAGGCATCTATGCCCAGTGAGGCCTGAAAATGTTCCTTGCCACACAGAAGACAAAGACCTCATGAGACCTTTGAGAAAAATTAGGAAGGTCTGGCACCATCTTGGAAAACACGTCATCCAGCATGTGAATATGTGTGCAAACTTGCACTGCAGAATGGATTTTTTCCCCATGACCTAAAGCAATGCCTTCCAAAGCTGTTTTTCCTGTTCAGTTAAATATATGCTCCTGAAAATGGGGGCAAACATATAATAAAGGAACTGTAAGTTTGTTCATCCTGAGCCCATCATGCAAAGACAATTTGCAAAATCCACATGGAGTAATGTGAAGCTGCAACAGAATGAAGGGTCACAGCTGGAACTTTCTGCAGTAATCATGGCAATTGTGCTTTAAATGTTCACACTTGGAGCTTCCACATATTTAGTTAAAGTCTTATAAAATGCATTATGTGCCTTTCTACAATCAGGGATTGCAGGCAACCACCGTGTGAAGGTTTTTACATATTGTAATAATGCTATTGTAATAGTTGATTTAAGAAATGCTGGCAGTGAGGGAAATGCTGGAGTTGCACTTTCGTTTCTGCTGTGGGCTCTTGAGGTGTGATCCTAGCTTTGTCCAAACCCTGTTGCCAAGGGGATGGCTTGAGGAATTCAATGCCTTCCCAGTTTTATGGTCAAAATCACTTAAGGACCTCATAGACTCTGCTGTAGCTGGCAATCAACCCTTTGAAGCAGGAGCAGCAACACTCGTGACATCACAGCCCCACATGGCAGAATGTGGGGGCCGATTTAATGAGGGGGTTGGTGTCCCATTGCACACAATGGGGAGATATGCATTTCACCATGTAAAATCCCCAATATCCATCTCAGAATGTTCATGTGCAGTTTTCTGGAAAGCTGTTCTCAAGCTGCATCTGATCAACTGAAAATGATTTTTGGGACCCCACCCTAACAAGAATTAGAAGGGAAAAATTGATTATGATCTCTGTGTAAATATGACGATCATAAAAATTTGAGAAGCAGTGTAACAGATGATAGGCATTCTGCCCATTGAATGCCCAATTCTTCAGTAATATAGTTTGGGTGAAAAGTAGGGAAAATTGTAGCATCGAACCAGTTGTTCCTATGGTCATCAAACAAAGTTTAGGTGACTGCCTGAAAAATATAATATATAGAAATATGGCCATTGGTGACCTAACATGAGGAGAAAGGGTAGTTATTAAAATATGAGATTTCTAGGTACCAAAGCCAGATCCAGCCCCCTGTTTTGTCATATGATTGAGGGGGTATCGCCCCCTGACTGCTCCAATCACGCCTACTTTCTCTGAGCCTACAGGCTTATGGAGGGTGAGGGAACCCTTGACCACAGCCCAATCAGTTGTGCGAGGAGGATGACACAGCTATGATGTGATTTGGCTTATAAATATGTTACTCCTCCTCAACTGGAGATTTCTCTCTAAAAAATCTGTGTGCGCAGCTGACTGAAAATCTGGAGCTATACTTGTAGAAATTGGGTCTGGTCCTGGAGTGAAGCAGGGACCTGGAGTAACTTCTTGGGAGGATAGAGTGAGGCCTTTATTGACCCCTTTGATGGTCCTGGCAGTGGAGCCCTGGTGCCAGTGATGACTATAGAATCCTTTTCTTCTGTAAGTATAGATCTCTGCTATCTATTTAAGCACTATCCTAGAGTGTCATTAAGGAAAAATCCTCTATTCTATCTGTTTGTGAAATTTAGTCATTTTTCTATTGAAAAGTAGTTAATTTGTCTGGGCAATTTGGTAACTCTCAACTTGACAAATACTGTGTTCCTCTGAGCATTTAAGGCATTTTTCCCGTGGAACAAAAACATCCCTTGTGTATCTGTTGATTATAGTTCTCTTCCCCCTGAAAAGTCCTTTGTTAGTTTGTATAGTTAAGTAAGTTATTTCCCCAACCCCCCGTTTGTTACCCTTTAAACCCCACCAAAAAATGAACCCTTTACCCTTTAAAAGCATGCATTCGATGCATATTTTTTCGATGCAATTCCCTTGATGCAAATGAATTCGATGGAAAGTCCATCAATGGATTTACTAGATAGCTTTCCCTAGTATTTTCCTTAGTAAATCAATTAATTCCCCCATTGATATTCACAGAGCAAGATTGTTGTAATTTTAAATCAACCATCTTTTGCCCAGTGTTGTTATTGAATGGTTATAGTCATTAAAGTTTTGCCCCAAAAGAATTATTCTCATTACGAGCTAAAACCACATTTTTCCATGTGTTAAATTGTGTGTCTAAAAACAAATCCCCATTTGCATCTGTCATAATAAACCCAAACTGTTGTTCCCACTGTGAGAATCTTGATCTTGCCTGACAGTTTCAGCTCTAGCTAAATTCAATGTGATTTAAATTTTCGTTTTTCTAAAAACATATTTTATCCTTTGAAAACTCGTTTACCTATTCTATCCTTCTTCCTCCATCAGACCCCGCTCACTGATTTTGAATTGCATTCCCTTTATTTTTTGGGATTTTCTTTCTCATGTGTTGCCTGTGTTAAATGCAAATTTCCTATCTGTGCTAGCTTGTGTGTTTTGAAGCCCTCTTTGTTCTCTAGTGCAAGCAGCCTGAAATACCCTTGTGTGCTGTCGCAAATCAGTAATGTTAAATCCTTGAAAACCAAGTTTTCCATTGTCACAGGGGGGAGCACTTAACCTTCCTGCAATCTGTTGAGAGAATTTATTTGGCATTGCTTTTCACAACACAAATTTTGTGTGGCATTAAAGTCTATTTTAACCCAGTGATGTTCTAGAAGCCTGTGCATTGTGTTGCCATGAACTTAGTGGCTGCTGTCATACCTTTGTTCTGATTAAATATTAAAATAATAAATTAATAAAGTATTCATTGACAACACACCGGCCTGGTACCTGGTCTATTGGGACAAACGATGCAGGTGGAGGTTGGGTGTAAGTCGGGTTGGAGGCCTCCTTAAAAACCATTTGGGGATTGTAAGAATGCAAAGCGGTTTAATTGTCCACAGACCCTGTGCAGCGGAAAAAAGGTCCCTGACTTGCTTGTGCTGCATAATATATTGTGACAGTAAATAACCAAACAACACCCACAAGATGTGTGCCCCTCCTTGCATATCATCTCCATACTCCAATACAATAGTTTCAGCTTATAGGTGGCACTTAGCTCAAACTAAAAATATTTTTCCAGGAGGTTTCTGGGTATTGGTGGGAGTGGGAGAGGCAGGTCACATATCAACACCATAATGGTACTCACTGCGTTAATTAGTCTAATTGGTAATACTCTGAGGGTTCCTGATACATTCACCAATTTACAAGCCCATACAAGGCCAATCCTTCCTTTAGCAGATGATGTCAGCCAGCTGCTCTAGACTGAGAATTCATTTTTAAAACAACTGAGGAGCTTCTAGGGAGGTCTGTATTCGCTTCACCGTCAGACACACCCCATCTAGACTTCAGACGTCAACCCTTTCCGACACTACTTCCCTTAGCCAATCTTCCTATCCCCTCCTCAAATAAACAACAGAGCACTAAATCCTCACCCTTTCACCTTACATCACATATGGACATACCTCAATGACGGCCATCACAGGCTTAACCAATCTCACAGAAACTAAGACTCAAGCTCCTCTCTTTAGCGCTATCGTACTCCCTGAACCCCTCATTAACAGACAGCTGTGTGTAGTAAAGAAGGCTCCACAGCTCTCAAGGTAAGTTGTACTCTTTAATGTCCAGGTCCAGTTCCTTTTTCACATAACAGGATTGTAGGGGAAACACTAAGACAAGCAGAAGGGAGAAACACTAGGACAGCCCCACACCCCATAAGCACCTTAACTCCACTGACTAGTCCCAACCGTCAATAGTAGAACACCTGAACCCACACATTCCACACGATGACACCCTCATCATTCCACAAGCTCATAAGCCTGGGGGAAGTGTTATAATGTAATGTGTGGTGAAGTGGTGAAGTTGTCAATAAGCCTTTTCAGATCTAATGTTGGTTAGGGTGTTAGTTCATTACTTTCTAAGATTTTGGTGCAGTGGACTGTTTGTTTAATTGCGTGGTACCTCGGTGGTGTTGGGCATTTGTTGTGCTCTTTTGAGCGGGTTTGTGCTCAGAAGTGGCAGTTCTGAGACTCTGGGGGACAGACCAGAGTGGGAGGATGTTAGTGCCATGTTGGTGTTGGTTTTGTTAGGTAGTGGTGTTTTACGATGAACTTTGTGACTGGGAGTGGCAGTCCTGGGTTCCGAGGGGCAGCTCAGAACGGTGGAAGTGCATTTCTTTATTATTTTTGTTCCTCGCAGGTTTTCACCGAGGTGTTTGGTATGGAGGGACGCATATTACTTCCAGCGCCGGCACATAAACTCCCATCACACTGTTCGCCGTCCTCTGCTGGGCTTCCATTACCAGGACCAGGACAGCACGAAGAACTCCTCGGAATGGGGTGCAAAATCCTCTGCTGGCAGACCCCACCAGGACCAGGACCATCCACCACCCATGACCGCATTGCTGAAAAGGAAATATCCACGGCATCAGCCACATCGCCGTACTTCCAAATCACGTGACCGCCATTCGTAGCCTCCAGAAACGAACTACGAAAGTTAGCATTGACCTCAATGCTGACGTGTGCAGAACACTTCCCACAGGAACACCAACGGCCTTGGCAGTAATTGGCCAGCCTAGTGAGAGCCAGAGACGACGTCATCATTCTTCCTCCAGCCTTCGACCTGGCAACAACGCTACCGAACGTTGCTGAGACCTCCTCCGTGCACTTCCCATAATGACTCATGGCAGGATTGGGAGCGGGTTCTTGGACGCTAAACTCTGTCCATGGAAGGGACCAGGCACCCACAACTGCCGCCCGCCGGACAGTCGCCCGGATCCGCTCCTCCTCTCCATGCCCAGAACGAGCCCAATGCTGACTGCTGACCACTCGCCTCTATTCAGCCGCTGGAAACTTTCGGGAACCCGCTCCCAACTCCTAAGCATTGCCACACGGCAACAAACGGGACCTCTGCCACTCCCAAGCGGCGCTGCCTGCACAGAGCCTGCACAGAGGACTGGACCAACCTCCGTAGTTGATCTGCTCGGGGTTAAGCCACGGACCCCCAGACGACACTGAACATCTGTGAAGCCGGTAGTCACTCCTCTGCCAATCCTAAGCGGCGCTCCCTGCACAGGGCCTGCACAGAGGACAGGAACAACCTCTGTAGTTTAATCTGCTCGGGGTGCAGGGCTTCCTTCGGGGGCAGTGTACTCCGGTGGCACAGGACTGCACCCCCCCCCCAGCAGCAACGGTTTCCTCCTACAATCCCATCCTCGTCGCCAGTGTAGTAAAGAAGGCTCCACAGCTCTCAAGGTAAGTTGTACTCTTTAATGTCCAGGTCCAGTTCCTTCTTCACATAACAGGATTGTAGGGGAAACACTAAAACAAGCAGAAGGCAGAAACACTGGGACAGCCCCACACCCCATAAGCACCTTAACTCCACTGACTAGTCCCAACTGTCAATAGTAGAACACCTGAGCCCACACATTCCACACGATGACACCCTCATCATTCCACAAGCTCATAAGCCTACATTATAACATTGTGCTGCAAGCATGCCTTGCCCTTTTCTGTCCTTGGGGTTTGCTTTCAGGATAGCACATTCCCAAACAACTCTGCCAATCACATGTTAACACACCAACACACAGAAATTGGGTAATTTGGTCCTACAGCAATCAACATCATAGGTTTTGCATCTGCGTCCCTCGCTCTGCCACTATACTCCCCTTTTTTCTTTACAGAGCTACACGTAGCAAGGCCATCAAAAATGGCAGAGAATGCTATACAAGGCCACATAATTATGTATTATTGTTATTTTAATATTCATGTGCAATAAACAGGACTATGAGATCTGATAGAGTTGTTTTGGTGGCTAGATCCTTCACGCGAGTCTAAATAGGATACTTGGAATTTGAGGTTGTACAAATGTTCAATTATTTGAATGCTTGCTTTGTGTGTCACCCACCTGGGCGCTCATATTGAATTAAAGAGGCTGTGTCTATTCTTACAGACACAGCTACCAGCGACTTCAAATGCAAATACAGTGGTCATTCCTTAACGAGTCAACCGCCCGATGCAGAGCCAAAGATGGGCCCGCACCTTTCTATGGTGCTCAGCTATTGGATCTCATTGATGGAGCTTCACCGGCTACTGTGACGATTGACCTTTATAAATAAATAAGAAAACTGACTGTGGCTACTCAGAAACCCCAACGGGAGGCAGAGTTTGGGATTAATGGGATGGGCAGAGTGATTTACACACCAGTATATTTTCCGTGAAAAATCTACTGCCCAGTCGGAGACACCCACAGTTTACTAGTATAAACCAGGGGTAGTATGTAAAGAAAGAAGAACCACAAAGACTCCACTTGTTGCGCTCCAAATCAGAATTGTATTAAAAAAGAAAATTTATACAGAATTACTTCATTCCATTTTTTATGCTTTTTTTTCTTCCCAATTTTCAATGCTATGTTTTGCATGGTTCTTCAGGAGGGATTTAGGTAGCTTATATTTATGAGAACACTGTCTGGGTTGCCATTAATGCAGTCCTACAGAAAAAGGGAACAAGAGAAAAAAGTTGTATATGACCATGGTTTGTGTAAGCCCTGCTTTCATTGAATGTCCAATGTCATTGATTAATTACATAGACAATACTACTTACTTGTGATATGCTTGAAAATGTGATACGTTTCCTAGGTGCATTCCTTTGTTGCCTGCATAGTCTAGTGTTGCTGGTTTAGCAATTCTCCACTCGTGCTCTATAAAGTAGCAAAAACGAAACTCTTATGTGTAAAAAGTGTAAGTAGCGTTTCTCTAGCTAATTTTCCTGTATGGCATGACTTTGTTGGGCTCACCTGAATTCCTTACGGCTGTTGTCCTGCTCAATTCTGGCTCAATTTTGGGGAGATGCACCGGATTCGATAGTCTGATGCATCCCCCAAAATGGCCGCTCTAAATATTGTGTCTGGAGCGTCGCGATGCTGCGTAATGATGTCACCACGCTCCAGACGCTGCGTACGCCTCCCGGTTGCCATTTTGGATCGGGTGGACGTTATTGATTGTGCTTTTGTGAACCCTAATACGAGAATTCTCTGTATTTTCATTTATACGAATTGCTGAATGAGAAGGGCTTAATTTGGCCCGAATCTAGGTACGGACTAATTTATATTAGCTCAATGGAAATTGTTTTAGAATCCTAAAGTTCAGGTTCTATACATTTTTGTGCTGGTGAGTCTTGCACGCTGATATATAGTGAATAAATTATGTGAAAGAAATAAAAAATAAATAAATGAAAAATACAACTTAAGATAAACCATTCATTACATATGCCATCATAGAAATAACTATTGGTTGCACACTTGGTCTAGAAAAAGTGGCCCATTTCTGTGTCAAAATGTAATCCGTGATTGCAACAGTCTAGAATACATATCCATTTTGCTTCATGCTGATGGAGTTTTTTCTCTCTGTTTCCTCCTCTCTGGCTTATCTTGACATGTTCAATCCCGAAAAATCTAATCCCATCTATGTTGTTATCTGGATGTTCAGATGCAAAGTGTTTCCCAGACGGGTATCTTATGTCTCTGTTTCTAATGGTGCGTAAATGTTCTGAGATTCTGATTTTCAAAGGCCTTACAGTGCTGCCTATGTAGATCTTGGAACATATGCATATGACAGCATATATTGTGTAGCTTGTATTGCAGTTCATGAAATCCATGATTGTGTATACTTTACCATGGGGTAGTCTGATTTTCTGCGAATTTGCAATAGTTACATTGTCCACACTTGAAAAAACCTTTTAGCTTGTCTTGTGACCATAGTTGGGTTTTGCCTTTTGATGATACACCTGATGTGAAGTGTGATGGGCATAAGATTTGTTTTAGATTTTGGACTTTCCGGTAAGTAATAAGGGGATAGTCTTCAACAAAATTCTTCAGATCACTCTCCAGTTTGAGTATATTCCAATGTTTATTGAGTATCTTCCTCAATATCTTGCCCGTACTGTAAGTGGTAACAAATCTAATTTTATTTTCTTGTTTGTCTGTTTGCCCAACTTTTGTTTTGTTCTGTAAAAGATCTTTGCGATTGCGTTGTTTCGCTTTGGTTGATGCTGCTTTCAATTGATTCTTGTTGTATCCTCTTTTTTGAAATTTCAGAGTTGCTGTCTCCTTGTGTTTATTCATTTCATTCTCTTGGGTACATTTGCGTTTGATTCTGATGAATTCCCCATAGGGTATATTTTTGATTGCGTGTGGTGGATGATTACTGTGGGCATGAAGAATGCTGTTTCCTGCGGTTGGTTTTGTGTAGAGTGTTGTTTGGATTTTGTTGTTCTCAATGTATAATTCCAAATCCAGGAAATGAATCCGATTAGTGCTTTCTTCCATGGTGAGTTTAAGATTGTAATTCTTGTTATTAAGATATTTGTGGTAGTCTAGCAGGGTTGCTTGATTGCCATTCCATATTACCAAAATATTGTCTATGCACCTGCCCCAAAATACAATGTTGTTATCATCTGTGAATGCTTTGTGCAGCCAGGCATGTTTTAGTTCAAAGCTGCCCATGTACAGGTTCGCATAGGGAGGTGCGAATTTGGCTCCCATGGCGGTGCCTTGGCATTGCTTATAAATGATGTTATTGATCAGAAATATATTGTTGTGTAGAACGAAATTCAACATTTCGAGTATCATGTTGGTCTGTTCTAGATATGAGATAGATCTTGCTTTTAGAAAGTATTCCGTTGTTTCCATGCCCTTCAAATGCAATTTGCTGGTATACAGAGCAGTAACATCAAAAGTGACTAATCTGTAATTTTCTTCCCAATTTATGAGTTCCAACTGTTGTATGATATGTTTTGTGTCCTGTGCAAATGATGCTAGATTTGCTGCCAGCGGTTGTAGACAACGATCAATGTAAGCTGAAATGGGTTCTGTAACTGAACCTATGCCATTAATTATCGGTCTGCTAGAAGGTATTGTTAGGTAACTTTTATGTATTTTAGGTAAAAAGTAGAATGTGCCAAGTACCGGGTGTTTGGTCTCCAGAAAGTCTAATTCTTCTTCTGAGAGAAGGCCATTCTCATACCAGTCTGTAATCATCTGGTTCCATTCTGCCATGATCGTAGGTAGAGGGTTATCTTTAAGTTTAGTATAGCAAGTTGTGCCATTCAAATGTTTTTCTGCCATTTTTATATAATCCTGGGTATTCAAAAGGACTATTTTACCTCCTTTGTCGGCCTCTTTTATTGTGATGTTGTCATTTTTACTGAGATTCGAAATTGCAATTTTTTCTTTCTTGGTGAGGTTTTTGTGCTTCCTTTTGTCTTGTTGATTCTGTGTGTAGACATTTCTTAGGTCTTTTTCCACTGCTAGTGTAAATATGTCTACTGTGTTATCCATAGTGGTTTGCGGAATAAAAGAAGATCTTGATTTGAGTTTTGATGATGCTGCTTGTCCAGTGTCTATGTCAAGGTCTGTAAGTAAGGTTTCCATTGTATGTCTTTCTTCAGAGTCTCCAATGTTGAGTAGGCTTACTGTATGTTCTGTGTCTTGTGTCGTGAGCTCCGACATTGGGGGTTTTAATGTTCTTACTTTTTGGCTTTTTTGATAAGTAGCAAAGTGTTTCATTAGTTTAAGTAATCTACTGAATTTATAAAGGTCCACATGTGTTTGGAAAAAGTCCAGTCTGTTGGTTGGACTGAAAGATAACCCTTTGTGAAGTGCTGAGTAGAGTTCCTTTGAAAGTTCTGTATTTGAAAGATTGAGAACTAGGTTTTCTTCTGGTTTGAGTTTTTGGATCTTGTCCACATTCCTTTTTGATTGTCTATTGTTTGTTCTGATCTTGCCCCTCCTGTCCCTCTTTGTCGGCCACCATTTGTGTCTCCATGTTGCATTTGTTTATTTCTGAGTTGCTGTGTACTTTGGTAGAGAGGATAGGCCCTTGCTTGCCTGTGTTTTTGGTATTTCTCTAAAAAAGAGTATGTGGTATTTTCTTCTGATGCGCATTCCTCATCCATGGTTTCTGCTGATTTTTCACTTGCACTGTCTGGCTCTGATGATTCTGAAGTAGTTTCCTCAGATTTTTTTCGTAGGGGCCGCTGCTTTTTTTAGGTTGTTGTCTGGTTGATGGTCGTGTTCTGAATTTGCTCTGAAATGTATAGACACGTTTGAATTTATAGTCCAATTCATCGCGTAGGAATGCCTGTTTTTTTGTTTTGATTTCTTTTTTGAAGATGTTCAGATACTCATCCATTATTTGATAATTTTTAAAGGTGGCTTCAGGGAGGTTTAGGTCTTCTATTGTCTTTTTGATCCCTTCTATCTCTTCTAACAGTTTTGAATGGACTTTTTTTCGTATACATAATAATCCTATGGATCATTTCCTTTGATGTTGTTTTTAAGAGTTCTTCCCAATCTTTAAGATCCTGTACATCCTCTTCTTCAAAAGCTGGTAGGATGCAGGTACGTAGTCCTCTCGGTATTCTTCCTACTTTTAGGTATTTTTCCATGGTGGTTATTTCCCACCAGCGGGATTGTTCCTTCTTGGATAATGATTCTAGTTTCTCAAATGCCTGTTTGAGTGATTTAATTGGTGATGCCTCACTTGCTTTGTTTATTGGGGGTACACCTGAAAATAGATGTTCTGCCTCTTGTTCCCTTTGTCTGAAACGTTGTTCCATTTTGTACAATTTGATGTGTATCACTCCTGGTGCTCAGCTTTTGTTGCTGTATTGACTCAAGGTAATAAAGAAATTGGTTCAGCCTGTTTGCAACTGTAGCAAGCTACCTTGGTATTCTGAGATAATGTCGGTGTTTTTGTTGAACTATTTGTTTGCTGCATGTGGAGCTTAGGACATTGCGACTGACCAATGTCAGGAGTAGTATGTAAAGAAAGAAGAACCACAAAGACTCCACTTGTTGCGCTCCAAATCAGAATTGTATTCAAAAAGAAAATTTATACAGAATTACTTCATTCCATTTTTAATGCTTTTTTTCTTCCCAATTTTTCAATTTAATTCATTCCATTTGTTTTCATTATTTACCGATGTTTGAACAATGCAATTAATTTTCATTTACATTTCATACTATGAAGAAAAAATATTTTCCTTTGTTTATATTCAATATTGTGGTTAGTTGTTTAGGCTAACTCCCTCTGTAGTCGGTTATTTGAGCTGACACCCTCTACACGTGTTTCACCATGCTATGTTGTGCATGGTTCTTCAGGAGGGATTTAGGTAGCTTATATTTATGAGAACACTGTCTGTGTTGCCATTAATGCAGTTCTACGAAAAAAGGGAACAAGAGAAAAAAGTTGTATATGACCATGGTTTGTGTAAACCCTGCTTTCATTGAATGTCCAATGTCATTGATTAATTACATAGACAATACTACTTACTTGTGATATGCTTGAAAATGTGATACGTTTCCTAGGTGCATTCCTTTGTTGCCTGCAGAGTCAAGTGTTGCTGATTTAGCAATTCTCCACTCGTGCTCTATAAAGTAGCAAAAATGAAAATCTTATGTGTAAAAAGTGTAAGTAGCGTTTCTCTAGCTAATTTTCCTGTATGGCATTGACCTTGTTGGGCTCACCTGATTTCCTTACGGCTGTTGTCCTGCTTAATTCTGGCTCAATTGGCTGCTCTAAATGTTGCGTCTGGAGCGTCGCGACGCTGCGTAATGACGTCACCACGCTCCATACGCTGCGTACGCCTCCCGGTTGCCATTTTGGATCGGGTGGACGTTATTGATTGTGCTTTTGTGAACCCTAATACGAGAATTCTCTGTATTTTCATTTATACGAATTGCTGAATGAGAAGGGCTTAATTTGGCCTGAATCTAGGTACGGACTAATTTATATTAGGTCAATGGAAAATTGTTTTAGAATCCTAATGTTTAGGTCCTATATCATTTTTGTGCTGGTGAGTCTTGCACGCTGATATATAGTGAAAAAATTATGTGAAAGAAATAAAAAATAAATAAATAAAAAATACAACTTAAGATAAACCATTCATTACATATGCCATCATAGAAATAATTATTGGTTGCACACTTGGTCTAGAAAAAGTGGCCCATTTCTGTGTCAAAATTTAATTTGTGTTTGCAACAGTCTACAATACATATCCATTTCGCTTCATACTGACAGAGTTTTTTCTCCCTGTTTCCTCCTCTCTGGCTTATCTTGACATGTTCAATCCCGAAAAATCTAATCCCATCTATGTTGTTATCTGGATGTTCAGATGCAAAGTGTTTCCCAGACGGGTATCTTATGTCTCTGTTTCTAATGGTGCTTAGATGTTCTGAGATTCTGATTTTCAAAGGCCTTACAGTGCTGCCTATGTAGATCTTGGAACATATGTTTGTTTGTTTGTTTGTTTATTTGTATTGCGCACCAGACCCGGGGGTATTCGGGCACGAAGGCAGAAAGAGGGTTGTTCAACTTAGGTTACATGTTGCAAATAAACAGGGAATACAGCTGTGGTTACAGTGCTGTAGACCTATGGTGTCAGAGGATCCTATAAATATGTACAATAGGCTTACAAAAATACAGAATTGACAGATTAATAGAACAGAGCACAGATACAGAATATACATGAGATCCCAAATGGCAGTAGCGCAAGGTTAAATGTCATTAACTTTTAGCCATTGGATCTGGTTGGATCTGAATTGCTCTTCTGATTTAAGGGAGATCTTCCCTTAAATCAGTTGGGAGGGAGTTCCATAGTTGTGCCGCTTTGACAGCGAAGCTGCTCCCGTCAGATTTGGTGAGTTTAAATCTGGGTACTAACAGGAGGTTAGAGTTGGCTTTTCGTAAGGGAAGGGAGGCTGTTTGTCTGGTAAATCTATCTATGAGGTATTGCGGGGCTGCATGGTTGAGGCATTTATGGGTGAGGGAGGCTGTTTTAAGGAGGATTTTTTCTTTAGTAGATAGCCAGTTGGTGGATCACGTAAGGTTTGATATGTGGGCATTTTTAGGGAAGTTTAGGCGGCTCTCAGGGCATTGTTTTGCAATGTTTGAATTTTAGAGGTGATGTATTTATTGCTGCCTATGTAGAGGGCGTTGCAATAATCTAGTTTTGACAGGATTAGTGCTCTTGCTAGAGTGACACAATTGTTAGGTGAGAGGAAGGGCTTGGCTGCTCTAATTAGCTTGCAGGTATAGGAGGTGGCTGAGGCCATCGAATTCACCTGTTTATCAAAAGTAAGCGTAGAGTCTATGTAAAACCGAGGGTTTTGACTACTTTGGCTACAGTGAGGGTGTTGTTATCAATTATGAAGGAGTCATAGTTGGTGCCCAGTTTTTTGATGTTGGAGGAGGTGCCTAGAATGAGGAGTTCAGTTTTGTCATCATTCAGGCATAGACCGTGAGCGGCCATCCATGCCTGGATGATGAGGTAGACTCTGTTCACAAAGGACAAATCCTTATCATAATCTCCCGTCAGCCGGATGAGGATCTGTGTATCGTCTGCATAGTTGGTGTAGGTGATAACAAGACCGTCTAGATCCTCGAAAAGGGGCTTTGTGGAGATATTGTAGAGGGTGGGTAATACGCAGGATCCTTGAGGCACTCCGCAAGTAATGGGTGCGGGGTCAGCAGCAGCTAGGGGAGATAAGACTCGCATTGTCCTATTGTCTAGGAAAGACTGGATCCATGCGACTGCTTCTTGGGAGAAACAAGCTGCCTTGACCAGATGATTGCATAGTATTGCATGGTCTACCAGATCGAAAGCGGCAGAGAGGTCAAGGAGTAGTAGGAGTGAGGTTGTGCCATTGTCTCTTAGTAAGTCTATTTGTGCCTTAAGGTCTAGGAGTGCAGTCTCGGTGCCGTGCTGTGGTCTGAAACCGGACTGTCGGACTCCTAGGGGGTGGTTTAATTCCAGATGGTGTTGAATTTGTTGGTAGGCCACTTTGTCTAGAATTTTCAATAGGAACGGCACGATGGTAATGGGGCGGTAATTGGTTGGGATGGAGGAGTCCAGTGTTTGCTTTTTGAGGAGGGGGAGGACCCAGGAATGTTTCAGGTTGCTGGGTATGGTGCCTGATGTGAAAGAGGCGTTTATAAGTTTAGTTATGAAAGGTGAGAGTTCGCGGGCGGCATCTTTTATGATTTGGGCTGGACATGGGTCACCCTGGCAGTTAGAGGGTTTAAGGGTGAGGATGACTTTCTCGACTTCTTTGGTGGAGACTTTGTGAAAGTAGAAGGAGGCGGTGTCCAACGGTTTCAACGTCGGAGGTGGGATTATGGCAGGGCCTGTGCTAATCGCGTTTGGGGCAGTAATGGACACTTTTTTATTGTTAATCTTTGCCTGAAGCATGGTTATCTTGTTGGCTAGGGCGTTTTGGATGCCTGTGCACCAATTTTTGTCCTTGAGGCAGGAGTCAGGCGCTTGTGTGGGAGATTCTACTTCCTTCAGGATGGCAAACAGTTCTTTCGTGTTAGATTTGGCTTGAGTGATACGGGTGTTGTAAGAAGTTTGCTTCGCTAAAATAATTTCTTTTTTGTACAGGGTGGCTAATTTCTTCAAGTTGTTTTTGTTAGTGTCTGAGGGGTCTGATCTCCAGGTTTTTGCGCTTAGGCGTTTCTTTTGTCTAATGTCTTTCAGTAGGGGTGTGAACCAGGTATTTAGGTGTTTGCGGGGTTTGCTCTTCCTGATTTTCAGTGGTGCAATAGTGTCCAGGGAGGCAAGCATCACCTCGTTGTATATTTCTACCATGGAGGCTGGGTCAGATTGATCTGAAATGAAATTCAAAGTAGGGAGGATAAGGAGGATGATATTTTCAACAGTGATATTTTCTTTGTTTCTAGTAGGTGCAGTGGGGGCTAGGGTGCTGTTGTTGGTAGGCGTGGTGGCTTCTAGGTAAAGGATACCATGTAGTGGTCGGACCAAAGCTGGGGCATTATAGATGTGATAGTGATTGGGCAGTTATGGGCGGCGATCCAATCGAGGTTCCTTCCTTTGTTATGTGTTGGCCTGTAATCTTTTGGGAGAATCCTAGTTCCTCCAGAGTGTTATGATTTGTAGGGCATTGGGGTCACGTGGGTCATTTAGTCCAAGATTGAAGTCGCCTAGGATGAGGCTTTGTGTGGAGTTCTTTAGATTGTCAGATAATAGGTTTGTGAGGTCTTCCTCAAAGGAGCCTATAGGACCTGGTGGGCGATATATCAGGTGGATGGTGATGGTTTGATGGTTTGATTATTGGCAATAGTGAGTTTAGCTGTGAGGGATTCACAAGATTTAGTTTTATGGGGTGTGGAGAGTCTGAGGGTTAAGTTGTTTTTGACAATTATAGCCAGGCCGCCACCTCTAGACGTAGTGCGATCTATGCGTATAAGAGTGTAGTTGTCTGGGGTGGCTAGCATGATGGCTGGTCCTTCTGCGGGATGGAGCCAGGATTCTGTGATGGCCAGGAAGTCCAAGTTCTCATTTTGGATAGTGTCTGCTATTTCGGTGACATGCGCTACCATAGAGCGAGCATTTAATAGGGCACCCTTTATTCCAAGTGGGGCGAGTGGGTCAGAAGGCGTTTGGGTTTTATGTTGGCATATAGGGGAAGGGGCGTCTCTAAAGATTCGACTGTTGAGTTGTAGACGGTGTAGGCCGGTGTTGACTGTGTGTAGTGGAGTGTTAGTGGTAGACAGGGTGTGCTTGTTATGATTAGAGGCAGGTTGGGTAGAGGCTAAAGGGTCATAAATTCTTGGGAGTCTGGCGCGAAGACTAAAGTTCCGCTGTTGGAGGCTGCATGGTTTAATGGCCATGTTAACTAGCTTCGGGGGTACATTACCATGAGGTAGCTGGTTTTGTAATTGAGCTGGGTTCATGTTATGTAGCTGGTTTTGTAATTGAGCTGGGTTCATGTTATGAGAGGTAATCGAGTGGAGGATGGTTCTGAGTAGAACCGTGTAGAATAGTGGCAGGTACATAATGTTGGGTTAGTGTAGGTCGGGCAACCTAAGCAAACATTACTAGCGCAGGCACGCTAGATATAGGTTAGAATCTGCGCAGAAATGAAAGTGCAGACAGGGTTCACCTAAGTTCAAGAATCAAGGATAAGGCTAGAGTGCATGTGCAAACAGGGTTCACCTAAATGCAGAAGATCCAGGATAGGGCTGAAATGCATGTGGGAACAGGGTTCACTTAGATTCAGAATTCAAAAGTAAGGCTAACATGCATGTGCAAACAGGATTGACCTAAATTCAGAGTTTAAAAGTAAGGCTAAAATGCATGTGCAAACAGGATTGACCTAGATTCAGAATTCAAAAGTAAGGCTAAAATGCATGCGCAAACATGGTTAACCCAAATTCAGAAATCAAAAGTAAGGCTAAAATGCATGCGCAAACATGGTTAACCCAAATTCAGAAATCAAAAGTAAGGCTAAAATGCATGTGCAAACGGGTTCACCTAAATTCAGAATTCAAAAGTAGAGCTAAAATGCATGTGCAAACGGGTTCACCTAAATTCAAAATCAAGGATAGAGCTAAATTGCATGTACAAAGGGTTCACCTAAATTCAGAATTCAAAAGTAGAGCTAAAATGCATGTGCAAATGGGTTCACCTAAATTCAAAATCAAGGATAGAGCTAAAATGCATGTGCAAAGGGTTCACCTAAATTCAGAATTCAAGAGTAAGGCTAAAGTGCATGTGCACAGAAAAGGGTTCACCTAAAATCAGAATTCAAAGTAAGGCTAAAATGCATGTGCAAACGGGTTCCGCTAAATTCAAAATCAAGGATAGAGCTAAAATGCATGTGCAAAGGGTTCAGCTAAATTCAGAATTCAAGAGTAAGGCTAAAGTGCATGTGCAAACGGGTTCACCTAAAATCAGAATTCAAAGTAAGTCTAAAATGCATGTGCAAACGGGTTTCCCTAAATTCAAAATCAAGGATAGAGCTAAAATCAATGTGCAAGCAGGGTTCACCTGGATTTCAGAATTCAAAAGTAGGGCCTGGGTGGCAGATATCTGGGTGATAGGCGGTCCGAGGACATACACGGGTGGCACCAAGGTAAGGAACAGCGCGATAGGCTGAGATGCACTGGGGTGACGCCTAAGAATGAGGCATCACAGTTAAGCTGAGAAGCATAAGGCAGGGGAGCACCTAGATTTGAGACAGCACCGTAGGCTAGAATGCAGCACCTAGATTTAGCAGTACAGTGAGCTAAAGCACAGAGCAAGGCAACACCTAGATTTGGTAGTACAGTAGGCTAGAATGCAGCACCTAGATTTAGCAGTACAGTGGGCTAAAACACAAAGCAGGCAGCACCTGGATGTACAGTCCCACCGTTGCAAAAATAGGCTATGGGTGTAGGTATATCAGTGGCTTAAATATTCTGGGTAGGCAAAGGCAATTATGCAGTGCCTGGAATCAGGTATCAAGGTGTGACTAGGAATGGCAAGACTCGGGTCAGATGACAGCATATGACGGCATATATTGTGTAGCTCGTATTGCAGTTCATGAAATCCATGATTGTGTATACTTTACCATAAACCAGGGGTAGACTGGCCTACAGGGAGCTCTTGAGATTTCACGGTAGGCCTCTGCATCATGGGCCTTTCTTTCCAAATTTACAATGGTAAAGGAGTTGGACTTGTGTAATATGGATCCACTTAAAACTATTCCGAGGGCCTCTTCTGGACCCCAGTGCACCCCTGGTATACCTCGAGGTGTGGGTTGGTACTTCTTTAATGTTTGCAGGTCCAGTGTGCAGTCACTCACTGTTTGTTAGGTGGGGCAGACAGACATCCAGATGAGGGTTATAGGATTAAAGGAAGCACAAGAAGGGAGGGCACAGTCTATTTGCAGATTAGATGGGTTTAGGACATGTCAAATAGCCATTTCAGGACCTAGGAAGGCACATGTATGGTTCTGTTGATAAGGATCATTCTGTAGGTTGGAGGAGCTTGTAGGTAAGAGGTGAAGTGCTCATTGTTCAGCTGGTGAGCGCAGAATGCAGTTTTCCTGAGGGGTTCAGCGTAGACAACGCTACTGTTACTGGACCCGGGTTCAGAATTTAGATGGGGTCTGTTCGGAGAGCCAGGGATTTAGCCATTTCTTTATCTCCTTTCAGTGGGTCCTGTTTTAGATTTGGATGGGAGATTATTCCAGTGTTTGGCTCTGATGCAGATGCTGATCTTACTCCATGTTTCGATCTATTGAAAAGTGGTGTGGTTAGTCATTCAGTGCAGAACTCAACCTGCTGTTAGGACAGTAACCTGTAGCTCTAGGGATGTTTTGGATAAAAACTCCCAGGCTCCCTCAACATTGACTAAGATGGCTAGGGCTCTTGGTAGTTGTAATCCAAAACATCTGGAGAGTCAAAGGTTGCAAAACTCTGTTTTGGGAGCATATTTCTGCATGCGTGTGTTCGGGTCAATAGGGCCTTTGTTATTCATGTCTTCGAAAATGAGGCCCAAAGCTTTGGGAATTATTTGCCTCTCTGCCTGGGACCATTTGATGGCCTTCAGACCTAAGGAAATTCAATCCATAGTTTGAGCCCGAGGATGAGTCAGGCTGGTCTGTTTTGTTTAAGATGTGATTGCTGTTTCGTGTCTATGTTGACTCCCAGACAGACGGCCTCATTACAAGTGAGGCGGAACGGGTTAACGCGACCCGCTATAGTAGGCGGACCCGTTAAACCCGTTCCGCCTCATTGCAAGATCCCCTCGCGGGACCCGGTAAGTAATGCCTGTTCAAACCAGGCGTGCTTACTGGGTCCCGCGAGGGGAAGAGGGAGCAAACAACGGGCCGCTCGGAATCGGCCCGTTGTTTGCTCCCTCCCCCATTCCCATTTAGCCCTATTGGGGTTGAAATGGGAATGGGGAAGGTCCGGGCCCGGGTTCCTGGAGGGAGGAATTACCGGGACCTCCGAACTCGGAATGGCCTGGTAATTCCCCATTCTGGGAACCCGGGCCCTATTTTGGCAGCAGCCATGCCGCCAATAGCGTAATGAGGCCCAGAGACATTACAATTCTCTGGTTGTGAGAACTAGTGATCTGTCCTAATTTGTTCTCTATTTTCTTCCCGGCTGAGGAACGCACCAGTTCCTGTAAATCAGCTATTGAAGTAATGCTTGCATACCCCCCTTTTTCACTTTGGCATTTGATAAATGAGCAAGTTCTCTTGTCGGGTTTTCAGGAGTTGCAGTGGTTTTAAGATTTTTTTTAATTCAATATCTCTCCTCAGTGTTGCCCCAATGCTTTACTTTAATATCAGCTGTCTGAAAACCTTTACCTTGTGGACATCTATTGAACAAGAAGGAAAGATGGGATTGACAGTGGATCATCCAGGAAGCAGAACAAAGGTTATAGGAACCAGCACCATACCGCTGGCCTGACAGCTCATCAAGTTAACTGCGTGCGCCAGATGTTTGTGCTCAGTCATCTGGCCAAAGGTTCAAAACCCAGCAAGGCTAACTCATCCCTTCGTCCTACCAAGATTGGAAAATTGAGCACTATTAAATGTTGTTCAAGCACTAAGTGGAAGAAAGTTGTCATGGAATGATCAACATACATGTGATTTTAGTATAGAGAAGAGGCTTACAATCACCAGACCACTCTAAAAACAGTTTGAATAAGGAGAGCGTTTCACAATATTTTAAATATACTCTGATACCTGATAAAAGCCTTCTTACCACCTGCAAGCAAGAAGAAAGGATAGCCCTGAATTGGGAAATTATGTGGCATATTAAAACAACCTTTTAAAAATAAATGTAGGGTTTAGTTAGATAGCCTGAACTGTTGGCAAATGTTTTCAAATCTAAATATATTAATGAAACAGGAAGATAATTAGAAGTGACTTTTTAGTTTTTTTCTCCAATAGACACACACGATGACCTTGAAAAGTTCAGGTGAGAAGATTACATCTTTTAGAATTCTTTTAGATTTGTCTGGACTTTCTATTTCATTTGGATGCTTTGTAGCAGCAATGTTTTATGAATAATGATTATAGACTTATTTAATGTGTGTGTATGTTGCTAAGAGCATGAACTTAGTTCAAGATCAGTTGAGCCCTTTACAACGAGAGTGGGCCAGCACTGGGCCTGGCATTTTATACAGTAGTGCAGAATTGTTGGTGGAGAGAGGCAAGGGTTTTATTTGTCGGGCAGGTGTTGTGGAAAGAGCATCATTTTAGGTGTTTTACGAAAACTAGAGGATGGACGGGCATTTCAAGACGGGCGTTTCAAGCCGCTGCTGGGATTGAGTTCCAGATATTTGGAGTGTGGCAGGGGGGCTACTTGTTAGTCTTCGCTTTACGGGCTAGCTCAGACTCTAACTTTTTTATCGTTTTGTTATGCAAGGCACATCAGCGTCCAGAGGTGTGGACATTTTTAGCAGCCAAGTATCCTTGTGTTCCATTTGAGGCTGCTTTTTAGGTTGTATATGCAGTTTCGAATATGATCTTTGTGGAGAGTGGGAGCTAGTGAAGTTTGTGCAGCATTGAAGATATAATACAAATAAATTTGCAGGCACCTGTAACGAAGTGGGCTGTTGCATGGTGAGCTACCTTGAAAGGGGCTATGTGTGCAGCTGGAAGCCCAGTAAGGGGGTGTTTACTATGTCAATGTGTGAGATGACGAGGTCTTCCACCACCATGCGAACATCAACCAGGGGCTTCAAGGGTTTCATTTTCTGGAGTGTGGGGATCTGTAGCCAGCCACTTTTATGGTGCTGCACCGTTTGTCTCTTATGCACACAAACAACTACAACTCTCGGGAGGATAGCCCAGGGACAACGTGCTCGCCTTGGAAGTAAGACGACACAGAGCATCACAGGTCCGATCACCGGGTCCGCGCTTAGAAACCTCTGGCTATTAAGCATATTATAAATAACCTATCATATCAAATCACAATGGTTAGTAGATAAGTGAGGCAACAGGTGAGGGGGAGTCTTCAATTTCTATAGTAATTGGCACGTTCTTGCATCATCGGCAGTAGTAAATGGAGGTCATTTGATATAGGGTCTCCAGAAGAGAATCAGCACCTGCATATTACTCACAGGGGTTGGTTCCATCAGCTATGTACCAGGGTTGTGGCACCCTCATTTGTCATGTAGGAAAGCTGACCCATGTATAAAAAGGATTCTTATGTCCTACCCATTGCTATTTAAAGTGTATTGGCTTGTGGTTCGGAAGTCAATGAAGAAGGTCTGGCCGATGGGAATTATGAATGCACAGAGGGGTTTTCGTAATCAACCTACTCGCAGAGAAGATCTGAAGGCGCTGCAAATGTATAGGGACATATATTGGAAATCCCTAATTTGATCTATTAGTCCATAGGGGACTGAACGGGGGCCGATGTAGCCTGAATACATTGAGGGGAGGTCAAAATCAGACAATTTCTGCTGAAAGTAAGCGGGCTTCAGTACTTGACTATTCTGGAGTAAAAGATAAGTATCTGGGTCCCGTATTCCAGAAAAATACCGACACTCCTAACTTTTCTGAATGGTCTGAGTTCCAATGAGCAGATATTGCCAAAGTTTAAGTTGTCAGGCTTCACCGCTATAACGATGTGAGTTTTTTGTTGAATTCGTAGTTCAGAAATTGAGGTCCATCCAATGTGAATTGCCAAAATACAATTGGAGAATCAGAAAAGATCCCTTGTAAGAGGTGACATTAACTATAACAAGATGTGTGTGTATGTTGTGCTTGGGTTCCAGCCAATCACATCTGTTTCCCTTCCTGATTGCTGGGATCTACTGTGACGCCATGGCAGAGGATTGTGGAATTCATGCTCAACCGCTGTGCCATCACAGCTGGGGAAGAGGGCTTATTCTAAGCCAGCTATTTCTTTTACTTTTGGGCTTCTGTGTGGCGAGGTGAGAGGGAAGCTGGTAAGTTTTATATAGTTCTCTCCTGCCTCACATCCACAGCCTCTCTGCAATGCTGGTCCTCGGCCATAGTAAAGGGGCGGGAAAGGGGACAAAATGAGGCCATACACACTATGCAAGATGTACAAGGATTAATCTCAAATACGTGGTGCCTTTGATCTCGTTCCGAACATTCTGACTCCAGCTGCAGCGTAACAAGCGACAATATTTAATTATACCACAAAGTAGTATCAGACTTATAGTGCCCGGCAGGGGTCATTCGCACTTGGAAGATGACCCTTCCCCAATGGGCTGGAAAAGTTAACTTGCAGTGAGCATTATCTCACAACTATGACCTCTCCTTCAGGCAATATTCTTTAAATAATGCTCACTCACTTTCCTAACTTTATTTATTTCTCTCATTTATTTTAAACGATCCAGTTGTTCTTTAAATGGCCCTGGTGATGTAATGTGTCGCATTCTACTACTTGGTATAGTCTATAGCCCAATATAGTTTGTCAAATATCATGGTTTCTTCTTTTCAAGTTTCCGTTTCATCAAAACCGACGAAGAATTTAATGAAATAAGACTGCCATTCTTTTGTGTACACAGATTGTGAATCAGTTCAATGTGTATTGAACATTTGAAGTGCCAGCACTTTCAATAACCTCTTCGTAAGAGGGTGAATCATGTTTCTTATTTCAAGATGGTTGCCACGTTGACGGCCAAGCCAACGTTAAACCCTGCCGCCACACCATCTGTGCAGAGGAGGTTCACACAAGCTATGCACGTCCACTCACACATGCACTTCCACTGGTGTTTGACACCTTTACTCCAAAGCATGGGATTATTGTAATGTTGGAATGCAATTGATCAGCGTGTTAACATGTTCCGGTGTTGTCGCAGTGGTTGCTCCACTTTACGAGTGCACCTTGTGAAAAGCCCATTAATTCAATAGAGTAAGATTTCTGCACAGGTATCAAAACTCAAAGGTCAATGTTTGATCTTAAAAGCTGCAGCCTAATTGATTTTTGGCGTCAAAGTTCGAAATTACACAAAAGGTTTTAAACACTTCAAAGTCGATTTTGCTTCTTAGCAGAGACAATACAAAGTAAAATCGAAATTAACTAGTCATAATTCACTGAGATTCAATTGATTCTAAGTATATCGATACATTATTTTCTTTATAAATAATGAATGCCTTGTTTCATGATTCTGCATCTTTGTAAAATAGCTGCAATTGCTTTTATGCTTTTAATTTCCTATGGTGTACTATCTGTATGCGCTAAAAGTTTGTTATTTTACTATTGCACAATAAAAAAAATAAAAAAAGAAACATGCTATATCTCAAGGCTTTGAATGAAAGAACTATGTAACTTGAATGTGATTGTGTGTGTGTGTGTGTGTGAGTGTGTGTGTGTGTGTGTGTGTGTGAGTGTGTGTGTGTGTGTGTGTGTGTGTGTGTGTGTGTGTGTGTGTGTATAAAGAAAATGGCAAGGCCACATTATTTACAAAGTTGGAATATTCATTATACAGCATAGAGCAAGAATGTTATCTGTTGATAGACCTACATTTTGTCAAATTACTATTGCAAGTAAAATGGTCTAAATTGCACATATATATTTTTGTGCATTTTTTTTTTACTTGTGTTTATCTAAATAAATATATTTTACAGGTATGGTGCTTTGAAGGTGCTTTGGAGATGCTTCAGAGGCCAATCAGTTGTGCTTAGCTAGTTTTAGGTCTTTCAGTCCTTGGTTGACTTATGCAGCGGTACACTCTGCTGTCGGTTTGTTGCCTTCTTCCAGTGCTGCTTGTAAAATCTTGGCCGTGGCAATAGTCCAAGATGTTTTGTCCCCGCTCTTCAGGCGAGGCCACCACTCACCTTCTTCTCGAAAGGTGTACGCTGCTAACACCGGTTGTAGAAATGCTGGTCGGATTTCGGTAATCGCCGTGCAGGTCGTTAGCAGGTGCGAACAGATTCAGTTTGGTCGCTCTTTTTGCACAGTCTGCATGTGTTTGAAGCGGATTGGCCTCTGATCTGGAGAATTTCATTGGTGTGTAGAAGATTAAGGCGCGCTCTCAGGAAGAATTGTCATATGGGTCTACTAGGGAATCTCTTGAGAAATTGGGGGATTTAGTTCAATTTCGTTGCCCGGTCTGGTAGGTGTGCCAGGAGTTTATTTTCATTTGCTTTTTCCAGTGTGGAAATCCAGTCTAGCTCCAATAGTTTTCTTTTGATTTTGCACGGATTGGCAATTAGATCGGCCTGCTGTCAGTTCCGAGTTTATCAATTGGTACATTGGAAGGCCTTGCGGGAGGATTGTGTTCCTGAATAAGGAGATGCTGTTAAAGTCTATTGTAGCTTTGAGAGAGGCGAGGCCCAGTTCTCTCCTTATTGCTGCCATGGAGGTGGATTTAGGCAGGTTTATCACTGATTTCCAAAAGTAACCTTCGATTTTTTGCCAGAAAGTTTTTGGGATTGTGGGCATGCCGTGTATGTTAATGCTGGAACGACTTTTGCCTTGTAAAATTTGGGAGTGGGAATCAGGGAGAAGCGTCCACATTTTTTATCCAGAATGCGAGCCTGCGTGGTTAATGATCTTGCTTTCGCCCAGAGATGTCTTTGCATGCAGACTTCCGTCTTTGAGCTGTCGACAATGACACCCAGGTATCTGATCTTGTTCACTGTTTCGATCTGGACCTTTTCCGGACTCCATTTGAAGGAGATTGATCTTTTCACTTTCTTTTCCCAGATCAAGATCTTGATTTTGGTCTTATTGATCTTCAGGTTAGATCAGCTGATGCAGTCTGTCTGATGGTTTAGTTGTCTCTGGAGACTGTCAGATGGTTTAGTTGTCTCTGGAGACCGATCTGGGTTTGGTCTAGCAGTGTGATGTCATCAGCGTACAGTAGACGTGGCATTGGGGTACCTCCTATTTTTGGAGGAAAAGCTCTGATGGTGGAGCATGTGTCTTTGAGGTCACACATGAAGGCCACGAAAATTGCTGGTGCAGATGGACAGCCTTGCTTGACTCCTCTCCGCGTAGGTATTTCCTCCGATAGGACTCCTTTTCTGTTCAGTTTTACTTGCATGGTTGTGTCTGTATGGAGTGCTCTGATCGGGGCAAGGATGTGTTGCGGACAGTTCCAACGAAGAAGCTTTGACCATAGTAGGTCTCTATCAACGAGGTCAAAAGCTTGTGTCAAGTCAAGGAACGCCACAAATACTCTGGTGGAGCCTTCTAGGGTTTTGCTTTTGGCTATGCTTAAGCGCAATATGTTTACTAATGTTGATGAGTTTTTTTTTAAACCGGCTTGAAAGGGGTCTGCACAGGGAGCAGTTGTTGCCCAGCTTTAGAATCGCTTTAGAAGAAGCACACCAAAAATGTTCCCAATAGTATCTAGGAGGGCTATTGGCCGTTAGTTGCGTGGATCTGATCTGTCACCTTTTTTGTAGATTGGAACCACTGTCGATGAGGTCCAAGATCTTGGGATCCTTCTTGAGGCTGAGCACCTGTTGAAGACAAAGCTGATGAAGAGTGCCCACTCACTGGGCAAGTTTTGAGATCGACGTTTGTCACTCCGTCCGTGCCCGGTGCTCGCAAGGCTTTGATATTGCTGATGATTGAAGCAATATCTTCTAAGTTAGAAACATCTTCCCAAGGGTCTTCATGATTTGCTTGGGGCATTAAGCCAGGTGACTTGGGCTGTTGGGATAGAGCCTAAAAATGGAGTTTCCATCTTTGTTCGCTTACACTGTTCGACGGATCGATTGCATTCTGGTCGGCTGGTGGTTTCATGAGGGCACAGAATTCTCTTGCGTTTTTGCCCGCCACTTTTTTTAGTATTTCCTCAGAGTCTTTCTGGTAGAGGAGAGCTTGGTGGTACTTTATCCATGCTTTGTAATGCTTGGATTCTGTAGCAGTTGTAGCAGTAGTGCAGGCGAGTTTGATTTTCCAGCTTTCTTTTGAATTGTCTGAGAGCAGCTCGCTTAATGACTACTTGTTTGCCGTACTGATGAGTGCCAGAGTTTCTAGAGCAGATATGTCTGCGTGGTTTTTCCTGGTAGAGACACAGCAGTGGATGGTAATCAATATCTGCTGTTAGCTGGTCTGTGGCGTGTAATTGAGTTTGGTAGCTCATCGTCAGTTGTTCAACTCTTGCGGCGGTCATTCTCAAACGGTTTCCCTGTGGATTGCACTCAATATTTGCCTTCATTATAGGATTGATGGGTGCGATGGAATTCCATGCGGCTCTTAAGAGGTTGTGGTCACTTGTTGCGGTGCGGGTTACTTAAAAAGCTGTTATTAGTTTCAACATTGCGTCCGAGACGGAGATGTAATCTATTGTTCCCTTTAGGTTGTCTCTCTCCCAGGTGGGTATTCTATTTGGGTCAGGGAAAGCCAAATCAATGTTGTGAAAGCCTTGTGAAGACATCTGATCACTCCAGGGCTCGCCTCTTTTCTCTGATGTCGTCAGTTGTTTGTGCTGCTGAGCCAGGGGAACTGTTTTCTTGCATTTCGCGTTTAGATGACGTGGGCAGTGTGTTTGTCAGCGTAGATTTTGTCGATTTAATTTTTCTATCAATCTCAGGAAATGTTTGTCTGTAATGGCTTGTGGATTCCAGTACACATTGAGGATGGCTATTTCGATGTTTGTTTTGTTTGCCGAGATCGGGTCATAGTTCGCCCACGTTGTTCTGATCGCCAGGTGGTGGGTTGAGATCATTAGTGTTTTGAGGATGTTGATACCGCTATCCGAATGGGCTGCTAATAGAAGTCCAGACGATGGACGTCCCAGCCTGTTTTTGACCGCTGGGGTGAACACGATGTCAAAACCATCCAAGTCTGGTTTTTCAGTCAGCCATAATTCTTGCAAGGCTAGTATGTCAAACTGACCCAAGTCGATGCCTCCTTCGATCATAAGATGTTTGTGTCTGCATGTATTCCAGGAGGCGATTTTTATGGTCATTGCTGTTAAGTTAGAAAAAGATGGTGAAGATGTGTCGAGGGGCCCATCTTTGAGGGCCTCTAGTTGCTATTTTCTCATGGTAGAGGATAATGATTTAGCTAGCCAAGGCCAAAGCTGTTTTAGCAGCGCTGAAGATGTAGTTTGTCCTGACGCAGTGTACACATTTGTCTTCGCCTTGGGAGGGACTTCTTTTTTGTTGAGCTTTTGTTGCCGTGCTTTGTTTTTTGGTGTAGGAGATGATTACAAACGTGCATCGTCGTTAGTTCTGATACCTTTCTCGGTGCATATGCCGGATTGGCTCGGTGGGACTGAGAACTTGAATGATGTGGTCGGGTAGGTCGTAGGGTTTTGGACTCCTTTTTTGCTTCCAGTGTCAGCTTTCTCGTTTGCAACCTGTTTTCTTTGTACAGGAGTTCCGTTATGGATACATAATGTGATCTTTTTGCGGTAATACTCCTTTTATTGGGTTTGGCTGTGTCGAGGACGCTGTGACTGGAGATGTCAGTCAGCTTTAATCCGCTCTGAAGTAGGTCTTCTTGGCCTATGCGTAGGTAGCATTTGGCTTTTGCCTCGTGGTGGTAGGGTTCCACTAGAATTAGATCTTCTGATGTCAGATGACGCAGAGACCTGTTGTGTCGGAGGATTTTCAATACTGTTCCTCTGTTGAGTATCAGAGCCTCTTGATTTCTGCCAGTTTGTTCCAATTTCAGAATTATGGTTGAAGTGGGCTTTCTGTTGGGTGAGTTCCTGCCAGGTTCTTGATGTGCGTTTGCTTCGGGTCAATGGAGCCATTCTCGGCTGGAGGAATTCTTGCAATTAACCTTGTGGTAGTTTGTAGAGTGAGGGGAAGGTTGTTTGTGAGGTGAGGTTCTTCTAGAGTAAGATTGTTTGTGAAGTGAGGTTCTCCTAGAGCGTTCTGTGTATCTATGAAGGTGATGTTCAGACTGGCCCTCAGTTCTTCTTGAGAGGGAAGGTGGAGGAGAATCTTGGTGATTATGCTCACTCCTCTCCTGATAAGTATTGGAGCTTTTCGATATCCGATGGCTAGAAGAGCTTGGGCGGTTCGGACGCTCAGGAAACGGTCTACAGTGCTTGCTGCGGGCCCCAGATGGAGTTTGAGCAGAAAGCCGAGTTTTATTTTCATTGTCGAGGTCTTCTTCTTGAGTCACCGAAATATTCATCAATTATTTGTCAGACAAGAAGTCTTTCATGGTAATTGGCGATCCTAGACGTTGATTCGCTGTTAGGGCCTCACGGCATAGTCTTCCTTTGTGCTTTATGGTGCGCGCAGTGCTGCTGTTAGGTTTGTGTTTAGTCAGAAGTCCTGAGTATCAGTTTCCCCAAGATCTGTGGATGTACTGCTTTTATGGCTTAGGGATTCTGAAAGTTTTAGGAGCGTTTGTTTGTTTTTGTTATCTTTTGGGTTGTTTTTTTGCAGTGGCACCTTTTTGCTGTTTGGTGATGATTGACGTCTTTAAGGGCGAGTCATTTATGATGCAGGTGGCTACTTCAGAGCGAGACTGGGCTGATCTGAAGATAAACAGTTCTGGCTGGAGGAGTGCTGGGCTGGGTCCGCTCCCGTGATTGCTGTTGATGATACTGAAAGTCACTTGAGATTGAATTTCTGTTTCTTTTGTGAGACAGGTTGTGTCTCTGTTTGAGAGGTCTGGTGTTGTTTGCGTTGCCGCGGTTGTTGTTGTTTTTGGGGAGATGTCCTGTGATGATGCCCATCGCTTTTCCTGCAGGACGTTCAGGCTCTATGCCCTTTTCGTTTCGTTACTATGTGCCTCAATTATTTTTTCAATTTCAGTCATGTAGCCCTCCAAGTAAATCAATTTTGTATGCATCATGGCGGAAACAGTTGTATGGTCTTTCAGGGTGTCATTTATAGCTTTGTACAGTTTACCAAAAGGTGTGAGGGCTATTGTGACTGCTGAAATGATTGTGAGCATGTCTGGCTTTTTGGATGGGGTCTCCTTTTGAGTGGTGTTGTGTGTTTTGTTTCTGCTCCAGGACCTTAAGGGGGTGTTAAAGGACTGATCAAGTGGCTTAGGACTGGGCGGTGTTGGATATTCTGCGGTCGCTGTCTCTTCGGAACGGACGTGGCTGGAGTTGTTGAGAATCATTTTGGGGTTGGTGACAGTTGACCGGTTTAGCTCTTTCACCCAGCTGTTCTCTTGGGAGTGGATTAGGGGTTTGGATTGTGACTGCCGTAGGGGTTGGACCCATAGGCGAGTGCAGGAGAGCTGCTCCCGACTTGTTTTCTGGCAAAGGGTAGGTTATTGCGTGCAAACTTGACATCCGTAGCAAGACTGTGGGCTCAGAGGGTGGTGGCGCTGGCTGGCTTTCGTGTTTGTATTCCTGCGTTTTTGGATTAACGGGAATAAGGCTTTCACTGTTAACCTCCCGGTTGTTTTCTGTGGGGTCTTCAGATGATGCAAGAATGGGGTTGGTAGAGGGGTGGTGTTCGCTGTTAACTTCTACGGTGACTTCCTCGATGTTGATTGAAGGTTCCTCTGATAATGGGGAATTTGGCTTTGTATTCGGTTTGGGGCTCCTCTCGGGGCTTTCGGTTTTCTATGTGGCTCAAACTAGAAGTGGTTTTGCGCGTTTTGGGCGGTGGAGAAGATTCTTGGATTGCTTCCAGGATCTCTGTATCTGACAGTTCAAGGATGTCGTATTTCCGTTTGCCTTGCTGTTTGAAAAAGTCTTTAAGTGAATTGCATTGTGCGGTCTTTAAGAACGCTTTTTTGGAAGTTGAAGGCTAGCGTGTAGTGTTATTTTTTGTTCCTTTTTTTTTTCCTACTCAGGAGTGCACCCGACATCCTTATTTTCCATGGAAAGGGGTTAGGGTTGAGTTGACTTTAGCACTCCCATGAGCGCTTTAGGCAATCTTGGGCTGTTTTTGTTTCTCCTGTTTTTAATATTTTTGCTTCAGTGCATTTGTTTTGATTTTGGGATTCCTTTTGTCTTTTTGGGTTGGGGTGTTTGTGTACTTCCTTTTGTGCTTTCAATATCTACCCATACGTCTGGGTGTAGTTCTCCGCTGTTGCTTGCGGGGTTCTCCAAGGTCTCCCTTGTCGTGAGATCCTCGATCTCTGATGGAGCCTCAAAGCCACCGCCTACCAAGAGGGGGCGCTGATCAGCACCGTCAGAGCCGACGTGGATCTGCGCGGCCGTGGTCGCCGGCCCGACAGAAGTGCACACCTTCAAACAAGTGTTCTGTCCTGGATGCGGCTTGTGTCGGGACTTCTCCAAAAATACATCGAGGAGTTCCAGTGGCCTCTCGGCTTCAAGATTCCGCATCAATAACCCAGTGCTGCTGTCGATCGAAGGGGTGCCTCGCGGAGCTGCAATTACTGAGGTAAGAGGTTGCTGGGTTTTGAGAGAGGGTGATCCGCCCAGTGAAAGTCGCACACTTGCGCTTGCTGGCCTCCCCACCTCCTCCGCCTTGGCAGAGCCCAACCACGTCATCCCTTTGGCTGACGACAGAGGGGACATATACTCAGCGGAGGCTGGCAGGGGTTCGAGGTGCGGAACCAGCATTCCCGATGGCGTTGTTTCTGACAGGTCTGGCATATTCAGTGTCTCCAAAGTGGCGTGAGAGCCAGCCTTCTGGTGTTCCTGTCTCGGTTTGTGTGACCAGTTGACTGGTTTCAGCCCACTTGGTCTAGTAGCCGTGGTCGGGATCAACTGTATCAGCGGGGGGGGGGCTAGCAGTTTGAGCTGTTTGTGAGTTAGCCGTCCAGCGCAGGATTAGGTCCTCAGATGGTTGTAGAGGACTCAGTATCCATCGTCGGTCTGTCGGTCCTGCCAGGGACTGCAGGGAATGCAACTCTGCTCAGCGGCCTGGCTGGTATTTTTAAAGTCCTCCCACACAGAAAAGTGTTAAAGTAGTAGAAGGACTGCTGTCTCAGGAACTGGAGCATGTAGAAAGAGTGGACTGCAGAGACTGCAACTCCCTTTGTGACTGTCTCCGCGGCCGCTCTGCGGCCTGGCTGGTATTTTTAAAGTCCTCCCACACAGAAAAGCATGAAAGTAGTAGAAAGACTGCTGTCTCAGGAACTGGAGCATGTAGAAGGAGTGGACTGCAAAGACTGCAACTCCCTCTGCGACTGGCTCTGCACATATTTATGCTACATGGGACAATGATTAGTTAAGCCTTTTTGTGAATCAGGAAACTCTAGATCCCATTAACATACTACTTTCATCAATCGAACAATATTACCAAAGCAACTGTGCATACTTGTTTGTTTGTTTTACTTCTGTAGCGCTTCAAGTCTCAGCGCGTTACAATAATTAATCATATGGTACATGAAGTGATATGGTGACACACATTAACAGAAAAGAATGAGAAAGCCAGAACAAGAACAGAAGAAAACCACACAAGAAGAAATGCAATGATGAACTAAAAGGCAAAACAAATGAAAGTCCAGCAATAATGTTAACATGCAGGACAAAGGTCAAACCAACCCATCCCCTAAGCTTCAATGGCAGCTAATGATGATGGTAAAGTCTAAAAATTCAATGTATACTTGAATACTGCATATACCTACGACAAAGACACTGTTTCCAAACTTCAAAAATACCATTAACAGCTAACTTTATATTGGAAACATAGGCTAGAAAATGGTCTGGGCTTTTAGCTAATCTTTAAAACCATTCTGGCAAGAGAATGTTGGGTGCCTTACCAATCCCTAAGTGCAAAGTCAAAGAAGCAGATGCTTACAGAAATCATAGACCCTTGACCTTGAGAGGATATTCCATGATAATTTGAATGTTCATACTGGCGAGGATTTTACTGTATTGTCTTGAATAGTTGTTCAGATATTTTGTCAAATGAACAGATGTTTGCGTGCCTTTTTATGTAAACATTAGCATGATATTAGCAGGCAAGATGTGTTTCTTTTCTGCAGACCATGTTTAATATCTTGATTTGTTATTTTAAATAAAACAGAATATTCAGTTTTTAAAAAAAACAGACTCTTTCTTGTTCCAAATTTTGGGTTGAATTTGTCATGGTTTGTGTGGTTAAATTGGAGATATGTCTCTGTAACGACTCATATTTCATAAATTCAGACACATTGCATTTGGTTCCAAGTGTCCATAGATATCAAGTAGACTGTGCTGTTGAAATTTTACTCTGAGAACTGTCTCACCGTCTGATATCAAGGGTGAGGTCGGTTTAAGACAGACATCTGTACAGCAGATTGTTTGATTTAATTGTTGTGAAATTATCAATGCCAATTTGTGGTTTTAAATCTAGTAAAATATTTGAACATTTTGCCTAGAATATTCATTTATATTTGATTAAATATATGGATGGATGTTAGTGTGAGAATGCACAATAAGTTGAATATTGCATTTTAAATGAAAACATTAGCGAGACCGCAAAAGGCAGGCTACATTTTTTTTTCTTTCGACACAATGTCTATTGTGGGAACCTTCCACAACACTGAGTTAGGGGACCACCTTTTGTTTGTTGATTTTTTTTTTAAACAAAAAAAAATAGTCAAATTGAAACAACCTATTTCTTGTTCCAGATTGTGGGGTGGGTTTGTTGAAGGGTGCTCTTAGACGAGGGATATTTCTCTGTGACCATAGAATCAAGGGAAAAGTAAATATGTTCCTTTGAGAGATCACATTACAGGAAACTGGTCATGAGCGCAGAAAAGGGATGATAACAAAGGAGGGCTTTGAGTCTTATTCCAGCCTCTAAGATCTCCTCAATCCTGCGAGGGAACTGACACAACTGTGAAACATCTCAGAATGCAACACGTCCCTGAATATGAAATATGAGGCTACTCAACACATGTCTGATGATTACTTGAAGCAGGTCAGATTTCCTTCACCAGCTGAATGAGAAGAGAGTGAGCAGGAAATCAAGTAAGTCTTTTGCACAAAAGTTTTAATTATCTCATAGAAGCACCTCCCAGACAATGTTCTGGATCCATGAAAGCGTTCCTAACAAAGAGCCGGACCCAAGATCATTTGGCTGATCATCTGAAAATGAGATTCCATGGCAGATGGTGGATCAATGAAACAATCTCCCAGGGGAAACGGTGGATCCTTCGGACTGTCTTTTAGTGGGTGATGGGAGTCATAGATCCATAGACCTGATTTACAAAATTGGTGGTGGATACATTGAACAGGATCACCAAAGTGGGGGGATCAATCAGATTTTCTCCGAGCTGATGTGGGGGTTTCATAAAACAGTCTCCCATCACAGGTCCTGGATCCAAGAAGCAGTTTCCCAGGAAACGTGGTCCTAGGGAATACTCTGTCAGCACAGATAGGGGATCCATTGAACAGATTCATATCATATATGGTGGCTTTAGGGAAAAGTATTTGAACATAGATGGGGGATCCAGGGAAGAGTCTCCTAGCATAGATGGGGGATCCAGGGAACAATTGCCAAGCATAGATAGTGGCTTCAGGGAAAAGTCGCTCAGCATAGATGGTTCATTCAGAGAACAGTTTCGAAGCATAGATGGTGGACCCAGGGGACTGTACCTCAGCATAGATGGTGGATCCAGAGAAGGGTCTCCTAGCATAGAGTGTGGATCCAGGGAAGAGTCTCCTAGCATAGGTGGGGGATCCAGGGAACAGTTGCCAAACATAGATAATGGCTTCAGGGAAAAGTTGCTCAGCATAGATGGTTCATCCAGAGAACAGTTTCAAAGCATAGATGGTGGACACAGGGGACTGTACCTCAGCATAGATGGTGGATCCAGAGAAGGGTCTCCTAGCATACACTGTGGATCCAGGGAAGAGTCTCCTAGCATAGGTGGTGGATCCAGGGAACAGTTGCCAAACATAGATAGTGGCTTCAGGGAAAAGTCGTTCAGCATAGATGGTTCATCCAGAGAACAGTCTCAAATCATAGATGGTGGACACAGGGGACTGTACCTCAGCATAGACTGTGGATCCAGGGAAGAGTCTCCTAGCATAGGTGGTGGATCCATGGATCAGTCTCTCATCATATATGGTGGATCCAGGGAACAGTGTTCCAGTATAGATAGAGGGTTCATGGAACAGTCTCCTAGTATGGATGGTGGGTCCATGGGCCTTCAGGCAGGGATCCATGGTTTCATGGAACAATATCATGCCTACATAAGGGATGCAGTGAACAGTTCCAAGTTGTGATGATGAATCCATGAAGCAGTCACCCGGCAACAGTCATAAAGCATATACCAGTCATCCTGCTTAGATTGGGGGGTCCATGGAACAGTCTCCCATTAGAGATGCTGGACCCATGGAAATGTCTCCTTGCATGTATGGTGTAGCCATGGAACCGCTTTTCAGCATAGATTGAATATCTATGGAACAGTCTCAGAGCATAGATGGTGGATCCCTGGAACAGACGTCCAATATATGCTAAGGCTCCATAGAACTGTCTCACTCATAGCACACATGGTGATTCCATGGAACTGTATCTAACATAAATAAGGAATTAATGGAACAGTCCCCAAGCAGACATGGTGGATCCTTGGAACAGTTTCCCTGAAGCAGTAGAACATCCATATATCATTCATCATGCACCTCTCCACCCCCACCCCAATTGGAGGGCCGGTGCATCTCATGTAGCCCTCCCTTGGGGCAGATAAGGGGGGGCTGTCCTGTACTCCTCCCTGGGGTCAAGTGTCCCTTCCTAGGAACATATATCTGCCCCCAAGGAGGGCTGCATGACATGGCCCCCCACTCAATTGTGGTTGGTGGGGAGGGAATCACCACCCCTTCCCATTAGAAAATTCCCCACAGCCCCCCCTAAAATGCGGTCTACCATTTTCACTTTTTTCCTTTGGTAACCCAACTCCCCTTGGCACAGATGGGCCCAATAGTGTGCCAATATGGCCCCAGGGTGCCCAATCCTTACTGCCCCACCCACTGGGGGGCCTGTCCCTCAATTTCTGGTGGCCCTCTCCCCCCTCACCCCAAATGGGTGGTGGGGGCACCTCATGCAGGCCTCCTTGGGCCTCCTCACAAATGGCTGTGTGAGGTACACCCCCCTCCATTTGAGGAGGGGGGAGAGGGCCACCAAAAACTATGGGACAGGCCCCCCAGTGGGTGGGGCAGTAAGGTTTGGACACCCTGGGGCCAGATTGGCACACCAATGTGCCCCTCTGCGCCAAGGTAAGTTTGGTAAACAAAGAAAAAAATTGAAAATGGCATGCTGCACTTTAGGTGAGCTGAGGGGCACCCTACACCGTCAGGGGATTTCGTAATGTGAAGGGGGTGTACCTCTCCACCCCCACCCCAATTGGAGGGGTGGCACATCTCATGTAGCCCTCCCTGGGGCTGCATAACATGGCCCCCACTCCATTGTGGGTGGGGCGGGAGGGGGTCACCACCCCTTCACATTAAAAAATTCCCTGTCGGTTTGGGGTGCCCCACAGCCCTCCCTAAAATGCGGTCTACAAAGAAATACATTGAAAATGGTATACTACACTTTAGGGCGGGCTGAGGGGCACCCTAAACCTCCGGGGAATGTTCCAATGTAAAGCGGGGTGGCCCTCTCCCCCCACACCAAATAAAAGGGGAGCCATCTCAATCAGCCCTCCCTGGGGGAGCGTAAGAGGGGGGGCTTCTCATGCAGCCCTCCCTGGGGTCAGATGTCCCTTCCTAGGAGCAGATATCTGCCCCTAGGGAGTGCTACAAGGGGTGCCCCCATTTCCCCTTGGGGTGTGGGGGAGAGGGCCATCCCCCCTTTTCCATAAAATAAATCCCTGGTGGCTAGTGCCCCCCCACCTCTACCCAAATCTCCCTTTTGTTTTTTGTTTTTATTTACTTTTTTCTTCATTTCCCCCCCTTCCCTGGGGGAAGGTGATCGGCCATCTGCCCCCAGGGGGGGCCCTAACCTGCAGGCCCAATCCTTTGGGGGGCCTGCACACTCATTCCTGGTGTCCCTCCCCGTCTCCCTCCAATTGGATGGGGGGCCACCTCATGTACTCCTGCCTGGGGGCAGAAATCCGCCCCCAGGGAGGGCTACAAGGGGTGGCCCCCTTTCCACTTGGTGTGGGAGGGCCACCACCCTTTCAGGGGGCAAAAATAATCCCAGGTGTCTAGTGGCCCCCCCACCCCCATCCCTGTTGCATTTCCCTTTTTTTATTTTTATTTTGCCCCCTTCCCTGGGGGTAGATGATCAGCCATTTGCCCCCAGGTTTCTGCACATATGTGCCCCCATGCTTTGGGGGCTGGGGAGGGAGAGAGGGCTGCTTACTGTAAGCAGCCCCCACCTCCCCCCGCTTCTCAGACAGTTCCCTGGTGTCTAGTGGGCATTGCTGGGCACGGATCGAGCGCTCTGCTTCCGATCCGCGCCAAGCAATGCTTTCACAAGCAATCTCCCCTTTCTAACGACACCTCCCTCGATCTCCAGCTTGAAATACAGCCGGAGATCGAGGGGGAGAAAGGTGGAGACTTACCTTTCATTTTCACCGCGGCAGCCCGAAATGGCTGCCGCAGTGAAAATTACATTCACTTTTGCGTCGGCGTGCATTATGCACGCCAACGTGAAATTGAAGGTAATCCAGTCCCCTGGCAGTGAGGGGGGACCTCCCCCTCACATAGCCCAGGGGTTGGATTACAGTTTTGAGCGATCCCTGCATTGCAGGGATCGCTCAAAACAAGATGCTAAAAAGGACAAGCTATCTCGTCCTTGGCACCACAGAGGTAATGTCAAGGATGAGACAGCTCGTCCTTGGCACTTAAGGGGTTAAGTATTCTCATATTGGTTCAGTGTATCCTGATAGATCTCCTTCATGACATCACTCTGCTCTCGTCAGATTTCACTCAGTGCTACATGATGTCCATTGGTGCATGCTGACATCCTTCCACTCTTTCAGTACGAGAGTACATTTGGCATGGTGCCTGAGTGCATTTTGTCTCTCATACACTCAATGTGGTATAGGGGCAACACATGGGGTCCCACATAGAGCTCTTCTCCTGCTCTGCCAATATGTCGGCAGTGAGGGGGCGGGAGCTAGGGAAAATGCATCCAACTGCTCCTCTAAACTGTGTTAATGCATTTCTTCAAATGCATATTCATAAAATTCTCTTGCTTCTTTTGAATATTTGCATCCATCTTTTATTTAATTAACTATTTAATTAGAAAGCACTACTTTGATCTGCAATATATATGAATGTCTACTGTTATTATTGCCTTATAAAGCAATAACCAGGCATGTAATTTGGGGGTCGCACCTGTGACACCCCTGAGTTCTCCGTTGCTTCCCCTAAATAAACCGAAAACATATTATTGTTTCATTTTTTAAATTGAAGCTCCTGGGCTTTGGCCAATGTCATGTGGCTCTTTATTTCTGGAGCGGCTAGTTTTTTGTGAAGGCCTCTTGCTAACAAATGGAATTCTATGCAATAATGGCTAGACTCATTAAAGGGGTGAAAGGTCATGTTCCTTCGCTTCCTGTGATGCCACTTTGGGGTGGGGACAAATTACATCACTTCCTGTGATGTCATTGGAGGTCAAGGGTCATGTGATGTCACTTCCGACCCCCTGGTATTTTTGTGAAATGACGTTCCAGGCAGTAAAACTAGTGCAGCGTTATTTAATAGTGTGCTGTGTGAAATCAATAAATTCTAGTGTCTTCTACATTTGGAAGATAAGGCAAAGTGAGGTAAAATTATTTGCCAAGTGTGATTAGTTGCCAGTTGGCAAGTAGGTGAAAGCACTGGTTTTTCTATTTTCTATTTCTATGTTAAATAATAAATGATGCAGGTAATAACATCTCTGATAAACTCTATGCCTCAAACATAGTGTATACTTGTGCCTGGCTGCATCAGTACCCTGATTTGCAGCACCTGCTATACCAGTGGCACGGAGCAGGTTCGCACGACACAGGGGCCATCTTGAAAGCTGCATCCAAGTCTCTGCAGTGCAGGGACTACATTTAAAATAGGCCCCTGTAGTATCTGGTATATGGTTGTAGCTGCCATGTATCAAGTGCACTGATGCAGGCAGCGGAATGTAGGGAGGTAGCCTGGAACCTAGTTGGGCTCCAAGGTTCCAGGACTGGCAGTTGATCATTCAGGATGGGAGACATGACAAGAGAGGATGCGTATTGATTATCTCCTACCTCCCTCTTTCTATCTTACCCTGTAACACAAATAAAGCCTACTTTCCTTTTATACTAACTTGCCTCCAGCATCATCTCTGGTCATCAAGAACCAGGATACTTCAGCACCCCTACTTCAAAAACTACATAACCCCGAAGATGTCCTGGTGGCACATAAAACCATACATATTAGCTATACCAGAGGTAGGGTATGGTGGCCAACATCTTTCAGAGTTATCCCAGCCATGTTAAATTGATTTTGCACACGTGACAGCCCTGGGGCCCAGTGCTGTGGAAGGATTATGTGTATTCCCTCAGACAAGGCCCACACCTGTCCTCTGACAGGACTGTAGCCTTGTGGGATTGCTTCTCTTTGTTCCCTTGAAGAGGCCAGGTAATACCCTCTTCTCCAGGTCTGTCACACCACAGGATGTTGGCATAGGAATAGAAACCAAGAGGCACACCCATTTTCAGAGAGCCAGGCCTCACACCACCGTGTTGCATTTCTAAATGCCTTTGATCCTATTGAGAGGTAAGGGGGCAGAGGTCAGATGAGCCAGTGAGGGGTCTGCACAGTTTTTGGAGGGTTCTGCCATTTTGATTCTCTCCGCCTCTCTTTCTCTTTGCTGTCACCCCCACTTCCTCTGGAGCAAAGCACTTTGGGTGTTACATCATAAGGGCAAAGTCCACTCATTTATTTAAAGAGCCGGGATTGAATCGCAGGCTAGCTTTAGTGCAATCCTCTGGGGACTTTTGCCTATAATAGAAGAGGTCTCCATCCGCTTCTGTCAATCATCTTCAGAATCATCATGAAGCATCATGAAGCATCTTTGGATCATCACTTGAGAAGATTTTGAAGGACTCTGCTGAGAGAGCCGTCCTTTCTAAAGCCCTCCAGTTGTGAGGTGAAGGTTGGGTTCCAAGGCAGAGACCATTGGGGGAAATCTGCTGCTGAAACAAGACCTCCTCTCTGCCAGCCACCAAGGTATCTAGGACTTTACCATGTTGGAGGACCCCTGCAGATGTGTACTGTGTTTGGGAGCATGAGAAATGGACTCATCATGTCCCTGAGCCCCTGGAGTGGGACAAACAGCACCCTGAGAGCCAAGACAGCTGGCATCCTAGTTTTTTCACCATTGAACTGCATAGAGTGTGTTTCCTGAACTGTTCAACACATTTGAAACAGCATTACCCACAGCTGCTGCCTTTTGCCCTCTCCTGATCTTCACACATTTCCAAGAAGTCTGGTTCAGTGCTGCCAAACCACCAAGTACTGCAAAGAAGGCACTATTGACTGCTAACTGCCCCCTGTGGTCCATGTTTTGGGCCTCAGAGACTGGTTGGGTCACTTTGAACCCTTTTTGCACACAAGCAGATTTTTTTGCATTGTTACTTGTGCTTGCCTTTCACCCCTGATTCATTACCCAGAGTGCTGCATCTACTATTTTTGTTTATTGTGTTTTCTGTCCTCAGGGGTGGGCTTTGTGTAGTGTTGTTCTAGTTAGTTGTCATTGTATATGGCGTGTTTAACTAAAGTGCATACATGTTAATAGAACCTTGATTGGAGATTCCTTTTTTTGGAATGCTATACTTTGCTGTTTGGGATGCTACTGAACCACATTCACACCCCTCTTTAGAGCATAGCCTTCACTCTGCCCACGTTACCACAAGAGGAGAAGGAGGTGTAGCTCTTGACTCTGCCTGCTTTACCTTTATGATAGTGTTGGCTCTTGGTTTGTAGACGTGTGAGGGCTGAGTGGCTGAGTGGGTGTTTTATCCTCTACTCCTCCTTGTACTCCTGCTAGGCAGAAGTCAATTTGTCACGCTCAGGAACACACACCACAGTTAAGTGTTGAAGGAAGGATTTGAGAGCAGTCTACAACTTAGTCACTTGAACACATACTTTCTCAGGTTTAGTGGGCAGACATAGCTGCTGTAGGGATTTCAAGAATCCACGGTTTTTCATAGAGATGACTTAAAGGTACCCAGATTATAATAATCAACTCCAAAAAACGTATAAATCATTGTATAAATATATCATGCACAAATACTATGATTGTAACATTGTCCCCCCATCTTGAATACAGACTGCAAGTCCTAGAAGGAAAAGCAGTGTATGGATAAAATGTGGCCTTTGTGTTTTGTAAATGTGCTTTCAAAAATTAGATACACAACGAAAGATAGGGGCCTCATTCCAAGATTGGAGGTAGCCATGGTGCTATTTGTGCCATGGCTGCCTCCAATAACATGTCCGGCACCGGTCTTGTTCAATGGGGACTTAACGGTGCATTCTGACCCTGGAGGGAACGGTAAGTCCCCATTGAACAAACCATTCCCCATTCCCATTTGAGCCCTTAGGGCTCAATGGGAATGGGGAGACTGCTAATAACGGGCTCGCGAATAGCAAGCCCATTATTAGCGCCCTGGTCCCTTAGCGGGACCCGTAAAGGACGTGAGGTCAGACCACATGTCCCTTACGGTTCCTGCTAAGGGACCTCGGAATTGGGCGCTAGGGGATTACCGGCACCAGTCTCCTTACCGGTGCCTGGTATCCCTTACCGCCCACCTTGTAATGACCCCCGTGGTGTGTTAGTACCACATGTTGGTAGTCATTGTTTGACATAGGCATGCTTCGATAGGATGTAAAAAAAATGTGTAGTTACACAAAAAGCAAACACTTTTGGGTGTGTAAATTAAGCACTGTGTAAATATGGGAGACAGTTAAGAGGTTTTTTGGGTGACATGTTTTAATTATCTTGAAAGAAGACGTAGGGCCTCATTACACGGTAGGCGGTGTATCAATGGCGCTATTAGCGCCATGGTTCATGCCGGTAAAATACTGGCACAGCCTTGGTGGAAAGGGGAATTACCGCCCTATTCCAAGGTTGGCGGGGCGGTAATTCCCCTTCCACCATTGCCCTTCCCTATTCCCATTTTTGCCCCATAGGGCATAATGGGAATGGGGAAGGTGCTAATTACGGTACCGCAAATTTGCGGTGCCGTAATTAGCACCGAGGTCCCTTTGCGGGTTGGTTTTTAACGCCTGCAAATAGCAGGCGTTAAAGTACCAACCCGCAAAGGGACTTCATAATAAGGCGGTAAGTGTTAACAGTCACCGGTACCATTACCGGTGACCGTTAATCCTTACCGCCTTCCATGTAATGAGGCCCATAGAGTTGGGTTGGAAAGTGAAGCTTTGAATGGGCTTCCATTAGAAAACTGCACTCATCACAGACACTTATTTATTAGGCAAAGATTAAATAATATTAGGCTTTCCTGACCTCACCTCCATCCCGGAGTGAGCAGTGGAAGCCACACACACCTCACACTCCCATCAGGGAACAGTGGAAGCCACCACCTGTCCCAACACAGTAGGGAACGCCGGCATGCCAGACTCTCCTACCTGAACCATGGGGGAACAGTGAAGCTATCCTGACTTCACCCTCATCCATGAAAGAACAGTGGAAGACACACACTATGCACTCCCATGAGGGAACAGTGGAAGATATCATGACCTCACCTTTATCTATGGGAGAGAGAAGTGGAAGCCACACACCTCACATTCCCATCAGGGAATGGTGGAAGCTACCTTGAGCTCACCTCCAACCATGAGCGAGCAGTGGAAGCCACACACACCTTACACTCCCAGGAGGGAACAGTGGAAGCTATCCTGACCTCACCTTTATCTATGGGAGAGAGTAGTGGGAGCCACACACCTCACACTCCCATCAGGGAATGGTGGAAGCTACCGTGAGCTCACCTCCAACCATGATCGGGCAGTGGAAGCCACACACACCTTACACTCTCAGGAGGGAACAGTGGTAGCTAGACTCCTCATCCTCACCCAGTAGGGAGCAGTGAAACTATTATGACCTTCACTCAAGCCATGAAAGGGCAGTGGAAGCCACCCACACCCCACACATCTCCACATCCCACGGGCTAAAAGTGGAAGCTATTCTAATCTCACTGACACCCATGCGAGAGCAGTGGAAGACACACACAACTCTCACTCCCATCAGGGAACAGTGGAAGCCAAACACCCCTCCTTGACCCAGGAGGGAACAGTGCAAGCATGTCTCCCCTCTTCCACCCAGGAGGAACAAGGAACAGTGGAAGCTGTCCTGACATCACCCCCATCAATATCAGAGCAGTGGAAGACACACACACCTCACTCTCCCTTAAGGAAACAGTAGAAGCCATACACCCCTCCCCCACTCAGAAGGGAGCAGTGAAGCTATCCTGACCTCTCCGTCCATGCCAGAGCAGTGCAAGACACACACACCTCACACTCTCATCAGAGAACAGTGGAAGTCAAACTCCCCTTCCCAACCCAGTAGGGAACAGTGGAAGAGAGACTCCCCTTCTCCACCCAGGAGGATACGGTGGAAGCTATCCCAACCTCATCTCCATCCATGAACAAGCAGTGGAGAGCACACACACACACCACACCAGGAAGGGAATAGTAGATGCCATACTCTCCTCCACACAGTAGGATATGGTGGAAGCTATACTGACCTCCCCACCAGCCATGAGCGAGCAGTGGAAGCCTGACTCCCCTCTCCGACCCAGGAGAGAACAGTGGAAGACAGACCCCCCTTCTCCACCCAGGAGGGAACAGTGGAAGCTATCCTAACCTCACCTCCATCCATGAACAAGCAGTGGAGGACACACACACATCACCAGGAGGGGAACTGTAGAAGCCATACTATCATCCTCCACTCAGGAGGATACAGTGGAAGCTATCCCAACCATATCTTCATCCATGAAAGCAGTGGAAGCCACACTCCTCCCACTCCCACCAGGGGACAGTGGAACCAGACTCCCCTCCCCTACCAAGGAGGCACAGTGGAAGCCTGACTCCCCTCCACCACGCAGGTGTATACAATGAAAGACAGACTCTTCTCCACCCAGGAGGGTATAGGGGAAGCTATACTGACCTCCCCGCTATCCATGGGTGAACAGTGGAAACCACACACCTCACACTCACAGGAGGCAACAGTGGAATCCAGACTTCCCTTACCATTTAGGAGGGAAAAGTGAAGCCATTCTGACTGTATCTCTATCCACAAGAGAGTAGTGGAAGACACACACACCACAGAATCCCAGGAGGGAATAGTGGAAGCCATACTCCCCTCTTCCATCCCGGAGGAAACAGTAATCTACCCTGACCTGACTTACATCCATGAAAGAACATTTGAATCTGCACACACCCCACACACCTCCCTCTCCCACAAGGGAGCAGTGGAAGCCAGACTTCCCTCCCTGATCCATTAGGGAACAGTGGAAACCAGACTCCCCTCCCCGACCCAGGACGGAACAGTAGAAGCTAGAATCCCAGCTCGGACCCTGGCAGGAACAGTGGAAGCCAGACTCCCCTCCCGGACCCAGGAGCTAACAGTGGAATCCAGACTTCCCTTCCGACCCATGAGGGAACAGTGGAAGCCAGACTCCCCTCCTCGACCTACGAGGGAACAGTGGAAGCCAGACGGAAGGGAACAGTGGAGGACAAACTCCCCTCCTCGTCCCAGGAGGGAACAGTGGAAGCCAGACTGCCCTTCCCGATCCAGGCGGGAACATTGGAAGCCAGACATCCCGCCTGAACCAGAAGGGAAGAGTGGAAGCCAGACATCCCTCCCTGACACAGAAGGGAGAAGTGGAAGCTATCCTGACCTCACCTCCACCCACTGAAGAGCAGTGGAAGCCACACATATGCCTTGCGCTCCCACGAGGAAACAGTGGAAGTATGACTCCCCTCACCCTCTATGCAACAGTGGAAACCATACCTCACCCATTAAAGAGCAATCTAAGCCATACACACACCTCACGATCCCACGAGGCAACAGTGGAAGCACGACTGTGCTATCTGACCCAGGTGGGAACAGCGAAAGCATGACTCCCCTACCAGACCGAGGAGGGGACATCGGAAGCCAGATGTTCCGCCAACTGTGGAAGGAACAGTGTAAGCCAGACATCCTTCCCTGACGCAGAAGGGAACAGTGAAAACCAGAACCCCCTCCCCGACCCAGGAGGGAACAGTGGAAGTCGGGGAACAGTGGAAGCCAGACTTCCCTCCCCGGCCCAGAAGGGAACAGTGGAAGCCAGACTTCCCTCCTTGACCCTGGTGGGAACAGTTGAAGCGAGACTTTCCTCCCTGACCCAGAAGGGAACAGTGGAAGCCAGACATCCCTCCCTGACCCAGAAGGGAACAGTGGAAGCCAGACATCCCTCCCTGACCCAGAAGGGAACAGTGGAAGCTATTCTGACCACACCTTCACCCACTGAAGAGCAGTGGAAGCCACGCATATGCCTCCCACTCCCACGAGGCAACAGTGGAAGCATGACTCCCCTCACTCACTAGGGAACAGTGCAAACCATACCCCCACCCATTAAAGAGCAGTGGAAGCCACACATCGCACACCCGCATGAGGGAATAGGGGAAGCTATTCTCCACCCTGCACTCAGAAGGTATCAGTGGAAGTCAGCACCCAAGGACAGAGCAATGGACGTCACTACCCTCCACAAGGGAGAGCCGAGAAGGTCCTCCTACCCACCCTCAAGCATGGAGGACACAGCCCAAGAGACAGCATTGAAAACCTCAGCCCCTCCCTGGCCTCATGTGGGAGCTGTTATATGACTCCCACCCTCACATCAGAGTAGAGGGTCTTCTCCACTCGCCTCTCACAGGCCCCACGTTATCAGAATGTATTGCAAGCACCTGGCTGAGAACAATTCGAGACCTTGGAATTGGAAACCTAGATTAAGCCCTCTTTATCTTATTAGTGGAATAAAGAAACCGAGATGCAATAACGCGGCGAGTGTCCCTGCCAGGCAACCTCTGCTGCAAGGAGGAGAAAAGCAGCTTCTGAACTTAATGAAAGAAACCTATTTACCTTGGGTGATTGCTATCTGCGGAACTATTGATATTGTATTATAATGTGATTGTTTATGGAACAGCCTGACATGGGCGGCCTGTTTGTGTCATTTCACGTCCCATTGCTGTGTTATTTTGGAAGCCAAGGCACAGAACACGCAGGCCCGGCTGCTCCGCCCACTCTGAGCTTCCAGGTGGGAGGGGAAAGAGCCAAGCTTGCGTTTATCAGCGTGTTAATAAAAGGCTATTCTGCAAAAAAAAAAAAAATGCCACTTCAAATAACGATATCTATAATTCTTCCTTTATCCTCCGGTGCTCGTGAACTATTACTAATAAAATCGCTAATGGTAATAGGTACTGTACGGTTCATAATGATATCAATACAGTTTATAATTTTTTATGATGTAAGTCAACACATTAATAATGACAATACTGCTTAAAATGTTATCTGTGTGTTATAAAGAGTTTTTAACCACAGTCCTGTGATTACTATCCACCTCAATGCTACTCATTGTGTAGGCCTGTTACCGATGAAACTGTGTGCCAGAAAAACACACCCACACTCACTCACTCTCTCTCTCTCTCTCTGTCTCTCTCTCTCTCTCTCTCTCTCTCGCACACACAAACACACACACGGATGTAAACACACAGGAACACAAACCTACATGCAAAAGATGTACCTACACATACACACACACTGCCATGCACATGTGTACACACACTCACACTTTAAGCCCCTAATAACACATTGGACGTGTGGTTTGGTGCACTGAAGCAGATCTAGCAGTGGTTGAGGACACGCACTTCACCGGAGGGGAGAGATAATACAATGCAGCTGACAAGGAGGAAAGTAGAGTGCAATGTATAGAGTGCAGTGTATAGAGTGCAGTGTATAGAGTGCAAAGTAATGGAATGTTGCAGCAAACAATTAAACCTCATCCCTCATCCTCGCCCTTATACAACTGATGAAGACCCAAAAAAACATGATAATAAAATGTTATTCATGTAGCGCTCACGCCTAAGCGCTTTACATAGAACACATATGCATACAATATCACTCAAGAGAAGTTGGTACTCGTTTATCGATTGCAGAAGGACGGAAAGCTGAGCTGGAGCTGGAGCTGATCTTTTAACCTACGACCTGCAAATCACACACAGATCGCAGCAGTGAATGCTGAACCTCAGAGCTATCTTAACGGCATAGGTCTTTTTGCATCCCTAGTAGGGGCCACCAACAAGCCATGGGCAAATCATACACACGAGCGTATAGGAATGCGTGGACAGACAGCTCACTATGTAAGCATCTGCTGGACCATAGGCTCACTTTCAGTGGAGACATGTTTAAGCAAGGTGTACATCAGAGTACTGGGGAACCACAGTGACTAAATTATTGCAAAGGCCGCAAAGGTATGTTGGGAAGGAGAGAGGGTCATCCCACCCCCCTCCCGTCCCCAGGTGATACCGAACAAGAACTCAATGCTAATAGAGCACTTCTAGGGAGCACGGGGAGAGGGATGTACATAAAGGGGGGGGGGTGCGCGATCACCTTGGTGCATGCATTACAAGCTATATGGTAGATGCAGGTGTGAACGCAATCTTGGGAAGCGGCAGCCATCTTAGAAGTTAGACTCAAGCGCAGCAAACAGTATTGTGTGTGTTAGTATTAGACCCCTTGCATGAGCGTGGATACCACCCCCACCCTAGCCAGGTCTGAGAGATCCACAACCTCCTCCATTGTTCAGTAAGTTACAGGCCCTTGCGCCCTGGGAAGACTGTGCCCTGCAAGGTCATGAGAAGGGAGCAGAGCGCCTCTTGGCAGTACCATCAGACGGAGCACATGGAAAGGCCTTCTGCCTACAACGATCCCGACATGAGAAATCCAGCTTTGCCATGCTTTCATCCTATGATCCCCGCATGCCACAGCTCCATCCAAACCCAGACAACCGAGCATAAAACCTTTACACCCCTCAATCAATCACTAAGATCAGAAGGCAAGGCTATCGCGCCTTCAGGAATGGGTCACGTGATTTGTGCTGCGAGGTGCAGGGTGGCATCAGAATTATAGCCCAAAACTAAGGTGGGGGACCTTGCGAGTTGTTGATCTGTCTGGGAGCGAGTGCAGTGTGTGTGAGTTAGTGCGACCTCCGTTCTCTCCCAAGCCCATCTCTGTATCTGCCAGGTAAATTGTTACAATCATAAGAATAACATTGTCTATCAGAGTAGCTAATTAATTGTTAGGTCAGATCACTGCGAATGGCGAAACCAGCAGCACCCATGTGAACAAAGATGGCCAGATGAAGATGGACCAATGGCCTGGCATCCCATACGGAGCAGGCCATATGTCTATAGGCCGCCGCCAATCCATATTGTAGAATTGTACTATGTATGATTACGCCATTAGTGACACTGTTTGTGCTTATAATGTACTGCACATGCCGACGGACCTCAGAATGATCCGTGGAAGCAGAGTTCTTTGCTGATACATTCCTATTTTTGTAGAAATAAATACTTGTTCTCCTTGCAAGAGTGTCTTCGGTCTTTGTCCCTAGCGGACTGTATTTTTTCTGGTGTGAGTGTGCAGGGACGTGCATTCATTTGGTGACCCTACGGTAATCCCACCAACCCCTGCACTGAAGGAGGCTTCTAGGCTGCTTCTCCCAAGGGGCCGCACCCACCGGCATTGATCATTCCCAAACATGTAGATCCCAGAGGTTTGCAGGAGCCATCTTTGCAGAATTCCTGTCTGCTCTTTGAAGCGAGGCGCAGCTCCAAAGAGAGTGCAGGCCAGTGTTGTAACCCCGTGACAGAGGAGTTTGGGGAACACGCGTATGTGAGCATCCCCTTGAAAGGGATAACAAGTAGGGAAAGAGTATATGGGAAAGGGTGTGGGTTGGGAGAAAGTGGAGACAAGGTTGTTTGTGTAGTGTGGGTTTGCTTTTTTGTTTTTTATTATTATTGAATTTTTATGGAATTTATTATGGAAAAAGAAAACAGGAGTGTCGGGAGCCTTCCTGAGTGAGGGGAGATGGTGGTACCACTTTTAATGTGTAATGGAGAAAAAGGAAATACATAGGAACTCTGAATAATTAGTGGGCTCAGGAATAGTAGTGGTTGTTATTTTAGCTGGTTATTTTAGCTTATTGTTTTTGTGTTTTTATTCTGTAGAGAGGAGGACCGAGGAGTGGTGTTGTGTAAATTATAGTGTGTCTGTAGTGTGTGGAGTGTGAGAGCAGGGGCATATGAAGGGGAGGGGAAAAACAACATGAGCTGACGGGGAAGAGGACATGACAAATTGATATTTTGGTTGTGATTTTCGTTACAGTGAAGGGCCCCAGAAGAGGAGAAACAGCTGTGGGTAAAAAGTGGATGCACACAGTCCTCTACTGACTTGTGGAATGTACAGGAAAAACAGTAATGCCACACGAATTGTTGATAATAGCGTTTGATCAACTCCACCACCCCTCCCACATCACCAAACACCACAGCACTGCTGACATACAGGAGGACTAGTTCATTCCAAATACCCAGGAACATTTAACAAGCATGGTTGTTAGATGCACCATGTGTCAGTGCTTCAGTACAGGAATGACATTGAGAACACGGAGGGGAACTTTTCTGTGCCTTACTGGACCATTCCGCGAGTTGAATATCGCCTACGAGGATATGGGCGAGAGGTGCCATGGGTCCCGTTATCTAACCATTGTTGTCTGCCCCTTCTCACATTGGGTGGAGGCAAGTCCTTGTGCACATCGGGATGCCAAATGTTTACCCACATTTCTGGTCTGCGAAGTGTTCAACCGATGGGGCGTGTGTGAAGTGTTAAGGTCGGATAATGGCACACACCTTTTCAATTATTTATTTAAAGAGATTACAGCACTGTTTGGCATTAAACACTGAATGTGCACGATGTATCACCTCGGGCCAACAGGATTGTGGAGAGGATCAACGGACTCCTCAAAAGTAAGGTGTCTAAGCGTTGAACCACATTGAAGAATAACTGGGTGCATTGCCTACCATTGGCACTATTTAGTTTGCACACACAGCCCAGCAAGGACCACCACTTGTCACCCCATGAAATGGTACCTGGTCTCCGCAGTCACACATTGATATCTCCCATTAGGAGACCATCAGACGCACATAGGCCAGCAGCTGTTTTAGGAGACAAACTCATTCCTCTGGCAGTTAAAGTGAAGGGTCTCCATTATTGGATCCACCTAGTAAACGTTCGGAGGCACCTTCAGATGCTGCACCAGCACATTAAAACACTGGTAGTTTGCATCTACCTCATTTGCCTTCTCACTGAGGGCATTCACATCTGAACTGGCCACCACCACCCACACCAAACCCGTGCACAAGCACAGCTGCTAAACATTTTTATGTTTACATTGGGGTCTCTATCTCTCTCTCTTTCTCTCTCTCTCACTCCATTTTTCCTTTGGAAGAAGATGGAACCAGCGCTCTCAAATCAGTCATTATATGTTATAAAAAATTGTAATTATAGTATTATTCTTAGGATTTGTTCTCATATATGTGTGCAATGCATTTCATAGCAGGCATTGTTGCCATTTCAATGTACATTTTAGGGATTTATTTAGAAACGTCTTTTATATTGAAGGGACATATAAAAGAGAAGGGGTTGGGGGAGAAATTACAATAACAATGTAAATAATAGATCCAACATACACCTGAATTAAACTGAACATTTATTTTCCCCAAGGCCCAACTTTACCAATCAACATGTCAACAATTCTGTACATGATCAAAATGTACCCCCTCCCACTGGATTTTTAGAATATATTGCTAAGTCCCTACTGTTACCAAGATTGTCTAATGTCTTTTATAACAGAAACTTTACCAGTGTAGATAATATTAGTACTGTTATTAATGGATATATAGGTGCCCCCAAATGCACAAGGAGACAAGCACGAAGGGTAAAATACGACGCCTACCATTGACTTGGTATTTACGCATAGAAGATATGTGCCACCCAGAAATGTCTAACAGTTGTTATACGGACATGAGCTTGGTGGGGAGAAATAAAATGTGAAATGCAGCTGTTATGTGTGTTTGTTGATACAGCATGCGTCAGGGGCACCCAATGTCCTAGTGCCACAGGAACTACCAATTCTAGAGATCCCATGCACAGTACATCTTGCACTATGTAGGCTCAGGGGCACTTTCCAGGCACACAATGTAAGGCTCGAACTTGTGGATCCATACAGCCTGCAATGTGACAAATACCTGAAAGGTGGCAAATGCATGAAGAAACCCTGATTCTGTGTTGGCCCCTAAGTATGGAACCTTCCTTGCTGAGCTCTGTTCTTTGTTGTGGTCTCCTTTTCCTTGGTGCAAGGTCACAGGATTTGGTTGTTGAGGTGAAGCCCACACCTCCTATGTGGTAAGAACTGTGGAAATCCTGGATACCTCGCTATTGGTTAGTTTAATACAATGGATTTTCCACACAGTTTTTTGTTTGGTGATAATGGATTTTATTCATCAATGTGTTTATTGCATGGACTCTTGGTCCCAATAGTGGTCAGCCGACACGTGTTTCAACCCTTGGGTCTTTATCAAGGCTATTTTTGATGGTGGAGTGCCCGCGCGAGGACGCACTGTTGCCGTCATTCCAGTTCACCAGGGCCCTATCCAGAGCCAAGCTGTGAATGAGATACACCTAATCATTTGCTTTCTCTTAGGATCCCACAAGGGGCACTCCTCCATCAAAAATAGACTTGATAAAGACCCAAGGGTTGAAACACGTGTCAGCTGACAACTATTGGGAGCCTACGCAATAAACACATTGATGAATACAATAAATTATCACCAAACAAAAACCAGTGTGGAAAATCCATTGTATTAAACTAACCAATAGCGAGGTAGCCTGATATCCACAGTTCTTACCATGAAGAAACCCTACCTGGTGGTACAAGGACTGAAATACATAAACAACAACTGGCAAGAAACAACAGTAAGCTGCAAGGCAGAGGGGCAAGTGGGGTACGAAGAAGGGGTTCTGGCAGGGGTGGAAGCAGTATGTGCACCATTATGGACTGAACATATAAAAAAACTAACATGATTGAGGCAATGGAGAAACCAGTGAACGTGTATAGAGAAGAATCCTATGAACTTTGCTTTTACAGTGCCGGAACAGTATCTGTAGGGGCCAATGAACACTGCAACAAGACGTCGCTCATTCCTGATCTCAACAAAAAGGCATGGCTGCAGTGATGGATTACTACTGGGTCGTGGCCAACAGGCATACTCGCACCTCCCACCATCATGGAGGAGCTATCGTACGCTGGCTACACTACACTCAGCCCTACTTGTAATCCCAGAAGTACATTTGCAAGGGGGGTTGACAGAAACATTTGCCTCTACCTCCTTTCTGACCCCGGAAAAAGGAACAAGAAATCTATAGCCAGCACCAAAGTTCCACACTCTCCTTGGGAAACAAAAAGCCATAACACCCTGCAAATAAGAAAAGGTCTAACTATCAGTCCAAGGATTCATCAAATCTGCTCAGGGAAATACCGACAAATACTGACTCTTCACCAAAGCAGAGACTTTCTTTGCCTCATTGCTATTACCCGGTGTGCATGCTGCAGGCAATGCTAAATGGCTGCAGATTGTCCGCTGGGATCTGATCCAGCTGGCTAATGACACTGAGCAAGGGTTCAATGCTATGAAGGTACTGAGGTTGATGACGATGCACAACCACTATGTCCTTGATATGCTACTGCCATGCCCGGTGTGTGCAAAATATTGGGGACTCATGCTGCACATTTGTGCCTCCTGAAGATGCTGAGAATGTCTCCCTCTCACAGATAATCGAAGCTGTGCACAACCTGGGAATGCGCATGACAAAAGAAAAGATGAAGACTGGTTTGATCTGGCTTTTTCTTGGGCTCCATCCGGCTGAGGGCGAGTGTGAAGATGCTGGTACCGATCATCATCTTTATTTTGGTCATTTTTTGCACGTGCTAAATGGGACTCAAATGTTGTGCCAAAGCAGTGCCCAGTCGGACAATGATGATGGTCTCAGTCAGGGGCGGGGGTGCACGGAAAGCACCTCGCGGTACCACAGAGACCGGTACCTAGACAGACAACCACAATAAACCCAGTATGATAGAAATGTACCACCCTTTACACCCTTGTGGCACCATAACCACACCCCCACCAGACCCAGAGAATTGCACAGAACACTGGGTAGATTTAGCAGGGGATTAGGGTTGTACTGATAATGACGTGTACCCCAGAAGAATTTGGCCAGTCTGCAGCAAGTTTGCGAGATGTCTGCAGAGCATAGGTTTCAAAAGATGGGATAGTGTGCAGATGGGGGAGGAAAATATATATTGGGATTTAGCTGCAAGTGGCACTGTGGGGGAGTTCGTTAATTTAGGATTAATGAAAGGGGGAATGTTGGGAATGAGTGAGGGTATTCCCACCCCACTAGGTGAAACAAAACACAAACTTGTTGCTAATAGAGCACATCCAGGGAGCAGGTGGAAGGAGGGTGCACATGAACGGGGATGCGTGATAACCTTAGTGCATGCTTTACAAGCTTTATGGTAGATGCAGATGTAAAAGTCATCTTGGCAAGTGGCAGCCATCTTAGAAGTTAGGCCCAAGCATAGGAACAATATTTTGTGTGTTAGTATTAGGCCCCTTGCAAGAGCGTGAACACCACCCTCACCCAGGCCAGGTCTGAGAGATCCAAAACCTCCTCCATTGTTCAGCAAGTTACAGGCCCTTGCCCCCTGGAAGACTGTGCCCTGCAAGGTCATGAGAAGGGAGCAGAGCGCCTCTTGGCAGCACCATCAGACGGAGCACATGGAAAGGACCTTCTGCCCCCAACGATCCCGACATGAGAAATCCAGCTTTGCCATGCTTACATCCCATGATACCCGCATGGCACAGCACCATCCAAACCCAGACCACTGAGCATAAAACGTTTACACCCCTCGATCGATCACTAAGATCAGAAGGCTACGCTATCGCAACTTCAGGAATGGGTCACATGATTTGTGCAGAGCCTTGCAGGGTGGCATCAGAATTATAGCCCAAAACTAAGGTGGAGGACTTTGGGAGTTGCTGATCTGTCTGGGAGCGAGTGAAGAGTGTGTGAGTTAGTTTGACCTCGGTTCTCCCCACAAGCACATCCTTGTATCTGCCACATGCATTGTTACAATCATAAGAATAACATTGTGTGTCAGAGAAGCTAATTAATTGTTAAGTCAGCTCAACGTGGATGACAAGCCTAGCAGCACCCACATGAACAAAGATAGACAGATGAATATGGAGCAATAGCCTGGCATCCTATGTGGTGTAGGCCCTACATCATTAGGGATGCTGTTTGTGCTTATAATGTACCGCACACTTCGACGGACCTCAGAACGTTCCACGGTAGCAGAGTTCTTTGCTGATGCATTCCTATAGTTGTAGATATAAATCATTGGAAGAGTATTTAGGGCCTTTTCCCTACCGGGCTGTATTTTTTCTGGTGAGCGAGCAGGGGTGTGGCATCAGGTATAAGATCAAAACATAACACAAATTTCACAGGATGTCAAACCAGCAGGACTCTTTGTGGCTACCAGAGAAACCCACATCTATCTGTCTGATAGTAACATAATTCAAAAGCTCTAATCAGTGCTTTAAGTGGGGTAAGAAATTGAGGGGGGCCTACATTTGGGGGCATGGCTTCCATGGTGGGCGTGGCCTGAAAAGTGCACAAACTATAGTAAGGTGTGCAAACAGATATATAAATATATGTAAGAATTTATATATTTGTATACATACCTTACTCTGGTTTGTGTACTTTTCAAGCCATCTTTTATAAACATAGAAATATGTAACTATTTTTTATAAAAGATGGCTTGAAAAGTACATAATTCAAGCCATCTTTTATAAAGCTTTGAGGACAGACAAAACCTGAGGTGTCTTTGTCCATCGACAAATTATAATAGATGGCTTGAATTGTGTGCTTTTCAAAGCATCTTTTTTAAACATAGAAATATGCTACATATTTCTATGTTTAAAAAAGATGCCTTGAAAAGTACACAATTCAAGTCATCTTTTATAAAGCTTTGCCAACAGACAAAGATGCCTCGGGCTCGGTGATCTGTGCTGTGCAGAGCCAATAGATGACCGAGCCTCAGGCGTTTTGACCATTTGCAAACACGGGGGCTCTGTGATCTGCAGATTAGATAAAGGAGCCCCCGTGTTCACCGAGGGTCAGTGGCCTGGGGAGGGGAAACAAAGGGACCATGACTTCCTCTTGGGACCCCTCAGGCGAGGGGTCACAAGATGAAGTTACTCTGACTGACAGAAGTGCCATCCATCCACAGCGTTGCTGAAACTGCAACTTCCAGTTTCAGCGATGCTGTGGCTGGCTTGCACTTCCGTCAGTCACACAGCTGCCTGACATTAAAATGAAGGGGGCATCCCCTGTCGCGGCTACGGCCGTGATGGGATAATGTGTCCTGGCATGGCGTGGTGGGACTTGGAGGGCCCCAGCTCAGATCCACTTTTTTGAGACTGCCTGGCCCACTTAAAGCACTGGCTGCAATACTGTGCCTGGATTGCCAAATGGGTGTCAATTTCTGTCTCGGCCTGAATAGTAATTCATAATCCAATGCTTAAAGTCTTTTCCAGAACACAGGGTGACTGATACATCCCCCTCTTTGGGTCCACGCCACCTAAAATGGAAACTTGCCCAGAGTTCCTTTCCTGCAGAATTAAAAAGAGCCTAACTAGAAACAGGGACCCCATGAAGGAAGAGGTGACGATCCCACCTAATGAATATCCCAAACACTGCTTCAGGTTGGGGATATGCCAGATGAGCCGGACATGGTCACACACAATCCTAACAAGTGCCCAGACTTTATCAAAGTAACTCAAGGATGGGAAAGCCATAGCTTCAAGTCAAACATCCTAATCCCCGCTCTGGACCAGAGCAGGATTAAACCTACGCAGCAATATAGGGGAAAGGCTGTACTTCAGAACTGCCAAAAAATCATGCAGGTGGACAGGTGACAACCTAGCTTCACAAAGTCTGGAGATAGTCAACAGTATAATGTTGAAGCAGCGGAACAAGCCATGCATTCCCACAACCAGTTGTGGGTTTGCTTCATTCAGTCAATTCATTCCTGTGGCAAAGAAAATAAGAGCCAGGGCAAGGTAAGTAAAGTGGCTCATGTTTCGCACTGTCCATGTACTTCATCAAGGCTTTCAATGTGTTGTGTATACCCTAATGATGCTCCTGCTGCCGTGTGGATTTGCTGTGCCTCTGTTTGTATTTTTATTTTATGTGTGTTTTACAAAGCGCCTTAATCCAAAGTGCTGCACATTTTAAAACAGAATAAGGTACAATAAAAATGGTTAAACAGTTAGACAATGAAATCCAGATAGCAATCATTCAGGGGTGTTGAAGAAGATGGATTTTCAAGGAAGCACGAAAAAGAGAGTAAACAATGATAGATCGAAGTGAGAGTGGAAGAACATTCCAGTTGAGGGGAGGAAGAAGCTGAAAGGATCGGAACCGAGACTGGGCACATGCAGGACGAGGAATCACAAGTCTAAAGAGAGAGGAAGACCAGAGAGAACAGGTCAGGTTGTAGAAAGATAAAAGCACAGCAAGGTAGTTATACACAAGTCCATAGAGGGATTTAAAGATGAGGCAGAGAAAGGGAAATTTAATTTGATAGTAGAAGGGAAGCCAACCAAGTGTAGCGAGAGAGGAGGAAATAGATTCTCGATTGGGAAGAAGACAAGGTAAATGAATAGAAGAGTTAAATACTGACTTAGTGGGACAAGAGGAGAGCATGGAAGACCAAAGAGAGTAGTAGAACAGTAAAAGAGTTGAGAGAAAATCAGTGAGGAGATTAGGAGTGTTAGGGAGAATTCTCTGTTTAGGCTGAATTTCCTAACCTAGTGAGTCCCCCAGCAGCTTTGCTGGATTTTTGGGGTTTATTTGTTTCTCCTGCCAAGAGTGAGACTCTTTTACCCTCACTCTTGGACATGACTTGAGAGTGTTTCTGTGACTTGCTATGTGCTTATGGGCTAGGGGGTATTTTTTCCCCATAGGCTATCATTGGTTTTTGAATGTGTGTTACACAGCACCCTCAGTGCAGTAACACAGGGGTGTCATAGAGACCCCCAAACATAGACTCCTCACCCTGGGACTGACTACTGTCTCCCTGGGTCTGTAAAGTCACCATTGACTTTACTAGTCTTAACTTAGGAACTTAACCAGTACAAACCATCTTACTGTGGAAGTACTGGTAGGGGCAATTAGATTGCCCCTGGGTCTGTTGTCGAGGGGGTACTGTCCCGTCCCCCCTCGCCGAGTTCTGGCTGGTGGCAGTGGATACCACGGAACTATTCCACCGGAATCTTTCCCAATGGGATTTCCCATTGTTTTTAATGCACCACTTTTTGGTGCAATGTTAAAGATACCGCCGGTTTATTTATTTAATATAAATTCACCGGTTGGGATTTTTTGCCAGAACTCGCCGCCAAAATGGCGTCTAGGTTCACTTCAGTAACCCTGAACCCGAGTCGAGCCTTTGTTCCACTTTTGGCGGGCTTCTGCACAGAAGCCCTCCACAGTGGTGCCATTCTGTCTGGGTACCACAGGGGGTGTAGGAGGGGGTTTAGGCACCCTGGACTGAGTTGCCTTGCCAACTCATGTCGCAGTCTGGTGTGATTGGCCCAAGTGGTGAGCCACCCCGCTCACCACTTAGCATGTTTGAGTGACAGCTAGGCTGTATGAATGGGGGTTTGCTGCATAAAAGCAGGGTTTTTGGGACTGGTTCTTCAGAAGTCGCCACAGGACCTAAGAAGCCGAAGAGGGAGAAGCCGAGCCGACCTGCCAAGATGACACCACCGGTGGAGCCCTGCGGAACCGTCTCACCACTTTTTCCGACGACAGAGGAGATCTCCCGCCGGAGAGTCTCCTTCCGTTAACTGGTGGGGACAACCAGTTGGTGCCTTCTTTTCGCCGTCCCGAAGCATCTCGTGGCCGCCTTGCCCGTGCCAAGCACCCCGGCAACCGGGATACCACTTTTTACCTCAACCGCGAAAGAGGGGTAAAATCCTTTGTGACCGGAAAACTCCACGGCTGGTCTCATCCCTGGTAGTGCAACGACCTTCAGCTTTCCTCCACGTCGAGATCACCTCTTCCTCTGGAGGATGCCGTGACTTGCACCCACTACCAGGAACAACTACCACCACTGGAGGATCCTTCCCACTTTTAAAGGTACTGTGTTCCGCCCGGCTTCCCTTGCTACCGATTGTACGGGGTAGATTTAGCCCTCGGCTCTCGAACCTGGGTAAGCCTGGGACACCCTAACTAAACTTTTTCTAAATTCAGTAAAACCTTTTCTACTCACCTGCAAAGACTTGTGACATTGTGTGATCTTGGGCATATTTTCGCCTGGCTCTCTCTAAAGCGGGCCACAAACCAATTCTCCTTGTTCCACAATTGACTGCCTTTTCTAACCTTATGTGAAAAGTGTTTTACCTTGCTGCTTTCATTACTTCTGCTTTTTCCCTCCCTTTTCTAATAACTTGTTGGAGTGCCATCTGACGTTAAGCGCTCACCTCTGTTTGGAAATAAGTGGTGTTAACTTAGACGTGTCCAACAAATGACTAGGGATGTACATATAAGTAATAGTGACTGTGTTTTGACTTACTTACCTTTTTCTGTGCTAGTGTAATTTATGAGTGTGCCTTAAAAATAAATAAGTATATACTTTTACACCTAGCTCTGGTCAGTGTTTGCTTGTACTGCTGTGCCTCTGTACCTATCCTGTATCCTCTATATACTGCCTAACTCTTCTTGAGGGAAGTCTGACTGCTCAGCCACAGCTACCACAGTGAATCTGTGTGGTACAGACTGCTACCAAGTGGGTTTACTGCCAACACCTGTAATCTTAAATCTTTTGCAGTGGTCCCAGAGGGAACTGCACAGGTTTCTGCTTAACAAGGAGTTTAGATGCCTGGAAGGTGAGGAAGGGGCAAGCTTTACGTATATTATAAAGATGAAAACAACATGAGCAGAGCAGGAGGTGAGAGAAATATGGCGAGAGAAGGAAAGATTGAAATCAAAGTGGAGACCAAGATTACGAGCAGTAGTAGAGATTGGAAGATTAGTGGTAGGGAAAGATATGAACGGGGTGGAGGATGGTGGGAGAGTGTTAGCAGTGAAGAACAAAACCTCCATCCTCTCTGTATTAAGAGTGAGCAAGTGAGAAGACATCCAAGATATAATAGCGGTAGAACAGGCTGTGAGGGTGTGGTGGATTTCGGGAGTAAAGGAAGAGAAGGATAGAAAAAGTTGGGTATCATCCACTTAAAAGTGATGTGAAAGACTAAAAGAAGAGATAATACTGCTAGTTGTTAAGTGTACAATGAAAAAAAGAAGGGGCCTAGGACTGACCCTTGGGGTACCCCATGGACAAAAGGGAAAGATGTAGAGGTTGTGTCCGCCAATGAGACAGAGAAAGTCTGATTGGAAAGATAAGAGCTGAACCAAGATAGAACAGAACCCTTAAGACCAAACCCAAGAGAGAGAGGCCAGGAGCAAAGAATGTTTCTGACTGTGGCTGCATTACGTGGGAAATGAAATCGAGGGGGAAGGGGGCAATGCACTGCAAAACAATATCTGCGTTGCCTAAGAAGTGTTTGGCCCGGCTTCAGCATCCCAAGTAGCTAAGAAATCATTAAAGAAGTGGGGCCTGCCTAATGAAAAAAGAGGCTGCTCAGTCATGGATGAGTTTTCTTACCTGTAGCAAAAGTGGGTAAAATCTATTTTAAACTGTGTGTTAAATATAATTAATGTGCAGTCATAATATTTACTAACAAAGATATTCAAATATAAAAATGGAATCAAATCAAAATAGGTCAATTCATGTTCCAGTAGCTAAGTTCTTTTGTAATCATTTTAGTGAGTGAACATAATTTCAGGATTTGAATAAGATAAGTTTTAAAACTCACACAATTTTCTCTATGCACTATCCTTTCCCTTGCTTTTACTGTTAGAAATACAATAATTTATTTCCAAATGTGTGAAACTGTTGATGTGATTCCAAACCTGGGGCGATACTGACACCCACTGGGCCAGAGCAGTATTCTCACTCACCATCTTTTCATTGACTTTACCGTGCTTGGAGGTTAAGCTGGACAGATAAAGCTCTCGATAGAAGACAGAGCCCCCATGCAGTGTGCAATGCACACTAACCTCCAACACTGCCGGCCCATGCACTCCAAGCTCCTCACACTCTATGTTCCCAACAATGTCTGTGTGCATGCACGCCGAGTTCCCAACACTGTCTGTCTACGCACTAACTCCTCACACTCTATGTGCATGTGCACCAAGTTCCTAACACTGTCTATGCACCAGCTCCTCACGCTCTATGTGCATGTGCACCAAGTTCCTAACAATGTCTATGCACTAGCTCCTCACACTCTATGTGCATGTAAACCACGTTCCTAACACTGTCTGCCTACACACCAGCTTCTCACACTCTATGCATGTACCTTCAGTTCCCAACACTGACTGTTTACATACCCAATTTTCCTCACACTGAGTATGTACCCCAGGCTCCTCACATTGTCCACCCATGTGCACCAGGTTACTGACACTATCCATGTCCTTAAGCCTCTCAAAACATCTGGTCATGTGCCTTACAGTCCTCATACTGGCGGTCCATGTGTCCTCTACTTGTGCCCCCAGCTCCTCGCACTGTCTGCACATGTGCCTCAAAAAACCCCTACTTCTAATGCATGTGCCCCAGCTCCTCACTCTTTGTGTACCTGTACCTCAAACACCTTCCACTACCCATGCATGCGCCCCAAATCCTCACACTGGCTGTACCTGTACCTCAAACACCTTCCACTGCCCATGCATGTGCCTCAGCTCCTCGCACTGCCTGTACCTGTACCTCAAACACCTTACACTGCCGATGCATGTTCCCCAGTTCCACACACTGTCTGCACCTGTACATCAAACACCTTCCACTGGCCATGCATGAGCCCCAGCTCCTCGCACTGTCTGTACCTGTACCTCAAACAGCTCCCACTGCCGATGCATGTGTCCCAGCTCCTCGCATTGTCTGCACATGTCCCTCAAGCACCTCCCACTGCCGATGCATGTGACCTCAGCTCCTCGCACTGTCTGCACATGTGCCTCAAACACCTCCTACTGCTGATGAACGTGCCCCAGCTCCTTGCACTGTGTGTACCTGTACCTCAAACACCTTGCACTGCCGATGCATGTGCCCCAGCTCCTCGCATTGTCTGCACATGTCCCTCAAACACCTCCCGCTGCCGATGCATTTGCCCCAGCTCTCACACTGTCTGTACCTGTACCTCATACACCTCCCACAGCCGATGCATGTGACCTCAGCTCCTCACAGTGTCTGCACATGTCCCTGAAACACCTCCCACTGCCGATGCATGTGACCCAGCTCCTCACAATGTCCGCACATGTGCCTCAAACACCTCCCATTCCCGATGCATGTGACCTCAGCTCCTTGCGTACTGTCTACACATCGGCCTCAAACTACTCCCACTTTCTGTCCACATACCTCAGTTCCATGCACTGTATTTTGTCAAATCTTTTATGGATTTGCAGCTGCAGCCAAGGTTGTGGGAAAATGAAACACAGTAAAAAGCTATTTGCAGGTCACAAAACATACAAATGCCATGAGGGTAGATGTGGGGGGATGGCTAGAAAGCACTGAGTGAAATTTGAGAGTTGGAGGGATCCAGAGACCGAGTGTGAACACAAAGCATTATGTTGCCTCTGCCATACACGGGAATAGCCGACATCTGAAAGCAAACTACGTCACAGAAGCAGCATGTGCTCTGGGGTGAAAGGGAGAGGGCAAGGGGCTATAGCCGCGAATAGCTGACATCTGAAAGCAAAATGCGTCACAGAAGCATTGGGTTCTCTGGGGTGAAAGGGAGAGGGCAGGGAGTGAGGAGGCCATCTGGGGAGTTGACACAGATGAGGGGGGCACTTGGTGATGGCCTGGGAAGCATTTTCTTTTCCGGCTGTTTTGCCGATATTCGCAGCTATATCCAAGGTTACAAAGATCTACAGAAAACCGCAGGTATGTGCAGTTCAGTACCCGCAGTTATGTTTTTGAAAATTATAACTATAGTGACATCAGGGGTGAAAAATCGCTGACTCATTTGTTATTCAGGTCTCTCATTCATGCAAGAACCAGGTCAGATTCTGCTTAGCTTCAAAGTGTGAAAGGGTTCAGCCTCCTCTTGCCACGTAGCCTGATAAATGAGCCAAACTTAGAAGACCACTTAGAGGAAGGGGGCAGCCCTTTTCTTGCTTTGAAGCTAAACAGGGTCAGTCCTGGTTACTGCATGGATGGGTGACAGTCCTTGAAAGTTTTGCACTCAGAGACAATTTTTTGCCTTTTGCTGAAATGCATTCTGGTATTTGTAGTCTGCCAGTCAAAAATAAAAAAAACAATATGTATTTTTACAGCAAAAGTGAGTTTCCCATCCATGCAGTAACGGGAACAAACCCTGCTAAGCTTCAAAGTGAGGAAGAGGTCAGCCCACTAAGGCCAAGTTGTCTAATATATGCGCCCAGCCTTTGAAGTACGCTTAGAAAAACATGGCCTAAAGGGGCTGAATCCTTCCTCGCTTTGTAACTAAGCATGGATGACAGACAGTCCACAGTCCTTAATGCTGTGTGCTTTTTCTAGTTTTAAATATCTCGTAGCACACAGCATCTGCATTTTTATGAAACAGAAAAAATGAAATTTTAAAAAATCACATTTATGCTGAGCACTGCTGTCAGAGAGGCCTGGCCTTAAGGCGTTTGAGACGCAGCACCTAACCATTATGCTGCAATGATGTCATTGCTTGGATTTTGGCAAGTTTCATACCTACCCTTTTATCGTTGAATATATTAAACGATAGGCTCAATATGAAATGTATGCCCCATGAAGCAAGTGGTTAAATGCTGGGTCTTGAACTCTGGCTTACCAGGGTTCAAGGCTGTATGCTTTTGTTTTTATTTAACTAATTTAATTTAATTAAAAGAAAAGCAACGCAAGTGGGACGTGGCGAGGTTTGTTGCAGTGCAGTCCTGTGATCTTATTTAGCATGAGGGCATTTAGCAATGTCAGCCACGTCCAAATATCCCTCACACCAAAACAACAGCACCAGAATGGCTTTCGTGCCGAAAAGGGCATGCCGAAAAGGGTGCTGTAGCGGAATGCCCGTGACAAATCGGCCCGCACCAAAACGATGGCACCAAAAAGGGGTGTACAGCTTGGAGAAAGCTGCTTAACCAAAATGTGTGCTCCATGGCAAATCATTTAATCTCACTACGAATTGCCTAAAAACATTGTGAGTTCTCAAAGTTTTAAATATCTCATTACACACAGCATCCGCATTATTTTTTTTTAAATCTTGCTACTGTCAGTCCTTGAATGTTTTGCACCCACAGACCATTGTTTTGCCTTTTGCTGAATTGCATTCTGGTATTTGTCTCACAGTCAAAATGGGGGGAATAATTCCAAAATTCTACACTTTTGCCTGACATAGTTCTATAAGGATTTATATATTTGAGTGACACTATGGTATGTGTACTTTTCAGGTTAGCTTTATAAAGCAGAGTACTGTTGAAAGACAGACATGGGGGTGAGGCGGGGAAATTATGAGAAGGAAAGTAAGTCATAAGTATTTGCCCACGATGTGGCAAGAGAGTTTGCAATCCTGGACACTGATGCAGTTATTTCCCCCTGATTATGACTGCTTTACAGGGCACAAGGACACATGTGGGTGGACAGCGTAACTTTTTCAGAGGGTGGACGCACCCCCTTGGGTTTTTTTTAGGTTGCAAGCTTGTTCAAGTGTTTGGCTACCAGGAGTTTACTCAGGTTGAGTTTGAGTTTGAGTTTGAATAATTTCTTAAGCGCACCAGGCAGATAACAGCATTCGGGCACAGATGTTAACTAAAGGATTGAGTATATCACTGTGGGAGCCTGAAGTAACCCTAACGGAGTAAGTTCATTTAAATAGGAAGGTTTTCAGTTCTTTTCTGAATCTTGCCAGAGTGGTGCATGAGCGAATGCTGAAGGGCAGCTGGTTCCACAGCTTAGGCCCAAACTCCAAACACAGAGAACCTCCTGTCACCTTTAGAGATCTGTTTTGTCCTCGGGACACATAGCAGAAGTTTGTCTTCTAATCGGAGGTCTCTGGATGGGTAGTAGTGGCGAATTCTGGTGTTCAAGTATCGAGGTGCAAGTTTATAATAACATTTATACACCAGGCATGCCACCTTGAATTTGATGCAATCCTCCACCATTAGCCAGTGCAATGCTTTCCTGGCTGTGGACACGTGATCTCTTTTACCCAGATGGGCCGTTAGCCTGACTGCCGCATTCCGTGCCCTCTGTAGTCTTAGCATTTGTTTCCTAGGGATCCCTGTCATAAGACTATAACAGTAGTCAAGGTGGGAATTTACCAGGGCTCCCACCACTACTGGAAAGTCTTGATGTATTAAGAAGGGGAGCACATTTCTAAGCAGCCACAGGGAATAGTATGCTGCTTTTACTTTTGCACCTACCTGGGCTTCACTGGCCAGATTTTCTTGCCAAATACACCCGATGTTTTTCACTTTCTTTGAGAACGGAATACTCACTCCCAAGATCTGTGGAGTAAAATGTGTGTCTTCCTCTCTATTTTTCTTCTCTGATCTAAATAGAATTATTTCTGTTTTGCCTGCATTAAGCTGTAGTTGATTGCAGGCTATCCATTCTTTTTATATCTTGCATACAAGTTTCTCATGTTACCAGTGCAGAAGCTTACTCAGAAGACCACAAGCACTTGTTTCATATTGGGATTTTGTTTTCCATGGAATATTTCACTACAGATTGCTGGGTTTAAAAGGCGAGCACCTTTTATACTTTGCCAACATGTTTATTGAAAGATTTCCTCTCTCAGGTTATTTTTCTGGTATTTATTACTTTTTTTAAACATCTAATGCTATTTTGTCTTGCACACTTTCTTCTAAGGTGAAGGTAAATTGTGCTACATTTGTATATTTCCCTTTAAAATATGTGGCCACTTACTGTGCATATATTCATGGGTGCCAGCTTTTGATTTTCGCTATGGGGGCAAAAGTACCTGGCATATGTTATTCTTGCAGGCACTCATTTTTAACCTTTTCTGTGCTGCCTAAATGCGGGTAGTTGCGGTCGGGCAATGTATCACAACAGTCACCAAGAGACCGGCCATAAATCAAGGGGCTTATAGCATGCTACTTAACCAAAGTGTGTGATCCTCGGCAAATAATGTAATCACACAGGACATTAACTAAAAACATTGGGAGTTCTCAAAGCCTGCATTGTTTTATACATAATAAAAAAATAGATAGTTTTACAGCTACACTGACAATGAGAGTGAAAAATCACAGGTGACCCAGGTCTTCCATGCATGCAGTAACCATGACTGACCCTGCTTAGCTACAAACTGAGGAAAAGGCCAGCCCCCTCAGGTCATGGTGCCTAACAAATGAGGCAAAGTTACAAGACCACTCCGAGCAAAATGGCCTTAGGGGGCTGGCCCCGTCCTCACTTTGAAGCTAAGCACTACTGTGCGTATATTCAAGGATGCTAGCTTTTGATTTTCGCTATGGGTGCAGAAATTAGCTGTGCATATGTTATTCTTGCAGCTGGTCATTTAGTTCCCATTTCCATGGTGCTTAAATGTGGTTAGTTGGCGTCGTGCAATGTATCACAACAGTCACCAAGAGACCGACCATAAAACAAGGGGCTTGGAGCACAGGACAGGACATTTCGGCATGGCCAGTTAGGTGCACACCGTTATGGCGTGACCGTTTCGCTGCAGGTTCTGTCTGGGCACGCCCAGTTAGATGTAGCCAGTCGGGGCAGGGACCTCTCCGAACAAGGATGTTTTGGCGTGAGAGATCACAATTGGCGCGGTATGAACCTGTAGGCACTTTGCATTTTGTACTTCTCGGTGCAAGGATGTTTTGGCGCGAGAGGTCGCAATTGGCATGAACCTGCAGGCACTTTGCATTTTGTAATATGGATTAAACATGAAAAAGATTTATTTTCTGAAACATTATAAAATATGATGGGACATGTATTACACCATCGTTGCAGAATTCAACACGTATTAAACATGAAACACATTTATTTCCTGAAAACATTATAAACTGCATGCAAGTATCCCTCACAAACAACTTCACACCATGTACACATGCTCACATCAAACACACATTGCATGGCATGCACACCCTCTCAGATGACATGCACACCATCACACCACACATTTCCCCTTCACTGCACATATATTCAAAAATAGGACTACACTGTCTCTGGGAAACATTATAAAAGAGAAAAAATGAAATTTAAAAAATCACATTTATGCTGAATGCTGTGACCAGAAAACCCTAGCCTTAAGGAGTTTGAGACGCAGCATTCACCATTATGCTTCAATGATGTCATTGCTTGGATTTTCACAAGTTTCATACCTAGCCTTTTATCATTGAACATATTAAATTATAGGCCAAGTATGAAATATATGCCCCATGAAGTACCAAGTCATTGTGTCAATCTGATTTGTGTTTTGCCAATTTGCATTCTGGTATTTGTAGTCTCAGAGTCAAGAGGGGGGGATAATGCCACAATTGTACACTTATTGCCTAACATAGTTCTGTAAGGACTTATATATTTGAGTGACAGTATGGTATGTGTACTTTTCAAGTTAGCTTTATAAAGCATAGTACTATTCAAAGCCAGACATGGGGGTGAGGAGGGGAAATGATGAGAGGGAAAGTAAGTCATGAGCATTTGCCCACGATGTGGCAAGAGAGTTTGCAATCCTGGACACTGGTGCAGTTATTTTCCCCTGATTGTGGTTGCTTTTCAGGGCACCAGTAAATGACACATGTGGGTGGACAACGTACTATTTTTCAGAGGGTGGACGCATCCCCTTGGGTTTTTTTAGGTTGGCAAGCTTGCTCAAGTGTTTGGCTACCAGGATTTTACTCAGGTTCTTATGTTCCCAGTGCAGAAGCTTACTCAGAAGACCACAAGCACTTGTTTCGTATTGGGATTTTGTTGTCCATGGAATATTTCACTACAGATTGCTGGGTTTAAAAGGTGAGCACCTTTTATACTTTGCCAGCATGTTTATTGAAATATTTCCTCTCTCAGGTTATTTTTCTGGTGATCATTACTTTTTTTAAACATCTAATGCTATTTTGTCTTCCACACTTTCTTCTAGGAGAAGGTAAATTGTGCTACATTTGTATATTTCCCTTTAAAATATGTGGCCACTTACTGTGCATATATTCATGGGTGGCAGCTTTTGATTTTCGCTATGGGGACAAAAGTACTTGGCTTATGTTATTCTTGCAGGCAATAATTTTTTACCCTTCTCTGTGCTGCCTAAATGCGGGTAGTTGCGGTCGTGCAATGTATCACAACAGTCACCAAGAGACCGGCCATAAATCAAGTGGCTTATAGCATGTTACTTAACCAAAGTGTGTGATCCTCGGCAAATAATGTAATCACACAGGGCATTAACTAAAAACATTGGGAGTTCTCAAAGCCTACAATGTTTTATACATAATAAAAAAATAGATAGTTTTACAGCTACACTGACATTGAGAGTGAAAAATCACAGGTGACCCAGGTCTTCCATGCATGCAGTAACCATGACTGACCCTGATTAGCTACAAACTGAGGAAAAGGCCAGCCCCCTCAGGTCATGGTGCCTAATAAATGAGGCAAAGTTACAAGACCACTCTGAGCAAAATGGCCTTAGGGGGCTGGCCCCGTCCTCACTTTGAAGCTAAGCACTACTGTGCGTATATTCAAGGGTGCTAGCTTTTGATTTTCACTATGGGTGCAGAAATTAGCTGAGCATATGTGATTCTTGCAGGTGGTCATTTAGTTCCCATTTCCATGCTGCTTAAATGTGGTTAGTTGGGGTTGTGCAATGTATCACAACAGTCACCAAGAGACCGACCATAAAACAATGGGCATGGAGCACAGGACAGGACATTTCAGCATGACCAGGTAGGTGCACGCCGTTATGGCATGACCGTTTCCCCACAGGTTCTGTCTGGGCATGCCCAGTTAGATGCAGCCAGTTGGGGCAGGGACGTCCCCGAACAAGGATGTTTTGGTGTGAGAGGTCACAATTGGCGCGGTATGAACCTGTAGGCACTTTCCATTTTGTACTTCTCGGTGCAAGAATGTTTTGGCGCGAGAGGTCGCAATTGGCATGAACCTGCAGGCACTTTGCATTTTGTAATATGGATTAAACATGAAAAAGATTTATTTACTGAAACATTATAAAATAGGATGGGACATGTATTACACCATCGTTGCAGAATTCAACACGTATTAAACATGAAACACATTTATTTCCTGAAAACATTATAAACTGCATGCAAGTATCCCTCACAAACAACTTTGCACCATGTACACATGCACACACACACATGCTCACATCAAACACACATTGCATGGCATGGACACCCTCTCAGATGACATGCACACCATCACACCACACATTTCCCCTTCACTGCACATATATTCAAAAAGAGGACTACACTGTCTCTGGGAAACATTATAAAAGAGAAAAAATGAAATTTAAAAAATAACATTTATGCTGACTGCTGCGACCAGAAAACCCTAGCCTTAAGGAGTTCGAGACGCAGCATTCACCATTATGCTTCAATGATGTCATTGCTTGGATTTTCACAAGTTTCATACCTAGACTTTTATCATTGAACATATTAAATTATAGGCCAAGTATGAAATATATGCCCCATGAAGTACCAAGTCATTGTGTCAATCTGATTTGTGTTTTGCCAATTTGCATTCTGGTATTTGTAGTCTCAGAGTCAAGAGGGGGGATAATGCCACAATTGTACACTTATTGCCTAACATAGTTCTGTAAGGACTTATATATTTGAGTGACAGTATGGTATGTGTACTTTTCAAGTTAGCTTTATAAAGCATAGTACTATTCAAAGCCAGACATGGGGGTGAGGAGGGGAAATGATGAGAGGGAAAGTAAGTCATGAGCATTTGCCCACGATGTGGCAAGAGAGTTTGCAATCCTGGACACTGGTGCAGTTATTTTCCCCTGATTGTGGTTGCTTTTCAGGGCACCAGTAAATGACACATGTGGGTGGACAACGTACTATTTTTCAGAGGGTGGACGCATCCCCTTGGGTTTTTTTAGGTTGGCAAGCTTGCTCAAGTGTTTGGCTACCAGGATTTTACTCAGGTTCTTATGTTCCCAGTGCAGAAGCTTACTCAGAAGACCACAAGCACTTGTTTCGTATTGGGATTTTGTTGTCCATGGAATATTTCACTACAGATTGCTGGGTTTAAAAGGTGAGCACCTTTTATACTTTGCCAGCATGTTTATTGAAATATTTCCTCTCTCAGGTTATTTTTCTGGTGATCATTACTTTTTTTAAACATCTAATGCTATTTTGTCTTCCACACTTTCTTCTAGGAGAAGGTAAATTGTGCTACATTTGTATATTTCCCTTTAAAATATGTGGCCACTTACTGTGCATATATTCATGGGTGGCAGCTTTTGATTTTCGCTATGGGGACAAAAGTACTTGGCTTATGTTATTCTTGCAGGCAATCATTTTTTACCCTGCTCTGTGCTGCCTAAATGCGGGTAGTTGCGGTCGTGCAATGTATCACAACAGTCACCAAGAGACCGGCCATAAATCAAGTGGCTTATAGCATGTTACTTAACCAAAGTGTGTGATCCTCGGCAAATAATGTAATCACACAGGGCATTAACTAAAAACATTGGGAGTTCTCAAAGCCTACAATGTTTTATACATAATAAAAAAATAGATAGTTTTACAGCTACACTGACATTGAGAGTGAAAAATCACAGGTGACCCAGGTCTTCCATGCATGCAGTAACCATGACTGACCCTGATTAGCTACAAACTGAGGAAAAGGCCAGCCCCCTCAGGTCATGGTGCCTAATAAATGAGGCAAAGTTACAAGACCACTCTGAGCAAAATAGCCTAAGAGGGCTGGCCCCGTCCTCACTTTGAAGCTAAGCACTACTGTGCGTATATTCAAGGGTGCTAGCTTTTGATTTTCACTATGGGTGTAGAAATTAGCTGAGCATATGTGATTCTTGCAGGTGGTCATTTAGTTCCCATTTCCATGCTGCTTAAATGTGGTTAGTTGGGGTTGTGCAATGTATCACAACAGTCACCAAGAGACCGACCATAAAACAATGGGCATGGAGCACAGGACAGGACATTTCAGCATGACCAGGTAGGTGCACGCCGTTATGGCATGACCGTTTCCCCACAGGTTCTGTCTGGGCATGCCCAGTTAGATGCAGCCAGTTGGGGCAGGGACGTCCCCGAACAAGGATGTTTTGGTGTGAGAGGTCACAATTGGCGCGGTATGAACCTGTAGGCACTTTCCATTTTGTACTTCTCGGTGCAAGAATGTTTTGGCGCGAGAGGTCGCAATTGGCATGAACCTGCAGGCACTTTGCATTTTGTAATATGGATTAAACATGAAAAAGATTTATTTACTGAAACATTATAAAATAGGATGGGACATGTATTACACCATCGTTGCAGAATTCAACACGTATTAAACATGAAACACATTTATTTCCTGAAAACATTATAAACTGCATGCAAGTATCCCTCACAAACAACTTTGCACCATGTACACATGCACACACACACATGCTCACATCAAACACACATTGCATGGCATGGACACCCTCTCAGATGACATGCACACCATCACACCACACATTTCCCCTTCACTGCACATATATTCAAAAAGAGGACTACACTGTCTCTGGGAAACATTATAAAAGAGAAAAAATGAAATTTAAAAAATAACATTTATGCTGACTGCTGCGACCAGAAAACCCTAGCCTTAAGGAGTTCGAGACGCAGCATTCACCATTATGCTTCAATGATGTCATTGCTTGGATTTTCACAAGTTTCATACCTAGACTTTTATCATTGAACATATTAAATTATAGGCCAAGTATGAAATATATGCCCCATGAAGTACCAAGTCATTGTGTCAATCTGATTTGTGTTTTGCCAATTTGCATTCTGGTATTTGTAGTCTCAGAGTCAAGAGGGGGGATAATGCCACAATTGTACACTTATTGCCTAACATAGTTCTGTAAGGACTTATATATTTGAGTGACAGTATGGTATGTGTACTTTTCAAGTTAGCTTTATAAAGCATAGTACTGTTCAAAGCCAGACATGGGGGTGAGGAGGGGAAATGATGAGAGGGAAAGTAAGTCATGAGTATTTGCCCACGATGTGGCAAGAGAGTTCGTAATCCTGGACACTGGTGCAGTTATTTTCCCCTGATTGTGGTTGCTTTTCAGGGCACCAGTAAATGACACATGTGGGTGGACAGTGTAATTTTTTTCAGAGGGTGGACGCACCCCCTTGGGTTTTATTAGGTTGGCAAGCTTGCTCAAGTGTTTGGCTACCAGGATTTTACTCAGGTTCTCATGTTCCCAGTGCAGACGCTTACTCAGAAGACCACAAGCACTTGTTTCGTATTGGGATTTAGTTTTCCATGGAATATTTCACTACAAATTGCTGGGTTTAAAAGGTGAGCACCTTTTATACTTTGCCAGCATGTTTATTGAAACATTTCCTTTCTCAGGTTATTTTTCTGGTGTTCATTACTTTTTTTAAACATCTAATGCTATTTTGTCTTGCACACTTTCTTCTAGGACAAGGTAAATTGTGCTACATTTGTATATTTCCCTTTAAAATATGTGGCCACTTACTGTGCATATATTCATGGGTGCCAGCTTTTGATTTTCGCTATGGGGGCAAAAGTACCTGGCATATGTTATTCTTGCAGGCACTCATTTTTAACCTTTTCTGTGCTGCCTAAATGCGGGTAGTTGCGGTCGTGCAATGTATCACAACAGTCACCAAGAGACCAGCCATAAATCAAGGGGCTTATAGCATGCTACTTAACCAAAGTGTGTGATCCTCGGCAAATAATGTAATCACACAGGGCATTAACTAAAAACATTGGGAGATCTCAAAGCCTGCAATGTTTTATACATAATAAAAAAATAGATAGTTTTACAGCTACACTGACATTGAGAGTGAAAAATCACAGGTGACCCAGGTCTTCCATGCATGCAGTAACCATGACTGACCCTGCTTAGCTACAAACTGAGGAAAAGGCCAGCCCCCTCAGGTCATGGTGCCTAATAAATGAGGCAAAGTTACAAGACCACTCCGAGCAAAATGGCCTAAGGGGGCTGGCCCCGTCCTCACTTTGAAGCTAAGCACTACTGTGCGTATATTCAAGGGTGCCAGCTTTTGATTTTCGCTATGGGTGCAGAAATTAGCTGGGCATATGTTATTCTTGCAGCTGGTCATTTAGTTCCCATTTCCATGCTGCTTAAATGTGGTTAGTTGTAGTCGTGCGATGTATCACAACAGTCACCAAGAGACCGACCATAAAACAAGGGGCTTGGAGCACAGGACAGGACATTTCGGCATGGCCAGTTAGGTGCACGCCGTTATGGCGTGACCGTTTCGCCGCAGGTTCTGTTTGGGCATGCCCAGTTAGATGCAGCCAGTTGGGGCAGGGACGTCCCCGAACAAGGATGTTTTGGTGTGAGAGGTCACAATTGGCGCGGTATGAACCTGTAGGCACTTTCCATTTTGTACTTCTCGGTGCAAGAATGTTTTGGCGCGAGAGGTCGCAATTGGCATGAACCTGCAGGCACTTTGCATTTTGTAATATGGATTAAACATGAAAAAGATTTATTTACTGAAACATTATAAAATAGGATGGGACATGTATTACACCATCGTTGCAGAATTCAACACGTATTAAACATGAAACACATTTATTTCCTGAAAACATTATAAACTGCATGCAAGTATCCCTCACAAACAACTTTGCACCATGTACACATGCACACACACACATGCTCACATCAAACACACATTGCATGGCATGGACACCCTCTCAGATGACATGCACACCATCACACCACACATTTCCCCTTCACTGCACATATATTCAAAAAGAGGACTACACTGTCTCTGGGAAACATTATAAAAGAGAAAAAATGAAATTTAAAAAATAACATTTATGCTGACTGCTGCGACCAGAAAACCCTAGCCTTAAGGAGTTCGAGACGCAGCATTCACCATTATGCTTCAATGATGTCATTGCTTGGATTTTCACAAGTTTCATACCTAGACTTTTATCATTGAACATATTAAATTATAGGCCAAGTATGAAATATATGCCCCATGAAGTACCAAGTCATTGTGTCAATCTGATTTGTGTTTTGCCAATTTGCATTCTGGTATTTGTAGTCTCAGAGTCAAGAGGGGGGATAATGCCACAATTGTACACTTATTGCCTAACATAGTTCTGTAAGGACTTATATATTTGAGTGACAGTATGGTATGTGTACTTTTCAAGTTAGCTTTATAAAGCATAGTACTGTTCAAAGCCAGACATGGGGGTGAGGAGGGGAAATGATGAGAGGGAAAGTAAGTCATGAGTATTTGCCCACGATGTGGCAAGAGAGTTCGTAATCCTGGACACTGGTGCAGTTATTTTCCCCTGATTGTGGTTGCTTTTCAGGGCACCAGTAAATGACACATGTGGGTGGACAGTGTAATTTTTTTCAGAGGGTGGACGCACCCCCTTGGGTTTTATTAGGTTGGCAAGCTTGCTCAAGTGTTTGGCTACCAGGATTTTACTCAGGTTCTCATGTTCCCAGTGCAGACGCTTACTCAGAAGACCACAAGCACTTGTTTCGTATTGGGATTTAGTTTTCCATGGAATATTTCACTACAAATTGCTGGGTTTAAAAGGTGAGCACCTTTTATACTTTGCCAGCATGTTTATTGAAACATTTCCTTTCTCAGGTTATTTTTCTGGTGTTCATTACTTTTTTTAAACATCTAATGCTATTTTGTCTTGCACACTTTCTTCTAGGACAAGGTAAATTGTGCTACATTTGTATATTTCCCTTTAAAATATGTGGCCACTTACTGTGCATATATTCATGGGTGCCAGCTTTTGATTTTCGCTATGGGGGCAAAAGTACCTGGCATATGTTATTCTTGCAGGCACTCATTTTTAACCTTTTCTGTGCTGCCTAAATGCGGGTAGTTGCGGTCGTGCAATGTATCACAACAGTCACCAAGAGACCAGCCATAAATCAAGGGGCTTATAGCATGCTACTTAACCAAAGTGTGTGATCCTCGGCAAATAATGTAATCACACAGGGCATTAACTAAAAACATTGGGAGATCTCAAAGCCTGCAATGTTTTATACATAATAAAAAAATAGATAGTTTTACAGCTACACTGACATTGAGAGTGAAAAATCACAGGTGACCCAGGTCTTCCATGCATGCAGTAACCATGACTGACCCTGCTTAGCTACAAACTGAGGAAAAGGCCAGCCCCCTCAGGTCATGGTGCCTAATAAATGAGGCAAAGTTACAAGACCACTCCGAGCAAAATGGCCTAAGGGGGCTGGCCCCGTCCTCACTTTGAAGCTAAGCACTACTGTGCGTATATTCAAGGGTGCCAGCTTTTGATTTTCGCTATGGGTGCAGAAATTAGCTGGGCATATGTTATTCTTGCAGCTGGTCATTTAGTTCCCATTTCCATGCTGCTTAAATGTGGTTAGTTGTAGTCGTGCGATGTATCACAACAGTCACCAAGAGACCGACCATAAAACAAGGGGCTTGGAGCACAGGACAGGACATTTCGGCATGGCCAGTTAGGTGCACGCCGTTATGGCGTGACCGTTTCGCCGCAGGTTCTGTTTGGGCATGCCCAGTTAGATGCAGCCAGTTGGGGCAGGGACGTCCCCGAACAAGGATGTTTTGGTGTGAGAGGTCACAATTGGCGCGGTATGAACCTGTAGGCACTTTCCATTTTGTACTTCTCGGTGCAAGAATGTTTTGGCGCGAGAGGTCGCAATTGGCATGAACCTGCAGGCACTTTGCATTTTGTAATATGGATTAAACATGAAAAAGATTTATTTACTGAAACATTATAAAATAGGATGGGACATGTATTACACCATCGTTGCAGAATTCAACACGTATTAAACATGAAACACATTTATTTCCTGAAAACATTATAAACTGCATGCAAGTATCCCTCACAAACAACTTTGCACCATGTACACATGCACACACACACATGCTCACATCAAACACACATTGCATGGCATGGACACCCTCTCAGATGACATGCACACCATCACACCACACATTTCCCCTTCACTGCACATATATTCAAAAAGAGGACTACACTGTCTCTGGGAAACATTATAAAAGAGAAAAAATGAAATTTAAAAAATAACATTTATGCTGACTGCTGCGACCAGAAAACCCTAGCCTTAAGGAGTTCGAGACGCAGCATTCACCATTATGCTTCAATGATGTCATTGCTTGGATTTTCACAAGTTTCATACCTAGACTTTTATCATTGAACATATTAAATTATAGGCCAAGTATGAAATATATGCCCCATGAAGTACCAAGTCATTGTGTCAATCTGATTTGTGTTTTGCCAATTTGCATTCTGGTATTTGTAGTCTCAGAGTCAAGAGGGGGGATAATGCCACAATTGTACACTTATTGCCTAACATAGTTCTGTAAGGACTTATATATTTGAGTGACAGTATGGTATGTGTACTTTTCAAGTTAGCTTTATAAAGCATAGTACTGTTCAAAGCCAGACATGGGGGTGAGGAGGGGAAATGATGAGAGGGAAAGTAAGTCATGAGTATTTGCCCACGATGTGGCAAGAGAGTTCGTAATCCTGGACACTGGTGCAGTTATTTTCCCCTGATTGTGGTTGCTTTTCAGGGCACCAGTAAATGACACATGTGGGTGGACAGTGTAATTTTTTTCAGAGGGTGGACGCACCCCCTTGGGTTTTATTAGGTTGGCAAGCTTGCTCAAGTGTTTGGCTACCAGGATTTTACTCAGGTTCTCATGTTCCCAGTGCAGACGCTTACTCAGAAGACCACAAGCACTTGTTTCGTATTGGGATTTAGTTTTCCATGGAATATTTCACTACAAATTGCTGGGTTTAAAAGGTGAGCACCTTTTATACTTTGCCAGCATGTTTATTGAAACATTTCCTTTCTCAGGTTATTTTTCTGGTGTTCATTACTTTTTTTAAACATCTAATGCTATTTTGTCTTGCACACTTTCTTCTAGGACAAGGTAAATTGTGCTACATTTGTATATTTCCCTTTAAAATATGTGGCCACTTACTGTGCATATATTCATGGGTGCCAGCTTTTGATTTTCGCTATGGGGGCAAAAGTACCTGGCATATGTTATTCTTGCAGGCACTCATTTTTAACCTTTTCTGTGCTGCCTAAATGCGGGTAGTTGCGGTCGTGCAATGTATCACAACAGTCACCAAGAGACCAGCCATAAATCAAGGGGCTTATAGCATGCTACTTAACCAAAGTGTGTGATCCTCGGCAAATAATGTAATCACACAGGGCATTAACTAAAAACATTGGGAGATCTCAAAGCCTGCAATGTTTTATACATAATAAAAAAATAGATAGTTTTACAGCTACACTGACATTGAGAGTGAAAAATCACAGGTGACCCAGGTCTTCCATGCATGCAGTAACCATGACTGACCCTGCTTAGCTACAAACTGAGGAAAAGGCCAGCCCCCTCAGGTCATGGTGCCTAATAAATGAGGCAAAGTTACAAGACCACTCCGAGCAAAATGGCCTAAGGGGGCTGGCCCCGTCCTCACTTTGAAGCTAAGCACTACTGTGCGTATATTCAAGGGTGCCAGCTTTTGATTTTCGCTATGGGTGCAGAAATTAGCTGGGCATATGTTATTCTTGCAGCTGGTCATTTAGTTCCCATTTCCATGCTGCTTAAATGTGGTTAGTTGTAGTCGTGCGATGTATCACAACAGTCACCAAGAGACCGACCATAAAACAAGGGGCTTGGAGCACAGGACAGGACATTTCGGCATGGCCAGTTAGGTGCACGCCGTTATGGCGTGACCGTTTCGCCGCAGGTTCTGTTTGGGCAAGCCCAGTTAGATGCAGCCAGTTGGGGCAGGGACCTCTCGGAACAAGGATGTTTTGGCGTGAGAGATCACAATTGGCGCGGTATGAACCTGTAGGCACTTTGCATTTTGCACTTCTCGGTGCAAGGATGTTTTGGCGTGAGAGGTTGCAATTGGCATGAACCTGCAGGCACTTTGCATTTTGTAATATGGATTAAACATGAAAAAGATTTATTTACTGAAACATTATAAAATAGGATGGGACATGTATTACACCATCATTGCAGAATTCAACACGTATTAAACATGAAACACATTTATTTCCTGAAAGCATTATAAACTGCATGCAGGTATTCCTCACAAACATTTTCACACCATGTACACATGCACGCACACACATACATGCTCACATCAAACACACACACATTGCATGCACACCCTCTCAGATGACATGCACACCCTCACACCACAAATTCTCCCTTACACTGCACAAATATTCAAAAAGAGGACTACACTATCTCTGGGAAACATTATTTTAAAAGAAATGAAATTTAAAAAATCCCATTTATGCTGAATGCTGCGACCAGAAAACCCTAGCCTTAAGGAGTTTGAGACGCAGCATTCACCATTATCCTACAATGATGTCATTGCTTGGATTTTCACAAGTTTCATACCTAGCCTTTTATCATTGAACATCTTAAATTATAGGCCAAGTATGAAAATATTCCCCATGAAGTACCAAGTCATTGTGTCAATCTGATTTGTGTTTTGCCGAATTGCATTCTGGTATTTGTAGTCTCACAGTCAAGAGGGGGGGGGGTAATACCACAATTGTACACTTGTTGCCTTACATATTTCTATAAGGATTTATATATTTGAGTGACACTATGGTATGTGTACTTTTCAAGTTAGCTTTATAAAGCAGATTACTGTTCAAAGCCAGGCATTGGGGTGAGGAGGGGAAATGATGAGAGGGCAAGTAAGTCATGAGTATTTGCCCACGATGTGGCAAGAGAGTTTGCAATCCTGGACACTGGTGCAGTTATTTCCCCCTGATTATGACTGCTTTACAGGGCACAAGGACACATGTGGGTGAAGAACGTAACATTTTTTCAAAGGGTAGACGCAATCCCTTGGGTTTTCTTTAGGTTGGCAAGCTTGCTTAAGTTTTTGGCTACCAGGATTTTACTCAGGTTATCATTACCTCAGTGCAGATGCTTACTCACAAGACCACAAGCACTTGTTTCGTATTGGGATTTAGTTTTCCAGGGAATATTTCACAACAGTTTGCTGGGTTTTAAAGGTGAACACCTTTTATACTTTGCCAGCATATTTTTTGGAACATTTCCTCTCTCAGGTTATTTTTCTGGTGTTCATTACTTTTTTAAAAAATCCAGTGCTATTTTCTCTAGCACACTTTTGTCTAACGTGTGGGACTGCATTATTAATGTCAATTATGTGTTTGATAACAAAGCTCTTGAAATTCAAGGAAAAAACTTTAGTTGCATTGATGTTAAGGTGAGCAATACACTTTGCAACAAAACCTTTGGAATTCAAGGAAAAACATTAGTTGCAGGAAAGTTAATATGGGAAATTCTGTGCATGGCCAACTATCTTTTAACACATGAATGGGTACTAGTCATGGCCTTCAGTTATGGACAGTGTGCACTGAATATTTTAAAATGCTAACAAGCTACCAACCATAGATTTTGCCCTTTACCAGTGGATGTAGCTTTCAACAGTGTCCATTGTATATTATATACACTGCACAGGCACTGGCCATGGACTTTAGCACAATACTGGCCAGTAGCCACAATCTTTGACTGTGCCCTCGATATATTCTAACATATAAATGGGCCACTAGCCATGACCTGTGACCTTGATTAGTTTGTATATCTTTTGGCCATGTTCATTGTACATTTTAAAATAATCAAAGGCAATAAGCGATGGCCTTCGGCCGTGCCCACTGTATGTTATATACACTAACCAGCCGCTAGCCATGGTTTTCAACACAATACTAAGCCAGTGGCCATGGCCTTTGCCTATGCCGACTGTATAATCTGACATATTAATGGGCACTAGCTATGGCCTTTAGCCATGGCCAATGACTACAGCTTTCAACGTTGCCCTCTGTATATTTTTAAACAGTAATGGACTATTAGGCATGGCTTTTAAGCATGCACATTGGTCTTTTTGAACACTAATCAACCACTAGCTATGGCCCCAGCCTTTGTCATGGCCAAGTCCACGGCCTAAATTGTTATTATGGTAAGAAAAGTTTGAATGAGCTAACCTATAAATGGTGTTATGTCTAATTCCATTCTTGATGTAATCAGTTATATACAATGAAATTAGTGTTGTCACCAGTGATGGCATCAGTGAAGTGATTTGTAATGTCATCAGTGTTCCCATACAACATGCAATTAGTGATGTCTTCAGTCATGTGATATGTGATGTCATCATTGTGGCCATAGTCTGCGCAACACGGGCGCAAAGTTAAGGTGGCTTTAGCTGAATTTCCAGGGTTTTGTTGAATTAAGTTTTCACCTTAACGTCCCTGCAACTAATGTTTTTTCCTTGAATACATATATATATATATATATATATATATATATATATATATATATATATATATATATATATATATATATATATTCACTGACATTTTATTTGTTAAAGTGCAGTTAAGTTGAACAGTTTTAATGCAACTAAACCCTTGAAATTCAGCAAATGTGGAAAGTCTTGATTCATTTTCTATGCACTTGTGTATAGGTGTGTTATGAATGCCATATCATATCTTATCATATGTCATTGTGAATCCCTTCTCTTATAATATGTATGTGCTCATGGGCTTTGCAACAGAAATGCTCCGGGTTAAGTGGGTCATGATTTCCCACATCCACTGAATTTCATGGGTTTGGTTGTGTTAAATCTGATCAATTTAACTGCACTTTAAAGTTTTTTCAGTGAACTTCAAGTATTTTGTTATACCATGGGTTTTACGGGCAACTAGCTATGGCCATTGGCCATGTCCACTGTACATGTTCCACCAATGTGTTTCTTTTGGACCCACTAGGTGGCCATGGTATACATGTCTTTAGGGCCCACTGGCCACAGTGAACACAGTCTTTGGCCGTTCCCACTGTATATTTTAAAACACTAAAGGGCCATGAGCCTTGGCCTTTGGCCATGGCCACTGCACATGTTCCCCCAATTGTTTCTTTTGGACCCACTATACAGGTTTATTTGGGTCACTAGACAGGGCCTTCCTCCCTTGCTAGTGGGCATGGCCTTCGGCCGTGTCTACTGCATATGCTCCCCAAATATGTTTCTTTTGCACCGATTAGGTGGCCATGACCTTATGGCCATGGCCAAACTATACATGACTTTTGGGCCCACTAGCTAGGGTCGTCGGCCCTTGCCAGTCAGCTCGGCCTTCAGCCGTGCCCACTGTATATTTGAAAACACTACTGGGCCACTAGCTATGGCCTTCAGCCATGGCCAGTGGCCACGGCCTTCGACCGTGTCCACTTTCCACCCCACCTCACTGTACCTGTAAAATATATTTTTTTGTATTAATCCAATTTTCGTAACTCTCTTTTTTAAAAACCTTTTCCCACCATAACCACAGTTATCTTGGTGTGCACTACAAATACCCGTGGTTACACGTAGGTGGCCGCCACCCACCCATAACCGCAGTTATGCGTAAAAATGGCAAAAAATATAAATTGTTCCCTGCCCTCCCAGGCACTCACGAAGTGCTCCCTCCCTTTGGAATGCTCCTCCCAGCCCATTCAACTCCTTTTCCCCTCCTTTGCCCACTCCCATTCCCACCCAACACTCGTGGTTTTGTGTGACACACAAATTCCTGATCAGGTTTTCCTTCATATCCACGGTTATCCTGCCAAATAACCATGTCTATGAGAAAAGGTTCCAGCTCTCAACTTGGTCCCCATTGCACCCCAACGCTCCAGTTGCACATAGTGCCCTTGTTCTCCCTCCCCACCTCTAGCCTGGTGCCATTGCATCATTTCCCCCCAGCCAAATAGCATTTTTTCCACTTTTAATTTTCACTGAATTTCAAGGGTTTTGCTATACCTTAGTTTCCTCAGGCCACTGTGCATGTTGTAACAATAAATGTATTTTGCGCCCACTACCATGGGCGTCTTCCATGGTCAGTGGCCATGTCTTAACATGTTGCATAGTTTCTTGAGGTCTCACTAGCTATGGCCTTCGGCCGTGGCCTCTGTACCTGTTGCACCAATATCTTTCTTTTGGGCCCACTAGCCATGGGAGTCTTCCATGGCCAGTGGCCATGTGCGAACATGTTGCATAGTTTCTTGAGGTCTCACTAGCTATGGCCTTCGGCCATGGCCTCTGTACCTGCTGCACCAATAGCTTTCTTTTGGGCCCAGTAGTGGGTCTCTGGACATGTCAAACCATTACTTTGTTACCAAACACCCATTGGTCCATGTCCAGTAGATGTGTAACTCCTTATTCCTGCGATAATTTCACATGAACCATTTCCAATAACAGAAATTCCTGCAGTGGAGTGGCGGGTCGCCGATTCCTGCAATAACAGTAACAATTGCTTAGAATTAAAAAAGTCTTCCACGTCCTCACAGGCATGTGTCCCCCTTTTGTTCCAGAGTCCCCCACCCCACTCTTTTGCTTTTTCCCTCCCCAAAATTCTCCCATTACCCACTATCACTCATTGCTTTGTGTGACGCACGTTTGTTTCTGAGAGCATCTTGCGGCGTTGCAGCTGTAATCTCATGAAATTCATGTGGTGTTCCCCATATAAACCAAAAATGCCCTACCTGTAACTGGCTCCCCAACTCACCCCAAGTCCCCAACTTCACACAGTGTCTTCTTCCCCACTCCCAACCGCTAACCTGATGTGATTGCTATTGGTATTTGTATAGCGCATATGGCCAGACCATCTAAGCACTGTGGTTCAAAACAATCACTGTTCCCATAGGAGTGACTACATAAACAGAAGGGATTTGAGTTTCTTTTTGTAGTAAAGAAAGTTATTAGGCTCTGTAAGGTTGTGGGGGAGTTCATTACAAAGTTTGATGGCATCCTTTTTCCTCCTCCAAATAGCATTTGGAGTTCTTTAAATTGGGGCTTCTCCTGGTAATATCAGAGGAACCACTTGCAAAGAGCAAAAAGAGGTGGATTTTAATTTCTGAAAAGCATCGCAGCATCTCTGATGCAAAGAACCAAAGCCAATAGATACAAAGGTTTTAAGGAATAGGGGACAACCCCCATGTCTCTGTCAAATATTTTAAAATCTACTTGATGGATTCACCCTAAACCAGTCAAGGAAATTAAGTCATTGCTTTGTGCCCAAACTGCTTCTGGCTCTGGCTGACCAAACACTGCACTTTTTCTTTATGGGAAAATTAATGTGTGTAGGAGGAAGACGTCATTTTTATGTTTTCTTAATAACTTTTTCAATTTTTTATGAATTTTTCCCAAAATGTCCAGTTTGGGGACGGCCCTTGACAAACCTTTGGTTTAGAAAATATCATCCAAATCCATCCAGCAAGTCAAAAGCTATTAGCTCCTCTGAACCTCTCAGCTGCAAAGCATCAAGAACGATATAAAGGTGTAAAGGCATGGGGGCACCCCATCCTCTGTTGAATATTTTAAAACTAGTGCATTGATTTACCTCAAACCATTAGCTATAAAGAGCTGTTTCATCCTCTTTTTAGGGGCTGTGTGGATGAGGTCTAAGACATCCAATATGCAAAACCTTCCACTAAAACAGATTCCTCCCTCCAAGCTACAAGGTTGTTCTCAATATCCAACTGACACCTTCACAAGCACCTACTCAACATACATTTAGGTGAGGATACATGGGTTTAAATGTTTATAAAACACAATCAATAATAGATATATATTTAAAAATCTAAACAAAGCTCACTGGTCTACGTCGTGTGACTAAAACACCATTTCATTCTGGTATATATGCATAAAAAAAGAAACAATCTGATATTTGATCACGTATTGATTATTGCAACTCGCTGTACCTGGCCCAACCCAAGAGCCTGATTAAACGGCTGCAGCGTTTGCAAAATCTGGCCGCAAGGGTAGGCACAGGCTCCCCTTTTTGAGCGCACATTTCCCCAGTATTACGGAACCTGCATTGCCTCCCTGTGGCTCAAAGGGTTGAATTTAAGACCTTGTGCATTGTACACCGGGCCATTCATGGTCGGGGTGCAGAATACCTTCAAGCTAAATTCATGCGTTACTGCCCTATTTGTCATCTGCGCTCAGCCACCTCCGAACAATTGGTTGTTCAAAAGCACAACAGGGACCGGGTGGGCGACCAGCCCTTCTCTATTGCTGAAGCAGTTCTGTGGAATAATCTTCCACTTTTTAAAAAGAAAACTCCTAATTATCTGGAGTTCAGGAGACAGGTTAAAACGTTTCTATTTTAATTACCATGAAGCTGCCTCCCTCTCTCCCAGCGCAATGATGCCTTCGGGTGACCATGCACTTTACAAGAACTAATAACATAACATAACATAACATAACATATTGTCGATCAATGAAAACAACTTGTTCAATCAGTTAATCATGTGCCTTTGTAAGACTCCCTTTTTGTGGAGGGTAAGTGTGTCAAGACATTTACCTCTAACCAGTCAAGGAAATTAAGTCAATGCTTTATACCTGAATTGTTTCTCATTTGGTCCAAATCTGCCAAGCAGTTTTCATGCTCCGGCTCTTCAGAACTGCACTATTTCTCTATTGGAAAATTAATAGGCTGAAAATTGTGAAACTGTGGTGTTTTGTTTTCTTAATAACATTTTCATTTTTATAACGTTTTGTTCCCAAAATGTGCAGTTTGGAGGGGCCTTTGACAAATATTTTGTTTTAAAAAAATGTGATCCAAATCCATCCAGCAAGTCAAAGGTGATTAGCAATAGAATTCTGGGGGAAATTGCTGCTGTTTTTATTTCTGAAAGGCCTCTCAGCCTTTCTGCTTGAAAGCACCATTGGAGATATAGCTATATTTTAGGGAGGGGCACCCCTTCTCTGTCAGATATTTTAACAACTACTGGACGGAATAACCCCAGAGCCCACCCGGAAATCGTGTTGAGCTTAATGCCCACCCAAGTTGTTTCATACCTGGTCCCCCTGTTGGTTTTCACTGTGTACTTGAGCAAATAATTTGACTTTTCGCTGTGGGAAAATCAATGGGGAATTGGGAGAAACAGCGTTTTTTTTACTTTCTTAATAACATTTTTATTTTTTAATGGATCTTTCCCAAAATGTCCAATCTGAGGGTGCCCATCAGTACAGCTTTGTTTGCAAAATGTCAGCCAAATCCATCACTCGAGTTCAAGGTTATTAGCAATTCATTTTTCAGGTTTCCTATGGAGCTCAATACTCAACTTAACTATAGTGCAGCGATCGCTGCACTATAATATACATATTTACACACACATTGATATCTTGTTTACAGAAATAAGAATTGACCTGTATGTGCACATCTCACTAAAACGCAGTACCCACGTGCAGGCATACCATAAATCAACTATTCATATTGATGTTTCTAATTCTAATATGCATCACCACTTATCAGCCAGTGTGATCAAATGTTTTATAAATGACAATTCAATTTATTTTATTTTATCCAATATTGAAAACACATTGGTTTCTGGGAAATGTTGCATAGAAATACAGCGTCAAAGTGAAACTGTAATGCGGCCAATGCTCAGAAGCTCCCAACTGACCTGTAGAGAACATCACCACACTGTCATGATGCCTACTTCCGGGCATCCGGATCAAGCCCATCAGCCCCGGAAGCAGGCATCCAGATATTTAATAAATCCCAGCAGCCCGGCTGGGGGCTGTCTGGGTTCAGTCCTGGCGCCTGAGGCGCCAGGCTCATAGTCATTATTTACCTCATGCAGACCATGCTGCAAATGAATCCAAGCCAACGTGAGGCCTGGATGGGACTATTTTACTACAGGGACTGTTTTTTACTCGGGTGTGGTTCTAGGGACTTCTTACCTGGAACTACTTTGGAGGCTATTTAAACCATGCCCGAACAGCAGCACTTGCTTCGCGTTATTCTGCATCCAGCAGCGTAACGCTCACCGTGCCTGCAGTCAGCATCCAGTCTTCAGCCACGCCCGTCTCGAATCCAGAGCTCCTAGCAATAGAAGAAAGAAGATGGAAAGGTTAGAAAACAGATATTATTTCAATCCTTACCTGAATTCCGGATCCATCACGTCTTCGAACTGAAAAAGACATTATTCTACACGCGTTGCATCGCCAGCTGCAGCGCCGCGCCAAACTCACCAGTCCTCACAGCATTTTTCGATCCGGCGCAGCCTCCATCATTTTCTCCGCCGAATTCCACCATCTAGGGGACAAAAGAAACATAAGGTGAGCGAGAGTGCTAACAAATACAACCTCTCCACCATAGACTTACCTGATTAACAACCGGACGCATTATTCTGTAACAAACCGCAACTTCTTACGCCGCACCAGTAAGGAGAGAGAAACCAGCAATTTAAACACACGCATCTTTTGCCGGACAGTGTTGGGTAATACAGACTCTTACCTAAACACCATCAGCTGCCACAAGACAATCTTCCCTTGGACCCAGCTGCAACACAAGAAAAGAATGTACAAGAGTGAACATCGGAAATATTGAACTCTTTGACCTTTATACTTACGGGTTCTCACCTAGAACCTCGGAGTCAATATTCATCCGGAACTCTTCTAAACCCTTCAAACCAGTGAAGTAACTGGTATCTACGCACCCCTGCAATTCAGACAGGATGGAGAGCTCATCATTTACAAACATAAGGTGAGCTTACTGAAAGTGAATATCGGTGGTGATTAGTGTGGAGAACAGTGGGGTGCCATTACTAAAATCCACGGGTGGCTAAATCCCTTTCTCCACTTGCAGGAGAAAACTCCTATGGGTCAAGCAGACGAGATTAGGCGGTCCAGTCCAGTCTGTCATCTCTGCACTATGCTTCACGTTGGAGGAGGTCGCAGCTGTCCAGGTCCGATCGACGCCCCTATGGGAGCCAGGTGAGCGTAACAGAACGCGAAGCCTAGCTACAAATTCCCACCCGGGCATTATGGAAACCTCCAAAACAGACCAACTAGCCCAATTATTAGGGGAACTTAGGGCTGAAGTGCACTCTGCGCGCCAAGAGACTAATGCCCTCAGGAGAGAACTGATTGTGTCAAAGGAACGCACAGATGATCTTGCTAGACAACTGCTGCAAAATCAAGCTGGGCAAACACCCCTACCTGGACTCGGGGGAAACCCAGCTCCTGTTTCATCGAGCAATCCTGTGCAAGTAATCCTACCAGGGGCTATTCCTTTAGCTCCACCGAACGCTTTCTGGGGACCCAAAAAGGTTTGCAGTGTTTATGAATCAATGCCGCTTGCACTTTTTATGCAGACCTGGAGCTTTTCCAAATGACCAAGCCAAAGTAGCCTTTGTACTATCATATCCTAGTGGCAGCGCAGCTGACTGATCAATTCCACTAGTCAACCAGGATGACCCTCTTCTTCGGGATTTTCAGGGTTTTCTAAGAAGAATGGAAAGAAAATTCACCAGACATTCACAGGGACAGGCCCTGGATAACAAACTTTTATCCCTTCGACAGGGTAATCAGGATCTGTTAACCTATATTGCAACCTTCAATAGGTTGGTGGTGGAAACCGAATGGCCTGGGGAGAAACGAATTGCATTATTTCATCGTGGGCTTCGGGGAGAACTCAAAGATGTTTTGGCTCAAGTTGTGAACGCACCTCAGGATTGCGCAGAATATATAGACTTAGTGGTCCAGATAGACCACCGACTTCAGAATGGAAAGGCTGATCGAGCTAAGTTCGAGAGTTGGGTGTGGGTTAAACCCAATGTTACCCCCAAAGGAACAGATACATTAAAACCTATGCAGATCGGGGGTTTTAAAGAACCCTTAACTCAAAAGGAAAGAGAAAAGAGACGGCAGATGCAATTGTGTCGGTACTGTGGAACCGCAGGACATTTTCTACGGGATTGCCCTATAAAACCACCCAAGAAAGTAGTAGGAGTTGCTGACAAAAGTCAAATAGAGCCTGATTCAGGAAACAACCACGCCCGACAAGCATAGAGGTCCGCTTGCCGAGCTTAAAGAAGGACACTCAGACCTCCCACCTAATTATACCAATGGTCCTAATTGATCCAAGGCAGCCATCATGTATGCACGCAGTAAGGGCATACATTGATAGCGGGGCCGTAGGAAACTACATGGACCACGAATTGGCCTCAAGGATGAATCTACCCCTTTGCAAAAAGACTGCTTCAGATGTCATCACCACAGTCGATGGAACTGAAATTGCCTCTGGGACTGTGACTCATTCCACTACTGAGCTGACACTGTTGGGTCAAGATGGGCATCGAGAAAATATTGTGTTTGATTTAATCAAGGCCTCGCAATTCCAAATAATTCTGGGAATGCCATGGTTGGAAGCACATAATCCTTGTATTGATTGGCGAGAGAAGAGAGTGACCTTCCCAGATTGTGCACACACCTGTTACCTGGAAAAAACCTTGAACAAAAGCCTGGCCACCGTTACTAATCCAGTTGTGCAGTTACCTCAGGAATATCAAGAATTTCAGGATGCTTTTCAAAAAGAACAGGCAAATACCTTACCACCTCACAGATCATACGATTGTCAAATTGACCTAGTACCCGGTGCACAACCTCCATGCAGTAGAATCTACGCCCTTACGGAACCCGAAAATCTTCACCTACGACAATATCTGGACCAATACCTTGCTAATGGCTTCATTCGTCCAAATCTCCTGCATCCTCAGCTCTATTCTTCGTGCCTAAAAAGGAAGGTGACCTTAGAACGTGCATAGACTACCGCGCATTAAATCAGATTACGGTAAAAAAACGATACCCATTGCCTCTGATCCCCGAAATACTAGACCAAGTTAAGGATGCTTGTATCTACACTAAGTTAGACCTCCGAGGGGCATATCATCTAGTACGTGTAAAGAAAGGCGATGAATGGAAGACTGCCTTTCGCACCAAGTACGGGTTATTCGAATACCAGGTGATGCCCTTCGGGTTGTGCAATGCACCAGCAGCCTTCCAGTATTTTATGAACGATGTCCTTCGTGAACTCATTGACATCTGTGTTGTCGTATACGATATTCTAGTGTACTCGTCCTCAGAATCAGCCCATGTGAAGCACGTTCGTGCAGTCCTAGAGACAATACGCCAGCACAAGTTATACGCAAAATTGGAGGAATGTGTTTTTCATTCTACAGAAGTTGAATTCCTGGGATTTATCCTGACTCCAAAAGGAGTTCGAATGGACTCTCGAAAGGTGGACGCAATCCTCAAGTGGCCATCACCCAGTTCTGTTAAAGGGGTACAAAGCATGCTTGGATTTGCTAATTTCTTTCACAGATTTATTCCTGAATTCTCACATATTGTACACCCCATCACAGCACTTTTGCAAAAAAACAAATGTTTTTTATGGACTGAAGAGGCTGAAAGAGCCTTCCAAGAGCTAAAATCGAAATTCACATCTGCACCTGTCTTAAAGCATCCACGCCCTGAGCTTCCATACATAGTTGAAACCGATGCATCCAGTTTAGCCATGGGAGCTGTCCTGTCCCAGAAGGATCCCGAAACCAGTCAACTTCATCCAGTAGCATTCTGGTCAAGAAAGTTCTCAGCACCCAAATTAAATTATGCAGTTACGGATAAGGAGTTATTAGCCATCAGGTCCACCTTCAAGGCTTGGCGGCATTATCTTCTCGGTGCCAGGCATACCATCACTGTAATCACCGATCACAGGAATCTGCAGTATTTGAAAACAGCCAAGGCCCAGTCATCGCGTCAACTTCGGTGGGCATTATTCTTTGCCGAATTCGATTTCGTGATCACTTATCGACCAGGTTGTAAAAACAGCAAGGCAGATGCCCTATCCCGAATAGGGATGGGTGAAGTATATTCGAACCCGGAACCGGTACCTATAATTTCAGAACAAAGAATTCTTGGCTTAACTTCTCTACAGCCTCTAGAAGACATTCATTTAAAAATCCAACAACTTTTCGATCCAGCAGCCCTGCAGTACTGGGTAAAGAAAGGCCAAGATTATTCAGTCATCAATGACCTGCCTTACTATCAAGGACAACTATTTCTACCACACAAGGAAATACAACAACTAGTCATCTCCAATTATCATGACGCCCTTATGGAAGGACACCTAGGTATCGCGAAAACTGAAGCGAAAATTAAAAGACAATTCTGGTGGCCCACCTGGCGAAAGGACGTAAAGTCATTTGTGATGTCTTGTGGTATCTGCGCCCAAAACAAAAGAAGAAAAAACCAGCTGGCCTTTTACAACCTTTGGATATTCCACCTACACCATGGCACACCTTGTCTTTAGACGTCATTACAGATCTACCTCTGTGTAATGGATTTAACACCATTCTAGTTATTGTAGATCGTTTTTCCAAAATGGCCCACTTTATTCCTTTGAAAGGATTACCTTCAGCCTCGATTTTGGCCAAGGAATTTCTCGAAAACATTGTTCAAATCCATGGATTTCCTTCCGTATTTGTTTCTGACCGAGGTAGTCAATTAATTTCGCTATTTTGGAAGAAATGCTGTCATTTGGCGCACATCGACGTAAGGCTATCAACCAGTCACCACCCCCAAACTGATGGTCAGACCGAGAGGATCAACCAGACTCTTGAAAATACCTACGTTGTATGCTACACCAAACCAAAAGCAATTGGAAAGATATTTTATGGATTTCCGAATACGCATACAATAACTCTGTACATTCAGGAACCGGACAAAGCCCCTTTTATACCATATATGGACATCATCCTCGAACCCTAGAACTTGATTCACCTCAACACTTAGAAATGCCTGCAGTGACTCATCTGCACTCTACTATTACACAAGCCTTTAAGGAAGCAATAGAACACTTGAAACAAGCAAAGGAGAAATACAAGAAAAATGCTGATCGACATAGAAGTGAAACTCCACAATACCAGATTGGAGATCAAGTTTGGCTGGCTACAAAACACATACCTCTAAAAGGAACTCAAACTTTCAATCCTAGATATTTGGGACCTTACACCATTAAGGCCATTATCAACCCGGTGGCCGTCAAATTGGAATTACCCTCTAATATGCGGATTCATCCTGTCTTTCATGTTTCACTTCTAAAACCAGTTCAACCTGGGACAAGATTAACCAAACCACCTGACCCCATCCTAATAGATGGAGAACCTGAATTTGAGGTAAAGAATATCCTGGACTCTAAGATGGTTAAATCAAGACTTTTTTATTTAATCGACTGGAAGGGTTACGGACCACAAGAAAGGTCATGGGAACCTCGTGACCACGTTCATGCACCTCGGTTGGTGAAGAAATTCCATCGGAACTTCCCAGACAAACCAGGACCAAGGGGAAGAGCAACTTTAGGAGGGGCCTTGGAGGGGAGTGCTGTCATGATGCCTACCCCCGGGCATCCGGATCAAGCCCATCAGCCCCGGGAACAGGCATCCAGATATTTAATAAAACCCCAGCAACCCCGGCTGCGGGCTGTCTGGGTTCAGTCCTGGCGCCATAGGCGCCAGGCTCATAGACTTTACTTACCTCATGCAGACCATGCTGCAAATGAATCCAAGCCAACGTGAGGCCTGGATGGGACTATTTTACTACAGGGACTGTTTTTTACTCGGGTGTGGTTCTAGGGACTTCTTACCTGGAACTACTTTGGAGGCTATTTAAACCATGCCCGAACAGCAGCACTTGCTTCGCGTTATTCTGCATCCAGCAGCGTAACGCTCACCGTGCCTGCAGTCAGCATCCAGTCTTCAGCCACGCCCGTCTCGAATCCAGAGCTCCTAGCAATAGAAGAAAAAAGATGGAAAGGTTAGAAAACAGATATTATTTCAATCCTTACCTGAATTCCGGATCCATCACGTCTTCGAACAGAAAAAGACATTATTCTACACGCGTTGCATCGCCAGCTGCAGCGCCGCACCAAACTCACCAGTCCTCACAGCTATTTTCGATCCGACGCAGCCTCCATCATTTTCTCCGCCGAATTTCACCATCTAGGCGACAAAAGAAACATAAGGTGAGCGAGAGAGCCAACAAATACAACCTCTCCACCATAGACTTACCTGATTAACAACAGGAGGCATTATTCTGTAACAAACCGCAACTTCTTACGCTGCACCTGTAAGGAGAGAGAAACCAGCAATTTAAACACATGCATCTTTTGCCATACAGTGTTGGGTAATACAGACTCTTACCTGAACACCATCAGCTGCCACAAGACAATCTTCCCTTGGACCCAGCTGCAACACAAGAAAGGAATGTACAAGAGTGAACATCGGAAATATTGAACTCTTTGACCTTTATACTTACGGGTTCTCACCTAGAACCTCGGAGTCAATATTCATCCGGAACTCTTCCAATGCCTTCAAACCAGTGAAGTAACTGGTATCTACGCACCCCTACAATTCACACAGGATGGAGAGCTCATCATTTACAAACATAAGGTGAGCTTACTGAAAGTGAATATCGGTGGTGATTAGTGGGGAGAACAGTGGGGTGTCATTACTAAAATCCACAGGTGGCTAAATCCCTTTCTCCACTTACAGGAGAAAACTCCTATGGGTCAAGCAGACGAGATTAGGCGGTCCAGTCCAGTCTGTCATCTCTGCACTACGCTTCACGTTGGAGGAGGTTGCAGCTGTCAGCTGTCCGGGTCCGATCGACGCCCCTGTGGGAGCCAGGTGAGCGTAACACACACGCTGTGTTCACGTTGGGGGCCTCGTTCTATGGATCTCCGGCAGCGACCTCCGCTGCTCTCTACCCAATCATGCCGTGACTAGACTCTGTTCCCGTGGCCACGGCGACCATAGCAGCTTTCCTGGCACCTCATTAACGCATCATGGATTCCACCCTCCTGCCGTGGAACATCCAGTGCAAGCCCACGATCACGTGGCTTGCTTGGGAGTCACGTGATGCGTGGAGTACATACTAGAGCATCTCCACTTCCTATATAAACGTAGGAAGACTTCTACTCCCTGCTTCTCAGCTGTTTTGTCTTGGTGGATCTTTGTGCTTTTGGCCTTTTTGCCTCCTGGATATTGGACTTTGGATTGCCCCTTTGGACCTGGACTCGGTACTGGAACACTTCTGGATTTAGACCCCTAGTATTTGGACCTCCAGACTTCTCCTTGGATTGCTGTATTGGATTTGGTGATTGGACCTGAACTGGGAACATTCTCTGCCCCGCCCCCTTTTCCCCTAGTTACGCCCCTCGTGCTACCCGGGAGGTTTCCTTTAGTAGCGTCCTCATTCTGTAAAGGTACAGCCTTCCCTCTGGATCCTGCTCCCCTGCTAATACTGGTTGGTCCTTCCGGCTGGCATTTGACAGATAATCAACTTTCCAAAACCAAATTATTGCTGTACACTTATTTGTTTGGTTATTGATCTTTTCCTTCTCTTGACAGCTGGTAAGTTCCTGGCGGCGCTCCTGTGTGTCCTTCCCTTTTGTTCCATTGGCTGGCCAGGGAGTGATATTTACTTTCTCTGACTGGTCCATGGAAAATAAGGCCTTTTAGTTCACCTGGGACCACTCATGACAGACTGAGAATTCTTGTGTCCCACCTGAACTAATACGGATGCTGCTGCAAACCAGTTGGCAGCCGTGATATAGACTCTGACTGTACTCAGTTCAGAAATGACGACTGCTAACACAGATATAAACCAGCGCCTGGACGCCATTCAATGGGGCATCATGCATTGCCACCTGATGACAAATTCAGGTATGCGGGAGCTGCAGCCCTTATTCCTCCTTCTCCACCAGGAGGTGCCACGGCTCTGGTGCCTCCCGCCTCGGTATACGTACCGACTCCATTCCCCGTGGCCCCACCAGAAAGATTCCTAGGGGAACACCGGATGTTTCACGCTTTTTTAAATCCGTGCAAACTGCATTTTCTTTGCAGGCCTGTGTTCTTCCGAGATTCCACCAATGTAAAAAAAAATGAGTTGATGATAGTGGGGACCCCAGCAACGCTAGCAAAGCTGGACCCTGCCTACAAATGTTTTTCATTAAGGGAGGTCAAATTCGCTCTACAAACGAAAGTGAAAATCTTGGGAGTGGCTTTGGACCAGCTGCTGAACATGAAGGCTCATGTGGGTAGCATTGTTTCAGCATCAGTTTAGTACGTCAAATTGCTGGCGCATCTTAGACCTTTTATATCTCAGGTGAATGCTGGGACCATTGCGAGAGCAATTAGGGAAAGGTTGGAGTACTGAGGTAGTCTCTGCAAAACGGATACCAATAGACTCAAAGTTGTACAAAATGGAGTGGTTAGAGTGGTTGTTGGACTATCTCGCCATGACCATGTCTCGGCGGCCCGACGCTCCTTGCACTTGCTCCCTGTGGAGGCTTGTGTTCGGTTTAGACTCTTGGTTATCACCTTTAAATGCAGACTGGGTCTTATGCCCTCTTCTTTGTAAGACCTTATTATTGAGAAGGTTAACAGCAGGACCCTCAGGTCCAGTAATCAGAATTATTTGTTTCTGCCTAGATGCAGAACCTAGAAGGTAGAGAATGGAGCCTTCTTCACAGTTGCCCCTAAGGCCTGGAACCTGTTGCCGCTGACGCTGCGAGCCCAGGTCTCTTTAGTTCTCTTTAAGAAAGAACTGAAAATGTGGTTGTTTTCTTGAACACTTATATCGAACTGAGCTGATTGTTGTCTTTAGATTTTCACTGCTGTTTTGGATTTGTTATTATATTCTATGTTTTTTTTTGTCTGCACTCTAACGTCTAAGGGTCCTTGGCTGTGCTACATAAATAACTTAAAGTAAAAAAGTAAAAGGAAAGGAAAGACTGGAGGGGGGTATCTGTACTTTTGCCCCCTATATGGTAGGGTAAAGGCATAGAACACCCCAGCAAAGCTCTCAATTTGGTAATGATGGATGAGCAGCCAGGCTTAAGCTTTCAGGAGGTGATGCTGACAGGTTCTTAAGTACAGTGTTTCCCCCAAAGCCCCAAAAAAGAATGTCCACACACTATGTTAGGTGATAACACAGCCTCTTTAAGTAAAATCAGGTTTCTACCTCTACCAAATATACATATAAACAATAACAGTCTGTACTTGGAATACTTATTGGCAAATATATATACTCTATGCGGTACCACACATTACTTAAATCCAGTAATAGATGCACTAACTGCAAACCGTTTAAATAGGCAGGTGGATTCTTAAATTAGGTGTAACAACATAGAATAGGAAAGCAAGGCAGGTTAGGTATGAACAGTGGTAGAATGCTTTCTTTAGACTAGACAATTAATTGTGAGTGAGGATCTCCCCACCTGGGCAACCTGTAAGGGAAACGTTTGGGAGTAAGTTAAGTTGTCCTTTACAGCCCAGTCCAATAATGTTCAATAACCTTGTGCTTTCTTTTAAAAGGTTCTACCACCCCAAAGTACCTGAGAGGCCACAGGAGAACAGGGTCCAAGACAAATCTGGGACCCCTGGATAACTTAAGAGGCTAGAAGATGCTCTTGCTCCTCACAGTACCTTTGGTTCCTTGGTAGGCGAAGTGGCAGGGTTTCTCGGCTTTACTCGACAATTCCCTGCAAGGATGGACCCCCTTTGAAAGAAGGAGTCACTGGGATGCTGAGTCCAAAAATAAAAAGGAACCAAACTCTTTCTGAAGTGCAGCAGTTTGACTCTTCGCGGTACTCTCCTTTTTCGACGATTTCTCCGACTGTAGAAGTCCTGTGAAGATGAAGCTTGCTGTGGGATCCTTAAAGGCTTGGCAGATAAAAGTAAGACCCTTGAAACCCGTTGATGACTTCTGGTGGAGACGGCTGCATAGGTCACTTTTGGTATGGGGTTTAAGGAATTTCATGGTTTTCTGACTTTCAGTTCTTCGGTGCTGGAACAGCAACACAGACATCTGGACAGCCTCTGGCAACCTGGACTCGACTACTGGAGTGGACTTTGGATCCCCACAAAGTCTGGACCCTCAGGATGACTTTATTAGGCTCTGGTCATGGGAAACCCACCAGTGGACCTTCCCCTGCACTCAACAACTCTGGGCCTTTGCTGGTGGGACAAACGTGGTCAGTGATGATGGTGAGGATGTCCCTTGAAATGTTCTTAGGCAGTTTGGAACTTTCGCAGCTTTGAGTGTCCAGCAGCACTATGCCATTGTACCCCCTCTTCTGGGCAGTAGACTGCAATGGCTTCCAGTGGTCACAAAATACACCTCCGTATCCTGGGCGACACCAATGGAATTCTCTGGCTCAGGATATCTGGCACTCCTCTTCTGGACTTCGAAGGCCCCTTCTCTGGACAGCAGGCACACAGACCTGGCTCTGTGTAAGAGTTGGGGGAGATCCTATTTATGGGAACACCACCTTCAGGGATCAAAGGAAGCGTGAAGGAAAAACAAGGGAGGGTGGTGACCCTGTCTCTAAATGCCACAATCAGGTAAACAATGTGCCTGCATTCAGAAGAAGGAGCAACTAAAACACCAGGCTAAAGCCTGTGTCTATGGGGATGGCGAACAGCCTATAAGGGAATGAAGCCACGGTCAAAAAACAACCACTATGGAAAAATGAAACCAATTTTATTATTAAATTTCACTAAAAACTATATAAAATTTCTTTGTTAAAAAAGGAGAGATCTTCACACAAATTGTAAATAAACAACAATAAATCAGCAGAACCAGACGAGGAGTCTGATATAACGCAATAAGAACTATGGTGGGGTTAGTACGCGAATATTGTGTCTTGTAGATGTACAAAATCAAGCACAAAAAAGTAGTAGAGCACTTCTTGATCAAACCAGCTCTATCAGAGGCGAAACCTGTTAGACATCTGAGGTTTATATTGTGAAAGTGCTCTATTACTTTGTTGTGCTTGATTTTGTACATCTAGTTTCCACAAGACACAATATTCACATACTAACCTCATGTTAGTTCCCAGCCACCAGACTTGTAATAGCCCGGTGGGACTGGGAAGTCAGGTGCCGATAATTTTTTACGGGTGCAACTGCAACTCGTCGGTAGCACCGGCACGGTTACCGTCAGACCCGTAATGAGGCCCATTTGAATTGAACGGCTGGTATGCACTTGATTTATATGGTTTTTAAACTTTATTGAATTTGTATAGTTATTTGTGCATCTATTTATTATGTGTTTGTATAAAGGTTAACATTTTAACTGTAAATATAATTTTGTAAAAACAAAACCAATTTTGGATTCAGTAGCGTATCCCGGGCGGTGAAGGGGTAAGTGTGAGCGCATACTCCAGAGACAGGGATTGGTGGACATAAACAATATGTGTAACACTGAGAGCCTGAGGCCAGTATTCACATACTTATACATCACATAGAGTAGTCCTGAGGGTAGAGCGCAAGAGAGGTGGGTTGGGCCGTTTGTTTGGAAAGGAGACAGGGGGAGGGGCTCCTTCTATTGCTATGAGGTGGAGTATGAGCCTCGTTTTAAAGAGTTCCGCTGGAGACATGGCTTTGATGGCCGAAACAGAACATTCTAGTGGAGTGAAGCAAGTAGGGAGAAGGAGCGCGAGCAGGCACCGGGAAACTAGTAGGTTCTGAAGAGTAGTCGAGCCAAGAGTTGGAGAGGGACAGTATAGTGAGATACATTCTGCAAGGTGCTGCCGGCAGGGGACAAAACCATAGATGGATTCAGAGATAAATACCACAAATGTAAAAAAACGCACAATTGTACATGGGCAGCCCTCCAGCATGTTGGCAGTAGGTACAGGAAGGAGAGGTCTCGGCAGGTTAGAGAGGTTGCATGTGCCGAAGTTGAGGAGAGCATAAGAGAAGAGGGATAGACCAAGAAGCAGGCTCACAGTTGTTCAGTTGGCTAAGCACAGGTGTAGAGAAAAGAGTTTTAATTGAATGATGGGTAAGGTGTGGGCTGATTTTTCTAGTGTTTTGGAGGTTGAGTGTGGCTGTGGTGGCTTTGGCCGTGATTAACCGGGAGGGTTTGAGGTCACCATCAAAGAGGACCCCATGGTAATAAGCCATGGGAGAAGGCATGAGGGAGCCATAGGGGAAAGAGATTGGAGAGGGGAAGAACGGCTAGCATTGAAGCAAGGGGGGGAAAATAACTTCTATCATTGTAGAGTTGGGCACGAGACAGTAGAGAGCCATCAATTGGCGGAAAAGGTCCCAACCACAACCTCAGGCTAGTGTCATAATATTAATGCAATCACACATTTTCTAGCCAATTACATATTCTCTCAAAGATGTATCACAATCACAGACACTTTTGGGACTATTTTGAGCTTGTGCGTGTGAAGATGCCATTTTCTATAAGGTCTAGAAATACAGTTAAAGTGGACCACATCCCAATCCAATATCATGCGCACACACGCACACACACACACCACACACAAACACAGTTTTGAATGCCAGTTCACTCTCATGCAAAAACACCCCGATTATGTGCTTTGTGTAACTCCTACACCCCGTTATTTATGGTTGAATGTAAGCGAATCATGCCACATATGGGGCTCATGGAACTGCACTGTGTCCCATTGTACGCGCGTATCATCTTTAATTCCTTTGCATCTTTGCATCAGCTACAAGGCTGTCGCCCTGAAGTCCCCAACCTACCTCATTGAGAAGCCCAACAGCTCTGAAGGCCTACAAGAAGCAAAGCTATGTGCCGACTTGAAGTCCTCCAGTCCAGGATGGAAAGAACAATGAGACAGCCCTGCTCTGTCTATGCCCCAGAACTCTGGAACCCAAGACCCTCCTCTTCAAGGAATGGCTCCCCTAACATACAGGTCTACACAGCCTCCACTTCCCACCTAACTTGAGACTGGGTGAACTACTCTCCCCTGTTTCCTCCACTGACTGCTTGTAGATCCCTCGCTGCCAAATTGCCCACCCTGACCTTCCCCACTATTAGCTCCCTGTGCTCTTGCCTCGCTGATTCCTGCACCGTGCATTTCCCCCTATGAAGCTAGGTCCATGCTCAATAAATACTCTAATAATAACAATGATAAGTATCATAACAAATGGAAACAGGTATATATGGCGAGAAGCAGTATTTTGTCATGTCGTGCTTCATGACAGAGTCCAGCCTTTACGTGTTGTGATATGTTTTCAGTCCCGAAAAATAAACGTAAAGGCCATGTTAGGCCTCTGTTTGTTTGTTTTGTTTGTTTATTTATTTATATGGCGCATCAGGACCAGAAGGCATGAGGGCGCAAGCATTACAGGTATATTCTCAGCATAGTTAGAGTTCAGTCCATTATTTTCATTATTATATACTTTGTCATCCAAGGGCACAGTGAGTGGGTGCATAGAGACAGTAGAATTACGACAGAGTTCCAGGATAAGAGATTTTTGTAGTAGTTACTGGGTGTCGGTTATTGGTCTTTGTACTTAAGCCATTGGATATAGTTACACCTAAATTGGTGGTAGGTTTGTGGTGCTCTGACGGAGGGTGGTAGTGTGTTCCAGTGTTGGGCTGCTTTCACCTGGAAGCTATTGCCGCCCATCTACGCTCGCCTGAATCTGGGAACAGCGAGCAGGTTGGCATTGCTGTTTCTAGTGTGTCTGTTGGGCGTGTATCTGGTTATTCTGTCTGTTAGATAACGGGGAGCTGCGTTGTTAAGGCATTTGTGGGTAAGGGAGGCTACCTTAAGCAGGATTTTGTCCGAAGTAGTGAGCCAGTTGTGTGTTCTTCCCGTAGTCGAAATGTGTTCTCTTTTAGGGAAGATAAGCGCTGCTCTGAGGGCATTGTTCTGCAGGATCTGGATTTTATTGGTAATCTGTTTGTTAGCGCCTACATAGAGGGAGTTACAATAGTCCCGTTTGGTAGTATGAGAGCTCTGGCTAGAGTAATGCAGCTTTGGGTGGAGAGGAAGGGTTTGGCTGAGCGTATAAGCTTGCAAGTGTAGGCTGTGGTGGATGCCATGGAGCTGATCTGTTTATGGAAGGAGGGGTGGAATTGAGGTAGATGCCAAGTGTTTTCACTTCCTTAGCTACCTTGATAGGGTTGCCGTCTATGGTGAAGCTGGAGTAGTTGATCTCAAATTTGTTTAGGTTCAATGCTGATCCCAGGATGATGAGTTTGGTCTTGTCATCATTCAGGCATAGACTGTGGGATGCCATCCATGCCTGGATGATGAGGTGCACCTTGTTCACCAAGGCCAAATCCGTGTTGCAATCTCCCGTCAACGGGATGAGGATTTGGGTATCATCAGCATAGTTAGTGTAGGTGATACCCAAACCGTAGAGATCATCAAACAGGGGTTTAGTGAACACGTTGTACAGTGTGGGGGAGACACAAGACCCCTGCGGGACCCCACATGTGATGGGAATGGGGTCAGCGGAGGCCGTGGTAGAGAAGACGCGCATGGATCTGTTGCTCAGGAATGATGTGATCCAGCTAATAGCATCTTGGGAAATAGCATCTTATGTGAAATACATTCTTCTTATGGAAAGTAAAACTGGCAGAATGAAAAAAACAGCCTCAAACTTTAACACCTGCCTTTATGGTGTGGAAGAGGTTGTCAAACGAGAAATTATATCGTACCTCCTATTGCAATCAATATGTGTATATTGGCCTACGCCAAACTGCTTATAAGCCACTTGCGAAGAAAACCGTGTTGCAAGGTCCTGACATTAGAATCAATGTAAGCCGCCATTTTAGGTCAATCTGCCATTTTAGGTTCTCTCTGTAAAGTCACCCTGTGAGTTAAAATGGTGGACGATGTCATTCCGAAATACAACATGCCGTCTTGACCTCTGTGTGTAATTAATATGTAACTTGCCTGCAAGCCACTTGTTGGGGTCGTGAACTGAGATCTTGTCCTTCACTGACATGTGTGTAAAGGATTACTTGCGCCAATGAAACTAATCTGCAAGCATATGTTAAGAACACTGTATCCAAACACTGAACTAAGAACACTTGTTTAACTAAATTGTATTAATGTTTGAGAAGTCCTTTATGAGAAATCCGAAAATACACTGTTACCGTGTAGGCTTGTTGGCGAATGTATTAAAGGCAATCCCTATGCACATAGTGGTGCGAACTCGGCATGAGCCCTAGATTAGTAATGTATTAGAGGAATATTAACTCGAAGTAGGGTTGAACATCATGTTCGCAAATGGTATAAAAGAGCAACGAATTCTAATGTGCAGCGTCTCTCACTAAATACACTGAACCACGCTGGAGTTCGTTGTGTTGTACTGAGGGCCGATAGCTATCTGTTACTTTTCTTGGAAAACTGTTCAGTATGAAATAAAGATCTTTGTATGTTCCTTTGTAACCCGTGTTCGGTGTATTTCCTTTTGGGGTACTCAGCCTCGATATTTTAACTTTGTTTTCACAAGGTGACCCGTGACATCAGGATGGACAAGGTGGTATTTAGAGTGAATACAAAATACCTCGAATCCCTGCAACCTCCTGTCCAGGTCGACACCATAAAAAGAGATCTCTAATGCAAATTGGAGGATACTGCTGAAATTGCCAAGTCCAAGGTCTTTCCAGGTTTCAAGCAGATGGTGTGAAAATGGATCTATTCTGCCGACACCTGTGGGACTGGAGAGCAAAGCCAAAAGGTCAAACGGGTATTCCTGGACTTTCAGGATATTGTTTCAGTGGACTCATATGACTGTAGACGGACATCGATTCTTTCAACCACCATACCCACAGACCCTGAGATGGCTCCAGTATCTGTAAACAATACCTGTTACCTCTCGCATCCCTGGAGTCACTCACAGAGATTATTAAGAGCTTAAAATCCTGTGGGATAATGTGTCCAATCCACAGTACCTTTAACAACCTAGTACTAGGGATACTAAAATTAAATGGCAAATGGAGACTAAGTGCAGAGCTGAGGGAGTGGAACACATGGGTCCACATGTCAAGATGGCCACTTCCCTGCATCAGTTAAGGGCTGCCACAGATCCAGCGGTCAAACTTGTACACAGCCATTTATTAGACCAATGACTACTGGACAGTACTTGTAAGTAGAGAAGACCAATACAAGCTTGCCTTTACCTTCAGTGGGTAGCAATTTACGTAGGCACGAACCCCGTTTGGATACATAAACTCCAGCAATGAGTTGAATATCTTTCTGCATAAGGCCATGCCCGATTTTGGCAAAAGGGGAAACCTGGGCAATGAGGATGATGTTCTGATCAAGAACTCAACTTTGAGGGAACATAGCAGAAATCTGCTATGTTCTGACCCACTTTCAGAAAGCTGGCACAAAACTGTGCTTTTAGAAGGCACAATGGTTTAAGATGCAAGTGTACTTCCTAGGGCACAAAATCGCCCCTGAGGGTCTCAGTCCACAGGCGAAGAACGTGGAAGCCTTATTGAAATTAAAAGACAAACGACTCTGCATGAGTTAAGTAGTCTTCTTGGAGTCACTGATTATAGTCAAAAGTTAATTGAAGACTACTCAGAGGTCACTCAACCTTTGGTCCTTTTATTACATGCCGGAGTCAAGTGGGAATGGGGTCCTGAAAAATCTGATGCAGTTAAACAAGTGAAAAGAAGCCTTTCCCATGCCCCTTGTTTGGCTCCCACCATCAAGCATAAGGAGTTCTTCTTGGAGACAGGGTTTTCAGATACGTGTCTAACAGCGGTATTGTACCAAAAGCATAACAAGGTCACCAAAGTAATCTTGTCTGTGAGAAAAACATTGTGTCTGTGATGGAAAAATTCAGTTATTTCAAAAAGGCACTGCTAGCAATGGTGTGGTCATTGAAAATGTACCACCCATTCATCCAGGGGGAGCACATGATTGTAGAGACTCCTCATCAGCCCTTGCAATATTTATAAAGTGACAGAATCTGGGTGGGGAATGGAAGCAATTCCAGAATTACTTCCTGGATTCGGTCCATGCAAGGCTTTCCTGTGGAAGTCAGATATGGCCAAAACAAGAAGAGTCCTCTAGCACAAGGATTGTCGGACTTGCCCCATTGTGCTCAAGAAAACTGTCTCTATGACAAATGTCTAAGGACCGAAAACCATATGGGACGTACCTAACTTCCCCACACAAGGTCAATGAAGAAGACACCTCTCAGGGGATACCCACAGTTTATATGGATGGGTGTTCCTACCATGTTGGCATTAACGGGAGGAAAACAAATGGCTGGCATTGGCAATGCGTTGGTGAATAATACCTCATATCCCTCTGCTGATTACAAAATAGGACCCTAAAGCAGTCTGGTGGCAAAGTTGATGGCCCTTTATCAAGCCATCCTCACGGCAGTACACCACCAACTCAAAGAACTGGTCATAATTACTGACTCTGATTGTGTCTGGAATGGATTTGTGGAACACCTAATTAACTGGAAACATTGAGGCATGATTTGTGCTAACAATAAACCTTTAAGCATGGTAAACTTATCCAGTAGGTTGATGAGGCTGGTGACCTCTAATGAGATGGCCATTTATTGGAAGAAGATAAGAGATCATTCCAAATTATATGGGCCAGATAAGACTGGGAATAATCTGGCTGACCAGCTGGCTAAAACCAGAGCTCTGCAAGGGGATTTAATCGATACTGAATCCCTGCTGGGTGAAATCCAAGTCACTGGTGTCACCAGGTCACAAACTCATGCTAACAGTGAAGTCTCAACTGCCCAGTGAAGTAAAGATATCCCAGATGCAGATTTGATCACTGCACAGAAGGGGGACCAGATTATTGGGAAATTCTATCAACACATTGAAGACCCTGTGAGTTTTCCTCTAACAGAATCGGATTTTACAAGTAAAGAGGATCTCTGGGTGTTGTTGAAGGTTTCAAAAATGTTCCGTATCCTAAATGGTTTGTTGGTATGGATATCCCGATCTTGATGTGACTAGTGGGCAGTAACTACCTCCTTCAAAAGCCTGATTTTGAACGATGCCCATGACACGGCTAAAGCCGGTCACAGGGGGTTTCATACGACATTGGAAATCTTGTGTGAGACCTCGACATTTTTTTAAAGGGGTGCCTTGTGTGTTCTCAATTTCAACCCAGTTCACTCACACACAGAGCTTCCCTACAGAAAAGGGGAATGACACTGCCTTGGTCAGATTTGCAAGCTCATTTTCATAGGGCCAGTGATACGCTCCTCTAGAGGAAACAAGTACTTGTTGACTATAACATGCTTGTTTTGAAAGATGGGTAGAATGTCTTCCTTACCTAAACTGTAAGGTGGAGACAGCTGCCGCACTAATGATCAACCACATCTTCTCTCTTTTTGGCCTCCTACAAAGGACTGAGTCAGACAGAGGAAGTCATTTTATCAGTGAGGTGATGGAAAGGATGTGGGAGATGCTAGGGGTAAAAAGAAAACTCCATATTGCCTACCAACTGGCCTCAAGTAGGGGAGTTGAGAGATACAAGACAATTGTAAGCATCCTGAAGAAGGTAAAGTCCGGGGAGCACCCCAGGGACTCAAAAAAAGAACAAACCAAGGAAACAAAAGAGACAGCGGGGTTCCATGACCATACACTGGAATGCAAAAACAATGAAGCGGTGGACAGTGTGCACACCTAATGAAGGAAAAGGAGCAGGACATGCTCCATGGGCATAGAACTGGAAAACAATGCCCGCTCTTCCCTGCTATGTCCCGGATGGGAATCAACAGACACAAGTGAGGGGGGCTTGTGGGCTATTTTCCAACAAGGAAAATTAACAGAAAGGCCAGTTTAGCCCTTTAATTCAAAGTACATTCTTCTTCTGGAAAGGCACTGGCAGAATGAAAAGCCAGCCTCAAACTTTAACACAACCAAGGTGCCTAGTGAATGCAGAGTGTGTGTCTTTCTGCAAGTGAATTAAGGAGTATGCGAGAAGTAAAACCAGAGTGTGAAAACAACTGAAAATACACACTGTGAATGACAACATGAACAGCAGTGTTTCACTTTAAGTTGCCCCATTGGGAAAAGAAAAGCTGTGTGCAAGAAAATCTGATTCAAAAGGGCCTTGCATGTGCATTTCGCAGCTGTAGATAAAGACATGGAGAAAAATGTTCCCTTGCCAAAATGAACATATTATGATAAGGGCCCAAACAGTGATGGTGAGATGCAATTTATTAAAATAAATAAAAGGCTTCACATGAAAATGAAATGCCACAGACTGAAAAGGCTATTTTCCTTCAGATACAACATTAAACAGGCCTTATGGGCCCATGAAATGTATGACTGTACATTTCAATTCAGAACACTCAAGTGATCTTCCGCCATTACAGATCGGCTTGGCTCACTATCTGAAAGTTAAATCTCTTTGAGGACACAGCAGAAGGAATTTATGGTGGAGTTGCTATGCCACTAGATCAACAACAGACCCAGCCCTGGGTGGGTGCAACTCTTACAGATATAAACATTTAGATTCCAAATGTGGTGTGGTCAAGATTTGAATGACAAACGCCACGTTACAGAACTGACTCATGATGTTCAGAGGTCAAAGGTAAGTCATGTGGCCTGAAAGATAAGAACTCATTCTGCAGACCCTGACTGGCAGGATTGGTTAATGACTTTAATTGCAGGCTAAAATGAACATTAAGAAAGTAGGGAGGTTTGGACACATGTTTCAAAAGAAATAAAACCGAGAGGACCAAGGAACTGAAAGAAATATGCAATTATTATTATACTTATATATAACTATATTTATAATTAAGAGCTGTCAATCTGAGTGTATGCAGAATCATACTTTAGGGAGTCCACGTCGGTGTCATTTCAATGCTTGATACAAGCATGTTATGTTATTTAAGTATTTAGGTTTGATTTTTGGAAACCCTGTAACAATCAAAAATGTGTTTTTAGATTCCCCAAAAATGTGATGAAGCCAGAAGTTGGGGAGATTGTAGCACATTAAATTAGATATCTGGGTAGAAAATATCATGTTCATAACATCTTATAATTGTTGTGTAAAGCATGAAATATCGCTCTTTGCACATGCAATATTCTGCAAAAGCGGAGATAAGTGTAATAAGTCTGACATGATTAGGGGAACAGAAATATATATATATGTATATATATATATATATATATATATATATATATATATATATATATTACATGGCCACGGTAGTGGCCATGTAGTTATGGTTAAATTGCTGTTTCCATAGGAAGAGCACTTTTTGGGCGGCTTATAACTTCGCTCTCCCTGGACGGATCCTCACCAAACTTTGCAAGAAAAGTAGTTGGGTCACTCTGAATTTTTTTGCAAAGTTTGGTGAGGATTCGTCCAGGGGGGGAAAGTTATAGGGGGGGTCCCAAAACTTTTTTTTTCCCATAGACTGAATGGGAAAAAACTTTGTGCACGGCTACAGCCCGAACCGCTGGACGGATTTACACCAAATTTGCGGCAGGAGCGGCGGCCTGGTCCCAAAAGCGTGCTTTTGTAAATTTGGTGTAAATCTGTCCAGTAGTTGTTTTTAAAAATGACCAAAATGTAAGGCAAAAAAATTAGTGATATCTGCGTTCGCTTCGTGGACGGACTTCCCTGTTCGCTCCGCGGACAGCACCCCGATTGGCCCATAGGCTTGCGTCATGTCCGCGGACATGCGACATGTTCGCTGATTGGACGGCGTGGAGCGCGTCAGATTTTCTTGTATTCGCAGTCGACCGTGTACAGCGCAGTGAAACGTGGATAAAAAATTGTATTTAGTGCCGTGTGTTGGTGTGTAAGAGTGTTTGGGGAGGGTTGGGGAGTATGAGATAGGTTCAATGCTTTGTTTTTTTATGTGCTAGACCTTTTTGTTGCGTTTGATTTGTCCGCAGAGAACACGGCTGTTCTGACATTTTGTAAATAAACTAAATGGTGGGGTGTTTAGAGGACGGAGTATGTGTCATTTTTGTTCACAAGGAAGGTAAAAATGAGCTATGAACACTCGCGGTGTACTTAATTGTTCGTAAATACACAAACTGGGGGTGTCCTCAGGACGCTGTCCGTATTGTAATCTGTATAGTTGAATGTGTTCTAAGAACACTCGCAGTGTCCCGAAATGGTTGCAATTACACAAAATGGGGGTGTTCTGAGAACGTTGTTTGTATTGTTCGTTGTCAGGGTGAAAGTGTTTTAAGAGCACTCCTTTTGTTCGCTAATAGTACAATTTCCTAGGGGCGTCAACCGACTTTTTGTCCACTAAAGAAACGATAAATCCAGCTGGTGTGCGTCGACATTATGTGATAATCCTATGACTGGCGCTATTGACCTGGCTGACTTGCTTTTGCGACACTAAATCATATCTCCCGCCACTAAGCCTGATATTATCAAAGCATTCATATTCCCCACCTTTCTCCGTGACGTTACAGGGTGCGTAATGAAACGCGCCCAGTCGTCTCCAGTACTAGGCGACTTTACACAGAACCCGGAAGACAACACACATTATGTCACAACACAGCGCGCCACAATTCAGAATATGAAACTGTGATTTAAAAGCAAAGAGCAAGATTGTAAATGTTGTAAAGTACATTTATTTGACATCAAATGTTTAGAGAATATTCAGCAATTTGCATTTGTCTTTGTTGTCGATCCGCAAAAGTTCATGTTGAGACACATGATGTTCCTTTGCGGTACAGAGAGTGTTAGATCAGGTTACAACTCAGTGCGCCACAATTCGGAATATGAAACGGTGGTTTAAAAGTAAACAGCAGGATTGTACATTTGGTAAAGTACATTTATTTCACATGAAATGTTTAGTGACTATTCAGCGATTTGCTATTGTCTCTGCTGTCGATCAGCAAAAGTTTATTTGGAGCCACGCGGTGTTCCTTTGCGGTAGATAGGTTGTTGGTTTATGATAAAAGCAGTAAATGGTCTCTCTGATAATCGGAAGGTTGCTCCAACAACGAGCCATTAGACCACCGTATTGGTTGGTATGTTGTTTGTAGCCGCTAGTACTGCGTAAGGGCATATTGGTCCATGGCGATTGTCCCATAAAATGGTGAGGATCATGAAGTTGCATATTTGGACTTGCACCTGGCAGTTGAAGACTCCATCCGCTGGAGTCTGTAAATCGTGACATAGACAAAACGGGGCCACGTACCGGTTTTAAAAAACATAAATTAGTCTCACCAGCCGATCTTCATTAAAAATCATCATTTTATTTATTAGGGCGTGAAACTATTTGCTATCGAAGATAGTGCAACAGAGTATGTTAATAATAAAATAATAATATTTTCCCATTCATATAGCGCTAAGAACTGTGAGGTATGTAAGCGGTGCTTATTATTAACCACAGTGTGTGGTGCTCATTTATCGACCACGGAAGGATGAAAGGCTGAGTTTCGCCTTGCTGGGATTCGAACTTGCGTTAGCAAGCTGTGCACGGATGTCAAAGCGAGCGCTGTACTCGCTGTGCCACTTGACAGGCTACAGTGAAGTGGCACAGCGAGTAGAGCGCTTTACCGCCTATAGACCGGTTAAATTATTTATATTAACCCACTCTGTGTCGTCTGCCTTTTTCAGAGCCCTCAAAACGACAGGGGATCAATTCGGCGGTGATAGTGCGTGGTAGAAAACATTATGCCACTTTCAAAAAACAAGTTCAACTTCAGCGGTCTTTAATGCTACACTATTGTAATTATATTTGGTATAAAGTAATCTAAAGGGTTACTTACAGTACAATTGCAATTTCCATTGTCTACGAGTGGTGCAGTCCCAAAATACGAATCCGCGTGTGCCAACGATCTTTCGCATAGTGATATAATATGTAAAAGTAGTTTCGTTTCAGAAATTTCATCTTTATCTTCTCTTACATTTTAGCAACACTCCTTCAAGAGAAGTCTTTCATAACAATCTCTGTCTGTCAAGGTCAAAACACAATAAAACCTTATAGTCTGCTTCGTCAGCCTCTCCGGGCCCGAGAAAAAAATGGAAGCAGCTGACCTTCACTGTGAACGAGCATAAATTCTTACTTTGCAACATTCTGTGTAAAGCCATCTGTAGAAGTTGGTTTTTGCAGGCCATGTTTGTATATTGTTTGCGTGATATTAAAAAAAGTTTGTTTAAAGGACGTTATGGTTCTAAGTACAGCCGAAAGACCCCTGAAAATAGCAAGATATGGTAAGCTAGGAAAAATAACTCACGCCAACACCATGCACTGCTAAGACTAACACCCAGGACATCAAAGATGACATCGCAAATGTCATTGATGAAATCACTGATGACATCACATGTGTATGTACTTTTCATGGAATTTGTGTACTAGGGATTTTTATTATAATGTTCCGAAAAAAGTGTCAAGGATATTGCAATAAATATCATACCGTTATTAGTGCTTTGAACGATGCATTTATATCAATAAATAGCATTGTATTATGGGATTCTATGTAGTATACTGAGCTGCTAATGGAGAAAGATAGCATTTTGTGCAGAGTACAAGATAAAAGTATAATATTTGTAATGTTAATATGTAGAATAATGAAATGATAATTGTCCTGAAATGTTCGAAAATTCACAAAATGGGTGTGTTCTGAGGACGTTATTCGTATTGTGTGATTGCTTAGCTGTATGCAATGAGGGAATGGTACAGAGAGTAAAGTGGACGCCGTCCGCGGACACTGCGGCTGTTCGTGGACAGGGCGTGGTAAATCCGGGTTTTTCCAGGAAATCCAACATGGAAAGAAGACTGTACGGATCAGCCAATCAGATGTCGAGGTTGTGGATTTGTGTTGAAAGAGACTGTGTGTGGTGAAGATGGCAGAAGTGGAGAAAGTCAGAGTGTTGGTGCTCGGAGATATGTTTGTGCATGGTTTACAGCAGTACGCTGAATTCAGGCATGTTGCAAAGAACTTTGATGTCAAAGGAGTGGAGGTGGTGTGGAGCACTGTGCCTGATTGCAATGTACAGGGAATTGTACACGTTTGTGCGGATATGGCCACGATGAACAGTCCGCATGTGGTAGTTTTGCACTATGGTGCTTTCCATTTGGGCAACGTCAGTGCCCCTACTTTGTTGGCTGATTTGGAACACTCGGTTCAAGCCGTAGTGAAGATCCTTCCAAATGCGAAAGTAATTTTTTCTGGATTACTACCTAGGGCAATATGGGACAATAGTTCAGTTTTTTGTCCTCAGCAAAACATTGCTAGGTGTGTCATCAACCGAGGCATGTGTGCATTCATGCTTAGAGCTGGTATGTTCTTCTGTAACAATGAGAATATTGATGCCAGTAATGCTGTTAATTTTAAAGAAGATGGCATTTGTTTATCTTTCACCGGAAATGCCTTTTTATTTTGGAATGTAAGGGTTGCTTTGGAGAAGGTTATGTGAAGATTTTAGGAGTAAAGTAAGAAAAAAAACAAGAAAAAAAATATAAAATAACAGGTGTCTGTCAAGCATCTGTAAAAAAAAAAAAACGGCTCTTTTCAGAGCCAACTTCAAAGGGGAAATGGGGCAAACTATTTAAATTTACATTCACCACGCTCAGATTTTCGATGTGTCCGCGGACATGGCAGTAGTCCGCGGACGTGAAAATCACTATGAGGGGGTTAGTATGTTCTATGTTACATGTCAGGGATATTATGGTTAAGTTGTGCTACTAAAAACCTATGAAATTCAGTGAAAAAACTTTGTTAAAGGGACGTTATGGTTCCAAGTAAAACCGAAAAACCCTTGAAATTCGCCAGTTATGGTAACATAAGCAACCATAACTCGCGCCACCATGCACTGCTAACACTAACACCCAGGACATCAAAGATGACATCACAAATGTCATTGATGACATAACTGATGACATCACATGGCTGGCTCTCCCTTTTTATCCTTTACTGACATATCGAAGCCACATAGTTTTCTACAGTAACAGTCAGGAAGTAAAAATTGAAAAGGTACTATATTTGTAGACTTGGGGTCCTGTCACATCATATATGAAACATGTACATAGCGGAAGATACAGGCTTGAAAGAGAGCAATCCTTTCTGTGCATGAAGATAATCATTATGGTTATCAGCACTTTGTCATAGTTTTATTTTTGTTACTCTACCTTCCCTCTATATGCTCATATTTGTATACATTATACTCACTCTCCATAGAGTGAATGGGAAAAATTTTTTGCTCGCGTCTACAGCCCAAACCGCTGGACGGATTTCCACCAAATTTGGACCAGGAGCAGCGGCTTAGTCCCGAAAGCGTGCTTTTGCAAATTTGGTGAAAATTCGTCCACTAGTTTTTTTTTAAAATGACCAAAAAGTAGGTAAAAATAAATTAGTGATATCTGTGTTCGGTTTGCGGATACACTTCCCTGTTCGCTCAGCGGAAAGTGTCCTGATTGGCCAATCGTCTTGCGTGATGTTCGCGGACATGCAAAGTTTCGCTGATTGGACGGCGTGGAGCGTGAAGCGCGTCAGTTTTTTCGGTAGCGCCCGCCATATTGGATTCGCGGACGTCCCCGGACAGCGCGTTGAAACTTTGTTCAAAATGTGTATTTTGTAGAGTGTGTTGGTGTGTAGGAGTGTTTGGGGAGGGTGGGAGTGTGTGAGATAGGATGAAAGTTGTGTTTTTTATGTGTTAGACGTTCTTTTTGTGTTCGATTTGTTTGCGGACACACGGGTGTTCTGAAATTTTCTAAATAAACTGACTAGGGGGTGTTCTAAGGAGTCAAAATGTGTCCGTTTTGTTCGCAAGCAAAGTGAAACTGTTCTAAGAACACTCGCGGTGTCCGGGGAGTGTTCGTAGGTGGTGTCCTGAGGACGCTGTCCGTATTGTTCTCTGTCAAGTTGAATGTGTTCTAAGAACACGCGCGGTGTCCTGAAATGTTTGCAAATAAACAAAATGGGGGTGTTCTGAAGACGCTTCTAAGAACACTCGCGGTGTCCGGGGAGTGTTCGTAGGGGGTGTCCTGAGGACGCTGTCCGTATTGTTCTCTGTCAAGTTGAGTCTGTCCTAAGAACACTCGCGGTGTCCTGAAATGTTCGCAAATAAACAAAATGGGGGTGTTCTGAAGACGCTTCTAAGAACACTCGCGGTGTCCGGGGAGTGTTCGTAGGGGGTGTTCTGAGGACGCTGCCCGTATTGTTCTTTGTCAAGTTGAATGTGTCCTAAGAACACTCGCGGTGTCCTGAAATGTTCGCAAATAAACAAGATGGTGGTGTTCTGAAGATGTTTTTGAGAACACTCCCGGTGTCCTGGAATGTTCGTAGGGGGTGTCCTTAGGACGCTGTCCGTATTGTTCGTTGTTAAGTTGAAAGTGTTCTAAGAACTATCGCGTTGTTCTGAAATGTTCGTAGGGGGTGTCCTGAAAACGGTGTCCGTATTGTTCGCTGGCAAGTTCAAAGTGTTCTAAGAACACTCACATTGTTCGCGGACATTAAAAGTTTCCCATAGATCATAGTTGAAATGTTTGACTCTATGGATGTGATATGCTGCGGTGGTTGTTGCCAGGGCATAGAGTCTTGGGTGGCCATGCACCCAAGACTCTATGCCCTGGCAACAACCACCGCAGCATATCACATTCATATTTGTTTATAACTTTGGGTGAAAAACAAATGTATAAGGAACAAAGGTATTAGATACTATGGATGTCATGTGCTGCTATGGTGGTCCTTATTACTGTATACTTACTGTTTGGTCTAGTAATGGGAGTCCATGTTTTTCTTCTTCATTTCTGTGATAAAAGAAAATAGCATGTTAGTATTAGTATTTTGTAATGACTTATTACATTGTATAAGCAATATACTTTTATTTTTTTTCGACCCTCATATTTAGTAGAGTACAAATCAGAGTACTGTGCAATTTGCTCAGTTTCTGTATTTGTTGCTAAAATCATTGGGTCTGTGGGAGAAAAAAAATCCATGTTGGATTTAAAAAAAAACCTTTTTCTGTTATGCTACAGTTTATTTGTTTGTTTGTTTTCAGTGTTCACTTGTTGTTTCTGGCTAATGCTTTATACTTTGCTTTGTTGTATTTTTTTGGAACAGTAACAGATTCTTCATTTGTTTTGATATTATACAATTTTGGAGCAGTTAGATACCAATTGGCGTATTCTAACTGTCTATTTTTTTAATATATTTTAGTGGTTTTCATTTACCTATTTGGATATTGTTAAATTTTGGGACAGTTAGATACCAATTGGCGTATTCTAACTGTATATTTTTTGGCCTAATTTAGTGGTATTCATTTATCTGATTAGTTGTTGTAGAATCTTTGAGCTGTTAGATATCTTTTGGAGTATTCTAACAGTTTATATTATTTTAACACACATTTATAATTTTGGGACAGTTAGATACCAATTGGCGTATTCTAACTGTGTATTTTTTGGTCTAATTTAGTGGTATTCATTTATCTGATTAGTTGTTGTAGAATCTTTGAGCAGTTAGATAGCTTTTGGAGTATTCTAACAGTTTATATTTTTGTAACACAAATTTACTTAAAGGTTTAAATACAGTTTATTTATCAAATTTTGGTTTTAAGAACATCAAATAAGCATTTGTAAGATTTGCTGGTAATCTCTGCTTTAGAGTAATGGTACTATCATTACATTCAAACCATCCACATTTCTTTTTTATGTATGCTATGCAGTGTAGTGCCCTGAATTGGTTGTGGCTCCTGCGTGGTAGATTATACCTATTGTGTGAAGGTTTTCTTACCAAGTGATATTTGACCATGTGTGAATCCAGTCAGCTTGCAGTTGTTTTTGGTACCATCTGCATTGTAACGTAGAAGCATTAGTATTACGTATTTACTATGTGTTTGTATTACTAACGTGGAGCGATTATCTGAATTGCAGGTAGAGCATATTCTACCATGGTTTGCATTTTGTACAAGTTGCTGAAATGGAATGGATTCACAATTTGGTATTGATATATATATGAAGCGTTCATTGGGGATTTCTTCTTGTGTCACATTGTTGCAGAGAGTGCATGTATGTTTCCACATGTATGAAATCTGAAAGATTTCATTTATAGGTATGTTTTTGTTTTCCAGTACTTGTAGTAAGTACATTAGAAATTCTTGTGGATCTTCCTGTGAGTTTATAGTGAATGTCACCATTCCAGCACAGTAGTCCAATTGTCGTCTTATTCCAAAAACACTATATGTGTTGTCAGGATTGTTTGCTGCATTTCTGTGAAGTAAAAACATTTGCAAACACAATGGGTTTGTACTGTGTGAGTAAATGTTGTCAACAATTGGTGGCAATTGAAATAGAATATTCATTGCTACATTTGCATAGCAACTTACACCAACTATATTTGAGAATTTAAATGGTCCAGGTAGTTTTGTATCTAACTGCTTTTTTTGGAGTTTGTCTTCCTTCTTTAAAGAAGTACCTGGTTTACTTTCTCTAATTGATTCTTTTTTGTTTGTGGTACTTGATGAAGTATTAGTTTCTTTTACTCTCTTTGGAGGATTTCCAGTGACATCCTGTTGCATTTCAGTTTGATTTAGTTTTCTTTTACAATGTTTTAGTTTTTGTGGAACAGAATATGTGTTTAGATGGGGAGTGTATAGTGAGCGAAGTCTATTATATTCTAAAATGCAAGGAATATCAGCGTTTACTTTACTTGCATCAAAGTTGATTAGAAATAGACCGTCAAGTGTACGTAAGCGTGATAGTGCTACGTGGCTCATGCCTTCTTTAAAGACTGTGTTACCAATATCTATCATTGCTTTGTCTAGGGTAAGACCTTGTGATTTATGAATTGTGACTGCGTATGCAAGAGTTAGAGAAAATTGTTCTCTGCGTACATACATATCTTTGAAGAGAAGGAATCTAGCTGTTGAGCGTCCTATCCGTTTTACTTCTGAAAGTTTGTCAAAGAGTATATTGACAAACTGAATTTTGTTGTCACGTGGGTATGTTTGAAAGCCAACAACTGTACCCAGTGCTCCATTAACTAGTCTATGGTCCACGTCAAGGTTACGTTTAAGCATTACTCTGCAATTTAAGGATAATTTTAACATCTTTTCTAAGCCTGCTGTGTTTGAGATTGATTTTTCTAATTTATTTAGTCTTGTTGTGGCTTGGTCACACATGGGTAGTGTCATACCATGTACATCTAGTTTGTCTGTGGCGCTAATTTCCATTATTGGTTGCATTTCTTTACTTAGCATGATTTCATTGAATTTGAAACTGCTTGCAAGAGTTGGCATTTAGGCCATACAATTGACAGTTTTGTGGGCTAATTGTTCCATAACATCTGTAGCACATGCATTATCACCATAAAGTGCATTAATGTGCCGGGTTTTCAATGTTGCTTCTGCTTCTTTAGAAAGTATACCAACTCTCAAACTTTTTAAAATGTTGGCATAAGTTAGATCTGCAGATTGGCGCATGTTTTCTGTTAATTCTCTGTATTGGAAATGTTGCCAAAGGTTGACATTTCCAATGCTGCCAACAATTTTACGGCAGAGTTTGTGCCCTAATGTTTTAAAAATAGGTTCACCTTTTACTGGTGTTAATTGAAGCAGATCTCCAAAAACAATAATGTGTTTTCCTGCAAAGAGCTCTTCATAGTCTGTTTTGAGTACTTCTTGTAATCTGAGGTGAATCAAAGCTAACATCAGGTTGGAGACCATGCGCACTTCATCTATTAGTAGCATTTTCATTTGTTTCAATACTCTGCGTAATTCCATTTCAGCTTCTGCAGAAAGTTTGTAATAGTCTAATTTGTTCTGGTGTTCTACTGGTAATAGTAGTAATCGGTGTAATGTAACACCACCTATGTTGTAGGCAGCTAAACCTGTGGGGGCAGTGACAACAGCTGACAGTTTGTTGTTTGTCAATTGTTGAAGGAACTTACTAATGATTTTGATTAGGAATGTTTTGCCAGAACCAGCTTCACCACTGACGTACAGTAGTATATGTTTATAATTATGGCAGAAACATTCTTTATTTTCATGTTTTACACCATGTGCAATTTGTTTTGTTACTTCTTGAAAAATGCTACTTTGCTCATTGTTTAGTTTTGATTGTAGTATAGTTAAGTCTTCCTTATCTTCATACTGACATATGGTGTTTTCTACTTCTATCATAGCTAATTCTGCCTCATTTGTTATTAGTGGTTCTCCCAGTGGTTCTTGGCTTCCTGTTACAGAAGGTTGACTACTGTCAGGAGTATCCTTATCTAGTTGAGCTTGGAGTTCTTCTTCATGTTGCTGTTCATTGTGCAACATTGTTTTGTACTGTGTAAAGTTTACATCAGTTATAGTGCTTTCATTTGCTTTGAAAGCATCCTCATATGAGTCATAGTTATCTAGTAATTGTTCTTCTTTTCTCCATGGTTTGAAGAGTTGTAACAGGGACATGTAATATACTTCTTTATGTTGAGGAGTCTTCAATGACAATTTGATATGATTAATTAAATTTGGTTTAGTGAGTTTAACTAAGCTGCCTTCACAGTCTGTCACTCTATATTTACCTTTGTTTTCATCGGGTTTCATATTATTTTTGTATGTGTAGTTTTGGGCTATTTGGTATAGACACATGTTTTCCAAAGTATTACTTCTGTTTGGGTAGTATGTGTCCAATAAATTGTTTTTTAAAATGTCTTGGCTGTTGGGATCATGTTTGGCTATTGTTTCTATATCTTCATATGATTTTAGAACTCTTTTTCTAGATTTAGCTGGACCAAGACTTAGCCATACTATATTTTCAGATTTACCATACAATGAAGTACCAGTTAAACGATCAGCTGCTTCATAAGATCCACATTCTCTATGGGTGAGCATTTTTATGCCCAAGCTGTATAATTTCTGAGATACTGTTTTATCTGATGACAGGTCATTCCAGAGGTCTTGGAGCTCTGTCTTTTCTGCTTTAGTTAAGTATGATGTGACATATCGTGCAACTGCAGTAGAATTGTCTGCAATGTACTGCACATCTATGTTTGCATTCCATAAGTGGGCAATGATTGCATTATAATCATTGATATATTTTTCTTCTTCTTTTCTTTTTATGTAATATGTATTTTTAGGTGACTTTCCTTTAACTGTATGTCTAACTGAAGACATGAGGTTGTTTACTTGACCTGTATTTGTAACTGGTCTAGGGAAACCAAATCGGCATTTGGTGTAGTATTTGCCTTTGTTTTTGTATTTGCGACAACAATATTTTCCACATTTGTGTCTTTGAAATTGTAAAATTTGTGCACAAAGATCACTATTTGTGGCTTCTGATGGAATTTGACAAGTGACATATTTTTCAATAAACTGTAAAACAGTGGCAGCACTGTCTTGACCAAATTTAGGAGCATCTTTAATCCATAAAAGCATGTGGATATGTGGTGCTCCTCTGGCCTGGTATTCTTTTCTCCAAAAGAAGTGTTGCACTTCTCCAAGGGGAGGAACAGTTTTATTACAAATAAAATGTAGCATAGCAATGAAGCGATGGTGAAAATATCTTGAAACATTAACAGGATCCAAAGAACAAAGTTCTCCAGGTGTTAGAATATCTATGTTTGTTTTGTTTTTATTTGATATGCGTAGGAAATCATGTAAATCTTCCCATGCATATTCTGCACAACTTAATGTAACAAACCAAGTGGGTGGGCCAAGGTTTCTGATCATACAACGTACATCTCCATGACGTCGAAACCAGTACTCTTTAGTACCACGCATATTTGCTAATAGATTTGTAATATTTGATTGTAAAACCTCATCCTTTTGTTGCACTTTCTCTAATAATTGTGTAGCTGTCATATTTTGAAAGTGTGATCCTGATTTTAATATGTGTGCAACTCCGTAACATAAAGTTGCTAGTTCACTTTCAAAGAGTAGGTGGAATATGTATTCCACATTTTGTCTAAATCTGGGATCTTCAGAATACATCCGTAATGAGCGGTATTCTGAAGCTGATATTTGAATAGGTCTATCATCATATCTTCCTCCTTTGCCAGTTGGAAAGAGTAGAGGAAAAGCACGTGCTTCTATACTTTTTTCCCATATACTGATTGGCGATCCTTTTGTTTGACGCATTTGGTAAGTTTCCAGTACATCTTGTACGGTGTCATTACAGTGCAAAGGATGAATTGTATACTGGTCTAAAGTATTTGATATTGTAGCAGGATCTAGTAGCTCAAATTGACCAGCTTCTTGTGTTTCTTGAATTATTTCAGTTGTATCTTTCAAGTTTTCTTCAATATTAATTTCTTTGTAATATTCATTATTCTCTTTAAGATATTGGAAGGCTTGTCTAACTTTATATAAATCTACCAGCTGTTGCCATATTTTTTTGTCTTTTGTAGGTACTCCATTTACTAATATAATTAAAGATTGGTGCATTGGACGTTGCACTCCTAGAGTATGCACATTTTCTTTTAGATTTAATGGTAAATAAACTACTTTTCCACAAATGCCTTTTACCAATTCAGAGGGGGGTAATTTTGCTGTTTTTGGTTGAAGGCGTATTATTGCTTGAAATGGGTGTACTGTTTGAATTATGATGCTCTCATATAAATTAAGTTGTTGTAGAGGTTTTGGTACTGGGTATAATTCCAAATTATTTGTGATAGAACGTGAAGGAGTTTGGTTGTTGTCAAGTTTTGTAGTGCAATAACTGCAAAGTATTAAGGGCTCAGTTATTTCATATTTGTTTTCTGCTAGAAGGTATAGAGCTAATTAAAACCATTTAGAATCTTCATTGTCTTCTATTTTGTATGATAGGTCCACAGTTTTTGTGTTACTTTTATAAAAAATTCTACGGCAACATACACATACATGGTTTGGTACTTCAGCTGATGTACTTTTAAATTTTAGTATTTCTTTTTGTATGTGTTTAGCAAAAGGTTGCCATGTGTAGAATTGTTGCTTAATTGGTTTAAAGCTATTTCATTCTGTAAATGGCTTTCACTTCCAAAATATTTTTTCTGGATATAGTGAATTTCTTCAAGTAGGTCTTTTGCTGTACCATGTAGAAGGATGTTATTTAACTTTGCTAGTGCTAAAGCAGGACTTTTAGCATAGTACAGTTTATAGACTAGATTTCTTATAGTTGAATGATGTGTTGATATCCTTTTGATATCATGGAAAGTGGTTTTACAAGTAGGTCCTGTAATGCAGGCCAATGAATGTCCTTGTAGTCCTGTGTACTTGCGCACTGGACAGGTATCTATATTTTGCAGTAATTTAATTTTGATTTTGTCTTTGCTTTTTACATATTTATTGAGGAATTGGTGTAAAGATTTGAAACATTGTTTGCGAATGTTACACATTGACGTGCATGGCCATTTGTACACTAGACGTTCTGATTCAGTTGAATGGAGGGGTAATTCTAAGTTTTCAGGGCATATTTTTGTAAGGAGTACTTCATGTTCCATTATGGTATTATTCACTTTTTCATAACCTCGACCACTGCTATTTATGGCAATTGTATTCGTTTGCTTTTGTTTGTACGCTTCTTCATTAAAATATGGTTCTGTGCTCGTAGTGTGATTCCATTCACCTCCGCAGATACTTAAGAAGTTCTTTCTGTTGACATTTCGCTTATTGAGAAGTCTTTTTTGTAATTTAGTTATTAGTTTTGTTAGTGGTTTCATTTTGTTTAACAGTAAAATAAATAAATTTCTTTTGAGAAGAATTGCACTGTCCATCTATGCTTCTAAGATTAATTTCCTGCAATAGGTTTTAAGCTATGAACCTGATTTCTCTCCTGTTTTTATAAGATTTTGAAGGACTTTGTGACGGTATATTTTGGCTAAAATACTTTTCTTGGTATGCTTACTTTGCACTATATTAAAATTTGAAGAAGTAGTTTTATCTGTACTTATAGGTGATTTTCTGTTAATTGTTTTTTGGTTTGTTTTACATTTTGATAGAGGAAGCGAAGTTGTTGTACTTGAAACATCTTGTGTTTCACTAAATGATTGTATTAGCTGTTTTGTTTCAACTTTTTTTACACATTCTGCTAGAGATGGATGCTTATGTTGGACACCTTTATTTTCATTTGCTCTAAATTTGCGTTGCTTTCTACGGAGTTGTCTTTTGGTAGGCATTCTTTAGGGTCTGTTGAAAAAAATAAAGAAGATATGGGTTGGGGTGTTCTGGAATGTATGTGTGCTGTGTGCATGAGTGTTTGAGTAAGATGATAAAGATGTATGTAATGGTGTGTGATTGTGCATTGGGAACTAAAACTAGTAGGGGTAGGTATTCTTGAATTTATGTGTCACTAAACTGGGGTTCAGATGACAAAAAAAAGTAAGCTAGTGCTGTGGAAAAGTACAAATAGTAAATGTAATGTATACAATTAAAACAGTTGTTTGTTCTATAATATGAAAATTGTAGTGGTTCAGTTGGCTAATTTGTGTGTCCAAAAATAGAAATTTGTGGGCCATTCTGGTTGTAAATCGCTGTTTACGACATGGACATTTTTGGACAAAATGGTACAAAATGTCTATTTTAAGAAACCAAAATAGCTGGTATTAATGTTATAGTATATTTGATTAATATTATAAATAATATGGTGATATTTTACTTACTTCTTTTTTTAATTAACAGGTAACTTCTTAGTTTTTCTTTCTTCTTCGAATTCGGCTGCTTCTTTTCAGGAAACTGGTCTTCACTGCAACTGTGAAAGCTTCAAATTAGTAACTTTGTTTGTATATAGCACTGTTTTAATTTAGATATTGATTTATTTAATTGAAATCCTCAGTGCCTTCTGTAAAACTATTAAACTAATTTATTTACATAAGATACATTGCATCAGTTCAGTGTATATGATATGTTCTTAATGAACAAATTGTATTGAATGACTAACTGTAGCAAAAATAAAATATCTTTACTATGCCTTGTGAAATTTATAATATATTGGTGAATACCACTATTTCTGTAAGTAAACTGTTCTAGGTAATAGCGCCTCAATGTCATGTCTAATTTAAAGTAATTAAGTAAATAAATAAATAAAAACAAAAAATATGAAATTGTAGTTTTTATAAAGGTTTAAACATAGATTGTGTTTGCATGCAATTTTGTTTGAATATATGTAGTCTATATATTTCATTTAAAAAATGTTAGTTTAACATGATTTGAGTGTGTGTGTTTAAAGAAAGTAAAAAGTATAAAGGTGTATAAGTGGTAGTTGATTTTAGGAAATTGAAAAAAGTACAGTAAATTCATTTAACAGATTTTACAAGGTAAAAGTCTGTTTGAAAATGTTCTCAAGTCACACGCTTTTGGCGGGTATCACATGCCTTGTAAAGGGCAGACTCACCCGCCAAGCCTCCTGCACGCCCATTCATTCCAATGGGCGTCTCACCCGCTAAAAACAAAATCGGGTGATTTCACCCGCCTGTAAAACAAAAATGGTTGAGAGCTATGTCATGTACTATACAGAAAATATGCATACCTGAAGTTTGTGTTCATGCATATGGATATGCGTGGAGCTGCAAGTAGAAATCTTGATGACTTGTACAGTATTTGTGGTAGATGCTGCTTGCCAATGATATGACACTTGTACTCAGAGAGATTCAGAGTACATTTGCAGTGCTGATCTATGATGATGCAGTTAGATGTAGAGGTCTTGAATGTGATTGGTGCATGGTCATGTGATGTGTGAGGTACATCCAATGAGGGAATGGCAGAGAGAGTGTAGTGGAAATGGTAGAAGGGCTGTTCATGTTACGATATGTCCGGGACATGGCGGTAGTTCCAGGACATCGGGAGTTACATCTGGGGATTTTTGGGTTCAGAAGTCATGCAAATGAGAATAAGCACTGAAAGGGATTGGTCAGGAAAGTTTGGCGGGTGTGTTGTGCCAGGAGAGATTTTTTAAGATACTCTTTTTGCTGAGAGAACAAAAGATAGCTATGGCTGTGGGTTTCAGAAAACAGATTGTTTGGATTTTAGGAGATTCGTGGATACATTGGTTGAAGGTGCATGCAGAAAGCTGTGGAGTAGCTGTAGATCTTGGATTCCCACATGTGGAAGTACACTGGCATGGAGTACGTGGAATGAAGTGGTTGGATTTGCTACCTCTCTGTGCTACTTTAGAGACAGAGCAACATCCAGACATAATTGTAATTCATTGTGGAGGGAACAGTTTAGGGCATGTGACTGGATTTTTTTTGCAATTTGCTATGAAAGAAGGACTGAGGAAGGTTATGGACATGTTTCCTAATTCGCAAGTGATATTTTCACGGATTGCTCAGAGACAAATGTGGCTTCGTTCTTCTTCATTTGGTCCACAAATGGAAAAAGCAAGGCGCAATGTTAATAAGGCTGTTTGTGGCTTTCTAAGAGATTTTGGCATGTCTTCTTTTCACAATGAAAATATTATGTTTTGTAGTACATACATTTTTCGCAGAGATGGAGTCCATCTTACTTATGCTGGCAATCAGATTTTTCTAAAAAATGTACAAAATGCATTGCGACCTTTTTTGGAATTACAACAACGATTTTGAAGTAGATGTTAAGCATTTACAATTTTTGACTTACAAACACCACCCAAAGGCTCTTTTCAGAGCCACCAATTCTTTCCAGAGAAAATTACAATGTTTGTGATGGAGTAGTAACCCAATTTTATTAATGTTCGCGAACTCTTTGCGGACTTCTGAAAAATACAAAGAGCCCTGTTCATTTATTTTCACTTCTATTTTTTAACTGGGAAAGGCGGCTCTGAAAAGAGCCTTATTTTATTTTGATTTTTGTATTTTTTTTGTTTTTTCAGACACGACACAGTAGGAGAGGAGGGTAAAGGAGGGTAAAGGGGGGACACCAACCACAGGGATGAGAAAGGGCGAGCTGAGAGAGGAAGATGTAGAGTGGGTTTTATTTGGGTAGTGAGCAGGTCTTCTCGTGCTCTGAGACGATAGTCTCAAAAGCACTCCGAAGTCGCTCCCCCCTGCAGAGTACTGTGTCACAGTACATACATACAACTGTGACCCTCGAAAGGTAAGGGTCATCAGCATTCTGTATGGCCTGTGAGGCAGCTTAAGAAAGACGCTGTCCCACAGAAGAGGTCCTTGTGGTGACAGGATCAGAAACAGAGGATGAAGTAGAGGAAATCAACCTGCTACGTTCTTCGCAAGGTACAACCCTGCGAATAGCCCCAGAGTGAAATGACCTCAGGTGTCGCTTCATAGTAGTGGACCCAAAGCTGTAGTTACCATGCTTCCCGCGACTAAGTATCATTTTGCACTCATTGCATGTAACATGGTTTGCACGAGCCTTAGGACCATTCCCATGAATGGTAAATAACCGCCACACCCAAGACTCACGCCTAGTGCGGGTAGTAGGGATTTCCTCTACCTCATTCTCATCATCTTCTTCTTCCTCCTCCGCATCCTCAGTCCTGTTCCCCTCTTCAGGCCCTTGGGGAGGTGGTGGTGGTGGAGGGGGTGGTGGTGGTGCTGAAGCAGGTGCAGCACCAAGTGGCAGTTCAGCAGCCAAGGATGCCATGTCGATGATGGTGTAGTCTGCAGGTGGCAGCAAAAATCACTGTGTTCTGAAGAATAGCCAGAAACACAATGGGAATAAGCTCTTGGGCGTGGTCTTTTATAGGGGTGCTTGTGCGCGGTCCGCGGACATGCGCACTGTGTGCGGACAGATCGAACACAAAAAAAGGATCGGAAAGTTTCAAAAGGTATATAGAAACTCAAGATTGCTATGTGGGACTTGTGGCATGGTGAGATGTTATTGAAAAATATTATGGATTAACTGAAAATGTACTTTTAAATTGTTCGGGGACACGAACAGTGTCCGCATTTCAGGACACACGATGAGCGTGGGCGCGGTCATATGATCTGTTTGCGAACTAGTCTGCGAAGGAAGCGCCTGTCCGCAGGACACCAAGTGCACGGAGATTGGTTAGCTCATGCGCATTGATGTCCTATGGACACTGTTCGGGTTCTGAAGTAATTAAAAGTGCGTCACACGTGAAACGAATATTTCAGGACACCGCGTGTGTTCTTAGAACAGTTTAAACTTGGTAGCGAACCGTAAGGATAGATATAGTGTTCTTCAGGACACGTGTAATTTAGTTTATGTAGGAACATTTCAGGACACCAATTGTGTTCTTAGAACACTTTCAATTGGGTAGCGAACACTATGAACAGTTGTACTGTTGTTCAGGACACATCATTTTCGTGTATTTACGAACATTTCAGGACAGCAATTGTGTTCTTAGGACAGTTTTAAGTTCATAGCGAACATTACGGACAGATATAGTGTTCTTTAGAACACTTTGATTTTTGTTTCTTTACGAACATTTCAGGACACCACGTGTGTTCTTAGAACAGTTTCAACTTGCTAGTGAACAGTACGAACAGGTGTGGTGTTCTTCAGGACACCTCCATTTTCATTATGTACGAACATTTCAGAACACTCGCACTGTCCGCGGACACTTTTATTGTTTTAAAAAAAAATCGGAAACTGTTCACAATACAATATAAAAATTAAACTTTATTTAACATATATTAATAATTTATGACAGAGAAGGTGAGGCAGAAACAGAAACAAAAACAGGAGAATTTGGGGTTTCAACATGATTGGTATTAGGTGAGGAAGGGATGGAAATCTCATCAAAACGTTTTGGATTATGGAGAGGGTTTGGGGATAATTGACTGGGATATGGTGAGGAGGGACAAGTACATGTGGGGCAATGGTATGAAGTTTTTGTTTTAAAATGATCTTCAACAAAAGTTTTCAAATTATTATGGTCAACAGTAAATCAATTTTTTCTTTTATGTTGTCAAGCGTGTTTTCCATAACAGCTTCTTCAGAGGTAGTTTCTATTTTGTTATGTTCTGTATAAAAAATATACATATATGTTAAATGTATACAAAATAATAATATTTAAATGGTTTATATTATAAAGTGTTTACCATTAGTTTCACTATCTTGTGACATTTCTTCATGTGGGAAATTGTCCTCTAGCCATTCCAGAGTACTAGACATTTCTGTGAGAAAAAAAAAGAAAAGATAATATATTTTTTAATCTAATACAGAAAGTTTATAAATATATGAGTAACATGAAGTACACTTACTATTTCTGGTAAGATAAGTCCTATGTATTCAGTGGGTCTGGTCTTGTTCTCAGTTCTGTTGTGTCTGTGAGGTAATTATGTTGGAAGCCAATTTATGTTCTTGTGATATATTCCATTTCAGAACATATTGTATTTAAATGAATGGTTAGTGTGTTACATATATGGGTTACATTTCTTATGTATTACTATATATAATGTGTTTGTGTGCTGCTTTTTGAATTTGTTAAATGTTCTTATATTATGATATAACAATCAAACATACCCCCCCCCAAAGTTTTTAGGTAGTGGTACTGTTCTTCGAACATGTCCGCGAACATTAAATAAGTTTGCGGACATCACGTTCATAAGAAGAGATCTAATCAGTTCCATATGACATGTATATAAAGTCAAAGTCATTATTGTTAAGTTTTGCTACTAAAAACCTATGAAATTCCGTGAAAAAACTTTGTTAAAGGGACGTTATGGTTAAGTTGCGCTACTAAAAACCTATGAAATTCCGTGAAAAAAACTTTGTTAAAGGGACGTTATGGTTAAGTTGCGCTTCTAAAAACCTATGAAATTCAGTGAAAAAACTTTGTTAAAGGGACGTTATGGTTCCAAGTAAAACCGAAAAACCCTTGAAATTCGCCAGTTATGGTAAGCTAAGCAACCATAACTCGCGCCACCACCTTGCACTGCTAAGACTAACACCCAGGACATCAAAGATGACATCACAAATGTCATTGATGACATCACTGATGACATCACATGTGTATGTACTTCTCATGAAATATGTGTAGAAGGGATTCTTATTATGTTGCGAAAAAAGTGTCAAGAATCATTGCAAGAAATATACCCTAATAAGTGCATTGAACAATGCATTGATATAAATAGCATCCTATTATGGGGTTCTATCTAGTATACTAAGCTACTTATACAGAAACATAACATTGTGTGCAGCGTACAAGATGAAGGTATGATATTTGTAATGTTAATATGTTGAATAATTAAATGATAATTGTTTTCTTAATAGATTTTTGTGTACTGTGAAATATGTAATAAGTAGCTAATAAAACCCATGTATTTCATAATTGCATTACTATTTACAAAACACAAAGACACAAGAACACATACCAATATGGGTATATACAGGGAAAGTGAAGTTAGCAAAAAAGCACAAGTAGTAGCAGAAACAATTCATAACTTAACTGATTAGTTTCATGCAAATAAATGATTGCTCTGTTTCAAAGCTGCTATTTACCCTATGTATATGTATCACTTGATGTGATTGGACCTTAAGGAAAGTAGTGTGAGTACAATGTATACAAATATGACCATATACAGGGAAAGTACAGCCATAAAAAAAAACAACAGAACTATCAGAAAGTGCTCATAAGTCTAGTGATTATCTTTATGCACAAAAAGGGTTGCTGTCTTTCAAGCGTGTGTTTTCCCATATGTATATGTTTCATATTATGTGACTGTACTGTAAGGGAATTACTGTAAGAACCTACTAGAAGGATATGTCTACAAATAAAATAAAATTCTTAGTTTCTGACTGTTACTGAAGAAAACCATGTGGCCTAGATATGTCAGCAAAAGAAAACATAGTGAGACAGACATGTGATGTCATCAGTGATGTCATCAATGACATTTGTGATGTCATCTTTGATGTCCTGGGTGTTAGTCTTAGCAGTGCACGGTGGTGGCGCGAGTTATGGTTGCTTAGCTTACCATAACTGGCGAATTTCAAGGGTTTTTCGGTTTTACTTGGAACCATAACGTCCCTTTAACAAAGTTTTTTCACTGAATTTCATAGGTTTTTAGTAGCGCAACTTAACCATAACGTCCCTTTAACAAAGTTTTTTTCACTGATATATATATATATATATATATATATATATATATATATATATATATATATATATATATATTCACTGAAACAAACTTTGTTATTTGTTGATGACCCTGGGGAGGAGAGGATCGTAAGTGGTCCAGTGAAAATTCAAGGCCAATAAATTAACACCTCCTGATCTTAACATTTCCGGACTGACTTGGGTAGTTAAAATGAGGCTGCATAACCCAGAAAGAGAGAACTGTCTAAAAATCTTCAAGGAGACCTACCTAAAAACCATCTGGGTGAATCCTGAGGTAACTGCCTAAATATTATCTGGGTAAGGCCTAAACATTGCTGCAGGATTAACTTTGCCTGGGAAGACATCAACTGAGGAAGACAAAAGAAGATGGGAATTTTGCAAGGAGAGCAGGAACTAAGGGATGCATGCAGGTGGCTATCTTTAACTGAAGTCCCTGAACTAATGCCTCTCTAGAGAGGGTCCTGAAATGCTAGTGTTTTTTCCTGGGTGCCAAAAACAGAGATTTCCAATGTAAGTAGATTGTCCAACGAAACCAAGTGTGTGGGGGGTCTGCTTGACTTAATATTTTCCCCTTAATAGTGGGTGAGGGGCAAACTGAGTAGACTTTTAGAACATTTTACTGAATAATAATGTAATTAACTCCAATGTAGATTGACACAGGGGGAGCTCAGGTGAATTCAAAAACTGTGCCCTCTTTCCTAGCAGTAATTTAAGTATAGAAATGTAAAGTAATTGGCTATTCCTATTTTTGTTTTGTCAATCCCAGACTTCCCTGAGGCTAAAAGGGTGTCCTTGTCCCAAACCGAAATTTCTAACTGTCCCCACTTCCCAGACCTGGCCTTTAAACAGAGCGGTGGTAAATATAACTGAAGGCTAGATTTTTGGTGCCGGGGAGTGAAATGGTTTGCCAAGTAAAACCCAGTGTAATTCTCAATTGAAAAATGTGCACTCTTTCCTGAGAGTAAGTGACCCTGAAAGAAGAAAGATTTTGTATTGCTTTGCGGTGAAGGAGGAAGGATGGTTCTATCAACTCAACATATTCTCAAAAGTCTGTGTGATTTCAAAGCTGCTTGCATTTTCAGGTGTGCAGGGAAATTAAACGTAAAAAGTGCTGCACGTTAATAAATTGCTTTGAAAACCAACCCTGTGCCTTTGTTTTAAATCTAACCATTATCAAGAAATGCTAATGCTCACACTCTGGTAAGGTGCCAAGGTATTATTTAATGTTGACATAAAAGGGGTTTGTGAGACAAGAGGGTGGAATTAAGACAAGAGGGTGGAATTGCAAATCAGCCTGTCTTCCATGGACACAAGACTACAGTAAAATGCAAAGAAAACTGAGTTTTGTATTGAAGCTTTGTTTTGTGCAACAGAGAAGGTGCATGTGTAATCATTTAGTGCAAATATTAATTAAACCTATAATTTAAATAAATATAGATTCTTCTGTACCCCGGCCTGGTTCTTGGCTCATTGTTGGCCCAGGGGGAGGGATCTACGTGGATCCGTATGAATCATAGATAGGGCTAGTTTGAACTAATATAACTGATGTATTGTGTGGCACCTTGATTGGGGGGAGGGAGGGTCACGAGGAAAAGGGTGACTGTGGGACCCAGTAACAAAAGCATGCTGCCTGGCGTCGTCTTGCTTCCAAGACGCGTGTGTTACCCCTAAGCTAGCCTCACGGATTCATAGAAAGAAAAAATGTGTATGTTCACTAGGGGCAGCCGAACATTAAAGTGCTTCAAATCATTGAAATAACGGTTTGTTTCGGTTTAAATCTCTTGAACCTCAATAGAGATCTGGCGCGGTTGGGGATTCGTACCGAGCCTCAAAATACCAGAGTCTCCTCATTTGGGGTTAAAATTAGTTCCAACCAGCTCAACCCATAAGCCGTTATTAACAGATTTGAATTACATTAACCAAAACAAAGGCTTAATAATATCACACATACGAAAATATAACCACGGTTAAAAAATATGGTCATTCCCACATGGATAAACTAGGTGTGTCTTGTGTAAAAGGAATACCAGCAGGCAACATGAAAAGCTGTTTAAAATCATCTTGGTGCCAAATGTTCTTTAATCAACAAGTAAACCAATACAACTCGAGAGCCTACCTGTGCTTGCCCATCATTTGGTATTTGTTTAAATCATTCTAATGATATACATGTTTAGGGGGCGTGAGGTCTGGTACTCGGACCCACCATGTGTAGGGTAAGGCTGCAATGTGTTATTAGCGAGGCTTTCCCTTGCCCATGCCAGGCCCCCAGAAGGCTGGTGCCTCCTACCTCCCCCGCCCAACTCTTCCTCCCATTGTTGGCTGTGTCCCTCCCCATGGACAGGGGGCAAGGGTTCATAAGAGGCATCATGTGTGGGTCTGTGGGCAGCAGCAAAGATAGTGCTGGCACCAATCCCTGCCTGTGGGGTTGGGATCAAGCCCCTGCCCATCCCAACCCCACAGGCTCACATATCCCAGTATTGTTGGGTTCAAGCCGCATGGGCCCAGCAGAAACAGGGCTCAGGATTATAAGAATTGCTAAACTGGACATTATATTAGGAGAAACACCATTTTAAGCTGACAGCCCCTGGTCCTATGATTATTTCTAAAACCTCCAATGAGTTCCAACCATTATTTAAACCATAGCAAACGGGTCTGCAGGTTGTCATTAGGCATGGACTTCTCTTTCTACTGGAATGCAGTGTGTTTGGCAAACAGAAACTGTAAACGAGAGCCCTTAATGGGTAGTCTGAGACTACAGAACACTGTGGGTATTCAGTAAGCAGGGTCTGAACAACTGTGTGATTACCCTGCAGACAGCAATACCTGTTTATAGGATGAAATGTGCAAGGGTGTGGGAGCCCCCTTATAGCCTTTGTAAAACTTGGGCTTTTTCCCTTAGTAACCCAGGGTAATACAGGCGTGTATCCGTTGCTCAGGGTGCTGTAGAGATGCTTAGCTTCACTTCACTGAGGAAGCCCAAAACAGGCGAAACACGTGTTTGGGGTTACTGGTGGTACTCTTGTTCAGAGGGGACTAGTATTGCTTTTCGGTGCTGGGCTGTCCTAAAGCGTGGGACAGGAGTGATATACAAATGGATATTTCTCCTCTGTGAAGGGTGCAGTGAGCTAAAACATTGTGGTAGACCCTCCTGAGAGTGATACGTTCCATAGAACAGGGTATTTGGACCATGTTCATTCTCAGTGGTGGGGTCACACACAGTTTGCATATTTATAGGAATAAGTGTGAATATAATAAGGTTTTATAGATCGAGGGAGGGGTCATTATCACAGGATAATGACCTGACCCCAAATTACTGCCTTTAGAGAAGCAGAAGGATATACATTGGGGATGGATCATTGCGCAAAAAGTAACGTATCTTAGTTTAATGAACATGTAACTAGTAACAATACAGGTTTCACAGAGTGTGTGGTATTGTTTTTTGTAGGTTTGCGAATCTAAACTGTGCATGCTCCACTCAGCTTCACACAGCTAAAGACAATTGTTTATGTGCTGCGCTAATCTGAATGTTTGGAATCAGCGCTATGCGACAGATGGTAGAGTGCCTTCTGAGGATTCTGATTGGCTGAGAGGATGATTCTAAAGGAGCCCATGCACTAAATTAGTATTGTTTACTACATTTGCAGTCAATAACACTCCACTATTTCAAAGTTGGCATTTTGGTGAGAAGTGATGGCTGATAACATCGAAGAGGGCCACTTAATAAGCAGGCATTAACCTCAAATGCAGCAAATAGTTCAATGCACAAGGTTTTTCAAAAAAGGAATAAAAAAACATGCATAGCAGAAGGGCAAGTCAAATCAATTAACTTCAAAAGAAAGACATTGTGATTGTGAGCAATATTACAGAAATGTTGCACTGGTGTAAGTGCAATTACCACTCGTGCAAAAATGTCCCTTGTGCAAAAAACATATTCTTTCAAAGCATGTTTGTACCAGGACAATGCTTTCCCTCTGCCAATGCCCTGCTAAAAATAATGCATTGGAAGTGCAGCCATGTGGGGTACCTTCAAAGTCCCCAAAGATAGGTCCCTTTTACCTGAAAAGCAGAATTTTTAAACACTGACCCCAAACACGGCTTGAAATGTGTATCTGCAGTTCAAAGGTGAAAATACACCACTGCTAACAGGAAACATGTCACGGAACAAGACATGGTGCGTGTTGACAACATGTAATGCAAATAAAGTTTCACATACAAAATACCAGTGACATTTAAAAAGCCACTTTGTTTTCATGGAAAAATGTCGGCCCAAGGCAAACCCTTTATGCTGGCTGTGGGCCAACTTCACAAGGAAATACCCCAATGCCAGTCTGAATGTTACATCTCCCATCTAATTACCAGCTGCAATAAAGTGTCATGCTAAAGGTGTGGAAAACCAGTGTTCCCCCAGACTGGCTGGCTCTGAAGGCAGTTACTGCAGGACAAGTTCCCCTTGGCTGGAGCATGACCAAAAGGTGTGAAAATGGAGGCAACCGGCTTCAAAGAGCAAGCTACCAACACAAAGAGAATAATAAAAACTCTACTAACAGGCTGACCCAGTGTGACCATATGGCCTGAAGCCAGGCAAATAGCCATTTGTCCCACATGAAGAGTCACAATGAATGTAAAAGGAGTATTATCATTTAGGCCTTTGTCTCAGTAACCATAAGTTGTACTGATTACATGCATGCGTTATTTATTTTTGTAATTTCCAGGCAATTGAAGAGATATTAAATTCATCCACCTGCGACTCCGGGAACTGTAATGGCCATCTGTTAGGCAGAATCATATGCAGTACCCTTTGGGAACACCACACACAATTAAGACTACAAGTGACAGTACAAATTCCCCTTTGGTACAAGCCCGTACTACACAGTAAAGTGGAAGCGATGACTGAGCAGCCAGACTTATCTCAAGAGTAAAGTGAGCAGTATCAATAGTTACACAAAGGACAGCAATTACTATGATTCAAACGAACACAGACTCAAGGTTTCTGAGTAAAAGAATATACATGTATTTACACATCAGTTGTAAAACAATTCACTAAGTAAAGCAGCAGAAAAATCCCACTCTTAATATACTACACAACCCCCAATTAATTCTGCACAAGTTAGGCTCAAAATGAAGTGTGAGCAAAATGGCATTCCAGCAATTTGAAAGGCAGGGAAAGATAAGGATATACAAAATAAAACAGCACCAACAAGTAAGTAGGCAGGGCAATCTAGAAAAGGCTTGCTACAATGAGGATCAAAATATATAGGCCTGGGCCAATGTTAATGGTTAAGAGTCTTTGCAGAGGATCACAAAGTTCAGAGTAGTTTGCGGTTAAGTCTTTGCCAAGAGTTCGAAATGAAGTGGTCAAAGAAAAAGTTATTTAAAAGAGTAGAGAAGGACAAGCCCTTGGATTGGCGAAAGATTTCAAACACTTTCACCTCAGTAGGACGGGACGAACAACCGGGTTAGAACAGTACCTTAAATGAAGAAGAAGGCTGTAGCTGAGGCAGACGTTCCTGGCAGATCCTGCAGGCTCACGGTTCCTATAGCAACTGGTGGACGGACATGAAGTAGGAAGACTGGAGGGTCCTGCACTGGACAGGGAAGAAACCAGCAGCAGAGCAAAGCAACAAGTAAAAGGTGCGCTCCTTAAAACCCAAAATGAGTCCGGTCCTTCTGGCTATCCGGTTCACTGCAGCTGTGCACAGCAAATTCGACCCGGGGAGGGAGGCCTTGCTTGGTGTTTGTCAAACTGGTTGGTCCCACCAGCTCAAGGGAAGAAGATTCCTTGCACATCTCCTCTGTCGTCGAAGTCTGGAGATTCGGACCCACAGCAGGGCTTCACCGGGAGGTTCAGTCATGGTAGTGGTCCTCTTCTTTCAGCCTCTCTTCGGTTCTCTCGATCCAGTGGCGACTCTTCCTTCCAAGCCCCAGAGACCTACTTTTTATGCAGTTTTCCCCCATTCACGCAGCCTGGCTGTCAATCACACAGCAGGGTGGCTGTCCTGGCAGGAAAATCACCACAGCCAATCATACAGAGTGCGACATGGGTCTCCAAGGAGACCCCGTGCAGGGAGTCTCAAACCCCTCCCTAACATCCTCTCCCCCTCAGACATTCAGGTGGCTAAGGAGGGCTTCTGTGCAGAAGCCCTCCAAAGGACAGTGAACAAAGGAACCAAACCTGGTTTGGCACGCAGAATAAAACACGAGAAAGACCTTCATAAAAAGAAATGGCAAATAAACCCAGCCGGAACCAAATAAAAGTAAATGGGGTCCAGCGGATTTAAGTTTGAGGCTACTAACTTAGCCTAAAACAGTACCAAGGCCATTTACATAGACCGCGGTAGGAAAAAAAGGGTAGATACCACTGCCACCAGCCAAATCTTAACCAAAGGGGAATTAAATATTGTTCCAAGAGAGACAGACAAAAAGGGATAACTATTAACCCTTTCCAATACTCTATGGAAGATAGTTTGTACTGGGCCTGTGCATTTAAAAAGACTAATAAAGTCAATGGCAACTTTACATGTTCTGAGAGACAGTAGTCAGTCCCAGAATATGGAGTTTAAAGTGGGAAGTCTGAAAAAGACAACCTTGTGTCACTTCACTAAAGGTGCTGTGTAACACACAGTAAAAAGATGATGCCTATGGAGTAGGTGAAGCTCCACGGTCTATGAACACAAAAATGTTAAACACACAGCAAAACACATGTAAGAGTGGGAAAAAAGGCTCACAATCTTACCAGGTGAAATAAATAAATCCTAGAAATCCAGCAAAGCTGCTGAGGGACTCAGTAGGTAAGGGAAATTAGCCATTCTGGGAATTCTTCCTAACACTCCCCCCAATCTCCCAGACCAAGGGACAGGAGGATCTAACCCCCACCAGGATGGATCTCCTGTTGCAAGTTGCTTAAATGGCCTGCAGAGTACACCAGCAACGTTTTGTAACCCTTGCTAGGAACATTTTTACCAATGGTTTTCATTTGCAGACTATATGACCTACAAACCTGTTGTGGTACATCTCTCTTTTTTAATGTATAGGGGATCTGTTCTAATAGTCCCTCAGAAGTTGTAACAACTCCTGAACCTACAATAGGCTTTTTCAAGGGGTCCTTGGAAAGGCATCCATTAGATCTAGAGGGGCCTCCGTGGTTCTTCACCACCTCTCTCACAGGAGCAGGTTGGGTCTCAGGTATCTTTGTTGGAGGGGCTGTGGTCAAGCAAAGTACATGCTGCCACTTCCTCTGAGATCTGACCTTACCTATTTTAGAAGTTTCTCTCCTAATACTAGGGTTTACATTGGAGTCTTCAGTAGAAGCTCCAATAGTCTTAAGGTGTTTAGCCTTAGACCTATTTTTCCTGGTTTTCCATCAGCTTTGAGAATTACCATTTCTCACAGGCCTAGAGAGGGGTCTAATTTGTCTATCCACCTCTTCCTCAGAAGTAGGGGGGATCAAAGACTTAACAATTGGATGGGCAATGGTGGAGCTTGGTTGGCGCTCCCATTTCCCTACTATACTAGCCTCAGATTTGCCTGCGTTAGAGGTCAACTTACTAACACCAGGGCTTGTAGTGGGGTTCTCTGTAGAGGTTCCCACAGGCTCAGAGTGGTCTCTTAAGGTTGCCTCTCTAGCCAATTTGGTTTGGTTTTGTTTTCTCTCACTGGGAGGCCTGGGGGTACTGGATACTACTCCTAGAGATTTTAAATTGTTCCCCAACAGGACTCTCCCAGGCACCTCATTCTGGACACTGACAGGAATTCTTACTGTCATATTATTACACTGAATGAGAGCTGGTAGTATTGGAACCAACTGGACAGGGCCTCTAGAGAATTTAGTGGGACCTTTGGGTGCCCTAGCAACATCTTCAGGCTTGAAAAAGCTTTCATCCACTATTTTTCTGCTGCCCCCAGTGTCTCTCCTGGCAGGAGTATCCTGGCCATTGACAAGAACACTGTCCATATAATTCCCTCTAGAGTTTTCTGGAATGGAGTTGTACACATCCATTTTCTGATTCTTACCCAGATCCATGGACTCTAAGGATACAGCGGCCTGAAGACCCAAGGGTGCTTCAGCAAATAGTTCAAAGTGGGCACTAGCCATTTGTACTTCTTCCTCTGGGGAGAAGGCTAAGGAGGCAGTGCTAATCCCTGCAGGTTTGCCCTTGCACCTTGGATCTCCTTTGATATGGTCAGTTGACCCACAAACATAGCATTTACCAAATGCTCTCTAGAATGGGGGCTTCTGCTGACCTCCCTCTGGTTGAGCACCAGAGGATTCACTAGCCCTATTTGGTTTCCCATGTGGCTTACCCTGGTTATGTTTGGGGACCTCTTCTGGATTGGAGGTATTAGAATTCTCCTTGTTATATTTGTTTGTTTCCCTCATCCTTCTTCTGAGTGGCCCCAGAATCCTTGTGAGTAGCCCTGTTGGCAACCCACAAGTCAGCAGCCTTAGCTAACTTCTTTGGATCTATCTCCTTAGAATCAGCTAAGTGCTTCTGAGCTCAGGAGAGCAGGCATCGTAAATTGACTCCAACATAACAAGATTTCTCATACCTTCATAATTGTTTACTCTGTAACCCTTAGCCCAACCATCTAATTTTTCAAACATTCACATACCCAGGTAGCCCAAGGGGTACCATCATGCTTTTTGAGGGTCCTAAACCTCTTAACGTACTGGGAAGGGGTCTTCCCGAAATAGCAATTAAAGCTAGCTTCACACACTCATAATCCATCCTATTCACCTCCTCCAACTCCATCACAACATCAGATGCAACAGTGGGTAGCCTAGAGAAGAGCCAAGGAAGCAACAGATTCCCTGTAATGTCTTGAATCCCATGCTTATATTCAAACATTGACACCCAATTCAAACTATCATGTTTATCTTCATATATACCAACAATTTCTTTAGGCATAAAGGGTCTCTTAGGACTGGAAGACCTAGAAGACTCTGGGAGAGAAGCATTTTCAATAGACAATTTTTTCATTTCTAAGGCATGATTCAACTCCATTTCTCTGAGCTTAAGTTCTTGATGCTTTTGTTCAGTTTGAGCATTTATACGTTTGAATTCCAATTCAAGCCTCATCTTTTCTAGAGCAATGAATTCAGGATGAGTGTAGGACCTGAAGGGGTCCCAGTGGACAAAGGTTGAGGTTGCTGAGCAGGCACAGGAGCAGTGAGGCCTATATTGTGGGACACATCTGCCTCATCTAACTCATCAATGGATACATTATCATCCTCATCATTTTCCAAATTTGCTGGAGGGGCAGGTATTTCAGACCCAGTCCCCAGACTTTGTTTCTCTAACAGACTTTCAATCAATTCTGACTTTTTGCCTTTCACAGAGAGATTCCTTTCTCTGCACAGATGTTTTAGATAATCCACAGTGTAACTAAGGAGGATCTCCTGACTGTAGCTTTCCATATTAGGCATGATTAAAACTGCTTTTTAGTGATGTTTAGCCTTGTGGTTAGTTGCTCCAAGGTAATGGCAGCATTCTAATTGTAATCACTAAACTTGATCCTCACCGCTGTACACCAGCGTTAGGCAGAATCATATGTGGTACCCTTTTGGAACACCACACACAATTAAGACTACAAGTGACAGTACAAATTCACCTTTGGTACAAGCCTGTACTACACAGTAAAGTGGAAGTGATGGCTGAGCAGCCAGACTTATCTGAAGAGTAAAGTGAGCAGTATCAATAGTTACACAAAGGACAGCAATTACTATGGTTCAAACAAACACTGATTCAAGATTTCTGAGTAAAAGAATATACATTTATGTACACATCAGTTGTAAAACAATTCACTAAGTAAAGCAGCAGAAAAATCACACTCTTAATATACTACACAACCCCCAATCAATTCTGGACAAGTTGGGCTCAAAATGAAGTGCGAGCAAAATGTCACTCCAGCAATTTAAAACGGAGGGAAAGAAAAGGATATACAAAATTAAGCAGCACCAACAAGTAAGTAGGCAGGGCAATCTAGAAAAGGCTTGCAAACAATAAGGATTCAAATCAATAGGACTGGGCCAATGTTAATGGTTCAGAGTCTTTGAAGAGGATCACACAGTTCAGAGTAGTTCACGATAAAGTCTTTGCCAAGAGTTCGAAACGAAGTTGGTCGAAGGAAACGTTATTTAAAAGAGTAGAGAAGGACAAGCCCTTGGATTGGCAAAAGATTTCAAACACTTTCAACGCGGTCGGACAGGACGAGCAACTGGGTTAGAACAGTACCTTAAATGAAGAAGAAGGCTGTAGCTGAGGCAGTCGTTCCTGGCAGATCCTGCAGGCTCACGGTTCCTGAAGCGGCTTTCGGACTGACACGAAATAGGAAGATTGTAGGGTCCTGCACTACCCAGGGAAGAAACCAGCAGCAGAGCAAATCAACTAATAAAAGGTGCGCTCCTTAAAACCCAAGCAGGGTTCGGTCCTCCTGGCTATCCGGTTCACTGCAGCTGTGCACAGCAAATTTGACATGGGGAGGGAGGCCTTGCTTGTTGTTTGTCGGACTGTTTGGTCCCACCAGCTCAAGGGAAGAAGATTCCTTTCAGATCTTCTCTGTCGTCAAAGTTTGGAGATTCGGACCCGCAGCCGGGCTTCACCAGGAGGTTAAATCATGGTAGTGGTCCTCTTCTTTCAGCTTCTCTTCGGTTCTCTCGATCCAGTGGCGACTCTGCCTTCCAAGCCCCAGAGACCTGCTTTTTATGCAGTTTTCCCCCATTCACACAGCCTGGCTGTCAATCACACAGCAGGGTGGCTGTCCTGGTGTGACAGTCACCACAGCCAATCATACAGAGTGCGACATGGGTCTCCAAGGAGACCCTGTGCAGGGAGTCTCAAACCCCTCCCTCACATCCTGTCTCCCTCAGACATTCAGGCGCCGAAGGAGGGCTTCTGTCCAGAAGCCCTCCAAAGGACGGTGAACAAAGGAACCAAACCTGGTTTGGCACGCAGAATAAAACACGAGAAAGACCTTCATAAAAAGAAATTGCAAATGAACCCAGCCGGAACCAAATAAAAGTAAATGGGGTCCAGCGGATTTAAGTTTGAGGCTACTAACTTAGCCTAAAACAGTACCAAGGCCATTTACATAGACCATAGTGGGAAACATGGGGTAGATACCACTGCCACCAGCCACATCTTTAAAAAAGGGGAACAAAATAATGTTCCATGAGAGACAGACAAAAAGGGATAACTATTAACCCTTTCCAGTACTCTATGGAAGATAGCTTGTACTGGGTCAGTGAATTTAAAAAGAGTAATAAAGTCAATGGCAACTTCACATGTTCTGAGAGACAGTAGTCAGTCCCAGAATAGGAGTTTAAAGTGAGAAGTCTAAAAAAGACAACCCTGTGTCACTGCACTAAAGGTGCTGTGTCACACGGTAAAAAGATGATGCCTATGGAGTAGGTGAAGCTTCACAGTCTATGAACACAAAAATGTTAAACACACACAGCAAAACACATGTAAGTGTGGGAAAAAAGGCTCACACTCTTACCAGGTTAAAAAAAATCCTAGAAATCCAAGAAAAACCTGCTGAGGGACTCAGTAGGTAAGGGACATTAGCCATTCTAGAGTATTCTCCCTAGCATCATCTAAGATTTGTTTCTGGCTGATCTTAAAATGTTCCAAATATGAGAGTTGGTGAATGAGTGGAGGGAAAGAATTGTTATAACTGTTATGCTTCTTGTGAAAACAGCAGCACATTGCCACACAGTCATGCAACATGTAGCGGATCCCGCTGTTGTTTGATTAAATGCCCCACTTTTAACTGAAAAAGAATATATATATATTATGGCAGTTACTAGTAAATCACAGAGTTTTTGATACATAACTCGTTTTTGTCAACATTTTGAAAGAACAAATGTTGATTTCAAATGGGAATTGCCATATGTTGCTCCAGACCCCTAAACCAATCCTGACTGGGAGGCTGGGTTTGGGAGGAGAGAGAAGGGTAACTGTCCAATCCTATTTGTGAGAACTCTGTAAGGGTTCTTTCCCAAGATAGCAACATTGGTGGTGTCATTGCTGCCTTTCTAGGGGGGGGGCTGCACTAAGAGGAAAAGAGAGAGCTGGTGAAATGTACCATCAGGGGGGCTGCTGAAACTTACCACCTGATAGCTGTAAGGAAACCCCAGAGGAGATTGCTGAGAGTGAATCTGGGTGGAGCTGTCTATTTCTAGGAAGGCCTCGAAGCTGACTGGTCCTGTGGTGGAGAGTGGGAGGCCATCTTTGAGATTGGAGTAACTAGATCCCTGCCCTATCTTTCCAGAGTGTCCTGAGATGTAGCTTGCTTTCCTGGACTTTAAACAGAGGCTTTCTTTGTAAGTAGAACTGGTCCCTGGGAGACCAAAAGGTGGGGGAGTCTGCTTGCCTTATATCATTTCCCTTTATAATGGGTGGTGGGGAGAGGGGGACTGTGTAGATCCTTAGACTATGTAACTAAAAATATTAATTTAATGAATTCCCCATTTGGCAGAACAATACGGGGTGCTTTTTGTTAAAATTCGAAATGTTATCCTTTTTGTCCTGCTGACCGCAACATCTTTAAGGAAGATGGGTGTCTTTGTTCTTAAATCAGTCCAACCTTTTTATCCAGCTTCCCCAACACAGGCCTTTCAGTGGAGGGGGGTCTGAATTCCGAAATTCACCAAATTATTTCAATTTTTCTGTCCGACTTCCCCAGCACAGTTCAGAGTAGGGGTTGGGGTCCAAAAAACAAACTCTAAATCACCATGTGTTTATTTTAAACCAAAGGTGTGGGTGACATCTTAATTGCCATATGTATTTGTACCAATCTTGAAACCCTACAGATAGCCTTTTAAACCCACAGGAAAATCCAAATCACATGACACTACATTTATAATTGCTTTGGTTATTGATCAGTTTAATTATTTCTTGCAGTGAAATTAGTAGAAAGTAAAGAATTGTGATGGTGTTCTTTTCAACTCACTTTTGTGATTTATTGATGCTAAGAGAAGTTGATTGTGTTGTGCCACGGATAAAGTGGTGTTTGACATTTTCGTGCAAATTTCTATTACTTTTAATTTAAATAAATACCAATATATTTCCTGTACACTAACCTGGCTCTTGGCTCATTGTTAGCTCAGGGGAGAGGGATCCAAGGGGCTTGATATGTGTCTGAGATAGGACTAAAAAAAGAATATGTTAATCAGTTTGTTGCATAACCACGTGAGTCGGCAGGGAAGGAACTCCCTGTGTTGAGGGTGGCTTCTCAATAAACCGCTGCACCTCTAGTGCTAATTGCACTTGCACCAGTGCAAAATGTCCATCATTTTTATTTCTTTTTTATTTTGGTTGGCTGAAAAAACAGAATTCAACCTTTCAAAAAGTCATGATGTACAAAACAAATTCCCAAACAATGTCCTCATACATTACATCATTCACATGGATTATTACAAGAGTGTTTTGTCTGTTAAAACAATCATTGAGATGAAAGCAAAAATTTGAAGATAATATGTACCTTAGGCGCCCTTTTGTCTGCGCACACTATATATAACTCATTAATAATGTGTTTTAAATAAAACATGCATACATAAATATATATATTGGAAACACGTGGGTTGTTTTCAGCAAATACCAGAACACTTTCTAGCGGTCGTCCTTCAGCAAGTGGGGTTGTAAGCAGGGGGATGGGTGGTTAGGCATGCATGCCTGCGTCTCCGAATGTGGTGCCAGGGTAAGCCTGTCCCCTGGCTTCTCAGGCTGCAGCCCTTTCCGAATTCAATTACCCACATCTGAGCTGCAAAGAGAACCTTTAAAGCCCGCCAAGCGCTCGGGAAACCCCAGGAGCAAAACTGAAACCTGAGAACGGTCCGGGGTTTCTTGGCAAGGCCTGCGTTGCTAGGGTAAATATCAGTGGTGTACCGGCCCTCGCGCCTGATCCCAGGGCGAAACACGCACGTGCTCGCGGAGCATGATTTGCCTGTTTGAATATGTCACACTTTTGTGTGCATATGAATGAGTAGTGACAGGGAAAAGGCGAGGGTGGAAAGGCGCAGGGATGGAGAAGCAGCATAAATATTATGCTCAGTTGCGTTTTTATACACAGGTGACTGGCTAAGTTACACCTTAAAAGAGCACTGGCACAGCCAATAGGAATCGCCTGTCACGTGCGCACCTTGTGCTATGAGTAAAGGAGTGCAACAAAGTTCACACCAGTGATCCCAATCATGAAAGTATTTAAGACAGAACTGATACATCCGTCCAACAAAACAAAAAATAGAGCACAGCAAATACTGTTTTGTCATGCCTCGGGCATCTGGGACTTGTTCATTCAAATTGACAGCTGAGGCACCCAATTGAAACTAAGGCACACACAGAGAATGTACACATTTCAGCAACTCACAGTGCTAGAAGAACACAGAAGGATGGAATAGTGACGTGCCCCAGGGGAGGATATGTAGTCACACACAGCATCCATTCACCACAGTCCATTACATTAATTTGTGGTCTACTAGGTGTTGCTAAAACCTGAAAGCACATTGTAGCTGGCCAATGTCAGCCCCGGCTCATCAAATCCACGCAGCAGGGGTGTATAACTAAATGTCATGAACTTGTTCGGAGCTTTATTTTTGTACTTTATTGCATGTATATAGTGTGGGTTCTGGTTCTCTCAGAAGCAACAGCTAATAGAACGGATTCCCGCTTTGCACTGTACCCCCATAGCTCAGTACACGCTCACGTTAAACCTCCAAACCCAACCCACAGCCCTAAATATACGGTGCGCACGGTCCAGTTCCCATTTCCAGCAGACTGCCCCCGTGTTCTCTGGCCAAGGAAGCGGATCCTCGCGACGCTAAAGGGATTTGCTGATTTTAAAGTTGTTTTGTGTGCAGGGTGTTTTGTGTGTGTCTCTGATGTGTGTCTCTGATTTGAACCGGGGTTTGTCAGTCGTTGTGTTGGTCTCTATACGTGCATTAAAGGACACGTGTTAATATTATAAATCAGGTCGTGGCGCTAAGCACTGCGTGGCAACAGTACCAGGAAGGGGTGCGTGAAGATACCCGCGCTATAGACCATCTAGAGCGGGATGACTAAAAGAACACCGACACCCCTCCTTTTGCTCCCCCTTGTGCCTTTTCTTGTCCCTAAGTCCCAAGACACGATGGTGGTGCGGCTGTGCTGTTACAGCTCACTAAAGGAACCCCACGACAGGCACTGAGCCACCCAGAGAAAGGTGAAGGGCGCTTATCAACCGAAGAGACGGGAATAAAAGGGGCACGCTGTTTATTCAATGGAAGATAGAAAAGTGCGCCAGCTGCGAGTTTGAGTGGAGGATCTGTCGGGGAACGGAAGGTGGGCGCCGGGATAACATGAAAGGAAGGCGGGCGGGGCAGGGCCGGCGGCCAGGGAGCTGCATCGCTTTTGATGGCTGTTGTTATTAAGCGCTGCCTTGTTAAACTCGCAGAGAGGCTGTTCTGCCTCAAAGTGAGAATATCACCCCCGCCCCCACCCCCATATCTCCACAGATGTGTGTGGGTGAAATATGCATTAATGTTAGGCCGCCGGAAGAGTGCCGCCCGCAGCTCTTTCCCTGCATGGGAAGTGCATGGCTTGCTGCGTTGTCCCCGGTGTTCAATTCGCCTTATGGCAGAGACTGTCATCGTGCTGCACACACCGTGGGGGGCACTTTTGGAGATTAAAAGGCGAGCGCTGGCAATTGTTTGACCTCATGACGATGGGCGGGATGGAGGCATGAATGCGTGGGTACGTGCATAGAAGGATGCATGCATGCATTGGTGGCCATGTGGATGGGTACATGAAGGGTGGGTGGGTGGACGGTTGCATGGATGTTTGCGTGCATTGGTGAATGGGTGGATGGGTGGATGGAAGGGTGGGCGGGTGGAAGGATACATGCATGCATTGGCGGGCGAGTGGATGGGTGCATGGAATTGTGGGCGGGTGGAAGGATGCATGTATGCATTGGTGGGCGGGTGGATGGGTACATGGAAGGGTAGGCGGATGGAAGGATGCATGCATTGGTGAACTGGTGGATGAGTGCATGGAAGGGTGGGCGGGTAGAAGGATGCATACATGCATGCATTGGTGGGCGCTTGGATGGGTGCATGGAAGGGTAGGCGGGTGGAAGGATGCATGGATGCATTGGTGAACGGGTGGATGGGTGCCTGGAAGGGTAGGCGGATGGAAGTATGCATGCATGCATTCATGAACGGGTCGATGGGTGCATGGGAGTGTGGGCGGGTGGAAGGATGTATGCATGCATTGGTGTGCGGGTGGATGGGTTCATGGAAGGGTGGATGGATGCATGCATGCATTGGTGGGCGGGTGGATGGGTGCATGAAAGGGTGGGCGGGTGCATGGGTGCATGAACGGGTGGGCGGGTGCATGGATGCATGCATGCATTGGTGAACGGGTGGATGGGTACATGGAAGGGTGGGCAGTGGACGGATGCATGCATGCATTGGTGGGCGCTTGGATAGGTGCATGCAAGGGTAGGCGGGGGGAAGGATGCATGGATGAATGAGGGGGGTGGATGAATGAGTGGGCGAGTGCATGGGCGGATGGGCGAACTCATCAACAGGCGGATGCAAGTGGGAATGGATCCAAGCGGGAAAGGATGTGTGAACTAATGACCGAATGGTTTAATGCGCGGATTGATGAATAACTTAATGGACAGTTGAATGAATAGATGAACACATGCATTCATGTTTGAACACATCGATGCACGATGAATGGGTGCAGGGGTGAATCGACAGATGAATGAAGACGCCTGTGCGTGAAGGGATGCATGCCTGCTCCTATCAACGAGGGTAGGGCGGCTGGACACTTGGGTGAAGCCTTCATGAACGTATGGATGGATGAATGCTTAAATAATGTAAGCTGGGTGGATGATTGAAAGGGCGGATACATGTGTTGGTTCATGGAAAGGTGGGTTTGTGGATGAATGGGTGCGTGAGCGCCTGAGCAGGGGTGAATGGATGCACACAGACATGTTGAGTTAATTGATGGGGGCATGAGTGAACTGATGGGTGACTTCAACCACGGGCGAATGAATGCATTACTGCACGGCAGCTAGGCGAATGAATTCAACGGAGGCACTACGCTGATAGGCGCATTGATGGATGGACAGCCACGTGGACCATGGACAGAAGGATGGACGGAGGGCAGCATAACAGATAACGGGTGGATGAGTGCGTGAATAAGTGAATACACAGATACACTTGCATAGCCCAACTTTACAGAGTGAACAGTCTGCCGTCCAAAGCAAGTAGCACGAGACAGCTTGCGGCCACTTACCCACTACGGTGAGTAGCATGTTATCCAGGAGCAGGGCGATGTAGACGATGAGAAGGATGAGCCGGCGGGACTGCCGGCCCTCCCGGAGCCATGCCAGGAGTCCGAAGTCGGGCAGAGCCATGGCCGGGCACGGGCTGTGAGTCCTGTGGGCAGAGAGTGGAGAGAGCGCAGGGGCAGGATCAGTTGCCGTCCTTCACTGGCAAGAGCCCCTCAGACCGCACCCCAGAGACGAGCCCCGCCTCCCACCCTGGAGCACCCCTGCCTATGATGAGCGACCCACCCACCCCTCAACCTGGAGCACCCCAGAGACAAGCCCCGCCTCCCACCATGGGGCACCCCTGAGACGAGCCCCGCCTCCCACCCAGGAGCACCCCTGCCTGTGATGAGCGACGCACCCGCCCCTCACCCCGGAGCACCCCTGAGCTTGGAGCACCATCCTGCCCGTGAACGGTAAACCCGGAGCACCCACTGACTGAGAACGTGAATCCCTCATCCCTTTAGCAGCCCTGACTGACTATGCCCAGCCACCCTCCCAGATCAGACACCCCCACTGACTGACTGATCACAGCCAGCATCAAGCATAAACTGTCTGGCTGTGCCCTGCCACCCTCCCATCATAAGGTACTCACTGACTGACTGAGCACAGCCACCCTCCAAGCATCAGGCACAAACTGACTGACTATGCCCAGCCACCCTCCCAGAATCAGGCGCTCACTGACTGACTGATCACAGCCAGCATCAAGCATAAACTGTCTGGCTGTGCCCTGCCACCCTCCCATCATAAGGTACTCACTGACTGACTGAGCACAGCCACCCTCCAAGCATCAGGCACAAACTGACTATGCCCAGCCACCCTCCCAGAATCAGGCGCTCACTGACTGACTGAGCACAGCCATCCTCCCAGCATCAGACACTCACTGACTGAGTTTGCACAGCCACCCTCCCAGAATAAGATACCCTGTGCACAGCCACTCTCACACCACCAGACAACCAATGACACACTGTGAACAGCCATCCTCTCACACCTTCGCCCCCTGCCTGTAAGCAGCCCATCAATCGATTTCGCGCCCTGACCTGCGTGTGCACTACCACCACTTCCACCACGTGGGACCCACCACCTGACTGTGCACTACCACCACTTCCACCACGTGGGACCCACCACCTGCCTGTGCACTACCACCACTTCCAACACGTAGGACCCACCACCTGACTGTGCACTACCACCACTTCCACCACGTGGGACCCACCACCTGCCTGTGCACTACCACCACTTCCAACACGTAGGACCCACCACCTGACTGTGCACTACCACCACTTCCACCACGTAGGACCCACCACCTGCCTGGGCACTACCACCACTTCCACCACGTGGGACCCACCACCTGCCTGGGCACTACCACCACTCCCACCACGTAAGACCCACCATCTGCCTGTGCACTACCACCACTCCCACCACGTAAGACCCACCACCTTCCTGTGCACTCCCACCACTCCCACCACGTAGGACCCACCACCTGACTGCACTCCCACCACGTAGGACCCACCATCTGCCTGTGCACTACCATCACTTCCACCACGCAAGACCCACCATCTGACTGTGCACTACCACCACTTCCACCACGTAGGACCCACCATCTGCCTGTGCACTACCACCACTCCCACCACGTAAGACCCACCATTTGCCTGTGCACTACCACCACTCCCACCACGTAGGACCCACCACCTGACTGCACTCCCACCACGTAGGACCCACCACCTGCCTGTGCACTACCACCACTCCTACCACGTAGGACCCACCATCTGCCTGTGCACTACCACCACTCCCACCACGTAAGACCCACCATCTGCCTGTGCACTACCACCACTCCCACCACGTAAGACCCACCACCTTCCTGTGCACTCCCACCACTCCCACCACGTAGGACCCACCACCTGACTGCACTCCCACCACGTAGGACCCACCATCTGCCTGTGCACTACCACCACTTCCACCACGCAAGACCCACCATCTGACTGTGCACTACCACCACTTCCACCACGTAGGACCCACCATCTGCCTGTGCACTACCACCACTCCCACCACGTAAGACCCACCATTTGCCTGTGCACTACCACCACTCCCACCACGTAGGACCCACCACCTTCCTTTGCACTCTCACCACTCTCACCACGTAGGACCCACCACCTGACTGCACTCCCACCACGTAGGACCCACCACCTGCCTGTGCACTACCACCACTCCTACCACGTAGGACCCACCATCTGCCTGTGCACTTCCACCACTCCCACCACGCAGGACCCACAACCTGACTGTGCACTACCACCACTTCCACCACGTGGGACCCACCACCTGACTGTGCACCACCACCACTCCCACCACGCAGTACCCACCATCTGCCTGTGTACTACCACCACTCCCACCACGGAGGACCCACCACCTGACTGTGCACTACCACCACTTCCACCACGTGGGACCCACCATCTGCCTGTGCCCTACCACCACTCCCACCACGTAGTACCCACCACCTGACTGTGCACTACCACCACTCCCACCACATAAGACCCACCACCTGACTGTGCACTACCACCACTCCCACCACGTAAGACCCACCGCCTGCCTGTGCACTACCACCACTCCCACCACATAGGACCCACCACTTGCCTGTGGACTACCACCACTCCCACCACGTAGGACCCACCACCTGACTGTGCACTACCACCACTCCCACCACGTAAGACCCACCACCTGACTGTGCACTACCACCACTCCCACCACGCAGGACCCACCACCCGACTGCACTCCCACCACGTAGCACCCAACATCTGCCTGTGCACTACCACCACTCCCACCACATAGGACCTACCACCTGCCTGTGCCCTACCACCACTCCCACCACATAGGATCCACCACCTGCCTGTGCACTACCACCACTCCCACCACATAGGATCCACCACCTGACTGTGCACTACCACCACTTCCGCCACGTAAGACCCACCACCTGCCTGTGCACTACCACCACTCCCACCACGTAGGACCCACCACCTGCCTGTGCACTACCACCACTCCCACCACATAGGATCCACCACCTGACTGTGCACTACCACCACTTCCGCCACGTAGGACCCACCACCTGCCTGTGCACTACCACCACTCCCACCACATAGGACCTACCACCTGCCTGTGCCCTACCACCATTCCCACCACGTAGGACCCACCACCTGCCTGTGTACTACCACCACGTAGGACCAACTACCTGAGTGTGCACTACCACAACTCCCACCACGTAGGACCCATCACCTGCCTGTGCACTCCCACCACGTAGGACCCACCACCTGCCTGTGCATTACCACCACTTCCGCACGCAGGACCCACCACCTGCCTGTGCAGAACGCCTCCTCCGATCTTGTGGCGCTCTCTCTGCAACAATACCCGACGGCATGCCCCGTCTGCGCCCTCTCACCACCACTCGCGTGCACCACCACTCGTGTCAGGGGGAGGACACCCACTGCGGCCACACACCCGCCCAGAGGCCTACAAGTGACACAACTTAGAAACACACATCCCATTGTGTGACAAGCCAAGGAAACGTGCGTCAATCAGACGGCAAAAACAGCGCTCTGCCAAACACAACACCACACGCTCTGGCTATTAATGAAACAGTGCACGGCATTGCACAATGGCACTAGAATGCATCGCCCCTGCTCGACACACGCAGCCATTTCCAAAACGTGAACATGTGTCGGTGCATTGATTCACAGCAAGGTTTTATAGAAATAGCGCTTTCTGCCACTACCAAGCGCTTTAAATAGCACCTATAATATGACCCAATTCAAAAGCACAGCTTTTTTTCTCGCTCTATCCAACAATAAAATATAAAAGGCCGAGGGGCATACGCCCACTCCGCTATCTAGTGCTTCCAATCTACATTAGGCGCTTTCCCGTTTTTTTCGGTGCACCTGTGCGTGCAATGCATTATTACTATTAATATTATTATTATTATTATTATAATGAGTGTATCGGGATTATTAGAACGTTTACACTTTATCATTATTGCTATCACTGTGATTATACTTCATAATATAGTGGTCATTGACACTATTATAGAAAGTTTAAGCAATACAAGACAGACACCTTCGCCTTCTTTACAAGGCAAGGCTGGCCTCGTGCTGGTCCCAGAGCACGTGTGTAGGTGCCACACATTAACCCATGACCCCTTACGGTAACCGACTGAACAGCACACGTGAGTATTTGGCTATCTGACCCATGACCCTTATGGCAACCCACTGAACAACACACGTGAGTATTTGGCTATCTGACCCATGACCATTATGGCAACTCACTGAGCAACACATGTGAGTATTTGGCTATCTGACCCATGCCCCTTTATGGTAACCCACTGAGCTACCAATGTGAGTATTTGGTTGTCTAACCTAGGACCCCTAATGGTAACCCACTGAGCAACACACATGAGTATTTGATTATCTGGTAACCCACTGAGCAACACGTGAGTATTTAGGTATCTGATCCATGAACCCTTATGGTAACCCACTGAGCTACCCCTGTGAATATTTGGTTATCTAACCCATGACCCCTTTTGGTGACCCACTGAGCAACACATGTGAGTATTTGGTTATGTAACCCATGACCCCTTATGGCAACCCACTAAGCTACCCCTGTGAGTATTTGGTTATCTAACCCATGACCCCTTTTGGTGACCCACTGAGCAACACACGTGAGTATTTGATTATCTGGTAACCCACTGAGCAACACATGTGAGTATTTGGTTATCTAACCCATGACCCCTTGTGGTAACCCACTGAGCAACACACGTGAGTATTTGATTATCTGGTAACCCACTGAGCAACACATGTGAGTATTTGATTATCTGGTAACCCACTGAGCAACACACGTGAGTATTTGGTTATCCAACCCATGACCCCTTGTGGTAACCCACTGAGCAACACACGTGAGTATTTAGGTATCTGATCCATGACCCCTTGTGGTAACCCACTGAGCAACATGTGAGTATTTGGTTATCTGGTTTCTAAGGGGAGAGGGGAGTGCCCAGTGTCAGCTCCAGAAGCGTTGGGACAGGGAGGAGGAGGCAATTGTGTGCTTGTTGGGAAGTGTGCGGTGAGGGATGCATTTGCCTGGGTGAAGTGGCTGGGCGCTTACCCTGGTTAAAGGAGCCGAGCCGTCCCTTCTGATGCAGCTGGTCCCCTCCTGCCGCTGGGCACCGCTGGGAGCAGCTGCCGGCCTCTGGCTCGCAGTGTCCTGCTCCGGAGAGAGACCCGCGGAGAGAGCGGGAGGGAGGGACTGGGGAGAGGCAGGAGGGGAGGGCAGCCGCTGCCCCACTTGCAAGGCATCGGGCTGACGTCACGCCCTGATCCCTATCACTTCACATTTCCTTTACTTAATGAAGCACAAACACAAAACTTGCAGCGCGCGGCAAAGAGGCACGAGCCAAGGAGCAGAGGGGAAGAGGTAGAGGAGAGAAGCGAGAACGTGACACCACACTCCAGGCCAACAGCATCTTCTGTATTTGCCTCCACTCAAGATACATGCAGTCCCGTGCACACACAATCCGCAGGGTGCACACGTGTGGGAGAAGGGCGGCTCACTCTGTGCATAAACGGCATCAGGCACAGTGCTAATACCCTCTATACCCACAGGGCATTGCATTCAGGTACTGTACCTAGAGAGCAGCCGAGTTCTGTCTCTCTGGCACAGAGCTCATACACACCCTCTATACCCACAGGGCTTAGCCTCTAAGTACTGTACCTAGAGAGCAGCCGAGTTCTGTCTCTCAGGCAAAGGGCTCATACCCTCTATACCCACAGGGCATTGCCTGCCAGTACTGTACCTAGAGAGCAGCAGAGTTTTGTCTCTCGGGCATAGGGCTCATACCCTCTATACCCGCAGGGCATTGCCCCCAGGTACTGCACCTAGAGAGCAGACAAGTTCTGTCTTTCTGGAACAGTGTCAGACCCTCTATACCCTCAGGACATTTCCTGCAGGTACTGTACCTAGAGAGCAGCCGAGTTCGGTCTCTCTGGCACAGTGCTCATACCCTCTATACATACAGGGCATTGCCTGCAGGTGCTTTACCTAGAGAGCAGCCGAGTTCTGTCTCTCTGGCACAGTGCTTATACATACCTTCTATACCCACAGGGCATTGCCTGCAGGTACTGTACCTAAAGGGCAGCCAAGTTATGTCTCTCTAGCACAGGGCTCATACCCTCTATACCCACAGGGTATTGCCTGCAGGTACTGTACCTAGATGGCAGCCAAGTTATGTCTCTCTGGCACAGTGCTCATACCCTCTATACCCACAGGGCATTGCCTGCAGGTACTGTACATAGAGAGCAGCCAAGTTTTGTCTCCCTGACTCAGCTCATACCCTCTATACCCACAGGTCATTGCCTGCAGCTACTGTACCTGGAGAGTCACAGAGTTCTGTTTCTCTGGCACAGTGCTCATACTCTCTATACCCAAAGGGTATTGCCTGCAGTTACTGTACCTAGAGAGCAGCCGAATTATGTCTCTCTGGCACAGGGCTCATACATACACTCTATACCCACAGGGCATTGCCTGCAGGTACTGTATCTAGAGAGCAGCTGAGTTATGTCTCTCTGGCACAGTGCTCATACCCTCGATACCCTTAGGGCTTAGCCTCTAGGTACTGTACCTAGAGAACAGCCGAGTTCTGTCTCTCTGGCACAGTGCTCATGCCCTCTATACCCAAAGGGCATTGCCTGCAGGTACTGTACCTAGAGAGCAGCTGAGTTCTGTCTCTCTGGCACAGTGCTCATACCCTCGATAAGCACAGGGCCTAGCCTCTAGGTACTGTACCTAGAGAGCAGCCGAGTTCTGTCTCTCTGGCACAGTGCTCATACATACCGTCTATACGTCTATACCCACAGGGTATTGCTGCAGGTGCTTTACCTAGAGAGCAGCTGAGTTCAGTCTATGTGGCACAGTGCTCATACATACCCTCTATACCCACAGAGCATTGCCTGCAGGTGATGTGCCTAGAGTGCAGCTGAGTTATGTCTCTCTGGCACAGTGCTCATACCCTCTATACCCACAGGGCATTGCCTGCAGGTACTATACCTAGAGAGCAGCTGAGTTCAGTCTATATGGCACAGTGCTCATACATACCCTCTATACCCACAGAGCATTGCGTGCAGGTGATATGCCTAGAGTGCAGCTGAGTTATGTCTCTCTGGCACAGTTCTCATATACCCACGGGGCATTGCCTGCAGTTACTGTACCTAGAGAGCAGCCGAATTATGTCTCTCTGGCACATGGCTCATACATACACTCTATACCCACAGGGCATTTCCTGCAGGTACTGTATCTAGAGAGCAGCTGAGTTATGTCTCTCTGGCACAGTGCTCATACCTTCGATACCCTTAGGGCTTAGCCTCTAGGTACTGTACCTAGAGAACAGCCGAGTTCTGTCTCTCTGGCACAGTGCTCATGCCCTCTATACCCACAGGGCATTGCCTGCAGGTACTGTACCTAGAGAGCAGCTGAGTTCTGTCTCTCTGGCACAGTGCTCATACCCTCGATAAGCACAGGGCCTAGCCTCTAGGTACTGTACCTAGAAAGCATCCGTTTTCTGTCTCTCTGGCACAGTGCTCATACATACCGTCTATATGTCTATACCCACAGGGTATTGCTGCAGGTGCTTTACCTAGAGAGCAGCTGAGTTCAGTCTATCTGGCACAGTGCTCATACATACCCTCTATACCCACAGAGCATTGCCTGCAGGTGATGTGCCTAGAGTTCAGCTGAGTTATGTCTCTCTGGCACAGTGCTCATACCCTCTATACCCACAGGGCATTGCCTGCAGGTACTATACCTAGAGAGCAGCTGAGTTCAGTCTATATGGCACAGTGCTCATACATACCCTCTATACCCACAGAGCATTGCGTGCAGGTGATGTGCCTAGAGTGCAGCTGAGTTATGTCTCTCTGGCACAGTTCTCATATACCCACAGGGCATTGCCTGCAGGTACTGTACATAGAGAGCAGCCGAGTTATGTCTCTCTAGCACAGGGCTCATACCCTTTATACCCACAGGGCATTGCCTGCAGGTACTGTACCTAGAGGGCATCCAAGTTCTGTCTCTCTGGTACAGTGCTTATACCCTCTATACCCACAGGGCATAGCCTCTAGGTACTCTACCTAGAGAGCAGCCGAGTTCTGTCTCTCTGGCACAGTGCTCATTCCCTGTATGCCCACAGGGCATTGCCTGCAAGTACCGTACCTAGGGCACAGTCGAGTTTTGTTTCTCTGGTACAGTGCTCATACCCTCTATACCCACACGGCTTAGCCTCTAGGTACTGTACTTAGAGAGCAGCCGAGTTATGTCTCTCTGGCACAGTGCTCATACCCGCTATGCACACAGGGCATTGCCTGCAGGTGCTGTACCTAGAGAGTAGCCGAGTTCTGTCTCCCTGGCTCAGTGCTCATACCGTCTATACCCACAGGTCATTGCATGCAGGTACTGTACCTAGAGAGCCGCCGAGTTCTGTCCCTCTGGCACAGTGCTCATACCCTCTATACCCTCAGGGCATTGCCTTCAGGTAATGTACCTAGAGACCAGCCGAGTTCTGTCTCTCTGGCACAGTGCTCATACCCTCCATACCCATAGGGCATTGCCTGCAGGTACTGTACGTAGAGAGCAGCTCAGTTCTGTCTCTCTGGCACAGTGCGCATACCCTCTATAAGCACAGGGCTGAAACTATAGGTACTGTACCTCGAGAGCAGCCGAGTTCTGTCTCTCTGGCACAGTGCTCATACCCTCTATACCCACAGGGCATTGCCTGCAGGTGCTTTACCTAGAGAGCAGCCGAGTTCTGTCTCTCTGGGACAGTGCTTATACATACCCTCTATAACCACAGGGCATTGCCTGCAGGTGCTGTGCCTAGAGAGCAGCTGAGTTATGTCTCTCTGGCACAGTGCTCATACCCTCTATACCCACAGGGCATTGCCTGCAGGTACTGTACCTAGAGGGCAGCCAAGTTATGTCTCTCTAGCACAGGGCTCATACCCTCTATACCCAGAGGCATTGCCTGCGGGTACTGTACCTAGAGAGCAGCCAAATTATGTCTCTCTAGCACAAGGCTCACACCCTCTATACCGACAGGGCTTAGCCACTAGGTACTGTACCTAGAGAGCAGCCGAGTTTTGTCTCTCTGGCACAGTGCTCATACCCTCTATACCCACAGGGCATTGCCTGCAGGTACTGTACCTAGAGAGCAGCCGAGTTATGTCTCTCTGGCACAGTGCTCATACCCTCTATACCCACAGGGAATTGCCTGCAGGTGCTGTACAGAGAGAGCAACCGAGTTATGACTCTCTGGAACAGTGCTCATACATACACTCTATACCCACAGGGCATTGCCTGCAGGTGCAGTACCTAGAGATCAGCCGAGTTATGTCTCTCTGGCACAGGGCTCATACCCTCATACCCACAGGGCATTGCCTGCAGGTACTGTACCTAGAAAGCCGCTGAGTTCTGTCTCTCTGGCACAGTGCTCATACATACCCTCTATAACCACAGGGCATTGCCTGGATGTGCTGTACCTAGAGAGCAGCTGAGTTATGTCTCTCTGGCACAGTGCTCATACATACACTCTATACTCACAGGGCATTGCCTGCAGGTACTCTACCTAGAGGGCAGCCAAGTTATGTCTCTCTAGCACAGGGCTCATACCCTCAATACCCACAGGGCATTGCCTGCAGGTACTGTACCTAGAGAGCATCCCAGTTCTGTCTCTCTGGCACAGTGCTCATACCCTCTATAAGCACAGGGCGTAAACTTTAGGTACTGTACCTCGAGAGCAGCCGAGTTCTGCCTCTCTGGCACAGTGCTCATACCCTCTATTCATACAGGGCATTGCCTGCAGGTGCTTTACCTAGAGAGCAGCCGAGTTCTGTCTCTCTTGCACAGTGCTTATACATACCTTCTATAACCACAGGGCATTGCCTGCAGGTGCTGTACCTAGAGAGCAGCTGAGTTATGTCTCTCTGGCACAGTGCAAATACCCCCATACCCACAGGGCATTGCCTGCAGGTACTGTACCTAGAGGGCAGCCAAGTTATGTCTCTCTAGCACAGGGCTCATACTCTCTATACCCACAGGGTATTGCCTGCAGGTACTGTACCTAGATGGCAGCCAAGTTATGTCTCTCTGGCACAGTGCTCATACCCTCTATACCCACAGGGCATTGCCAGCGGGTACTCTACCTAGAGAACAGCCAAATTATGTCTCTCTAGCACAAGGCTCATACCCTCTATACCGACAGGGCTTAGCCACTAGGTACTGTACCTAGAGAGCAGCCCAGTTCTGTCTCTCTGGCACAGTGCTCATACCCTCTATACCCACAGGGCATTGCCTGCAGGTACTGTACATAGAGAGCAGCCAAGTTTTGTCTCCCTGACTCAGCTCATACCCTCTATACCCACAGGTCATTGCCTGCAGCTACTGTACCTAGAGAGTCACAGAGTTCTGTCTCTCTGGCACAGTGCTCATACCCTCTATACCCAAAGGGCATTGCCTGCAGTTACTGTACCTAGAGAGCAGCCGAGTTATGTCTCTCTGGCACAGGGCTCATACATACACTCTATACCCACAGGGCATTGCCTGCAGGCACTGTATCTAGAGAGCAGCCAAGTTATGTCTCTCTGGCACAGTGCTCATACCCTCTATACCCACAGGGCATTGCCTGCGGGTACTGTACCTAGAGAACAGCCAAATTATGTCTCTCTAGCACAAGGCTCATACCCTCTATACCGACAGGGCGTAGCCACTAGGTACTGTACCTAGAGAGCAGCCGAGTTCTGTCTCTCTGGCACAGTGCTCATACCCTCTATACCCACAGGGCATTGACTGCCGGTACTGTACATAGAGAGCAGCCAAGTTTTGTCTCCCTGACTCAGCTCATACCCTCTATACCCACAGGTCATTGCCTGCAGCTACTGTACCTAGAGAGTCACAGAGTTCTGTCTCTCTGGCACAGTGCTCATACCCTCTATACCCAAAGGGTATTGCCTGCAGTTACTGTACCTAGAGAGCAGCCGAGTTATGTCTCTCTGGCACAGGGCTCATACATACACTCTATACCCACAGGGCATTGCCTGCAGGCACTGTATCTAGAGAGCAGCCGAGTTCTGCCTCTCTGGCACAGTGCTCATAGCCTCTATTCATACAGGGCATTGCCTGCAGGTGCTTTACCTAGAGAGCAGCCGAGTTCTGTCTCTCTTGCACAGTGCTTATACATACCTTCTATAACCACAGGGCATTGCCTGCAGGTGCTGTACCTAGAGAGCAGCTGAGTTATGTCTCTCTGGCACAGTGCAAATACCCTCTATACCCACAGGGCATTGCCTGCAAGTACTGTACCTAGAGGGCAGCCAAGTTATGTCTCTCTAGCACAGGGCTCATACCCTCTATACCCACAGGGTATTGCCTGCAGGTACTGTACCTAGATGGCAGCCAAGTTATGTCTCTCTGGCACAGTGCTCATACCCTCTATACCCACAGGGCATTGCCTGCGGGTACTGTACCTAGAGAACAGCCAAATTATGTCTCTCTAGCACAAGGCTCATACCCTCTATACCGACAGGGCTTAGCCACTAGGTACTGTACCTAGAGAGCAGCCGAGTTATGCCTCTCTGGCACAGGGCTCATACATACACTCTATACCCACAGGGCATTGCCTGCAGGCACTGTATCTAGAGAGCAGCTGAGTTATGTCTCTCTGGCACAGTGCTCATACCCTGTATACCCTCAGGGCTTAGCCTCTAGGTACTGTACCTAGAGAACAGCCGAGTTCTGTCTCTCTGGCACAGTGCTCATGCCCTCTATACCCACAGGGCATTGCCTGCAGGTACTGTACCTAGAGAGCAGCTGAGTTCTGTCTCTCTGGCACAGTACTCATACCCTCGATAAGCACAGGGCTTAGCCTCTAGGTACTGTACCTAGAGAGCAGCCGAGTTCTGTTTTTCTGGCACAGTGCTCATACCCTCTATACCAACAGGGTTTAGCCTCTAGGTACTGTACCTAGAGAACAGCTGAGTTTTTTCTCTCTGGCACAGTGGCCATGCCCTCTATACCCACAGGGAATTGCCTGCAGGTACTGTATCTAGAGAGCAGCTGAGTTATGTCTCTCTGGCACAGTGCTCATACCCTCTTTAACCACAGGACATTGCCTGCAGGTACTGTACATAGAGAGCAGCCGAGTTATGACTCTCTGGCACAGTACTCATACATACCCTCTATACCCACAGGGCGTTGCCTGCAGGTGCTGTACCTAGAGAGCAGCCGAGTTATGCCTCTCTGGCACAGTACTCATACATAACCTCTATAACCACAGGGCATTGCCTTCAGGTGCAGTCCCTAGAGAGCAGCCGAGTTATGTCTCTATGGCACAGGGCTCATACCCTCAATACCCACAGGGCATTGCCTGCAGGTACTGTACCTAGAGAGCAGCCGAGTTCTGTCTCTCTGGCACATTGCTCATACCCTCTATACCCACAGGGCATTTCCTGCAGGTGCTGTACCTAGGGAGCAGCTGAGTTATGTCTCTCTGGCACAGTGCTCATACCCTCTATACCCACAGGGCATTGCCTGCAGGTACTGTACCTAGAGGGCAGCCAAGTTATGTCTCTCTAGCACAGGGCTCATACCCTCTATACCCAGACGGCATTGCCTGCGGGTACTGTACCTAGAGAGCAGCCAAATTATGTCTCTCTAGCACAAGGCTCATACCCTCTATACCGACAGGGCTTAGCCACTAGGTACTGTACCTAGACAGCAGCCGAGTTTTGTCTCTCTGGCACAGTGCTCATAACCTCTATACCCACAGGGCATTGCCTGCAGGTACTGTACCTAGAGAGCAGCCGAGTTATGTCTGTCTGGCACAGTGCTCATACCCTTTATACCCACAGGGCATTGCCTGAAGGTGCTGTACATAGAGAGCAGCCGAGTTATGACTCTTTGGCACAGTGCTCATACATACCCTCTATAACCACAGGGCATTGCCTTCAGGTGCAGTACCTAGAGATCAGCCGAGTTATGTCTCTCTGGCACAGGACTCATACCCTCATACCCACAGGGCATTGCCTGCAGGTACTGTACCTAGAGAGCCGCCGAGTTCTGTCTCTCTGGCACAGTGCTCATACATACCCTCTATAACCACAGGGCATTGCCTGGATGTGCTGTACCTAGAGAGCAGCTGAGTTATGTCTCTCTGGCGCAGTGCTCATACCCTCTATACCCACAGGGCATTACCTGCAGGTACTCTACCTAGAGGGCAGCCAAGTTATGTCTCTCTAGCACAGGGCGCATACCCTCAATACCCACAGGGCATTGCCTGCAGGTACTGTACCTAGAGAGCATCCCAGTTCTGTCTCTCTGGCACAGTGCTCATACCCTCTATAAGCACAGGGCGTAAACTTTAGGTACTGTACCTTTGGAGCAGCCCAGTTCTGCCTCTCTGGCACAGTGCTCATACCATCTATACGTACAGGGCATTGCCTGCAGGTGCTTTACCTAGAGAGCAGCCCAGTTCTGTCTCTCTTGCACAGTGCTTATACATACCTTCTATAACCACAGGGCATTGCCTGCAGGTGCTGTACCTAGAGAGCAGCTGAGTTATGTCTCTCTGGCACAGTGCTCATACCCTCTATACCCAAAGGGCATTGCCTGCAGGTACTGTACCTAGAGGGCAGCCAAGTTATGTCTCTCTAGCACAGGGCTCATACCCTCTATACCCACAGGGTATTGCCTGCAGGTACTGTACCTAGACGGCAGCCAAGTTCTTTCTCTCTGGCACAGTGCTCATACCCTCTATACCCACAGGGCATTGCCTGCGGGTACTGTACCTAGAGAACAGCCAAATTATGTCTCTCTAGCACAAGGCTCATACCCTCTATACCGACAGGGCTTAGCCACTAGGTACTGTACCTAGAGAGCAGCCGAGTTCTGTCTCTCTGGCACAGTGCTCATACCCTCTATACCCACAGGGCATTGCCTGCAGGTACTGTACATAGAGAGCAGCCAAGTTTTGTCTCCCTGACTCAGCTCATACCCTCTATACCCACAGGTCTTTGCCTGCAGCTACTGTACAAGAGAGTCACAGAGTTCTGTCTCTCTGGCACAGTGCTCATACCCTCTATACCCAAAGGGTATTGCTTGCAGTTACTGTACCTAGAGAGCAGCAGAGTTATGTCTCTCTGGCACAGGGCTCATACATACACTCGATACCCACAGGGCATTGCCTGCAGGTGCTGTACCTAGAGAGCAGCTGAGTTATGACTCTCTGGCACAGTACTCATACATAACCTCTATAACCACAGGGCATTGCCTTCAGGTGCAGTCCCTAGAGAGCAGCCAAGTTATGTCTCTATGGCACAGGGCTCATACCCTCAATACCCACAGGGCATTGCCTGCAGGTACTGTACCTAGAGAGCAGCCGAGTTCTGTCTCTCTGGCACAGTGCTCATACCCTCTATACCCACAGGGCATTGCCTGCAGGTGCTTTACCTAGAGAGCAGCCGAGTTCTGTCTCTCTGGCACAGTGCTCACACATACCCTCGATAACCACAGGGCATTGCCTGCAGGTGCTGTACCTAGAGAGCAGCTGAGTTATGTCTCTCTGGCACAGTGCTCATACCCTCTTTACCCACAGGGCATTGCCTGCAGGTACTGTACATAGAGAGCAGCCGAGTTATGACTCTCTGGCACAGTGCTCATACATATCCTCTATACCCACAGGACTTAGCATCTAGGTACTGTACCTAGAGAGCAGCCGAGTTCTGTCTCTCTCGCACAGTGCTCATACATTCCCTCTATACCCACAGGGCATTGCCTGCAGCTACTGTACCTAGAGCATAGCCAAGATATGTCTCTCTAGCACAGGGCTCATACCCTCTATACCCACAGGGCATTGCCTGCAGGTACTGTACCTAGAGGGAGCCAAGGTATGTCACTCTGGCACAGTGCCCATACCCTCTATACCCACAGTGCATTGCCTGCAGGTACTGTACCTAGAGAGCAGCCGAGTTCTGTCTCTCTGGCAGAGGGCTCATACCCTCTATACCCACAGGGCATTGCCTACGGGTACTGTACCTAGAGCGCAGCCAAATTATGTCTCTCTCTAGCACAGGGCTCATACCCTCTATACCCACAGGGCATTGCCTGCAGGTGCTGTACCTAGAGAGCAGCTGAGTTATATCTCTCTGGCACAGTGTTCATACCCTCTATACCCACAGGGCATTGCCTGCAGGTACTGTACCTAGAGGGCAGCCAAGTTATGTCTCTCTAGCACAGGACTCATGGCTTCTATACCCACAGGGTATTGCCTGCAGGTACTGTACCTAGAGAGCAGCCGAGTTATGTCTCTCTGGCACAGTGCTTATACATACCCTCTATAACCACAGGGCATTGCCTGCAGGTGCTGTACCTAGAGCGCAGCTGAGTTATATCTCTCTGGCACAGTGTTCATACCCTCTATACCCACAGGGCATTGTCTGCAGGTACTGTACCTAGAGGGCAGCCAAGTTATGTCTCTCTAGCACAGGGCTCATACCCTCTATCTCCACAGGGTATTGCCTGCAGGTACTGTACCTAGAGAGCAGCCGAGTTATGTCTCTCTGGCACAGTGCTCATACATACCCTCTATACCCACAGAGCATTCCCTGCAGGTGCTGTGCCTATAGTGCAGCTGAGTTATTTCTCTCTGGCACAGTTCTCATATTCCCACTGGGCATTGCCTGCAGGTACTGTACCTAGAGAGCAGCCGAGTTATGTCTCTCTAGCACAGGGCTCATACCCTCTATACCCACAGGGCATTGCCTGCAGGTACTCTACCTAGAGGGCATCCAAGTTCTGTCTCTCTGGTACAGTGCTCATACCCTCTATACCTACAGAAAAATAGCCTCTAGGTACTCTACCTAGAGAGCAGCCGAGTTCTGTCTCTCTGGCACAGTGCTCATACCCTGTATACCCTCAGGGCTTAGCCTCTAGGTACTGTACCTAGAGAACAGCCGAGTTCTGTCTCTCTGGCACAGTGCTCATGCCCTCTATACCCACAGGGCATTGCCTGCAGGTACTGTACCTAGAGAGCAGCTGAGTTATGTCTCTCTGGCACAGTGCTCATACCCTGTATACCCTCAGGGCTTAGCCTCTAGGTACTGTACCTAGAGAACAGCCGAGTTCTGTCTCTCTGGCACAGTGCTCATGCCCTCTATACCCACAGGGCATTGCCTGCAGGTACTGTACCTAGAGAGCAGCTGAGTTCTGTCTCTCTGGCACAGTACTCATACCCTCGATAAGCACAGGGCTTAGCCTCTAGGTACTGTACCTAGAGAGCAGCCGAGTTCTGTTTTTCTGGCACAGTGCTCATACCCTCTATACCGACAGGGCGTAGCCACTAGGTACTGTACCTAGAGAGCAGCCGAGTTCTGTCTCTCTGGCACAGTGCTCATACCCTCTATACCCACAGGGCATTGACTGCCGGTACTGTACATAGAGAGCAGCCAAGTTTTGTCTCCCTGACTCAGCTCATACCCTCTATACCCACAGGTCATTGCCTGCAGCTACTGTACCTAGAGAGTCACAGAGTTCTGTCTCTCTGGCACAGTGCTCATACCCTCTATACCCAAAGGGTATTGCCTGCAGTTACTGTACCTAGAGAGCAGCCGAGTTATGTCTCTCTGGCACAGGGCTCATACATACACTCTATACCCACAGGGCATTGCCTGCAGGCACTGTATCTAGAGAGCAGCCGAGTTCTGCCTCTCTGGCACAGTGCTCATAGCCTCTATTCATACAGGGCATTGCCTGCAGGTGCTTTACCTAGAGAGCAGCCGAGTTCTGTCTCTCTTGCACAGTGCTTATACATACCTTCTATAACCACAGGGCATTGCCTGCAGGTGCTGTACCTAGAGAGCAGCTGAGTTATGTCTCTCTGGCACAGTGCAAATACCCTCTATACCCACAGGGCATTGCCTGCAAGTACTGTACCTAGAGGGCAGCCAAGTTATGTCTCTCTAGCACAGGGCTCATACCCTCTATACCCACAGGGTATTGCCTGCAGGTACTGTACCTAGATGGCAGCCAAGTTATGTCTCTCTGGCACAGTGCTCATACCCTCTATACCCACAGGGCATTGCCTGCGGGTACTGTACCTAGAGAACAGCCAAATTATGTCTCTCTAGCACAAGGCTCATACCCTCTATACCGACAGGGCTTAGCCACTAGGTACTGTACCTAGAGAGCAGCCGAGTTATGTCTCTCTGGCACAGGGCTCATACATACACTCTATACCCACAGGGCATTGCCTGCAGGCACTGTATCTAGAGAGCAGCTGAGTTATGTCTCTCTGGCACAGTGCTCATACCCTGTATACCCTCAGGGCTTAGCCTCTAGGTACTGTACCTAGAGAACAGCCGAGTTCTGTCTCTCTGGCACAGTGCTCATGCCCTCTATACCCACAGGGCATTGCCTGCAGGTACTGTACCTAGAGAGCAGCTGAGTTCTGTCTCTCTGGCACAGTACTCATACCCTCGATAAGCACAGGGCTTAGCCTCTAGGTACTGTACCTAGAGAGCAGCCGAGTTCTGTTTTTCTGGCACAGTGCTCATACCCTCTATACCAACAGGGTTTAGCCTCTAGGTACTGTACCTAGAGAACAGCTGAGTTCTTTCTCTCTGGCACAGTGGCCATGCCCTCTATACCCACAGGGAATTGCCTGCAGGTACTGTATCTAGAGAGCAGCTGAGTTATGTCTCTCTGGCACAGTGCTCATACCCTCTTTAACCACAGGACATTGCCTGCAGGTACTGTACATAGAGAGCAGCCGAGTTATGACTCTCTGGCACAGTACTCATACATACCCTCTATACCCACAGGGCGTTGCCTGCAGGTGCTGTACCTAGAGAGCAGCCGAGTTATGCCTCTCTGGCACAGTACTCATACATAACCTCTATAACCACAGGGCATTGCCTTCAGGTGCAGTCCCTAGAGAGCAGCCGAGTTATGTCTCTATGGCACAGGGCTCATACCCTCAATACCCACAGGGCATTGCCTGCAGGTACTGTACCTAGAGAGCAGCCGAGTTCTGTCTCTCTGGCACATTGCTCATACCCTCTATACCCACAGGGCATTTCCTGCAGGTGCTGTACCTAGGGAGCAGCTGAGTTATGTCTCTCTGGCACAGTGCTCATACCCTCTATACCCACAGGGCATTGCCTGCAGGTACTGTACCTAGAGGGCAGCCAAGTTATGTCTCTCTAGCACAGGGCTCATACCCTCTATACCCAGACGGCATTGCCTGCGGGTACTGTACCTAGAGAGCAGCCAAATTATGTCTCTCTAGCACAAGGCTCATACCCTCTATACCGACAGGGCTTAGCCACTAGGTACTGTACCTAGACAGCAGCCGAGTTTTGTCTCTCTGGCACAGTGCTCATAACCTCTATATCCACAGGGCATTGCCTGCAGGTACTGTACCTAGAGAGCAGCCGAGTTATGTCTGTCTGGCACAGTGCTCATACCCTTTATACCCACAGGGCATTGCCTGAAGGTGCTGTACATAGAGAGCAGCCGAGTTATGACTCTTTGGCACAGTGCTCATACATACCCTCTATAACCACAGGGCATTGCCTTCAGGTGCAGTACCTAGAGATCAGCCGAGTTATGTCTCTCTGGCACAGGACTCATACCCTCATACCCACAGGGCATTGCCTGCAGGTACTGTACCTAGAGAGCCGCCGAGTTCTGTCTCTCTGGCACAGTGCTCATACATACCCTCTATAACCACAGGGCATTGCCTGGATGTGCTGTACCTAGAGAGCAGCTGAGTTATGTCTCTCTGGCGCAGTGCTCATACCCTCTATACCCACAGGGCATTACCTGCAGGTACTCTACCTAGAGGGCAGCCAAGTTATGTCTCTCTAGCACAGGGCGCATACCCTCAATACCCACAGGGCATTGCCTGCAGGTACTGTACCTAGAGAGCATCCCAGTTCTGTCTCTCTGGCACAGTGCTCATACCCTCTATAAGCACAGGGCGTAAACTTTAGGTACTGTACCTTTGGAGCAGCCCAGTTCTGCCTCTCTGGCACAGTGCTCATACCATCTATACGTACAGGGCATTGCCTGCAGGTGCTTTACCTAGAGAGCAGCCCAGTTCTGTCTCTCTTGCACAGTGCTTATACATACCTTCTATAACCACAGGGCATTGCCTGCAGGTGCTGTACCTAGAGAGCAGCTGAGTTATGTCTCTCTGGCACAGTGCTCATACCCTCTATACCCAAAGGGCATTGCCTGCAGGTACTGTACCTAGAGGGCAGCCAAGTTATGTCTCTCTAGCACAGGGCTCATACCCTCTATACCCACAGGGTATTGCCTGCAGGTACTGTACCTAGACGGCAGCCAAGTTCTTTCTCTCTGGCACAGTGCTCATACCCTCTATACCCACAGGGCATTGCCTGCGGGTACTGTACCTAGAGAACAGCCAAATTATGTCTCTCTAGCACAAGGCTCATACCCTCTATACCGACAGGGCTTAGCCACTAGGTACTGTACCTAGAGAGCAGCCGAGTTCTGTCTCTCTGGCACAGTGCTCATACCCTCTATACCCACAGGGCATTGCCTGCAGGTACTGTACATAGAGAGCAGCCAAGTTTTGTCTCCCTGACTCAGCTCATACCCTCTATACCCACAGGTCTTTGCCTGCAGCTACTGTACCTAGAGAGTCACAGAGTTCTGTCTCTCTGGCACAGTGCTCATACCCTCTATACCCAAAGGGTATTGCTTGCAGTTACTGTACCTAGAGAGCAGCAGAGTTATGTCTCTCTGGCACAGGGCTCATACATACACTCGATACCCACAGGGCATTGCCTGCAGGTGCTGTACCTAGAGAGCAGCCGAGTTATGACTCTCTGGCACAGTACTCATACATAACCTCTATAACCACAGGGCATTGCCTTCAGGTGCAGTCCCTAGAGAGCAGCCAAGTTATGTCTCTATGGCACAGGGCTCATACCCTCAATACCCACAGGGCATTGCCCTCAGGTACTGTACCTAGAGAGCAGCCGAGTTCTGTCTCTCTGGCACAGTGCTCATACCCTCTATACCCACAGGGCATTGCCTGCAGGTGCTTTACCTAGAGAGCAGCCGAGTTCTGTCTCTCTGGCACAGTGCTCACACATACCCTCGATAACCACAGGGCATTGCCTGCAGGTGCTGTACCTAGAGAGCAGCTGAGTTATGTCTCTCTGGCACAGTGCTCATACCCTCTTTACCCACAGGGCATTGCCTGCAGGTACTGTACATAGAGAGCAGCCGAGTTATGACTCTCTGGCACAGTGCTCATACATATCCTCTATACCCACAGGACTTAGCATCTAGGTACTGTACCTAGAGAGCAGCCGAGTTCTGTCTCTCTGGCACAGTGCTCATACATTCCCTCTATACCCACAGGGCATTGCCTGCAGCTACTGTACCTAGAGCATAGCCAAGATATGTCTCTCTAGCACAGGGCTCATACCCTCTATACCCACAGGGCATTGCCTGCAGGTACTGTACCTAGAGGGAGCCAAGGTATGTCACTCTGGCACAGTGCCCATACCCTCTATACCCACAGTGCATTGCCTGCAGGTACTGTACCTAGAGAGCAGCCGAGTTCTGTCTCTCTGGCAGAGGGCTCATACCCTCTATACCCACAGGGCATTGCCTACGGGTACTGTACCTAGAGCGCAGCCAAATTATGTCTCTCTCTAGCACAGGGCTCATACCCTCTATACCCACAGGGCATTGCCTGCAGGTGCTGTACCTAGAGAGCAGCTGAGTTATATCTCTCTGGCACAGTGTTCATACCCTCTATACCCACAGGGCATTGCCTGCAGGTACTGTACCTAGAGGGCAGCCAAGTTATGTCTCTCTAGCACAGGACTCATGCCCTCTATACCCACAGGGTATTGCCTGCAGGTACTGTACCTAGAGAGCAGCCGAGTTATGTCTCTCTGGCACAGTGCTTATACATACCCTCTATAACCACAGGGCATTGCCTGCAGGTGCTGTACCTAGAGCGCAGCTGAGTTATATCTCTCTGGCACAGTGTTCATACCCTCTATACCCACAGGGCATTGTCTGCAGGTACTGTACCTAGAGGGCAGCCAAGTTATGTCTCTCTAGCACAGGGCTCATACCCTCTATCTCCACAGGGTATTGCCTGCAGGTACTGTACCTAGAGAGCAGCCGAGTTATGTCTCTCTGGCACAGTGCTCATACATACCCTCTATACCCACAGAGCATTCCCTGCAGGTGCTGTGCCTATAGTGCAGCTGAGTTATTTCTCTCTGGCACAGTTCTCATATTCCCACTGGGCATTGCCTGCAGGTACTGTACCTAGAGAGCAGCCGAGTTATGTCTCTCTAGCACAGGGCTCATACCCTCTATACCCACAGGGCATTGCCTGCAGGTACTCTACCTAGAGGGCATCCAAGTTCTGTCTCTCTGGTACAGTGCTCATACCCTCTATACCTACAGAAAAATAGCCTCTAGGTACTCTACCTAGAGAGCAGCCGAGTTCTGTATCTCTGGCACAGTGCTCATACCCTCTATAACCACAGGGCATTGCCTGCAGGTACTGTACCTAGAGAGCAGCCGAGTTCTGTCTCTCTGGCACAGTGCACATACATACCCTCTATAACCATAGGGCATTGCCTGCAGGTGCTGTACCTAGATAGCAACCGAGTTATGTCTCTCTGGCACAGGGCTCATAGCCTCTATACTCACCTGGCATTGCCTGCAGGTACTGTACCTAGAGCGCAGCCAAGTTATGTCTCTCTAGCACAGAGCTCATACCATCTATACCCACAGCATTACCTGCATGTACTGTACCTAGAGAGCAGCCGAGTTCTGTCTCTCTGGCATAGTGCTCTATACCCATAGGGACAGGACTTAGCCTCTAGGTACTGTACCTAGAGAGCAGCAGAGTTACGTCTCTCTGGCACAGTGCTCATACCCTCTATACTCACAGGGCATTGCCTGCAGGTACTGTACCTAGAGAGCAGCAGAGTTACGTCTCTCTGGCACAGTGCTCATACCCTCTATACTCACAGGGCATTGCCTGCAGGTACTGTACCTAGAGAGCAGCCGAGTTCTGTCTCTCTGGCACAGTGCTCATACCCTCTATACCCACAGGGCATTGCCTGCAGGTACTGTACCTAGAGAGCAGCCAAGTTATGTCTCTCTGGCACAGAGCTCATACCCTCTATATCCACAGTACTTAGCCTCTAGGTACTGTACCTAGAGCGCAGCCTTGTTCTGTCTCTATGGCACAGTGCTCATACCCTCTATACCCACAGGGCATTGCCTGCAGGTACTGTACCTAGAGAGCAGCCAAGTTCTGTCTCTCTGAAACATTGCTCATACCCTCTATACCCACAAAGCTTAGCCTCTAGGTACTGTACCTAGAGAGCAGCAGAGTTACGTCTCTCTGGCACAGTGCTCATACCCTCTATACTCACAGGGCATTGCCTGCAGGTACTGTACCTAGAGAGCAGCCGAGTTCTGTCTCTCTGGCACAGTGCTCATACCCTGTATACCCTCAGGGCTTAGCCTCTAGGTACTGTACCTAGAGAACAGCCGAGTTCTGTCTCTCTGGCACAGTGCTCATGCCCTCTATACCCACAGGGCATTGCCTGAAGGTACTGTACCTAGAGAGCAGCTGAGTTATGTCTCTCTGGCACAGTGCTCATACCCTGTATACCCTCAGGGCTTAGCCTCTAGGTACTGTACCTAGAGAACAGCCGAGTTCTGTCTCTCTGGCACAGTGCTCATGCCCTCTATACCCACAGGGCATTGCCTGCAGGTACTGTACCTAGAGAGCAGCTGAGTTCTGTCTCTCTGGCACAGTACTCATACCCTCGATAAGCACAGGGCTTAGCCTCTAGGTACTGTACCTAGAGAGCAGCCGAGTTCTGTTTTTCTGGCACAGTGCTCATACCCTCTATACCAACAGGGTTTAGCCTCTAGGTACTGTACCTAGAGAACAGCTGAGTTCTTTCTCTCTGGCACAGTGGCCATGCCCTCTATACCCACAGGGAATTGCCTGCAGGTACTGTATCTAGAGAGCAGCTGAGTTATGTCTCTCTGGCACAGTGCTCATACCCTCTTTAACCACAGGACATTGCCTGCAGGTACTGTACATAGAGAGCAGCCGAGTTATGACTCTCTGGCACAGTACTCATACATACCCTCTATACCCACAGGGCGTTGCCTGCAGGTGCTGTACCTAGAGAGCAGCCGAGTTATGCCTCTCTGGCACAGTACTCATACATAACCTCTATAACCACAGGGCATTGCCTTCAGGTGCAGTCCCTAGAGAGCAGCCGAGTTATGTCTCTATGGCACAGGGCTCATACCCTCAATACCCACAGGGCATTGCCTGCAGGTACTGTACCTAGAGAGCAGCCGAGTTCTGTCTCTCTGGCACATTGCTCATACCCTCTATACCCACAGGGCATTTCCTGCAGGTGCTGTACCTAGGGAGCAGCTGAGTTATGTCTCTCTGGCACAGTGCTCATACCCTCTATACCCACAGGGCATTGCCTGCAGGTACTGTACCTAGAGGGCAGCCAAGTTATGTCTCTCTAGCACAGGGCTCATACCCTCTATACCCAGACGGCATTGCCTGCGGGTACTGTACCTAGAGAGCAGCCAAATTATGTCTCTCTAGCACAAGGCTCATACCCTCTATACCGACAGGGCTTAGCCACTAGGTACTGTACCTAGACAGCAGCCGAGTTTTGTCTCTCTGGCACAGTGCTCATAACCTCTATACCCACAGGGCATTGCCTGCAGGTACTGTACCTAGAGAGCAGCCGAGTTATGTCTGTCTGGCACAGTGCTCATACCCTTTATACCCACAGGGCATTGCCTGAAGGTGCTGTACATAGAGAGCAGCCGAGTTATGACTCTTTGGCACAGTGCTCATACATACCCTCTATAACCACAGGGCATTGCCTTCAGGTGCAGTACCTAGAGATCAGCCGAGTTATGTCTCTCTGGCACAGGACTCATACCCTCATACCCACAGGGCATTGCCTGCAGGTACTGTACCTAGAGAGCCGCCGAGTTCTGTCTCTCTGGCACAGTGCTCATACATACCCTCTATAACCACAGGGCATTGCCTGGATGTGCTGTACCTAGAGAGCAGCTGAGTTATGTCTCTCTGGCGCAGTGCTCATACCCTCTATACCCACAGGGCATTACCTGCAGGTACTCTACCTAGAGGGCAGCCAAGTTATGTCTCTCTAGCACAGGGCGCATACCCTCAATACCCACAGGGCATTGCCTGCAGGTACTGTACCTAGAGAGCATCCCAGTTCTGTCTCTCTGGCACAGTGCTCATACCCTCTATAAGCACAGGGCGTAAACTTTAGGTACTGTACCTTTGGAGCAGCCCAGTTCTGCCTCTCTGGCACAGTGCTCATACCATCTATACGTACAGGGCATTGCCTGCAGGTGCTTTACCTAGAGAGCAGCCCAGTTCTGTCTCTCTTGCACAGTGCTTATACATACCTTCTATAACCACAGGGCATTGCCTGCAGGTGCTGTACCTAGAGAGCAGCTGAGTTATGTCTCTCTGGCACAGTGTTCATACCCTCTATACCCAAAGGGCATTGCCTGCAGGTACTGTACCTAGAGGGCAGCCAAGTTATGTCTCTCTAGCACAGGGCTCATACCCTCTATACCCACAGGGTATTGCCTGCAGGTACTGTACCTAGACGGCAGCCAAGTTCTTTCTCTCTGGCACAGTGCTCATACCCTCTATACCCACAGGGCATTGCCTGCGGGTACTGTACCTAGAGAACAGCCAAATTATGTCTCTCTAGCACAAGGCTCATACCCTCTATACCGACAGGGCTTAGCCACTAGGTACTGTACCTAGAAAGCAGCCGAGTTCTGTCTCTCTGGCACAGTGCTCATACCCTCTATACCCACAGGGCATTGCCTGCAGGTACTGTACATAGAGAGCAGCCAAGTTTTGTCTCCCTGACTCAGCTCATACCCTCTATACCCACAGGTCTTTGCCTGCAGCTACTGTACCTAGAGAGTCACAGAGTTCTGTCTCTCTGGCACAGTGCTCATACCCTCTATACCCAAAGGGTATTGCTTGCAGTTACTGTACCTAGAGAGCAGCAGAGTTATGTCTCTCTGGCACAGGGCTCATACATACACTCGATACCCACAGGGCATTGCCTGCAGGTGCTGTACCTAGAGAGCAGCCGAGTTATGACTCTCTGGCACAGTACTCATACATAACCTCTATAACCACAGGGCATTGCCTTCAGGTGCAGTCCCTAGAGAGCAGCCAAGTTATGTCTCTATGGCACAGGGCTCATACCCTCAATACCCACAGGGCATTGCCTGCAGGTACTGTACCTAGAGAGCAGCCGAGTTCTGTCTCTCTGGCACAGTGCTCATACCCTCTATACCCACAGGGCATTGCCTGCAGGTGCTTTACCTAGAGAGCAGCCGAGTTCTGTCTCTCTGGCACAGTGCTCACACATACCCTCGATAACCACAGGGCATTGCCTGCAGGTGCTGTACCTAGAGAGCAGCTGAGTTATGTCTCTCTGGCACAGTGCTCATACCCTCTTTACCCACAGGGCATTGCCTGCAGGTACTGTACATAGAGAGCAGCCGAGTTATGACTCTCTGGCACAGTGCTCATACATATCCTCTATACCCACAGGACTTAGCATCTAGGTACTGTACCTAGAGAGCAGCCGAGTTCTGTCTCTCTGGCACAGTGCTCATACATTCCCTCTATACCCACAGGGCATTGCCTGCAGCTACTGTGCCTAGAGCATAGCCAAGATATGTCTCTCTAGCACAGGGCTCATACCCTCTATACCCACAGGGCATTGCCTGCAGGTACTGTACCTAGAGGGAGCCAAGGTATGTCACTCTGGCACAGTGCCCATACCCTCTATACCCACAGTGCATTGCCTGCAGGTACTGTACCTAGAGAGCAGCCGAGTTCTGTCTCTCTGGCAGAGGGCTCATACCCTCTATACCCACAGGGCATTGCCTACGGGTACTGTACCTAGAGCGCAGCCAAATTATGTCTCTCTCTAGCACAGGGCTCATACCCTCTATACCCACAGGGCATTGCCTGCAGGTGCTGTACCTAGAGAGCAGCTGAGTTATATCTCTCTGGCACAGTGTTCATACCCTCTATACCCACAGGGCATTGCCTGCAGGTACTGTACCTAGAGGGCAGCCAAGTTATGTCTCTCTAGCACAGGACTCATGCCCTCTATACCCATAGGGTATTGCCTGCAGGTACTGTACCTAGAGAGCAGCCGAGTTATGTCTCTCTGGCACAGTGCTTATACATACCCTCTATAACCACAGGGCATTGCCTGCAGGTGCTGTACCTAGAGCGCAGCTGAGTTATATCTCTCTGGCACAGTGTTCATACCCTCTATACCCACAGGGCATTGTCTGCAGGTACTGTACCTAGAGGGCAGCCAAGTTATGTCTCTCTAGCACAGGGCTCATACCCTCTATCTCCACAGGGTATTGCCTGCAGGTACTGTACCTAGAGAGCAGCCGAGTTATGTCTCTCTGGCACAGTGCTCATACATACCCTCTATACCCACAGAGCATTCCCTGCAGGTGCTGTGCCTATAGTGCAGCTGAGTTATTTCTCTCTGGCACAGTTCTCATATTCCCACTGGGCATTGCCTGCAGGTACTGTACCTAGAGAGCAGCAGAGTTATGTCTCTCTAGCACAGGGCTCATACTCTCTATACCCACAGGGCATTGCCTGCAGGTACTCTACCTAGAGGGCATCCAAGTTCTGTCTCTCTGGTACAGTGCTCATACCCTCTATACCTACAGAAAAATAGCCTCTAGGTACTCTACCTAGAGAGCAGCCGAGTTCTGTATCTCTGGCACAGTGCTCATACCCTCTATAACCACAGGGCATTGCCTGCAGGTACTGTACCTAGAGAGCAGCCGAGTTCTGTCTCTCTGGCACAGTGCACATACATACCCTCTATAACCATAGGGCATTGCCTGCAGGTGCTGTACCTAGATAGCAACCGAGTTATGTCTCTCTGGCACAGGGCTCATAGCCTCTATACTCACCTGGCATTGCCTGCAGGTACTGTACCTAGAGCGCAGCCAAGTTATGTCTCTCTAGCACAGAGCTCATACCATCTATACCCACAGCATTACCTGCATGTACTGTACCTAGAGAGCAGCCGAGTTCTGTCTCTCTGGCATAGTGCTCTATACCCATAGGGACAGGACTTAGCCTCTAGGTACTGTACCTAGAGAGCAGCAGAGTTACGTCTCTCTGGCACAGTGCTCATACCCTCTATACTCACAGGGCATTGCCTGCAGGTACTGTACCTAGAGAGCAGCAGAGTTACGTCTCTCTGGCACAGTGCTCATACCCTCTATACTCACAGGGCATTGCCTGCAGGTACTGTACCTAGAGAGCAGCCGAGTTCTGTCTCTCTGGCACAGTACTCATACCCTCTATACCCACAGGGCATTGCCTGCAGGTACTGTACCTAGAGAGCAGCCAAGTTATGTCTCTCTGGCACAGAGCTCATACCCTCTATATCCACAGTACTTAGCCTCTAGGTACTGTACCTAGAGCGCAGCCTTGTTCTGTCTCTATGGCACAGTGCTCATACCCTCTATACCCACAGGGCATTGCCTGCAGGTACTGTACCTAGAGAGCAGCCAAGTACTGTCTCTCTGAAACATTGCTCATACCCTCTATACCCACAAAGCTTAGCCTCTAGGTACTGTACCTAGAGAGCAGCAGAGTTACGTCTCTCTGGCACAGTGCTCATACCCTCTATACTCACAGGGCATTGCCTGCAGGTACTGTACCTAGAGAGCAGCCGAGTTCTGTCTCTCTGGCACAGTGCTCATACCCTCTATACCCACAGGGCATTGCCTGCAGGTACTGTACATAGAGAGCAGCCGAGTTATGTCACTCTGGCACAGTGCTCATAACCTCTATACCCACAGCGCTTAGCCTCTAGGTACTGCACGAAGAGAGCAGCCGAGTTATGTCTCTCTGGCATAGTGCTCATACCCTCTATACTCACAGGGCATTGCTTGCAGGTACTGTACCTAGAGCGCAGCCAAGATATATCTCTCTAGCACAGAGCTCATACCCTCTATATGCACAGGGCATTGCCTGCAGGTACTGTACCTAGAGAGCAGTCAAGTTCTGTCTCTCTGGCACAGTGCTCTATACCCATAGGTACAGGACATAGCCTCTAGGTACTGTACCTAGAGAGCAGCCGTGTTATGTCTTTCTGGCACAGTGCTCATACCCTCTATACCCACAGGGAATTACCTGCAAGTACTGTACCTAGAGAGCAGCCGAGTTCTGTCTCTTTGGCACAGTGCTCATACCCTCTATACTCACAGGGCATTGCCTGCAGGTATTGTACCTAGAGAGCAGCCGAGTTCTGTCTCTCTGGCACAGTGCTCATACCCTCTATACCCACAGGGCATTGCCTGCAGGTACTGTATCGAGAGAGCAGCCAAGTTATGTCTCTCTGGCACAGAGCTCATACCCTCTATACCCACAGTACTTAGCCTATAGGTACTGTACCTTGAGAGCAGCCGTGTTATGTCTCTCTGGCACAGTGCTCATACCCTCTATACCCACAAGGCGTAGCCTCAAGGTACTGTACCTAGAGCGCAGTCTAGTTCTGTCTCTCTGGCACAGTGCTCATACCCTCTATACCCAAAGGGCTTAGCCTCTAGGTACTGTACCTATAGCGCAGCCTAGTTCTGTCTCGCTGGCAGAGAGCTCATACCCTCTATACCCGCAGGGCATTGCCTGCAGGTACTGTACCTAGAGAGAAGTAGAGTTCTTTCTGTCTGGCACAGTGTTCATACCCTCTATACCCACAGGAATTAGCCTCTAGGTACTGTACCTAGAGAGCAGCCGAGTACTGTCTCTCTGGCACAGTGCTCAGACCCTCTATACCCACAGGGTATTGCTTGCAGGTACTGTACCTAGAGAGCAGCCGAGTTATGTCTCTCTGGCACAGTGCTCATACATACCCTCTATACCCACAGAGCATTCCCTGCAGGTGCTGTGCCTATAGTGCAGCTGAGTTATTTCTCTCTGGCACAGTTCTCATATTCCCACTGGGCATTGCCTGCAGGTACTGTACCTAGAGAGCAGCCGAGTTATGTCTCTCTAGCACAGGGCTCATACCCTCTATACCCACAGGGCATTGCCTGCAGGTACTCTACCTAGAGGGCATCCAAGTTCTGTCTCTCTGGTACAGTGCTCATACCCTCTATACCTACAGAAAAATAGCCTCTAGGTACTCTACCTAGAGAGAAGCCGAGTTCTGTATCTCTGGCACAGCGCTCATACCCTCTATAACCACAGGGCATTGCCTGCAGGTACTGTACCTAGAGAGCAGCCGAGTTCTGTCTCACTGGCACAGTGCACATACATACCCTCTATAACCATAGGGCATTGCCTGCAGGTGCTGTACCTAGATAGCAACCGAGTTATGTCTCTCTGGCACAGGGCTCATAGCCTCTATACTCACCTGGCATTGCCTGCAGGTACTGTACCTAGAGCGCAGCCAAGTTATGTCTCTCTAGCACAGAGCTCATACCTTCTATACCCACAGCATTACCTGCATGTACTGTACCTAGAGAGCAGCCGAGTTCTGTCTCTCTGGCATAGTGCTCTATACCCAAAGGGACAGGACTTAGCCTCTAGGTACTGTACCTAGAGAGCAGCCTAGTTACGTCTCTCTGGCACAGTGCTCATACCCTCTATACTCACAGGGCATTGCCTGCAGGTACTGTACCTAGAGAGCAGCCGAGTTCTGTCTCTCTGGCACAGTGCTCATACCCTCTATACCCACAGGGCATTGCCTGCAGGTACTGTACCTAGAGAGCAGCCAAGTTATGTCTCTCTGGCACAGAGCTCATACCCTCTATATCCACAGTACTTAGCCTCTAGGTACTGTACCTAGAGCGCAGCCTTGTTCTGTCTCTATGGCACAGTGCTCATACCCTCTATACCCACAGGGCATTGCCTGCAGGTACTGTACCTAGAGAGCAGCCAAGTTCTGTCTCTCTGAAACATTGCTCATACCCTCTATACCCACAAAGCTTAGCCTCTAGGTACTGTACCTAGAGAGCAGCCGAGTTATGTCACTCTGGCACAGTGCTCATAACCTCTATACCCACAGCGCTTAGCCTCTAGGTACTGCACAAAGAGAGCAGCCGAGTTATGTCTCTCTGGCACAGTGCTCATACCCTCTATACTCACAGGGCATTGCTTGCAGGTACTGTACCTAGAGAGCAGTCAAGTTCTGTCTCTCTGGCACAGTGCTCTATACCCATAGGTACAGGACATAGCCTCTAGGTACTGTACCTAGAGAGCAGCCGTGTTATGTCTTTCTGGCACAGTGCTCATACCCTCTATACCCACAGGGAATTACCTGCAGGTACTGTACCTAGAGAGCAGCCGAGTTCTGTCTCTTTGGCACAGTGCTCATACCCTCTATACTCACAGGGCATTGCCTGCAGGTATTGTACCTAGAGAGCAGCCGAGTTCTGTCTCTCTGGCACAGTGCTCATACCCTCTATACCCACAGGGCATTGCCTGCAGGTACTGTATCGAGAGAGCAGCCAAGTTATGTCTCTCTGGCACAGAGCGCATACCCTCTATACCCACAGTACTTAGCCTATAGGTACTGTACCTTGAGAGCAGCCGTGTTATGTCTCTCTGGCACAGTGCTCATACCCTCTATACCCACAAGGCGTAGCCTCAAGGTACTGTACCTAGAGCGCAGTCTAGTTCTGTCTCTCTGGCACAGTGCTCATACCCTCTATACCTACAGGGCATTGCCTGCAGGTACTGTACCTAGAGAGCAGCCGAGTTCTGTCTCCCTGGCACATTGCTCATACCCTCTATACCCACAGGGCTTAGCCTCTAGGTACTGTACCTATAGCGCAGCCTAGTTCTGTCTCGCTGGCACAGAGCTCATACCCTCTATACCCGCAGGGCATTGCCTGCAGGTACTGTACCTAGAGAGAAGTAGAGTTCTTTCTGTCTGGCACAGTGTTCATACCCTCTATACCCACAGGAATTAGCCTCTAGGTACTGTACCTAGAGAGCAGCCGAGTTCTGTCTCTCTGGCACAGTGCTCAGACCCTCTATACCCACAGGGTATTGCTTGCAGGTACTGTACCTAGAGAGCAGCCGAGTTATGTCTCTCTGGCGCAGTGCTCATAACCTCTATACCCACAGGACATTGCCTCTAGGTACTATACCTAGAGAGCAGCTGATTAATGTCTCTCTGGCACAGTGCTCATACCCTCTATACCCATAGGGCATTGCCTGCAAGTACTGTACCTAGAGAGCATCCGAGTTCTGTCTCTCTGGCACAGTGCTCATACCCTCTATACCCACAGGGCATTGAGTTCAGGTACTGTACCTAGAGAGCAGCCAAGTTCTGGCTCTCTGCCACAGTGCTCATACCCTCTATACCCACAGGGCATTGCCTGCAGGTACTGTACCTAGAGAGCAGCGAGTTCTGTCTCTCTGGCACAGTGCTCATACCCTCTATACCCACGGGGCATTGCCTGCAGGTACTGTACCTAGAGAGCAGCCGAGTTATGTCTTTCTGGCACAGTGCCCATACCCTCTATACCCACAGGACTTAGCCTCTAGGTACTATACCTAGAGAGCAGCCGATTTATGTCTCTCTGGCACAGTGCTCATACCCTCTATACCCATAGGGCATTGCCTGCAGGTACTGTACCTAGAGAGCAGCCGAGTTCTGTCTCTCTGGCACAGTGCTCATACCCTCTATACCCACAGGGCATTGACTTGACTTCAGGTACTGTACCTATAGAGCAGCCGAGTTCTGGCTCTCTGGCACAGTGCTCGTACCCTCTATACCCACAGGGCATTGCCTGCAGGTACTGTACCTAGAGAGCAGCGAGTTCTGTCTCTCTGGCACAGTGTTCATACCCCCGATACCCACAGGGTATTGCCTGCAGGTACTGTACCTAGATGGCAGCCAAGTTATGTCTCTCTGGCACAGTGCACATACCCTCTATACCCACAGGGCATTGCCTGCGGGTACTGTACCTAGAGAACAGCCAAATTATGTCTCTCTAGCACAAGGCTCATACCCTCTATACCGACAGGGCTTAGCCACTAGGTACTGTACCTAGAGAGCAGCCGTGTTCTGTCTCTCTGGCACAGTGCTCATACCCTCTATACCCACAGGGCATTGCCTGCAGGTACTGTACATAGAGAGCAGCCAAGTTTTGTCTCCCTGACTCAGCTCATACCCTCTATACCCACAGGTCATTGCCTGCAGCTACTGTACCTAGAGAGTCACAGAGTTCTGTCTCTCTGGCACAGTGCTCATACCCTCTATACCCACAGGGCATTGCCTGCAGGCACTGTATCTAGAGAGCAGCCAAGTTATGTCTCTCTGGCACAGTGCTCATACCCTCTATACCCACAGGGCATTGCCTGCGGGTACTGTACCTAGAGAACAGCCAAATTATGTCTCTCTAGCACAAGGCTCATACCCTCTATACCGACAGGGCTTAGCCACTAGGTACTGTACCTAGAGAGCAGCCGTGTTCTGTCTCTCTGGCACAGTGCTCATACCCTCTATACCCACAGGGCATTGCCTGCGGGTACTGTACCTAGAGAACAGCCAAATTATGTCTCTCTAGCACAAGGCTCATACCCTCTATACCGACAGGGCTTAGCCACTAGGTACTGTACCTAGAGAGCAGCCGTGTTCTGTCTCTCTGGCACAGTGCTCATACCCTCTATACCCACAGGGCATTGCCTGCAGGTACTGTACATAGAGAGCAGCCAAGTTTTGTCTCCCTGACTCAGCTCATACCCTCTATACCCACAGGTCATTGCCTGCAGCTACTGTACCTAGAGAGTCACAGAGTTCTGTCTCTCTGGCACAGTGCTCATACCCTCTATACCCACAGGGCATTGCCTGCAGGCACTGTATCTAGAGAGCAGCCAAGTTATGTCTCTCTGGCACAGTGCTCATACCCTCTATACCCACAGGGCATTGCCTGCGGGTACTGTACCTAGAGAACAGCCAAATTATGTCTCTCTAGCACAAGGCTCATACCCTCTATACCGACAGGGCTTAGCCACTAGGTACTGTACCTAGAGAGCAGCCGTGTTCTGTCTCTCTGGCACAGTGCTCATACCCTCTATACCCACAGGGCATTGCCTGCGGGTACTGTACCTAGAGAACAGCCAAATTATGTCTCTCTAGCACAAGGCTCATACCCTCTATACCGACAGGGCTTAGCCACTAGGTACTGTACCTAGAGAGCAGCCGTGTTCTGTCTCTCTGGCACAGTGCTCATACCCTCTATACCCACAGGGCATTGCCTGCAGGTACTGTACATAGAGAGCAGCCAAGTTTTGTCTCCCTGACTCAGCTCATACCCTCTATACCCACAGGTCATTGCCTGCAGCTACTGTACCTAGAGAGTCACAGAGTTCTGTCTCTCTGGCACAGTGCTCATACCCTCTATACCCACAGGGCATTGCCTGCAGGCACTGTATCTAGAGAGCAGCCAAGTTATGTCTCTCTGGCACAGTGCTCATACCCTCTATACCCACAGGGCATTGCCTGCGGGTACTGTACCTAGAGAACAGCCAAATTATGTCTCTCTAGCACAAGGCTCATACCCTCTATACCGACTGTGCTTAGCCACTAGGTACTGTACCTAGAGAGCAGCCGAGTTCTGTCTCTCTGGCACAGTGCTCATACCCTCTATACCCACAGGGCATTGCCTGCCGGTACTGTACATAGAGAGCAGCCAAGTTTTGTCTCCCTGACTCAGCTCATACCCTCTATACCCACAGGTCATTGCCTGCAGCTACTGTACCTAGAGAGTCACAGAGTTCTGTCTCTCTGGCACAGTGCTCATACCCTCTATACCCAAAGGGTATTGCCTGCAGTTACTGTACCTAGAGAGCAGCCGAGTTCTGCCTCTCTGGCACAGTGCTCATACCCTCTATTCATACAGGGCATTGCCTGCAGGTGCTTTACCTAGAGAGCAGCTGAGTTATGTCTCTCTGGCACAGTGCAAATACCCTCTATACCCACAGGGCATTGCCTGGAGGTACTGTACCTAGAGGGCAGCCAAGTTATGTCTCTCTAGCACAGGGCTCATACCCTCTATACCCACAGGGTATTGCCTGCAGGTACTGTACCTAGATGGCAGCCAAGTTATGTCTCTCTGGCACAGTGCTCATACCCTCTATACCCACAGGGCATTGCCTGCGGGTACTGTACCTAGAGAACAGCCAAATTATGTCTCTCTAGCACAAGGCTCATACCCTCTATACCCACAGGGCTTAGCCACTAGGTACTGTACCTAGAGAGCAGCCGAGTTATGTCTCTCTGGCACAGGGCTCATACATACACTCCATACCCACAGGGCATTGCCTGCAGGCACTGTATCTAGAGAGCAGCTGAGTTATGTCTCTCTGGCACAGTGCTCATACCCTGTATACCCTCAGGGCTTAGCCTCTAGGTACTGTACCTAGAGACCAGCCGAGTTCTGTCTCTCTGGCACAGTGCTCATGCCCTCTATACCCACAGGGCATTGCCTGCAGGTACTGTACCTAGAGAGCAGCTGAGTTCTGTCTCTCTGGCACAGTACTCATACCCTCGATAAGCACAGGGCTTAGCCTCTAGGTACTGTACCTAGAGAGCAGCCGAGTTCTGTCTTTCTGGCACAGTGCTCATACCCTCTATACCAACAGGGTTTAGCCTCTAGGTACTGTACCTAGAGAACAGCCGAGTTCTTTCTCTCTGGCACAGTGGCCATATACTCTATACCCACAGGGAATTGCCTGCAGGTACTGTATCTAGAAAGCAGCTGAGTTATGTCTCTCTGGCACAGTGCTCATACCCTCTTTAACCACAGGGCATTGCCTGCAGGTACTGTACATAGAGAGCAGCCGAGTTATGACAATCTGGCACAGTACTCATACATACCCTCTATACCCACAGGGCGTTGCCTGCAGGTGCTGTACCTAGAGAGCAGCCGAGTTATGCCTCTCTGGCACAGTACTCATACATAACCTCTATAACCACAGGGCATTGCCTTCAGGTGCAGTCCCTAGAGAGCAGCCGAGTTATGTCTCTCTGGCACAGTGCTCACACATACCCTCTATAACCACAGGGCATTGCCTGAAGGTGCTGTACCTAGAGAGCAGCCGAGTTATGCCTCTCTGGCACAGTACTCATACATACCCTCTATACCCACAGGGCATTGCCTGCAGGTGCTTTACCTAGAGAGCAGCCGAGTTCTGTCTCTCTGGCACAGTGCTCACACATACCCTCTATAACCACAGGGCATTGCCTGAAGGTGCTGTACCTAGAGAGCAGCTGAGTTATGTCTCTCTGGCACAGTGCTCATACCCTCTTTACCCACAGGGCATTGCCTGCAGGTACTGTACATAGAGAGGAGCCGAGTTATGACTCTCTGGCACAGTGCTCATACATACCCTCTATACCCACAGGACTTAGCCTCTAGGTACTGCACCTTGAGAGCAGCTCAGTTCTGTCTCTCTGGCACAGTGCTCATACCCTCTATAAGCACAGGGCGGAAACTCTAGGTACTGTACCTCGAGAGCAGCCGAGTTCTGTCTCTCTGGCACAGTGCTCATACCCTCTATACCCACAGGGCATTGCCTGCAGGTGCTTTACGTAGAGAGCAGCCGAGTTCTGTCTCTCTAGCACAGGGCTCATACCCTCTATACCCAGACGGCATTGCCTGCGGGTACTGTACCTAGAGAGCAGCCAAATTATGTCTCTCTAGCACAAGGCTCATACACTCTATACCGACAGGGCTTAGCCACTAGGTACTGTACCTAGAGAGCAGCCGAGTTTTGTCTCTCTGGCACAGTGCTCATACCCTCTATACCCACAGGGCATTGCCTGCAGGTACTGTACCTAGAGAGCAGCCGAGTTATGTCTCTCTGGCACAGTGCTCATACCCTCTATACCCACAGGGCATTGCCTGAAGGTGCTGTAAATAGAGAGCAGCCGAGTTATGACTCTCTGGCACAGTGCTCATACATACCCTCTATACCCAAAGGGTATTGCTTGCAGTTACTGTACCTAGAGAGCAGCAGAGTTATGTCTCTCTGGCACAGGGCTCATACATACTCTCGATACCCACAGGGCATTGCCTGCAGGTACGGTACCTAGAGAGCAGCTGAGTTCTGTCTCTCTGGCACAGTGCTCATGCCCTCTATACCCACAGGGCATTGCCTGCAGGTACTGTACCTAGAGAGCCGCCGAGTTATGTCTCTCTGGCACAGTGCTCATACATACCCTCTATAACCACAGGGCATTGCCTGGATGTGCTGTACCTAGAGAGCAGCTGAGTTATGTCTCTCTGGCACAGTGCCCATACCCTCTATACCCACAGGGCATTGCCTGCAGGTACTCTACCTAGAGGGCAGCCAAGTTATGTCTCTCTAGCACAGGGCTCATACCCTCAATACCCACAGGGCATTGCCTGCAGGTACTGTACATAGAGAGCATCCCAGTTCTGTCTCTCTGGCACAGTGCTCATACCCTCTATAAGCACAGGGTGTAAACTTTAGGTACTGTACCTCGAGAGCAGCCCAGTTCTGCCTCTCTGGCACAGTGCTCATACCATCTATACATACAGGGCATTGCCTGCAGGTGCTTTACCTAGAGAGCAGCCCAGTTCTGTCTCTCTTGCACAGTGCTTATACATACCTTCTATAACCACAGGGCATTGCCTGCAGGTGCTGTACCTAGAGAGCAGCTGAGTTATGTCTCTCTAGCACAGTGCTCATACCCTCTATACCCACAGGGCATTGCCTGCAGGTAATGTACCTAGAGGGCAGCCAAGTTATGTCTCTCTAGCACAGGGCTCATACCCTCTATACCCACAGGGTATTGCCTACAGGTACTGTACCTAGATGGCAGCCAGGTTCTGTCTCTCTGGCACAGTGCTCATACCCTCTATACCCACAGGGCATTGCCTGCGGGTACTGTACCTAGAGAACAGCCAAATTATGTCTCTCTAGCACAAGGCTCATACCCTCAATACCGACAGGGCTTAGCCACTAGGTACTGTACCTAGAGAGCAGCCGAGTTCTGTCTCTCTGGCACAGTGCTCATACCCTCTATACCCACAGGGCATTGCCTGCAGGTACTGTACATAGAGAGCAGCCGAGTTATGACTCTCTGGCACAGTGCTCATACATACCCTCTATACCCACAGGGCGTTGCCTGCAGGTGCTGTACCTAGAGAGCAGCCGAGTTATGACTCTCTGGCACAGTACTCATACATAACCTCTATAACCACAGGGCATTGCCTTCAGGTGCAGTCCCTAGAGAGCAGCCAAGTTATGTCTCTATGGCACAGGGCTCATACCCTCAATACCCACAGGGCATTGCCTGCAGGTACTGTACCTAGAGAGCAGCCGAGTTCTGTCTCTCTGGCACAGTGCTCATACCCTCTATACCCACAGGGCATTGCCTGCAGGTGCTTTACCTAGAGAGCAGCCGAGTTCTGTCTCTCTGGCACAGTGCTCACACATACCCTCTATAACCACAGGGCATTGCCTGCAGGTGCTGTACCTAGAGAGCAGCTGAGTTATGTCTCTCTGGCACAGTGCTCATACCCTCTTTACCCACAGGGCATTGCCTGCAGGTACTGTACCTAGAGAGCAGCCGAGTTATGTCTCTCTGGCACAGTGCTTATACATACCCTCTATAACCACAGGGCATTGCCTGCAGGTGCTGTGCCTAGAGCGCAGCTGAGTTATATCTCTCTGGCACAGTGTTCATACCCTCTATACCCACAGGGCATTGTCTGCAGGTACTGTACCTAGAGGGCAGCCAAGTTATGTCTCTCTAGCACAGGGCTCATACCCTCTATCTCCACAGGGTATTGCCTGCAGGTACTGTACCTAGAGAGCAGCCGAGTTCTGTCTCTCTGGCACAGTGCTCATACATACCCTCTATACCCACAGAGCATTCCCTGCAGGTGCTGTGCCTATAGTGCAGCTGAGTTATTTCTCTCTGGCACAGTTCTCATATTCCCACAGGGCATTGCCTGCAGGTACTGTACCTAGAGAGCAGCCGAGTTATGTCTCTCTAGCACAGGGCTCATACCCTCCATACCCACAGGGCATTGCCTGCAGGTACTCTACCTAGAGGGCATCCAAGTTCTGTCTCTCTGGTACAGTGCTCATACCCTCTATACCTACAGAAAATAGCCTCTAGGTACTCTACCTAGAGAGCAGCCGAGTTCTGTCTCTCTGGCACAGTGCTCATACCCTCTATAACCACAGGGCATTGCCTGCAGGTACTGTACCTAGAGAGCAGCCGAGTTCTGTCTCTCTGGCACAGTGCACATACATACCCTGTATAACCATAGGGCATTGCCTGCAGGTGCTGTACCTAGATAGCAACCGAGTTATGTCTCTCTGGCACAGGGCTCATAGCCTCTATACTCACAGGGCATTGCCTGCAGGTACTGTACCTAGAGCGCAGTCAAGTTATGTCTCTCTAGCACAGAGCTCATACCCTCTATACCCACAGCATTACCTGCATGTACTGTACCTAGAGAGCAGCCGAGTTCTGTCTCTTTGGCATAGTGCTCTATACCCATAGGGACAGGACTTAGCCTCTAGGTACTGTACCTAGAGAGCAGCAGAGTTACGTCTCTCTGGCACAGTGCTCATACCCTCTATACTCATAGGGCATTGCCTGCAGGTACTGTACCTAGAGAGCAGCCAAGTTATGTCTCTCTGGCACAGAGCTCATACCCTCTATATCCACAGTACTTAGCCTCTAGGTACTGTACCTAGAGCGCAGCCTTGTTCTGTCTCTATGGCACAGTGCTCATACCCTCTATACCCACAGGGCATTGCCTGCAGGTACTGTACCTAGAGAGCAGCCGAGTTCTGTCTCTCTGACACATTGCTCATACCCTCCATACCCACAGGGCTTAGCCTCTAGGTACTGTACCTAGAGAGCAGCCGAGTTATGTCACTCTGGCACAGTGCTCATAACCTCTATACCCACAGCGCTTAGCCTCTAGGTACTGTACCTAGAGAGCAGCCGAGTTATGTCACTCTGGCACAGTGCTCATACCCTCTATACCCACAGGGCATTGCCTGAAGGTGCTGTAAATAGAGAGCAGCCGAGTTATGACTCTCTGGCACAGTGCTCATACATACCCTCTATACCCAAAGGGTATTGCTTGCAGTTACTGTACCTAGAGAGCAGCAGAGTTATGTCTCTCTGGCACAGGGCTCATACATACTCTCGATACCCACAGGGCATTGCCTGCAGGTACGGTACCTAGAGAGCAGCTGAGTTCTGTCTCTCTGGCACAGTGCTCATGCCCTCTATACCCACAGGGCATTGCCTGCAGGTACTGTACCTAGAGAGCCGCCGAGTTATGTCTCTCTGGCACAGTGCTCATACATACCCTCTATAACCACAGGGCATTGCCTGGATGTGCTGTACCTAGAGAGCAGCTGAGTTATGTCTCTCTGGCACAGTGCCCATACCCTCTATACCCACAGGGCATTGCCTGCAGGTACTCTACCTAGAGGGCAGCCAAGTTATGTCTCTCTAGCACAGGGCTCATACCCTCAATACCCACAGGGCATTGCCTGCAGGTACTGTACATAGAGAGCATCCCAGTTCTGTCTCTCTGGCACAGTGCTCATACCCTCTATAAGCACAGGGTGTAAACTTTAGGTACTGTACCTCGAGAGCAGCCCAGTTCTGCCTCTCTGGCACAGTGCTCATACCATCTATACATACAGGGCATTGCCTGCAGGTGCTTTACCTAGAGAGCAGCCCAGTTCTGTCTCTCTTGCACAGTGCTTATACATACCTTCTATAACCACAGGGCATTGCCTGCAGGTGCTGTACCTAGAGAGCAGCTGAGTTATGTCTCTCTAGCACAGTGCTCATACCCTCTATACCCACAGGGCATTGCCTGCAGGTAATGTACCTAGAGGGCAGCCAAGTTATGTCTCTCTAGCACAGGGCTCATACCCTCTATACCCACAGGGTATTGCCTACAGGTACTGTACCTAGATGGCAGCCAGGTTCTCTCTCTCTGGCACAGTGCTCATACCCTCTATACCCACAGGGCATTGCCTGCGGGTACTGTACCTAGAGAACAGCCAAATTATGTCTCTCTAGCACAAGGCTCATACCCTCAATACCGACAGGGCTTAGCCACTAGGTACTGTACCTAGAGAGCAGCCGAGTTCTGTCTCTCTGGCACAGTGCTCATACCCTCTATACCCACAGGGCATTGCCTGCAGGTACTGTACATAGAGAGCAGCCGAGTTATGACTCTCTGGCACAGTGCTCATACATACCCTCTATACCCACAGGGCGTTGCCTGCAGGTGCTGCACCTAGAGAGCAGCCGAGTTATGACTCTCTGGCACAGTACTCATACATAACCTCTATAACCACAGGGCATTGCCTTCAGGTGCAGTCCCTAGAGAGCAGCCAAGTTATGTCTCTATGGCACAGGGCTCATACCCTCAATACCCACAGGGCATTGCCTGCAGGTACTGTACCTAGAGAGCAGCCGAGTTCTGTCTCTCTGGCACAGTGCTCATACCCTCTATACCCACAGGGCATTGCCTGCAGGTGCTTTACCTAGAGAGCAGCCGAGTTCTGTCTCTCTGGCACAGTGCTCACACATACCCTCTATAACCACAGGGCATTGCCTGCAGGTGCTGTACCTAGAGAGCAGCTGAGTTATGTCTCTCTGGCACAGTGCTCATACCCTCTTTACCCACAGGGCATTGCCTGCAGGTACTGTACCTAGAGAGCAGCCGAGTTATGTCTCTCTGGCACAGTGCTTATACATACACTCTATAACCACAGGGCATTGCCTGCAGGTGCTGTGCCTAGAGCGCAGCTGAGTTATATCTCTCTGGCACAGTGTTCATACCCTCTATACCCACAGGGCATTGTCTGCAGGTACTGTACCTAGAGGGCAGCCAAGTTATGTCTCTCTAGCACAGGGCTCATACCCTCTATCTCCACAGGGTATTGCCTGCAGGTACTGTACCTAGAGAGCAGCCGAGTTCTGTCTCTCTGGCACAGTGCTCATACATACCCTCTATACCCACAGAGCATTCCCTGCAGGTGCTGTGCCTATAGTGCAGCTGAGTTATTTCTCTCTGGCACAGTTCTCATATTCCCACAGGGCATTGCCTGCAGGTACTGTACCTAGAGAGCAGCCGAGTTATGTCTCTCTAGCACAGGGCTCATACCCTCCATACCCACAGGGCATTGCCTGCAGGTACTCTACCTAGAGGGCATCCAAGTTCTGTCTCTCTGGTACAGTGCTCATACCCTCTATACCTACAGAAAATAGCCTCTAGGTACTCTACCTAGAGAGCAGCCGAGTTCTGTCTCTCTGGCACAGTGCTCATACCCTCTATAACCACAGGGCATTGCCTGCAGGTACTGTACCTAGAGAGCAGCCGAGTTCTGTCTCTCTGGCACAGTGCACATACATACCCTGTATAACCATAGGGCATTGCCTGCAGGTGCTGTACCTAGATAGCAACCGAGTTATGTCTCTCTGGCACAGGGCTCATAGCCTCTATACTCACAGGGCATTGCCTGCAGGTACTGTACCTAGAGCGCAGTCAAGTTATGTCTCTCTAGCACAGAGCTCATACCCTCTATACCCACAGCATTACCTGCATGTACTGTACCTAGAGAGCAGCCGAGTTCTGTCTCTTTGGCATAGTGCTCTATACCCATAGGGACAGGACTTAGCCTCTAGGTACTGTACCTAGAGAGCAGCAGAGTTACGTCTCTCTGGCACAGTGCTCATACCCTCTATACTCATAGGGCATTGCCTGCAGGTACTGTACCTAGAGAGCAGCCAAGTTATGTCTCTCTGGCACAGAGCTCATACCCTCTATATCCACAGTACTTAGCCTCTAGGTACTGTACCTAGAGCGCAGCCTTGTTCTGTCTCTATGGCACAGTGCTCATACCCTCTATACCCACAGGGCATTGCCTGCAGGTACTGTACCTAGAGAGCAGCCGAGTTCTGTCTCTCTGACACATTGCTCATACCCTCCATACCCACAGGGCTTAGCCTCTAGGTACTGTACCTAGAGAGCAGCCGAGTTATGTCACTCTGGCACAGTGCTCATAACCTCTATACCCACAGCGCTTAGCCTCTAGGTACTGTACGAAGAGAGCAGCCGAGTTATGTCTCTCTGGCACAGTGCTCATACCCTCTATACTCACAGGGCATTGCTTGCAGGTACTGTACCTAGAGCGCAGCCAAGATATATCTCTCTAGCACAGAGCTCATACCCTCTATACGCACAGGGCATTGCCTGCAGGTACTGTACCTAGAGAGCAGTCAAGTTCTGTCTCTCTGGCACAGTGCTCTATACCCATAGGTACAGGACTTAGCCTCTAGGTACTGTACCAAGAGAGCAGCCGTGGTATGTCTTTCTGGCACAGTGCTCATACCCTCTATACCCACAGGAAATTACCTGCAGTTACTGTACCTAGAGAGCAGCCGAGTTCTGTCTCTTTGGCACAGTGCTCATACCCTCTATACTCACAGGGCATTGCCTGCAGGTATTGTACCTAGAGAGCAGCCGAGTTCTGTCTCTCTGGCACAGTGCTCATACCCTCTATACCCACAGGGCATTGCCTGCAGGTACTGTATCTAGAGAGCAGCCAAGTTATGTCTCTCTGGCACAGAGCTCATACCCTCTATACCCACAGTACTTAGCCTATAGGTACTGTCCCTTGAGAGCAGCCGTGTTATGTCTCTCTGGCACAGTGCTCATACCCTCTATACCCACAAGGTGTAGCCTCTAGGTACTGTACCTAGAGCGCAGTCTAGTTCTGTCTCTCTGGCACAGTGCTCATACCCTCTATACCTACAGGGCATTGCCTGCAGGTACTGTACCTAGAGAGCAGCCGAGTTCTGTCTCTCTGGCACATTGCTCATACCCTCTATACCCACAGGGCTTAGCCTCTAGGTACTGTACCTATAGCGCAGCCTAGTTCTGTCTCGCTGGCACAGAGCTCATACCCTCTATACCCGCAGGGCATTGCCTGCAGGTACTGTACCTAGAGAGAAGTAGAGTTCTGTCTGTCTGGCACAGTGTTCATACCCTCTATACCCACAGGAATTAGCCTCTAGGTACTGTACCTAGAGAGCAGCCGAGTTCTGTCTCTCTGACACAGTGCTCAGACCCTCTATACCCACAGGGCATTGCTTGCAGGTACTGTACCTAGAGAACAGCCGAGTTATGTCTCTCTGGCGCAGTGCTCATAACCTCTATACCCACAGGACATTGCCTCTAGGTACTATACCTAGAGAGCAGCCGATTAATGTCTCTCTGGCACAGTGCTCATACACTCTATACCCATAGGGCATTGCCTGCAAGTACTGTACCTAGAGAGCATCCGAGTTCTGTCTCTCTGGCACAGTGCTCATACCCTCTATACCCACAGGGCATTGACTTCAGGTACTGTACCTAGAGAGCAGCCGAGTTCTGGCTCTCTGGCACAGTGCTCATACCCTCTATACCCACAGGGCATTGCCTGCAGGTACTGTACCTAGAGAGCAGCGAGTTCTGTCTCTCTGGCACAGTGCTCATACCCTCTATACCCACGGGGCATTGCCTGCAGGTACTGTACCTAGAGAGCAGCCGAGTTATGTCTTTCTGGCACAGTGCCCATACCCTATATACCCACAGGACTTAGCCTCTAGGTACTATACCTAGAGAGCAGCCGATTTATGTCTCTCTGGCACAGTGCTCATACCCTCTATACCCATAGGGCATTGCCTGCAGGTACTGTACCTAGGGAGCAGCCGAGTTCTGTCTCTCTGGCACAGTGCTCATACCCTCTATACCCACAGGGCATTGACTTGACTTCAGGTACTGTACCTATAGAGCAGCCGAGTTCTGGCTCTCTGGCACAGTGCTCATACCCTCTATACCCACAGGGCATTGCCTGCAGGTACTGTACCTAGAGAGCAGCGAGTTCTGTCTCTCTGGCACAGTGTTCATACCCCCTATACCCACAGGGCATTGCCTGCAGGTACTGTACCTAGAGAGCAGCCGAGTTATGTCTCTCTGGCACAGTGCTCATACCCTCCATACCAGGGGTCTCCAACCTTTACGTTAGCTAGAGCTACTTGTAGTGGAGGGCAACAGTGGAGAGCTACTAGGGTGGCAATATTTATAAACCTCTGAATTTTTACCAGTATTTTTTTGGCCCAATTATTTCATCTCTATAAACAGATGGAATAAGATATGCCTTCACGATTATATTAAGAACTTCAAAAACCTCTTTGTTGCATTATTATTTATTAGTAGCTGTCTCAAAAAGACAAATATTTGTTGCACTACCACGCAAATATCCTGTCATTTTAGTGCCCTTTCTTTGCGTTTTATGCAAGCTTTCTACATGCTATCACACTATTGTTTTCCAAATGCGCATTTCACACTTCCAGAAAAAAAACAAAAGTAATTTCCAAATTGAAAAATGCTGCTTGCGTTCACTAGTTTCCGTTTAAATGTTTTTTTTTGTCAGACAGGACACATACTCTGTTATTTGTGTGCCCCTCTGTGTTTTAGCACAGGTTATATTTATAAAGATGTTATATGCTTGTCAAACTGGTTAATCACAAATAAATGCTTCTGTTGTGCTGACAGCAGTTTTTAGGAAATTAAACTGTGGGTTCATGGGTGCCAACGTTTGATTTTCACTGCAGGGGCAGAATTATCCCCACCTCCATCCTGAATATAAGCAAGGAACCAGCCCAACCCATACCCTGGCCAAACACATTTTATAGCACTTTTTCTATGATTCCAGTGCTATGCGGACGACACTCAGCTCATTTTCAGGCTACACTCAGCCACCTCTTCTCCCTCCCTCATCTCTGACTGCCTGTCCGCCACCCAGGAGTGGTGTGCTGCCAATGATCTCTGCATTAATGCCAGTAAGACCGAGATTCTCCTCATTGAAACACAGGCTCACTCTTTTCCTGTCACTCTCTGGCCGGCCTCCCTTGGCCCTCCTCCTGCTCCCACCTGTGAGGCTAAAAACCTCGGGGTCATCTTCGACTCCACGTTCTCCTTCTCTCCTCACATCTCTGACATCTCTAAGAAGTCACACTACCAGCTGCACCTCCTCAGAGGCATTCTTCCTTTCCTCTCCTTCCCCCAGGTGCTCAACGTCTCCAGAGCTCTGGTTCTCTCTAGGCTGGACTATTGCAACAGCCTCTTTCTAAATCTGCCTGCTTCTACTCTCCGCCCTCTGCAAATCATCCAGAACAGGACTGCGAGACTTGTCCTTGGCCTCAAGCCCAGGAATCGTATCTCTCCAGGAGTGAAATCTCTGCACTGGCTCCCAGTGGCTGTGAGGATTAAGTTGAAAACCCTCTGTATGGTCCACAAGGCCTTCTCGGCCCTGGGCCCTGGGGCCTCAATACCTTCGTCTCTCTCTTCCAAAATATCTTCCTTCTCGAGCTCTTCGCTCGTCCGCCTGCAACTCCCTCAGGGTCAGTCGCTTCTCCGAGCAACGATTTGGTTGTAGATCTCTTTCCCCGGCTCGGGCTTCCCTCTGGAACAGCCTCCCTGTCTCCCTGAAACTTGAGAAGAATCATCTCTGGTTCCAGAAGCACCTCAAAACCTTTCTCTTTGCTTTTGCCTTTTCTCCTCCTCTCCCCTGCTGACATCCGGGTCGATACTGAACCTGCACTCATCAACTGGCAACCCCCCACTGCTCTCAAGCCCAGCCCCCCCCCAGTCGCACACCTGCACTGACTTCCTGGCAACCCCCCGCACTTAGGCACTATTCTGTACCCCTACAGTTCCACCACTAGCACTTGACACCTGATGTCTGCACTACCCTTGCACTTGCCACCAGCTGGCCGGACACTACTGATTGTTATTTATTATCCCATGTACTGCACTGTCCCCTCCCTTCCCCTCGCACCCACACTTTCCTCCTTTCCCCTTCCCATGCACTTGCGCAATCTGAATGACACCTGGCCTAGTAGGATCATTGTCTGTCTTCTCTCTGTTCCCCCTCTCCTGCCTCATCGCGCCTTGAAACAGTTATGATATGATATGATACGGCATTTCGTTTTGAATATATAACATCTCAGCATCCGTCTGTCAACCTGCTGAGCTACCCTTGTAGGCTTCTACTGTACAGCGTGTCTATGGATCGCTTAATGTACTAAAAGTGGTTGTACCTGTGTCATGGAATTGATTTAAAGTGGAAATGAACAGTGTGGAGTTCGGAAAGAAGCCACATAAAAGAAATTGCACCATTTTTTAAATATTATTTTGAACATTTCCAGGCGAGCAGCAGTGCTACTGGTCACAATAATCCTGATCCTGCCCCAACCCCTCTGACATCTCTGGCAAACAAGAGCAGCTTGCTTAAGCAAGACAGTGTCGGGCGCACAAGGCCAACTCTGGTCTACAGGCGTCCTGCAGAAGCAGAATGTGATATTGACATCTGTCAGGGAAATTGCAAGCAGCCCCATGTGGCACAGCAGCCAAGCTCCCCACCCGCAATTGAGAGATCAGGGTTCTGATCCTGATCAAGGAAAATAACCGCAAAAACACAGCATTGAATAATTTAACTTTAAAAAATATCTTTTTCAGTATTTCCAGTGCAGGCGACTGAAGAGACTCAGGCGAGCTACTCGCCTGGCGACCTCTGCTCTATACCCACAGGACTTAGCCTCTAGGTACTGCACCTAGAGAGCAGCTAGGTTATGTCTTTGGCACTGAAGCTGAGCAGGTGAGTGCATTGAAAAATATCCTGCCCCTGGGCCCTGCAACCTCGTAAATTTTGTTTAATCCCTGCGCCTGTCCCTTCGCCCACCCGCCCTCCACCCCACCGATCCTCCTTCCTGGTTGCTGCTTCCCGCCCCTCGACCCACCCACCCCTCCGGATTGGTCAATCCTCTGTGTGCCTGGTGGCCTAGCGGCCTGCACTGCACCCCGCTCGCTTCTTGTAGCTGAAGCTGAGCAGGCGAGTGCATTGAAAAATATCCTGCCCCTGGGCCCTGCAACCTCGTAAATTTTGTTTAATCCCTGCGCCTGTCCCTTCGCTCACCCGCCCTCAACCCCACCGATCCTCCTTCCCGGTTGCTGCTTCCCGCCCCTAAACCCACCCACCCCTCCCGATTGGTCAATTCTCTGTGTGCCTGGTGGCCTAGCGGCCTGCACTGTACCCCGCTCGCTTCTTGTAGCTGAAGCTGAGCAGGTGAGTGCATTGAAAAATATCCTGCCCCTGGGCCCTGCAAACTCGTAAATTGGGTTTAATCCCTGCGCCTGTCCCTTCGAACACCCGCCCTCCACCCCACCGATCCTCCTTCCTGGTTGCTGCTTCCCGCCCCTAGACCCACCCACCCCTCCCGATTGGTCAATTCTCCGTGTGCCTGGTGGCCTAGCAGCCTGCACTGCACCCCGCTCGCTTCTTGTAGCTGAAGCTGAGCAGGTGAGTGCATTGAAAAATATCCTGCCCCTGGGCCCTGCAAACTTGAAAATTTTGTTTAATCCCTGTGCATGTCCCTTCGCCCACCTGCCCTCCACTCCACTGATCCTCCTTCCTGGTTGATGCTTCCCGCCCCTCGACCCACCCACCCCTCCCGATTGGTCAATCCTCTTTGTGCCTGGTGGCCTAACAGCCTGCACTGCACCCCGCTCGCTTCTTGTAGCTGAAGCTGAGCCGGTGAGTGCATTGAAAAATATCCTGCCCCTGGGCCCTGCAACCTCGTAAATTTGTTTAATCCCTGCGCCTGTCCCTTCGCCCACCCACCCTCCACCCCTCCCGATTGGTCAATTCTCCGGGTCACACAGGCCATTACTGCCATTCCAGGGCAGCCATCTGCCCGTGCAGCCCCTGCGGCTAAGGACCCGAGGCAAAGGACGGCCCCTATAGTGACGGCGCCAGGTCGTATCTGCAGATATCCGTAGGAGAAGCAAGAAGCCAACAATAAGTAAGTGTGGCAAGGGTGGGGACTGAAGCAATTACTTCACGCCATATTGCCCTACCACTCATCTAACAAAACATCACCAGTGTAAAATCACTACATCTGTAATATATTTGCATTTGGAAACTCCATCCTATACATGTGAAAAGTTGCATCTAGAAGTGTTCCCAAAAGCCCCTGTGTGAAAAGTTGCATTTAGAAGTGCATTTAGCCTCTCTGTGAAAGTTGCATTTAGTGTTGTGCCCAATCGCCTCTCTGCTAAAGTTTTGCATCTCGAAGTGTGCCCAATAGCCTCTCTGCGAAAGTTGCATCTAGAAGTGTTCCCAATAGCCTCTGTGTGAAACGTTGCATTTAGAAGTACATTTAGCCTCTCTGTGAAAGTTGCATTTAGTGTTGTGTCCGATCGCCTCTGTGAAAGTTTTGCATCTAGAAGTGTGCCCAATAGCCTCTCTGTGAAAGATGCATCTAGAAGTGTGCCCAATAGCCTCTCTGTGAAAGTTGCATTTAGTGTTGTGCCCAATAGGCTCTCTGTGAAAATTGAATTTAGTGTTGTGCCCAATAGCCTCTGTGTGAAAGTTGCATATAAGTGTGCCCAATAGCATCTCCGTGAAAGTTGAATTTAGTGTTGTGCCCAATAGCCTCTGTGTGAAAGTGCATTTAGAAGTACATTTAGCCTCTCTGTGAAAGTTGCATTTAGTGTTGTGCCCGATCGCCTCTCTGTGAAAGTTTTGCATCTAGAAGTGAGCCCAATAGCCTCTCTGTGAAAGCTGCATCTAGAAGTGTGCCCAACAGCCTCTCTGTGAAAGTTGAATTTAATGTTGTGCCCAATAGCCTCTCTGCGAAAGTTGCATCTAGAAGTGTTCCCAATAGCCTCTGTGCGAAAAGTTGCATTTAGAAGTGCATTTAGCCTCTCTGTGAAAGTTGCATTTAGTGTTGTGCCCGATCGCCTCTCTGTGAAAGTTCTGCACCTAGAAGTGTGCCCAATAGCCTCTCTGTGAAAGCTGCATCTAGAAGTGTGCCCAATAGCCTCTCTGTGAAAGTTGCATTTAGTGTTGTGCCCAATAGGCTCTCTGTGAAAATTGAATTTAGTGTTGTGCCCAATAGCCTCTGTGTGAAAGTTGCACATAAGTGTGCCCAATAGCCTCTCCGTGAAAGTTGAATTTAGTGTTGTGCCCAATAGCCTCTGTGTGAAAGTGCATAGAAGTGTGCCCAATAGCCTCTGTGTGAAAGTGCATAGAAGTGTGCCCAATAGCCTCTCTGAGAACGTTGCATCTAGAAGTGTTCCCAATAGCCTCTGTGTGAAAAGTTGCATTTAGAAGTGCATTTAGCCTCTCTGTGAAAGTTGCATTTAGTGTTGTGCCTGATCACCTCTCTGTGAAAGTTTTGCATCTAGAAGTGTGCCCAATAGCCTCTCTGTGAAAGCTGCATCTAGAAGTGTGTCCAATAGCCTCTCTGCGAAAGTTGCATTTAGTGTTGTGCCCAATAGGCTCTCTGTGAAAATTGAATTTAGTGTTGTGCCCAATAGCCTCTGTGTGAAAGTTGCATGTAAGTGTGCCCAATAGCCTCTCCGTGCAAATTGAATTTAGTGTTGTGCCCAATAGCCTCTGTGTGAAAGTGCATAGAAGTGTGCCCAATAGCCTCTGTGTGAAAGTGCATAGAAATGTGCCCAATAGCCTCTCTGCGAAAGTTGCATCTAGAAGTGTGCCCAATCGCCTCTGTGTGAAAGTGCATAGAAGTGTGCCCAACAGCCTCTCTGTGAAAGTTGAATTTAATGTTGTGCCCAATAGCCTCTCTGCGAAAGTTGCATTTAGAAGTGTGCCCAATAGCCTCTGTGAATAGAAAGTGTACCCAATAGCATCTGTGAATAGAAGTGTACCCATAGCCTCTCTGCGAAAGTTGCATCTAGAAGTGTTCCCAATAGCCTCTGTGTGAAAAGTTGCATTTAGAAGTGCATTTAGCCTCTCTGTGAAAGTTGCATTTAGTGTTGTGCCCAATAGGCTCTCTGTGAAAATTGAATTTAGTGTTGTGCCCAATAGCCTCTGTGTGAAAGTTGCATCTAGAAGTGTGCCCAATAGCCTCTCTGTGAAAGTTGCATTTAGTGTTGGCCCAATAGGCTCTCTGTGAAAATTGAATTTAGTGGTGTGCCCAACAGCCTCTCTGTGAAAGCTGCATCTAGAAGTGTGCCCAATAGCCTCTCTGTGAAAGTTGCATTTAGTGTTGTGCCCAATAGGCTCTCTGTAAAAATTGAATTTAGTGTTGTGCCCAATAGCCTCTGTGTGAAAGTTGCATATAAGTGTGCCCAATAGCCTCTCCGTGAAAGTTGAATTTAGTGTTGTGCCCAATAGCCTCTGATTGAAAGTGCATAGAAGTGTGCCCAATAGCCTCTGTGTGAAAGTGCATAGAAGTGTGCCCAATAGCCTCTCTGCGAAAGTTGCATTTAGTGTTGTGCCCAATAGGCTCTCTGTCAAAATTGAATTTAGTGTTGTGCCCAATATCCTCTGTGTGAAAGTTGCATGTAAGTGTGCCCAATAGCCTCTCCGTGCAAGTTGAATTTAGTGTTGAGCCCAATAGCCTCTGTGTGAAAGTGCATAGAAGTGTGCCCAATAGCCTCTGTGTGAAAGTGCATAGAAGTGTGCCCAATAGCCTCTCTGCGAAAGTTGCATCTAGAAGTGTGCCCAATAGCCTCTCTGCGAAAGTTGCATTTAGTGTTGTGCCCAATAGGCTCTCTGTGAAAATTGAATTTAGTGTTGTGCCCAATAGCCTCTGTGTGAAAGTTGCATGTAAGTGTGCCCAATAGCCTCTCCGTGCAAGTTGAATTTAGTGTTGTGCCCAATAGCCTCTGTGTGAAAGTGCATAGAAGTGTGCCCAATAGACTCTGTGTGAAAGTGCATAGAAGTGTGCTCAATAGCCTCTGTGTGAAAGTGCATAGAAGTGTGCCCAATAGCCTCTCTGCGAAAGTTGCATCTAGAAGTGTTCCCAATAGCCTCTGTGTGAAAAGTTGCATTCAGAAGTGCATTTAGCCTCTCTGTGAAAGTTGCATTTAGTGTTGTGCCCGATCGCCTCTCTGTGAAAGTTTTGCATCTAGAAGTGTGCCCAATAGCCTCTCTGTGAAAGCTGCATCTAGAAGTGTGCCCAATAGCCTCTCTGTGAAAGTTGCATTTAGTGTTGTGCCCAATAGGCTCTCTGTGAAAATTGAATTTAGTGTTGTGCCCAATAGCCTCTGTGTGAAAGTTGCATCTAGAAGTGTGCCCAATAGCCTCTCTGTGAAAGTTGCATTTAGTGTTGGCCCAATAGGCTCTCTGTGAAAATTGAATTTAGTGTTGTGCCCAACAGCCTCTCTGTGAAAGCTGCATCTAGAAGTGTGCCCAATAGCCTCTCTGTGAAAGTTGCATTTAGTGTTGTGCCCAATAGGCTCTCTGTGAAAATTGAATTTAGTGTTGTGCCCAATAGCCTCTGTGTGAAAGTTGCATATAAGTGTGCCCAATAGCCTCTCCGTGAAAGTTGAATTAGTGTTGTGCCCAATAGCCTCTGATTGAAAGTGCATAGAAGTGTGCCCAATAGCCTCTGTGTGAAAGTGCATAGAAGTGTGCCCAATAGCCTCTCTGCGAAAGTTGCATTTAGTGTTGTGCCCAATAGGCTCTCTGTCAAAATTGAATTTAGTGTTGTGCCCAATATCCTCTGTGTGAAAGTTGCATGTAAGTGTGCCCAATAGCCTCTCCATGCAAGTTGAATTTAGTGTTGTGCCCAATAGCCTCTGTGTGAAAGTGGATAGAAGTGTGCCCAGTAGCCTCTGTGTGAAAGTGCATAGAAGTGTGCCCAATAGCCTCTCTGCGAAAGTTGCATCTAGAAGTGTGCCCAATAGCCTCTCTGCGAAAGTTGCATTTAGTGTTGTGCCCAATAGGCTCTCTGTGAAAATTGAATTTAGTGTTGTGCCCAATAGCCTCTGTGTGAAAGTTGCATGTAAGTGTGCCCAATAGCCTCTCCGTGCAAGTTGAATTTAGTGTTGTGCCCAATAGCCTCTGTGTGAAAGTGCATAGAAGTGTGCCCAATAGCCTCTGTGTGAAAGTGCATAGAAGTGTGCCCAATAGCCTCTGTGTGAAAGTGCATAGAAGTGTGCCCAATAGCCTCTCTGCGAAAGTTGCATCTAGAAGTATTCCCAATAGCCTCTGTGTGAAAATTTGCATTTAGAAGTGCATTTAGCCTCTCTGTGAAAGTTGCATTTAGTGTTGTGCCTGATCACCTCTCTGTTAAAGTTTTGCATCTAGAAGTGTGCCCAATAGCCTCTCTGTGAAAGCTGCATGTAGAAGTGTGTCCAATAGCCTCTCTGCGAAAGTTGCATTTAGTGTTGTGCCCAATAGGCTCTCTGTGAAAAATTAATTTAGTGTTGTGCCCAATAGCCTCTGTGTGAAAGTTGCATGTAAGTGTGCCCAATAGCCTCTCCGTGCAAGTTGAATTTAGTGTTGTGCCCAATAGCCTCTGTGTGAAAGTGCATTGAAGTGTGCCCAATAGCCTCTGTGTGAAAGTGCATAGAAGTATGCCCAATAGCCTCTCTGCGAAAGTTGCATCTAGAAGTGTGCACAATAGCCTCTGTGTGAAAGTGCATAGAAGTGTGCCCAACAGCCTCTCTGTGAAAGTTGAATTTAATGTTGTGCCCAATAGCCTCTCCGCGAAAGTTGCATTTAGAAGTGTGCCCAATAGCCTCTGTGAATAGAAAGTGTACCCAATAGCATCTGTGAATAGAAGTGTACCCAATAGCCTCTCTGCGAAAGTTGCATCTAGAAGTGTTCCCAATAGCCTCTGTGTGAAAGTGCATAGAAGTGTGCCCAATAGCCTCTGTGTGAAAGTGCATAGAAGTGTGCCCAATAGCCTCTCTGCGAAAGTTGCATCTAGAAGTGTGCCCAATAGCCTCTGTGTGAAAGTGCATAGAAGTGTGCCCAACAGCCTCTCTGTGAAAGTTGAATTTAATGTTGTGCCCAATAGCCTCTCTGCGAAAGTTGCATTTAGAAGTGTGCCCAATAGCCTCTGTGAATAGAAAGTGTACCCAATAGCATCTGTGAATAGAAGTGTACCCAATAGCCTCTCTGCAAAAGTTGCATCTAGAAGTGTTCCCAATAGCCTCTGTGTGAAAAGTTGCATTTAGAAGTGCATTTAGCCTCTCTGTGAAAGTTGCATTTAGTGTTGTGCCCGATCGCCTCTCTGTGAAAGTTTTGCATCTAGAAGTGTGCCCAATAGCCTCTCTGTGAAAGCTGCATCTAGAAGTGTGCCCAATAGCCTCTCTGTGAAAGTTGCATTTAGTGTTGTGCCCAATAGGCTCTCTGTGAAAATTGAATTTAGTGTTGTGCCCAATAGCCTCTTTGTGAAAGTTGCATTTAGTGTTGGCCCAATAGGCTCTCTGTGAAAATTGAATTTAGTGTTGTGCCCAACAGCCTCTCTGTGAAAGCTGCATCTAGAAGTGTGCCCAATAGCCTCTCTGTGAAAGTTGCATTTAGTGTTGTGCCCAATAGACTCTCTGTGAAAATTGAATTTAGTGTTGTGCCCAATAGCCTCTGTGTGAAAGTTGCATATAAGTGTGCCCAATAGCCTCTCCGTGAGAGTTGAATTTAGTGTTGTGCCCAATAGCCTCTGTGTGAAAGTGCATAGAAGTGTGCCCAATAGCCTCTGTGTGAAAGTGCATAGAAGTGTGCCCAATAGCCTCTCTGCGAAAGTTGCATCTAGAAGTGTTCCCAATATCCTCTGTGTGAAAAGTTGCATTTAGAAGTGTGCCCAATAGCCTCTCTGTGAAAGCTGCATCTAGAAGTGTGCCCAATAGCCTCTCTGCGAAAGTTGCATTTAGTGTTGTGCCCAATAGGCTGTCTGTGAAAATTGAATTTAGTGTTCTGCCCAATAGCCTCTGTGTGAAAGTTGCATGTAAGTGTGCCCAATAGCCTCTCCGTGCAAGTTGAATTTAGTGTTGTGCCCAATAGCCTCTGTGTGAAAGTTGCATGTAAGTGTGCCCAATAGCCTCTCCGTGCAAGTTGAATTTAGTGTTGTGCCCAATAGCCTCTGTGTGAAAGTGCATAGAAGTGTGCCCAATAGCCTCTGTGTGAAAGTGCATAGAAGTGTGCCCAATAGCCTCTCTGCAAAAGTTGCATCTAGAAGTGTGGCCAATAGCCTCTGTGTGAAAGCGCATAGAAGTGTGCCCAACAGCCTCTCTGTGAAAGTTGAATTTAATGTTGTGCCCAATAGCCTCTCTGCGAAAGTTGCATTTAGAAGTGTGCCCAATAGCCTCTGTGAATAGAAAGTGTACCCAATAGCATCTGTGAATAGAAGTGTACCCAATAGCCTCTCTGCGAAAGTTGCATCTAGAAGTGTTCCCAATAGCCTCTGTGTGAAAAGTTGCATTTAGAAGTGCATTTAGCCTCTCTGTGAAAGTTGCATTTAGTGTTGTGCCCGATCGCCTCTCTGTGAAAGTTTTGCATCTAGAAGTGTGCCCAATAGCCTCTCTGTGAAAGCTGCATCTAGAAGTGTGCCCAATAGCCTCTCTGTGGAAGTTGCATGTAAGTGTGCCCAATAGCCTCTCAGTGCAAGTTGAATTTAGTGTTCTGCCCAATAGCCTCTGTGTGAAAGTTGCATGTAAGTGTGCCCAATAGCCTCTCCGTGCAAGTTGAATTTAGTGTTGTGCCCAATAGCCTCTGTGTGAAAGTGCATAGAAGTGTGCCCAATAGCCTCTGTGTGAAAGTGCATAGAAGTGTGCCCAATAGCCTCTCTGCGAAAGCTGCATCTAGAAGTGTGCCCAATAGCCTCTCTGCGAAAGTTGCATTTAGTGTTGTGCCCAATAGGCTCTCTGTGAAAATTGAATTTAGTGTTGTGCCCAATAGCCTCTGTGTGAAAGTTGCATGTAAGTGTGCCCAATAGCCTCTCCGTGCAAGTTGAATTTAGTGTTGTGCCCAATAGCCTCTGTGTGAAAGTGCATAGAAGTGTGCCCAATAGCCTCTGTGTGAAAGTGCATAGAAGTGTGCCCAATAGCCTCTCTGCAAAAGTTGCATCTAGAAGTGTGGCCAATAGCCTCTGTGTGAAAGCGCATAGAAGTGTGCCCAACAGCCTCTCTGTGAAAGTTGAATTTAATGTTGTGCCCAATAGCCTCTCTGCGAAAGTTGCATTTAGAAGTGTGCCCAATAGCCTCTGTGAATAGAAAATGTACCCAATAGCATCTGTGAATAGAAGTGTACCCAATAGCCTCTCTGCGAAAGTTGCATCTAGAAGTGTTCCCAATAGCCTCTGTGTGAAAAGTTGCATTTAGAAGTGCATTTAGCCTCTCTGTGAAAGTTGCATTTAGTGTTGTGCCCGATCGCCTCTCTGTGAAAGTTTTGCATCTAGAAGTGTGCCCAATAGCCTCTCTGTGAAAGCTGCATCTAGAAGTGTGCCCAATAGCCTCTCTGTGGAAGTTGCATTTAGTGTTGTGCCCAATAGGCTCTCTGTGAAAATTGAATTTAGTGTTGTGCCCAATAGCCTCTGTGTGAAAGTTGCATCTAGAAGTGTGCCCAATAGCCTCTGTGTGAAAGCGAATAGAAGTGTGCCCAACAGCCTCTCTGTGAAAGTTGAATTTAATGTTGTGCCCAATAGCCTCTCTGCGAAAGTTGCATTTAGAAGTGTGCCCAATAGCCTCTGTGAATAGAAAGTGTACCCAATAGCATCTGTGAATAGAAGTGTACCCAATAGCCTCTCTGCGAAAGTTGCATCTAGAAGTGTTCCCAATAGCCTCTGTGTGAAAGTGCATAGAAGTGTGCCCAATAGCCTCTGTGTGAAAGTGCATAGAAGTGTGCCCAATAGCCTCTCTGCGAAGGTTGCATCTAGAAGTGTGCCCAATAGCCTCTATGTGAAAGTGCATAGAAGTGTGCCCAACAGCCTCTCTGTGAAAGTTGAATTTAATGTTGTGCCCAATAGCCTCTCTGTGAAAGTTGCATTTAGAAGTGTGCCCAATAGCCTCTGTGAATAGAAAGTGTACCCAATAGCATCTGTGAATAGAAGTGTACCCAATAGCCTCTCTGCGAAAGTTGCATCTAGAAGTGTCCCCAATAGCCTCTGTGTGAAAGTGCATAGAAGTGTGCCCAATAGCCTCTGTGTGAAAGTGCATAGAAGTGTGCCCAATAGCCTCTCTGCGAAAGCTGCATCTAGAAGTGTGCCCAATAGCCTCTCTGCGAAAGTTGCATTTAGTGTTGTGCCCAATAGGCTCTCTGTGAAAATTGAATTTAGTGTTGTGCCCAATAGCCTCTGTGTGAAAGTTGCATGTAAGTGTGCCCAATAGCCTCTCCGTGCAAGTTGAATTTAGTGTTGTGCCCAATAGCCTCTGTGTGAAAGTGCATAGAAGTGTGCCCAATAGCCTCTGTGTGAAAGTACATAGAAGTGTGCCCAATAGCCTCTCTGCAAAAGTTGCATCTAGAAGTGTGGCCAATAGCCTCTGTGTGAAAGCGCGTAGAAGTGTGCCCAACAGCCTCTCTGTGAAAGTTGAATTTAATGTTGTGCCCAATAGCCTCTCTGCGAAAGTTGCATTTAGAAGTGTGCCCAATAGCCTCTGTGAATAGAAAGTGTACCCAATAGCATCTGTGAATAGAAGTGTAACCAATAGCCTCTCTGCGAAAGTTGCATCTAGAAGTGTTCCCAATAGCCTCTGTGTGAAAAGTTGCATTTAGAAGTGCATTTAGCCTCTCTGTGAAAGTTGCATTTAGTGTTGTGCCCGATCGCCTCTCTGTGAAAGTTTTGCATCTAGAAGTGTGCCCAATAGCCTCTCTGTGAAAGCTGCATCTAGAAGTGTGCCCAATAGCCTCTCTGTGGAAGTTGCATTTAGTGTTGTGCCCAATAGGCTCTCTGTGAAAATTGAATTTAGTGTTGTGCCCAATAGCCTCTGTGTGAAAGTTGCATCTAGAAGTGTGCCCAATAGCCTCTGTGTGAAAGCGAATAGAAGTGTGCCCAACAGCCTCTCTGTGAAAGTTGAATTTAATGTTGTGCCCAATAGCCTCTCTGCGAAAGTTGCATTTAGAAGTGTGCCCAATAGCCTCTGTGAATAGAAAGTGTACCCAATAGCATCTGTGAATAGAAGTGTACCCAATAGCCTCTCTGCGAAAGTTGCATCTAGAAGTGTTCCCAATAGCCTCTTTGTGAAAGTGCATAGAAGTGTGCCCAATAGCCTCTGTGTGAAAGTGCATAGAAGTGTGCCCAATAGCCTCTCTGCGAAAGTTGCATCTAGAAGTGTGCCCAATAGCCTCTGTGTGAAAGTGCATAGAAATGTGCCCAACAGCCTCTCTGTGAAAGTTGAATTTAATGTTGTGCCCAATAGCCTCTCTGTGAAAGTTGCATTTAGAAGTGTGCCCAATAGCCTCTGTGAATAGAAAGTGTACTCAATAGCATCTGTGAATAGAAGTGTACCCAATAGCCTCTCTGCGAAAGTTGCATCTAGAAGTGTTCCCAATAGCCTCTGTGTGAAAAGTTGCATTTAGAAGTGCATTTAGCCTCTCTGTGAAAGTTGCATTCAGTGTTGTGCCCGATCGCCTCTCTGTGAAAGTTTTGCATCTAGAAGTGTGCCCAATAGCCTCTCTGTGAAAGCTGCATCTAGAAGTGTGCCCAATAGCCTCTCTGTGAAAGTTGCATTTAGTGTTGTGCCCAATAGGCTCTCTGTGAAAATTGAATTTAGTGTTGTGCCCAATAGCCTCTGTGTGAAAGTTGCATCTAGAAGTGTGCCCAATAGCCTCTCTGTGAAAGTTGCATTTAGTGTTGGCCCAATAGGCTCTCTGTGAAAATTGAATTTAGTGTTGTGCCCAACAGCCTCTCTGTGAAAGCTGCATCTAGAAGTGTGCCCAATAGCCTCTCTGTGAAAGTTGCATTTAGTGTTGTGCCCAATAGGCTCTCTGTGAAAATTGAATTTAGTTTTGTGCCAAATAGCCTCTGTGTGAAAGTTGCATATAAGTGTGCCCAATAGCCTCTCCGTGAAAGTTGAATTTAGTGTTGTGCCAAATAGCCTCTGTGTGAAAGTGCATAGAAGTGTGCCCAATAGCCTCTGTGTGAAAGTGCATAGAAGTGTGCCCAATAGCCTCTCTGCAAAAGTTGCATCTAGAAGTGTTCCCAATATCCTCTGTGTCAAAAGTTGCATTTAGAAGTGTGCCCAATAGCCTCTCTGTGAAAGCTGCATCTAGAAGTGTGCCCAATAGCCTCTCTGCGAAAGTTGCATTTAGTGTTGTGCCCAATAGGCTCTCTGTGAAAATTGAATTTAGTGTTGTGCCCATTAGCCTCTGTGTGAAAGTTGCATGTAAGTGTGCCCAATAGCCTCTCCGTGCAAGTTGAATTTAGTGTTGTGCCCAACAGCCTCTCTGTGAAAGCTGCATCTAGAAGTGTGCCCAATAGCCTCTCTGTGAAAGTTGCATTTAGTGTTGTGCCCAATAGGCTCTCTGTGAAAATTGAATTCAGTGTTGTGCCCAATAGCCTCTGTGTGAAAGTTGCATATAAGTGTGCCCAATATCCTCTCCGTGAAAGTTTAATTTAGTGTTGTGCCCAATAGCCTCTGTGTGAAAGTGCATAGAAGTGTGCCCAATAGCCTATGTGTGAAAGTGCATAGAAGTGTGCCCAATAGCCTCTCTGCGAAAGTTGCATCTAGAAGTGCTCCCAACAGCCTCTGTGTGAAAAGTTGCATTTAGAAGTGCATTTAGCCTCTCTGTGAAAGTTGCATTTAGTGCTGTGCCCAATAGCCTCTCTGTGAAAGTTTTGCATTTAGAAGTGTTCCCAATAGCCTCTGTGTGAAAGTGCATAGAAGTGTGCCCAATAGCCTCTGTGTGAAAGTGCATAGAAGTGTGCCCAACAGCCTCTCTGTGAAAGTTGAATTTAATGTTGTGCCCAATAGCCTCTCTGCGAAAGTTGCATTTAGAAGTGTGCCCAATAGCCTCTGTGAATAGAAAGTGTACCCAATAGCATCTGTGAATAGAAGTGTGCCCAATAGCCTCTTTGCGAAAGTTGCATTTAGAAGTGTGCCCAATAGCTTCTGTGTGAAAAGTTGCATTTAGAAGTGCATTTAGCCTCTCTGTGAAAGTTGCATTTAGTGTTGTGCCCGATCGCCTCTCTGTGAAAGTTTTGCATCTAGAAGTGTGCCCAATAGCTTCTCTGTGAAAGTTGCATCTAGAAGGGTGCCCGATAGCCTCTCTGTGAAAATTGATTTTAGTGTTGTGCCCAATAGCCTCTGTGTGAAAGTTGCTTATCAGTGTGCCCAATAGCATCTCCGTGAAAGTTGAATTTAGTGTTGTGCCCAATAGCCTCTGTGTGAAAGTGCATAGAAGTGTGCCCAATAGCCTCTGTGTGAAAGTGCATAGAAGTGTGCCCAATAGCCTCTCTGTGAAAGTTGAATTTAGTGCTGGGCCCAATAGCCTCTCTGCGAAAGTTGCATTTAGAAGTGTGCCAATAGCCTCTGTGAAAAGAAGTGTACCCAATAGCATCTGTGAATAGAAGTGTGCCCAATAGCCTCTTTGTGTAATTTGGTTCTAGGAGTGTTCCCGGTAGCCTCTGTGAATAGAAGTGTGCCCAATAGCCTCCATGGGTCAGTTGATTCTAAAAGCGTGCCGAATAGCCTCTCTGAGTAACTTGATTCCAGAAGTGTACCCAATTAGCCTCTGTGAATAAAAGTCTACCCAATAGCCTCTGTGAATAGAAATGTACCCAATAGCCCATCTGTGAAAGTTAGAAGTGTGCCAAATAACTTCTGTGAACAGAAGTCTGCCCAATAGCCTCTGTGAATAGAAAAGTACCCATTAGGCTCTCTGTGAAAGGTGCATTTAGAAGTGTGCCCAATAGCCTCTCTATACAAAGTTGAATCGAGTAATGTCCCATTTGCCCCTCTGTGGGAGTTGAATTTAGTAGTTGAACTAAAAGTGTGCCCAATAGACTCTATGTGAAAATTAAAATTTGAAATGTGACCAATAGCCTCACTGCGAAACTTGCACTTAGAAGTGTGCCCAATATCCCATGTGAAAGTTGCACCTAGAAGTGTGCCCAATAGACGCTCAGTGAAAACTGAATTCAGAAATGTGCCCAATAGACTCTCTGTGAAAACTGAATTTAGTAGTTAAATTTAAAGTGTGACCAATACCCTCACTGTGAAAATTGAATTTAGAAGTGTGACCAATAGCCTCACTGTGAAACTTGCAGTTAGAAGTGTGCCCAATATACTATCTGTGAAAACAGCATTTAGAATATGCCCAATAGCCTCTTTGGAAAGTTGATTATAGAAGTGTGCCTAATAGCCTCACTGTGAAAATTGAATTTAGAAGTGTGCCCAATAGCCCCGCTGTGAAAAGTTGCATCTAGAAAGTGTGCCCAATATCCCCTGTGAAAGTCGACTATAGAAATGTGCCCAATAGCCTCCCTGTGAAAGTTGCATCTAGAAGTGTGCCCAATAGCCTCCCTGTGAAAGTTGCATTTAGAAGTGTCCCTAATAGCCTCTCTGGAAAGTTGCAATCAGAAGTGTACCCAATAGCCCTTCTGTGACATTTGAATCTAGAGGTGTGCCCAACAACCTCTCTGTGAAAGTTGAATATAGAAGTGCCCACCAACCTCTCTTTGAATGTTGACTATAGAAGTGTGCCCAAAAACCTCTCTGTGAAAGTTGACTATAGAAGTGTGCCCAACAACCTCTCTGTGAAAGTGACTATAGAAGTGTACCCAATAGCCCTTCTGTGACAGTTGAATCTAGAAGTGTGTCCAATAGCCTCTCTGTGAAAGTTGACTATAGCAGTGTGCCCAACAACCTCTCTGTGAAAGTTGACTATAGAAGTGTGCCCAACAACCTCTCTGTGAAAGTGACATGCCCAACAACCTCTCTGTGAAAGTTAAATCGAGAAGTGTGTCCAATAGCCCCTCTGTGACAGTTAACTATAGAAGTGTGCCCAACAACCTCTCCATGAAAGTTACTATAGAAGTGTACCCAATAGCCTCTCTGTGAAAGTTGCATTTAGAAGTGTGCCCAATAGCCTCTCTGTGAAAATTGACTATAGAAGCGTGCTCAACAAACTTCTCAGTGAAAGTTGACTATAGAAGTGTGCCCAATAGCCTCTCTGTGAAAGTTGATTATAGAAGTGTGCCCAATAGCCTCTCTGTGAAAGCTGATTATAGAAGTGTGCCCAACAGCCTCCCTACACAAAACCTAAGTTAGAATAGCCCTAGTAATGTGTACAGTCGAATTTAGAAGTGTACCTATTAGTACCCAATAACCCAACATCATCTCTGTGATCAGTTGAACCTAGAAGTACACGTAACAGTCTGAATAACAATTGTGCAAATCGAACTTGAAGTGTGCCTAATAGCATACCCCCACTCAATCTAGAACTACAATTAAAAACCTGCCTAAACTCCTCCTAAAGTCCAACTAAAACCATACCTGCGGTGTTCCTACATCCAATTTCTCCTTAATAGTTTACCTGTACTCCAGCATACTAGAAAGCCTGCCCAACAGCGTAACTGTGCTGTAGCAACAACTAAATAGACCGCTAATTAGCACTTCCTAAGAGCTAGCTACACTTCAAAACAGCCTAATACCTGCAAGCTAGTACAAATAGTTCACCAAAACCTAGAATAAGTGAATAATATCACCCGGCTTCGTGGAACCCTGAAATCAAGCTCACTCTCAGCCAGTGATATCACCAAATTTATATAGTCCAATAAACTATAAATCGCACTTGAAACCACACCTAACACCTACTAAGCATGAGTGCACTCACTCCACCAAAGTTTGTTGGAAACAAGCACAATAGTCTGCTCCCACTGCACGATCTGCCTTCCCTCCCGTCCCGGCCCTCCTCATCCCCAATCAACCCACCCTCCTTCGCTTTCCCTACCATTCCCCTCTCCAAACACCAAGCCAGAGGGGCACGATGGCGAGCCAACCACCCTAAGACCACTCCTCCCCCAAACCCCACCTCCGACCAACCAAGGATAACCATGCCCGCTCCGCTCACTATCATACTGGGGACATCCCGCCCTGCAAACATCCACCCTAAGACCACTCCTCCCCTGAACCCCACCACTGACCAGCCACGGATAACCATCCCCGCCGCTCCTCTCACTGTCATACCAGGGACATCCTCTACAACCTCCCACCCCCCACCTGGCCCACAAACCCCTGCCACCTTCCACCACCGACCACACCCTTTCCCCTCCCTAAAAACTGCGCGCCTGGCCCTGCCAAGAACCGAAGCCGCATCCTTCTCCCCCTCTGACTCCATGCCCTCTCTCACACTCCAATCGCAACAAAGAAACTAAAGAGGAAATGTACCTGGTCCCCCTCAATCTCTCAACACTCTTCAGCTCCCCTGTCTCGACCCACCTCCGCTATTCCCCAATCACCTCCTTCGCCCATGGCTTCACCCTTCCTGAAACCCCTCTCCCTATACTTCTCATCATCTGCAACTGAAACGCCTAACCGCCCACAACCCACCTTCAAATCCCCCGAGCCAAACCCGATCATTCCAACACAGGCAATCACCCAATCCGGCCCAAAGCGCACCATATCTTCAGCACGGCCACTTTTCCAAATGATCATCACCCACACTAGTCCGCCCCCTCTCCAGCTTCCACTCTCTCCGCCAACACGCCCCTCCGATCCAGCCCCGAGACCATCCTCGCGTGCCGAGGTGAAATGCATCCTCTTTAATGCCCGATCCGTAGCAAAAAAACAGACACTGCATCTTTGACCTCCTCGCCGATGACAAACCAGACCTGGTCTTCATCACTGAAACTTGGTTCTCTGACGATTTCGCCCCAATCGTCAACGAAGCATTCCCCCATGACTACTCACTCATCCCACTGAACCGTCCCTCTAGAGCTGGGGGAGTAGCATTCGTCTTCAAGTCTCTCTTCCGCGCCTCAATCTTCGACAACCAACCTTCCATTCCTTCCTGCCAATCTCTCCTCGTGAAACTATCCCTCTCCCCGTTGCTCTCACACAGCTTCCTAATAATCTACAGACCCTCTGGCTACGATAGGCAATTTGCAAACAACCTATGTGCCTCTATTGCCACCCTTCAACTAAACCATCCCAATCTCACCCTTCTTGGAGACTTCAACATATGGCTCGACATCCCCACCAACCCTATGACACACTCTCTGGTTGACGGTTTAGACGCGATGAACCTCCAACCCCACTTAAATGGCCCGACTCACTATAAAGGACACACTCTTGATGCCATCTTTAGCTCCAACACCCGGATTCATTTAAACCCACCCACCCCTATCATCTGGTCCGATCACTTCATTCTCTCTTTCACCATTCGCTCACCTGACCCCCTTTGCATACTCGAATCCGAACCTCCAAATCTATGCAAATGCTGGAAAAAATTAATAATCATGCCGGACCTAGCCAACGCCCTCCTCCAGTCTCCACCACCTACCTGCCAACTCAATAAACAACTAACCCCTGACGCCTTTGACTCGTGGCTCAATGCATCTCTGATATGGCTCACTCCCTCTTGCAAACCATCAACACGCCGTGGCCTTTTCCCCAGATGGTTCACTCCAGAGTTGAAGACGACTAAACAACTATATAAATACCTAGAACGCGAATGGCAGGATAACAAAACCCAGGAGAACAAGGCCACCTTGGCCAGACACCTCTATCAGTACAATTCCGAAATCCGGAAAGCAAAAAAAGCTCACTACAACTCCTGAATCCTAAACTGCAAAAATCCAAGCAAAGAACTCCACAAAATCATCTCCGAATTCACCAAACCCGCTTGCACCACCACCGTCCCGACCCCCTCCCAATCACTGTGTGACTCACTCTCCCTCCACTTTTACACCACAGCTCTCGAAAGAACAAATACCCTAGCCACCAAGCTAGCCCTCTTACATCCACCAGACAATACGTCCCCCATACCGCACAGTCCATCGGCTGTGACCACTACCCGACCAACATTTGAATCCTTTAGTCCAATATCTCCAGAGCAATTTCTCAAACTTCTATCTGCCCGCAAACCATCCGGCTCTCCGCTGGACCCTTGCCCAGCCTCAACCCTCAAAGAAATTTTCGCTTCCACCTGTGCAGGAGAACACGCAAGATCCATCATAAATGCCTCCTTATCCTCTGGTATCCTTGCCGACGCATTCAAAACGGTTCATGTCAAACCTCTAATTAAAAAACCTTTGCTCAACCCTCTCGAGCCCAAAAACTACCGCCCCGTCTCAAACACCAGGTTCCTTGCCAAACTCATTGACCGAACCGCCTACTCCCAACTAAATGCCTTTGTCGAAGCCAACAACTTCCTTGATCCCGCACAATCAGTTTTCAGAGCCCGTCACGGAACCGAAACCACACTTACCTCAATCTGGGATGACCTTAAAATGACAGCAGACTCTGCGGGATGCGCCACACTAATCCTTCTTGACCTATCCGCCGCCTTTGACACAATCACCCACTCAATCCTCCTAGACCACCTCCACTTCCTAGGAATCCGTGGAACCGCTCTTAAATGGATAGCTCCATTTCTTAAAGATAGGTACCAAATAACAATACTCTCCACCTATACCTCCCAAACCAGAACAGTCGACACAGGAGTCCCACAAGGAGCATGCCTATCCGCCCTCCTATTCAATCTCTACTTGATCACCCTCCCACCGATAATTCGTTCACACAACATCCTGTGCTACAACTACGCCAACGACACTCAACTAATTCTAAAACTCCAGAACTCAAAACCCAACTCCAGACCTGACCTAGCCTCCTGCCTCCTAGACATAGAACTCTGGATGTCCCAAAGCCACCTTATGTTAAACCCCTCCAAAACGAAATCATGTTATGTGGCAACTCAGAACTTCTTCCGCACCCGCTACCCTGGCCATCCACCATGGGCAACTCACCGACCCCCTCCAACTCAGTGAAAAATCTTGGATGCACCCTTGACTCTGATCTAACACTCTTGCGCCAAGTCAACAACGTCTCAAAGTCCTGCCACTACCACCTTAAAACCCTTAGGTGCATCTTTCCATATCTCTCCTTTCCCAACAGACTCTCCGCAGTCCAATCAATCGTTATATCAAGACTGGACTACGCAAACCCCCTATACCTCGGAGACCACGTGTACCAACTGAATGAACTCCAAAGGGCACAAAATGCGGCTGCCAAATTGCTACTTACGCTCGGCCCAAGAGACCACATCCCCCCACCCCTTAAGACGCTGCACTGGCTCCCACTAGCCCAAAGGGTGACCTTCAAAACCTTATGCATCTCCCATCGAGCACTGCATAAAACCGGGCCTCAATATCTTCAAGACAAGCTAAAACTCTATCACCCCCCTCGAACCCTGAGATCAAGCTCAGCCAGCCTCCTAGTCATACCAAAGACAAACTCAGTCAGGTTAGGTGGATCCTCATTCTCAGCCTTGGCGCTCTCGTTATGGAACTCACGCCCACCCCACATCCGCCTAACCGAGGATTTAACGTCTTTCCGCAAACTGCTGAAAACCTGGCTCTTCCCCTAAAAACCAACATGTACCAAATAACCCAAACAGACTAACAGCAACCCAATGATACCAATCCAACAAACTACCTGATGCAAGAAATTGACAGCCAATAATCCCCAATATAATCTAGAAGGACAACCAGATTTAAACGAATAAAGTAGATCAAAGCAGTGAAATGATTAATAAGAGTAAACCTTATTGAATCAGTAACGAGATTTAAACTCCTGAAAGATACAGAATGCATGACAAGTGAACAAAGTGAATGGCGTGGATGAAATAATTAGAATAAATGAAGCAGGTGAAGCAGATGCGCTGAGTGGATGAATGCATGAATGGAAGAACAGATAACTATATAGTTCGAAGGAATGTGGAAATCGAATGAAAATGTAGATCGGTTGAGTGTTTTTTTAAATGGATAAACATATTTAGCGGATGAGTGTGTTGAGCGGACGAGCATGTAGCACGGATGAGTGCGTAAACACAGTGAAGCGAGTAGAATGCAGAAATACATAAGCCTGATGAATGTGCAGAACAGATGAGCGTAAACCGGATGAGGGTGTAGAACAAATGAGTATGTGGAGTGGATGAGTATGTAGAGCGCACAAATGTGGATAGCGGATGAATACGGAAGAGCGGAGAGTGTGTAGATAGCGGAAGCAGATGAATGTATAGAACGGTTGGGTCTATAGAGCGCATGAGTGTATAGAGCGAAATGAGGATATAGAGTGAAATAAGTGTATAGAGCAGAATGAGTGTATAAGGCGGAAGAGTGTATATGATGGATGTGTGTATAGGAAGGATGAGTGTATGGGGCGGATGTGTGTAAGGAGCGGATGTGTGTATGGAGCGGATGGGTGTATGGAGCGGATGATGTATCCAGCGGACGGTGTATGGAGCGGATGGTGTATGGAGCGGATAGTGTATGGAGCAGATGGGTGTATGGAGTGGATGGAGTATGGAGCGGATGGAGTATGGAGCCGATGTTGTATGGAGCAGACGGTGTATGGAGCGGATGGGTGTATGGAGCTGATGGTGTATGGAGCGGATGTTGTATGGAGCGGATGGGTGTATGGAGCGGATGGTGTACGGAGTGGATGGGTGTATGGAGCGGATGGTTGTATGAAGCGGATGGGTGTATGGAGTGGATGGAGTATGGAGCGGATGGAGTATGGAGCGGATGTTGTATGGAGCGGACGGTGTATGGAGCGGATGGGTGTATGGAGCTGATGGTGTATGGAGCGGATGGGTGTATGGAGCGGATGGTGTACGGAGTGGATGGGTGTATGGAGCGGATGGGTGTATGAAGCGGATGGGTGTATGGAGCGGATGGGTGTATGGAGCAGATGGGTGTATGAAGCGGATGGATGTATGGAGCGGATGGGTTTATGGAGCGGATGGGTGTATAGAGCGGATGGGTGTATGGAGTGCATGGGTATATGCAGCGCATTGGTGTATGGAGCAACTGGATGTATGGACCAGATGAGTATATAGAGAAGATGACCGTGCAGAGCAGATGAAGGTATAGAACAGATGAGTGTATGAGATGAATATATAGAAGAGGATATTGCTGCTGGATGCGTGAAAAACATGAGTACTTAAAGCAGATGATTGCGGAGAGGGAATGAGTGCATAGAGCAGACGAGTGCATGAAGCGGATGAGCGCGCAGAGGAGATGAGTGTGCAGAGGGAAAGAGTGTGCAGAGGGAAAGAGTGTGCAGAGGGGATGAGTGTACAAAGGGGATGAGTACAAGGAGCGGACGAGTGCGTGAAGCGGATGAGCGCGCAGAGGGGATGAGTGTGCAGAGGGAATGAGTGTGCAGAGGGAAAGAGTGTGCAGATGGAAAGAGTGTGCAGAGGGAATGAGTGTGCAGAGGGGAGGAGTGCATGGAGCGGACGAGTGCGTGAAGCGGATGAGTGTGCATAGGGGATGAGTGTGCAGAGGGAATGAGTGTGCAGAGAGAATGAGTGTGCAGAGGGAATGAATACGGTGAGGGGGATGAGTGCGCAGAGGGGATGAGTGCACAGAGGGGGACGAGTGCGCAGAGGGGATGAGTGCGCAGAGGCGGATGAATGCGCAGAGGGGATGAGTGTGCAGAGGGAAGGAGTACACAGAGGGGATGTGTGCGCAGAAGGGGTGGATGTCTAGAGGGGTGGGTGCGTAGAGGAGGTGAGTGCGTAGAGAAGGTGAGTGCGAGGAGAGGGTGAGTGCGTAGAGAGGGTGAGTGCATAGAGAGGGTGAGTGTGTAGAGAGGGGGTAGAAAGGGGGAGTGCGTAGCGCAGATGAGTGTGTAAACCTCGGAGAAGCGAGTAGAATGCAGGAATGCGCAAACCAGACGAATATGCAGAACGGATGAGCGTAAACTGGATGAGTGTGTAGAACAGATGAATATGTGGAGCGGACAAGTATGTAGAGCACACGAGTGTGGATAGTGGATGAATGCAGAGGTGCGGAGAGTATGTAGATCGCGGGAGCAGATGAATGTACAGACCTGGCGAATGTATAGAGCACATGAGTGCATAGAGCACATGATTGCATAGAGCACATGAGCATATGGAGTGGATGAGCGTATGGAGTGGATGAGCATATGGAGTGGATGAGCATATGGAGTGGATGAGCATATGGAGTGGATGAGTGTATGAAGTGGATGAGTGTATGGAGTGGATGAGTGTATGGAGTGGATGAGTGTAGGGATCGGATGAGAATAGGGAGCGGATGAGAGTAGGGAGCGGATGAGAGAAGGGGAACTGATGAGAGTAGGGAGTGGATGAGGGCAGCGAGCCGATGAGTGTAGGGAGCGCAAGAGTGTAGGGAGTGGATGGAGCGGATGTGTTGATGGAGCGGATGAGTGTATGGAGTGGATGAGTGTATGGAGCAGATGAGTGTATGGAGCGGATTGGTGTGCACAAGTGTAAAAGCGTGGGGTGGACAAGAGGGCATGCGTGGAACGGACAAGAGGGCACACGTGGGTCGGACAAGAGGGCACACGTGGGTCGGACAAGAGGGCACACGTGGGGCAGACAAGAGGGCATGCGTGGGGCGGACAAAAGGGCACGCGTGGGGCAGACAAGAGGGCATGCGTGGGGCGGACAGAGGGCATGCGTGGGGCAGACAGAGGGCATGCGTGGGGCAGACAAGAGAGCATGCGTGGGCCGGAACAAGAGTGCATGTGCGGGACAGACTAGAGAACGCGGGGCAGACAGGAGTATTGGACCGACTGGAGCGCATAGAATTGCATGATGTATATGGTATGGCTTAGAATGCAGAGAGCGTTTAAAGAGCGTACAACCCATCATATCACACCACCACGCTTACTCTCTCCTTTACATCACCACTCAACTAAAACACAGAGATGCTATGATACCAACATCTGCCGTTCACTGCACATCATTCTAAGTAAACACTGCTGGTTTCACACCCCCCAGCCAGGCGTTTTCCTCAGGCCTAACGCAGCCACAGCCATTCTGGATAAAACCAGCCAGAACAAACACATTCTCCTGATCTCTCAACCACCACACCTACCGCTAAGAAGCAGCTATTACATGAATACCGCACGAGCTGCACACATACCCGGTGCTCAGATGCACCTTTGACTCTCTCTACTCTCTCTACTGATCTGAACTTCGGTTCCCAAGGGAGTTCAACCTACCAGCGCCTTCAGACCATACCAATGGTATATAAGGCGCTATATAAGTGCATAATAACACAACATAACATAACAGGGCTCATACCCTCTATACCCACAGGGATTAGCCACTAGGTACTGTACCTAGAGTGCAGCCTAGTTCTGTCTCTCTGGCACATAGCTCATTCCCTCTATACCCACAGGGCATTGCCTGCAGGTACTGTACCTAGAGCGCAACCGGGTTCTATCTCTCTGGCACCGTGCTCATACCCTCTATACCCACAGGGCATTGCCTGCAGGTACTGTACCTAGAGAGCAGCCTAGTTATGTCTCTCTGGCACAGTGCTCATGCACTCTATACCCACAGGGCATTGCCTGCAGGTACTGTACCTAGAGGCAGCCGAGTTCTGTCTCTCTGGCACAGTGTATGTACCCTCTATACCCACAGGGCATTGACTGTGGATACTGTACCTAGAGAGCAGCCTAGATATGTCTCTCTGGCTCAGTGCTCATATCATCAGGGCCATCCTGCAAGTATTATACCTAGAAAGTAGCCTAGTTCTGCCTCTTAGACACAGTGTCTATACCCTCTCTACCCACAGGGGTTAGCATGTTGGTATTGTATGTAGATGGTAGCCCTATTCTGTCTCTCTGGCACAGTGCTCATACCCTCTATACCCACATGGCCTAGCCTGCAAGCATTCTACCTAGAAAGTAGCCTAGTGCTGCCTCTTAGACACAGTGCTCATACCCTCTATACCCACAGGGCCTAGGCTGCAAGTATTATACCTACAAAAGTAGCCTAGTTCTGCCTCTTAGACACAGTGCCCATACCCTTTATACCCACAGGGGTTCGCATGTTGGTACTGTATGTAGAGGATAGCCCTGTTCTGTCCCTCAGCCACAGTGCTCATACCCTATATATCCACATGGCTTAGTGTGTACGTAATGTACTGAGAGAGGAGCCTAGTCATGTTTCACAGGCACAAAGCTCAGACCTTCTATACCCACAGGTTCTAGCCTTCAGATTCTGTGACTGGAGAGTAGCCTAGTTATGTCTCACAGACACAGCTCTCATTACCTGTATACCCACAGGGCTTAGCCTTCAGATACTGTACTTGGACAGTAGCATAGTTATGTCTCAGAGACACAGTGTTCATACCCTGTATGCCCACAGGGCTAGAGTGTGGGTACTGAACCTAGACAGTAGGCTTGTTCTTTCTCTCAATCATATTGCTAATACCCCCTATACCCACAGGGCTTAGCCTTCAGATACTGTACCTGGAAAGTAGCCTAGTTATGCCTCACAGACACAGTGCTCATACCCTCAATACCCACAGGGCTAGAGTGTGGGTACTGAACATAGACAGTAGGCTAGCTCTGTCTCTCAGTTATTTTGCTAACACCCTCTATACCCACAGGGCTGAGCCTTCAGATACTGTACCTGGAGAGCAGTCTAGTTAAGTCTCACAGTCACAATTCTCATACCCTGTATACCCACAGGGCTTAGAGTGTGGGTACTGAACCTAGACAGTAGGGTAGTTCTGTCTCTCAGACATATTGCTAATACCCTCTATACCCACAGGGCTGAGCCTTCAGATACTGTACCTGGAGAGCAGTCTAGTTAAGTCTCACAGACACAATTCTCATACCCTGTATACCCACAGGGCTTAGAGTGTGGGTACTGAACCTAGACAGTAGGGTAGTTCTGTCTCTCAGACATATTGCTAATACACTCTATGCCCACAGGGCTTAGCCTTCAGCTACTGTACCTGGAGAGTTGCCTAAATATGTATCACAGACACAGTGCTCATACCTTGTATACCCACAGAACTTAGCCTTCAGATACTGTGTCTGAAGGGTTGCCTAGTTATGTCTCAAAGACACAGTGCTCATACCCTGTATACCCACAGGGCTTAGAGTGTGGGTACTGAACATAGACAGTAGGCTAGCTCTGTCTCTCAGTTATTTTGCTAACACCCTCTATACCCAAAGGGCTTAGCCTTCAGATGCTCTACCTGGAGAGTAGCCTAGTTATGTCTCACAGACAGAGTGCACACACCCTGCATACCCACAGGGCTTAGCTTTCAGATACTGTACTTGGACAGTAGCATAGCTATGTCTCAGAGACACAGTGCTCATACCCTGTATACCCACAGGGCTTAGAGTGTGGGTACTGAACCTAGACAGTAGGCTAGTTCTTTCTCTCAATCATATTGCTAATACCCCCTATACCCACAGGGCTTAGCCTTCAGATACTGTACCTGGAAAGTAGCCTAGTTATGTCTCACAGACACAGTGCTCATACCCTCTATGCCCACAGGGCTAGAGTGTGGGTACTTTACCTAGACAGTAGGTTAGCTCTGTCTCTCAGTCATATTGCTAATACCCTATATGCCCACAGGGCGTAGCCTTCAGATACTGTACCTGGAGAGTAGCCTAGTTATGTCTCACCAACACAGTGCTCACACCCTGTATACCCACATGGCTTAGAGTGTGGGTACTGAACCTAGACAGAAGGCTAGTTCTGTCTCTCAGTCATATTGCTAATACCCTCTATACTCACAGGGCCTAGCCTTCAGATGCTCTACCTGGAGAGTAGCCTAGTTATGTCTCACAGACAGAGTGCACATGCCCTGTCTACCCACAGGGCTTAGAGTGTGGGTACTGAACCTAGACAGTATGCTAGTTCTGTCTCTCAATCATATTGCTAATACCCTGTAAATCCACAGGGCCTAGCCTTCACAAAGTGTGTCTGATGAGTAGCCTAGTTATGTCTCACAGACACAGTGCTCATACCCTGTATACCCTCAGGGCTTAGAGTGTGGCTACTGAACCTAGACAGTAGGGTAGTTCTGTCTCTCAATCATATTGCTAATACCCTGTAAATCCACAGGGCCTAGCCTTCACAAAGTGTGTCTGATGAGTAGCCTAGTTATGTCTCACAGACACAGTGCTCATACCCTGTATACCCTCAGGGCTTAGAGTGTGGCTACTGAACCTAGACAGTAGGGTAGTTCTGTCTCTCAATCATATTTCTAATACCCTCTGTACCCACAGGGCTCAGCCTTCAGATACTGTACCTGGAGAGTAGCCTAGTTACGTCTCACATACAGAGTACACATACCCTGTATACTCACGGGGCTTAGAGTGGGGGTACTGAACCTAGACAGTATGCTAGTTCTGTCCCTCAATCATATTGCAAATACCCTGTAAATCCACAGGGCTTAGCCTTCAGATACTGTGTCTGAAGGGTTGCCTAGTTATGTCTCAAAGACACAGTGCTCATAACCTGTATACCCACAGGGCTTAGAGTGTGGGTACTGAACATAGACAGTAGGCTAGCTCTGTCTCAGTTATTTTGCTAACACCCTCTATACCCACAGGGCTGAGCCTTCAGATACTGTACCTGGAGAGCAGTCTAGTTAAGTCTCACTGACACAATTCTCATACCCTGTATACCCACAGGGCTTAGAGTGTGGGTACTGAACCTAGACAGTAGGGTAGTTCTGTCTCTCAGTCATATTGCTAATACACTCTATGCCCACAGAGCTTAGCCTTCAGCTACTGTACCTGGAGAGTTGCCTAAATATGTATCACAGACACAGTGCTCATACCTTGTATACCCACAGGGCTTAGAATGTGGGTACTGAAGCTAGACAGTAGGCTAGTTCTGTCTCTCAATCCTATTGCCAATCCCCTCTATACCCACAGGGCTTAGCCTTCAGATACTGTGTCTGAGGAGTAGCTTAGTTATGTCTCACAGACACAGTGCTCATACCCTGTATACCCACAGGGCTTAGTCTGTAGGTACTGTACCTATAGAATAGCCTAGTTCTGTCTCTCAGACAGTTTGCTCATACCCTTTATGCCCGCAGATCATTGCATGTGAGTACTTTACTTGGAGAGTAGCCTAGTTATATCTCACAGACCCAGTGCTCACACCCTGTATACCCACAGGAGTTACCATGTAGGTACTGTACCTCTACAGGCGAATGGTGCCTGCGATAAGCTAAACAGACCTCTCAAATAAAGAATAGCCACAATTAAAAGAACTTTAAAAAAGGCATGGCAACCTTGCCTACCCCTTCCTCTGTTTGCCCTAAGAATCCAGCCTCACTCAGATCACCATCGAACTCCTCATGAATTGGTGACTGGCCGCAAAATGCTCCCACTCAAATAAAATCTGATGCCCATACTGTTGCAAAAACATTAGGCGACGAGATGCATGATTACTTGACAAATATGACTGCTAGCGTTTCTTTTATTTTTCAACAGATCAAAAATCGGATTTAACAGTCAAAGAAGATTGATGAAGACTGACAAACAGTTGATCCTATTGACTTACTAAAAGCACCTAGTTTGTACTTAGGCGTCCAAGTGCTTGTGAAGAGCTTTGTCCTCACTTGGAATAAGCCCCATTTTGAGGGACCGTACTTAGTAGAGGAGGTCACTCCTACCGCTGTGAAACTGGAAGGAAGAAGAGCTTGGCTGCACTTGAATGGCGTAAAACTCTGCAAAGGGGAGACCCTCACCTGTTCCTTCAACCGCTGACAGTGAAGTAAGAGAAGTTCCAAGAATGCAGACCAGATCGCCACCAAGAGCCAAAACATATAACAGATGGAATAAAAACAATAATTTAAACTATCAGTTTTTCCCAGGTTTAAATGGAAATAAACAAATATTGCACCGTTTACAGATATTCCAATTCGGATAAAAGAGACAGTGCTTTGGGAAGATTGCACATGACCCTTTATGCTGCCTGTAACATTGCACACATTCTTGTATGCTGTTTTCACATACATATACCGATGTTATCCAGCTCTAGTGAGACAGCACAATGTCAAATTTTTCGGAAATCCTAAAAACAGTCTTATTATTTCCAGGATTATTATTGCAATCATACACAATTTCTGTTATAAATGTGTGGTCTATAAAAGTGACAAAAACGGTACATTTAAATCAAAGAGAATGGGAACCATCCATTATACAAGGTACACATTGCTAGCAAGAAGACCGCTGTAACGCTCACCTGGTATCCACGGGGACGTCACTCAGCACGTTCTGACCTCTTAGGACCTCAAACCCTTCCCTGGAGTCTACTCGACTGGAGACTGGGCCTGAAACACAGGATTGGTAGAGTTTAACTCCCTATTGTCTCTCTGTGTGCTTGAACCCTTTCTTCCCCGGGGTCCAACCCTTCCCTTTGATCCACAGCTCACCTTGTTTTCTTGGAAAGTGATTGATGCAGGCTCGTTGCTGCCTAGTTACTTCACTGGCAAAAGTCCGACAGGTAAGTATAATGAGTCTTTTGAACAGTTCTCTAACTTCGTTCCTTTCCTTCCTTAGATGATGGCCGGCGTCCGGGGATGGTGACGTGCTGCTGAGATGAGTAGCGCTGAAGGTGAGTGAGAGCGCTATGCGACCCTTTCGTATTTGTATTGAACTGAGTTCTTTTTCTGTGTCTTTTAGGTGCCGCAACGTTTTCAGCGTGGATGCCGGTTATGAAGAAGAAATGCGGTGAGTAAGTGCTGTATGCAGCGCCTCTAGATGTTTCCACGCTAGTCTGGAGTGTCTTTTCCCTCTTGCAGATGGATGAGAAGTTCCAGAGACAGAGTTCCCCTAGAGCAGCTGGGATTCTGGTAAGCGTTTGAAGCTCGTACAGTCTTTAAAAATAAGCGAAGATTTGCTGAATGCTTACTAATGCCTTTTTTCTGTTCTTTTCCCTTTTCCTTCGGAAGCGGCGTGCCGGGATGGAAATGACACCACCGAAGATGCCCGCAGAACAGAAGGAGCAATGAATGATGGGCAGGAGCACTGCAAGGTAAGGCTGTTCCTAACAGTGTTTTTGTTCTTGCAGGAGCTGAGCGCAGAAGAAAGATGCAGGCCTACTGGAGACCAATCCGAACACAGTGAGTGTCACGCTGCAGGTGCAGAAAACACAAAGCATGTTTCTCAGCCTGGGCGTGGCTTAAATAGTCTCTGGGTATTCCAGGTGTCTCTGGGCTGAGCCACACCCAAAAGACTAGACTGCACATGCAGTTCTGGGAACTGAAATATGTGGGGGCATCCATCTTATCCCCATCAATGCACTACAAGTCCAATCCCCAATGTTATCCTATGGGGGTGAGTGAGTCTGGTGCCCCAAGTGCTAAGTCTGACTCCAAGGGGGTCTTTGGAGGGATGGAGAGGCCCTTGAGGGCCATGTAGGTGATCGTGGCCTGGCCCCAGCTTGACATCTTGGAGGGCTGGGGACATGAGGGGCAGGAATCATGACAACCGCCTACTATACAGGATGTAATTCAACACACATTCTTGCAATAAGTTTTGTAGTTACATTTTGTACAATGTGTTCTCTTTACTTTCCTATACTTATAACATTTCACCAAATGATGTTTTATAATACAGATGGAGTGTTTAGCAATGACACAATCTATTTATATCCCTAACAAAAGCATGAGTGATATTTTCCCTGATATTTCCAAACAAATTATCCAATTTAAGAGAAATTCTGGGGAAGACCATGAGGATATAAATGCATATCTTGATAATTTGGCCCATTTAAAGAATAACATGTGGTACTGGCACACAACAGAAGTGAGGAGGAGCACGTCAGACAAAAGCTGCTACATGTGTGCTCTCATCCCTTATGCCATGAGCACAACCAGAACATTAATTGCAAGAATAATACCTATTCATGATGTGCAGTGTCTCAGCCATCTAGCAGAATGCACAAGAGTAACATTTCGAAGGAAGACTGGCAACCCTACAATGGATGTCGAAAAGAATGTTTCCATTTGAAGATGGTTACATAAAAACAAAGAAAATGGAAAAGGACCTATAGTGGAAAAGTAGAATGCTCCTATATTCATTTGGTGGTATGCCTGGAGAACAGATAAGGTGTGTCAAACAAAAGAGACTGGGTTGCATAGAAGTATGGGAAACACCAGGAATGGCAGGATGCTGGGAGAGGCCTCAGCTATTGGTATATGGATGAGTTGACACCAGTACAGGATGGGAAGACTGAATGTTAGCATGCAGTGCACGCTTGTTGATGACAGCACCAGTATACATAGTGCAAGTGGAGAATGATGAATACCTAAAGGAATGGGCCAAGTATTCAAAATTATTAACATGGGTTGAAAATGAAGCAGGAGCTGTGTCCATATTAACAATGAAGAATGCATTACTCTGTTTCAGAAACAGGGGACTGAACAAAGTTGGAGAAAATAAAGGATGAAAGCAAATAATTGTTGCACCAGGAATGAATGGGGGAACTGCTGTGTTAATGCACCACTATTGAGCCTGTGGATCCAAGGCTTATTTTCAGCAGCCTAAAAACTCAGGAGGACTACGTCCTATAATGATGATACATGTTCCTGCGTTGGTGATCCCCCAAAGTGATCTCCACATCACTGACTTTCCAAACATGGATGCACACCAGAGGAAGAAGAGGTCACTCAACATCTCCAGACAGAAGAGAGAGAACTACTTTTCGGCAAAATCAATAGAAGCCTATCATTATATTGCAGATGAGCATAAATTATTCAGTAGGATGGCAGTGATATTTACAGCTATATTAATTTCAGGATTTCAAACTGCAGTGAACGCCAAGTGGTTACAAATCACTAGGAGGGAACTGCTACATACAATCAACACAACAATAAAAGGATTTAATGTTATTAGAGAAGAATTGAGGGCCATCAGACTCACGGCCCTCCAGAACAGGTATGTCCTAGACTTCATTACAACAACGGAAGGAGGAGTTTGTGCAAAGAATGGGCCTTCTTGCTGCACATTCATAAAGGAGTGTGGGAGCCCCTTTAATGAGAATATAAAATACCCTGTTCTATCAAATGTTTTCCACTCACAGAAGAGAAATATCCATTTACAAATCAGTTTTTGCCCCACCCACAAGGGCAGTCCAGCATCGAAATGATAGGCAAATCTCCTCTGAACAAGAGTACCATCAGCAACCCCAAACACGTGTTTTGGCCTAGTCGGGCCTCATCAGTGAGGTGAAGCTGAGCCTCTCTAAGACACAGTGAGCAAGGGATCCATATCTGGATTACCCTGGGTTACTTAGGGAGAAACCCCAACTTTTACAAAGTTACAAACGAGTGTGGGAGTCCTTCTACTGAGAATGAACATGGGTCAAATACCCTGTTCTGTGGAATTTCTTCCACTCAAGAGGGTCTACAACCACATTTTAACTCACTGCACCCTTCACAGACGAGAAACATCAATTTTCATATCAGTCTTTGTCCCACCGACAAGGGCAGTCCAGCATCGAAATGCTAGGCACATCTCCTCTGGATAAGAGTACAAAAAGCAACCCCAGACATGTGTTTTGTCCTAGTCAGGCCTCATCAGTGAGGTGAAGCTGAACCTCTCTAAGACATAGTGAGCAAGGGGTCCACGTCTGAATTACAATACCTGTCCACAATGGAGAAAATGGAACCCTGATGGAAGCAATAACTATGATGTCGAACTCGCATGCTAAGATGGTGGAAGAAGTAGATAAGAGCGAAGATAAAGATTGGTTTTAGTCCCTGTTTTCATGGGTTCCAACCTGGATGGCAAATGCCTTCAAACTACTCAGAGCAATACTAGTGTTAGTGTTGCTGGGATTCCGTCTTGTAAGAATTATCAAAGGACAGTGCAAGAAGACAGCAGAAAAAGCTATTGGGATGAAGATAATGATTGATGTGAGTGCTGTAACTGATGAGCAAACACAGACTGAGTGCACCAACCATGAGCGCTTGAAAGGAAGTCCCTCCGGCACTGCAAGGAACAACGTTTTACTATCCCAAAGATCATAAAAACTACATAAGGCAGCTGGGGAGCTGGTGAAATTGGATCTAGGTGACCTGGCCTAAGCCCCGCCCACCTGGTGCCTTCCTGGTTGCTGCCCTTTTTCACCACTTAGCAAGCCTGCCCACCCGGTGCCTTCCTGCTTGCCGCCCTTTTTCACCACTTAGCAAGCCCCTCCCACCTGGTGCCTTCCTGCTTGCCGCCCTTTTTCACCACTTAGCAAGCCCCGCCCACCTGGTGCCTTCGTGCTTGCCGCCCTTTTTCACCACTTAGCAAGCCCCTCCCACCTGGTGCCTTCCTGCTTGCTGCCCTTTTTCACCACTTAGCAAGCCCCGTCCACCTGGTGCCTTCCTGCTTGCCGCCCTTTTTCACCACTTAGCAAGCCCCTCCCACCTGGTGCCTTCCTGCTTGCAGCCCTTTTTCACCACTTAGCAAGCCCCGCCCACCTGGTGCCTTCCTGCTTGCCGCCCTTTTTCACCACTTAGTAAGCCCCGCCCCCCTGGTGCTTTCCTGCTTGCCGCCCTTCTTCATCTTGTATCTTGGCTTGCAACATGATGTGTTACTACTGACTTGTGCAATTGTATTCGCTCTCCCCTCTTGCTTCTCCACTCTTTTTGACTGCTTGCTCTCTGTTCTCCCCTCCTCTCCCTTCTCCTATCTCCTCCCCTCCTCCCCTTACTTTCTTCTATATACTTACTCTATCAGAATTTTCCCTGGACCTAGTATGATAGCAACCTCGTCTGTCGCTCCCCCATCCCCTTAATGTTCCCCCCCTCCCTCCGGCACTATCTGAAACGTTGTCAGGCCTAGTACGATAGTCGCTTGTTTTGTTCCTCCCCTCCCTTTCTGCACCCCTCTCCCTCACCTTTTGTTTTTCTCCGGCTCTACCAGAAATGTCGTCAGGCCTAGTACGTAGTCGCCTGTCTGTTTCCATTTCCTTCCCACTCTCCCACTCCCTTCCTTATCTATGTCTTAGCTCTTGCACTATCTGAAATGTCGTCAGGCTGAGTATGACAGTTAATTTCACATACTTACTGTTCATGGCCTGTAAGAATGTCATTGTTTTTTCCCTTGTTCCCTCCCTTGCCTTGAAGCGCTTTGAAACACTTGTGTATAGGCGCTATATAAATAAACTATCATATCATATCATATCATATCATATCATATCATATGGGACTTTGGGTATTCTGTCAAACGATTGGGGAGTGTTGCCATATGACCTGGAGTGTGGATGAACACATAAAGAATGCTGGTGACCTGAGGGGGTGACAAAGATGGGGTTTCTGAAGAAACCATAGTGTGAAGAAAAGGTGAAGAGGATTGAGGAGGTGGTCGAGGACTTGACCAGAGGGGTGAATTTAGAGAAGCAGATGTACATGTCATCTACAGAGCCTGCCCTCTCACCTCTGTCAAATTGCAAGAATAGCAAGAAAGAACTGTGGATGACACCTGGTATCATCCCAATACCACATTGAAGATATGGAAGACGCTACATGCTCAGACAACCTTATCGAATGTACCCATCGAAGTGAAGTGGTGGAAGGAAGTCTGCAGACACCACCACATATAGAAAAATTATAAGTCAAGTCCTACAGGTGTAAAGTGACAACATGAAGAAAAGACAAGAGGATGCACTGAAACGATATACGAATACTTAAAGAATGAAGATGTGATTGAAGTAACAAAGTAAATGATCTTGTGGATAATCAGAAACCATATACACTGAGAAGATAAGTAAGAAGAGGTGCAGTAGATGTATATACGCAGAAGCGCATGGTAGATAAAATATATAGAAGTTTGCTGCAGTAGAAAATATAACACGGGTAAAGCAGCCATGATGAGAAGATGGACGTCGGTTTCATATAATAGTAAGATAAAAACCCTAAAGGGAGAGACAAAGGCTGCAGAGCTGACAGGCACTGAAAATCAAATGTGTGCAAGAACAAATAATCATTTTTGCCTAAGGATCAAGGATGCCACAGCAAGAAGTAACTGTAAGGTACAAAATGAGTCGAAGAGGAGAAGCAATGTACGTAAGACATATTTTTCTTACATTAAGCAAAGGAGTAAACATCTGCAAGTGCCAAGTATCGGGTAATTAAAGATGCAGAAAGCATATGCAAAACAGAGCAACCAAGTCTCCAGAGGCCAAAGAGAGTAATAGCACTGAGTATAATTTAATCAAATAGCACTAAATAAGAGAACAGAAGGGGCAAAACATGCTCTCCTCACACATGGTGCAACACCAGAAAACAATATCTATTCATAACGCTCCCGATGAAGATAGCACCGTACCTTCACTCCCTAAATTTCCAGAGAAGAGAACAGTTAGCAAGGCCAACTACAAAGAAGAAACCATGGTTCGGGCCCAGCTGATGAAAGATGGTAGGCTAATTTACCAAGTGGGCAGTTGTCTGACTTTTATTCTCCGCACCTGCGTTTCGTTTTGCTTATATGCTGCTAACGAGCTGAATGTCCAAGGTTGGTAGAGCATGCCAGCCAACCAGGATGGCCTATGTGATAATGGACTTTATATTGTGGCAGATGTCAATCCGCTACTATTATCCTATTATTATTATGTGTAATATACGTAGTGAGAGGTTGTCACAGGCGTACCTATTGAAGATTGGACAGTCAATGATGTTACTAACAACTAAATAAGCTAAAGGTATATATCTTCCCTTAACAAATCCCTCCGCCCAATAGGTTTGTACTGTTTGCGACACAGGATGACGTCATAGCTGAGGTCCATCGAGGTATAAAGCCTTTGTGCAATGGAAATTTGTGTGTGTAAGCTGCGACTTGTTATGCTTGCCAGATTTCCCTACTTTATCGAATTGATAATAAAGTAGTACTTTGCCATATTCTTTGAGTCTTCCAGTTATTTGGGCCTGAGATCAATTATTTTGGTAATCCCTTTCTGCACTTGGAATGCTCCAGGTGCTATAACACGGTTCTCTACCTATTGAGATAACTATTTTTGTCTGCCACGCACAGTGCTCAAACCCTCTATACCCACAGGGCTTAGTTGTAGGTACTGTTCCTAGAGAGTAGCCTAGTTCTGTCTCTCAGGCACATTGCCCATACCCTCTATACCCACAGAGCATTTCCTGTGAGTACTGTACCTGGAAAGTAGCCTAGTTCTGTCTCTCAGACACATTGCTCATCCCCTATACACCCACAGGGCTTAGCCTATGTGTACTGTACCTAGAGAGTAGTCTAGATCTGTCTCTCAGACACAGTGCTCATACTCTCTATACCCTATACGCTATAAGGGAAAACAAACCAACACCTGAGTCGTGTTCCTGACATATCACAATACTATGGTTAGCCGAGGTCAGGCAATTATCGACAGTCACTGACACTTGACTTCCATTACATTTCCCCACACGGATAAAAGGTGGAGTACGAGAGCACACTCTGAGCGATGCTAAGCACATGAGGAAACAGCAGTTTGGAGATGGCAGCTGAGCAAGAGGGGAAAGATGGCAAAACTGAAGAGGATCGCAATGAGGGAAATTCCCTTGACCTTTTGGAACCATTACTTTCCAGAAACCATGAGGATAGAAAGCATAGGACCAGGAAATCAGGCAGAAAAATCCTGCATTGTATGCCCCGGGCCCTCATCCTCCATAATCAAGGCGGGGAGAATCACCAGTCACTGTGGTACCATCCTTGGCTCCCAGAACAAAGCAGCATCAATGACGTCAACACAGCCAGTGAGTTAGGGAGACCGATACAAGACCAGTCTGTGTTGAAGACAAGGTTGCAGGCAGCAATATTGTATGGCGGGCGCTGGAATGAACATTGTTAAAACGTGTGTGATAAGAGACATGAGTGAAGTTAAACTGCTGATGAGTGATTGAACTTTAAAGCAAGCTACAATACCTTTGACGGAGTGGTCCAGCACTGTGTGGGTGCTCAATCGAAGGTCTCTGTAAGTTATCCAGCTCAGAAGTAATAATAGTAGATACATTTGGTCCGAGCCCGGCAGAGTATGACTAATTGAAAGAGAACAAATGAATGTGAATCAAACTGGTCCTGCGATGGGTCAAGCAAAATCCCTCGCACGGTCGAAAGTCTTTGATTTTGATGAAATAGAGAAAGTTTGCAAAAGTACGAGAATTCGGTCCGAGCCCAGCAGAGGGAGACCAATTGAAGGTTTTGTGTTGTCTAAAGTCTTCAATTTTGATGAAATAAAGAACGTTTTGAAAAGTATGTGAATTTGGTCCGAGCATGGCAGAGGGAGACCAATTGAAAGTTTTGTGTTAAAGTGGGACTGAGCCGGTGGAGGGGAGCTTTGATGTTTGTTATGTTGCATCAGGTCCTCTGAAGTAAGAGACTTTGAATGACAAAGATACTTTGGCACAGAAGGCCTTGATGTGGAAGTGCTGAACTGCATCCTCGTGCTAGAGAAGCCAGAGACTGTGCTGAGCTTGAGTGTGCCACCTTGTCCCGTGCTGAAAACGTGGGGAAGGGAAGCCAACAGCCTGAATATCCTGACATATCATTTCTTCAACACTTTTCTTTTGCATTCCCACACTATTTCTAGTTAGAAGTAAGGATTGGCAATAGGTTTATTCGCATATGCCCTTTTATTTTGACAAGTCATTCAAAGTCTCTTATTTCAGAGGGCCTGATGCAACAATCCTCCTTCTCCCACCTAGCCGCAAAAACCTGGAACATCCCGAAAGAAATAAGGAACACCAAAGACCACCTACAATTCAGAAAACTACTAAAAACCTGGCTCTTCAACATCACAGATTCAAATTGAACAAACTAAACACTCAAACGGGAAACACAACAGGATAACAGAATCTAGGATGACACTGAAAAACATCCAGAACCGACTAAGAGAAACTCCTACTATAACATGAGAGACAATGTTAGGTCGAACAGGACACAAGCGACACCCCATGAGGACAGAATCAACATCCCTAGCCAACTCAAGCCAACAACCTCACCGGTTCTATAATCGCTACCAGGTATCATATTTGAATAGAGTTGTGTGAATCATAGCAGTTGCCACACTTGAACTAAGTTCTGGACATCTGCATGGGCCGAGTCAAGATTTGGTTGTGAATGATGACAGGCACCGTGCCTGGATGTGAATGCAAGTGTTGGCATGTGCCACGCTTCGGAAGGGCTGTGAGCGGTAGCTGGAATAAACAGTTGGATAAGACGTTGAATGCTGTCCTCTGCCACATATGGATGGAGTAGCGTTGGCTAACCGATGCCGCGTACCGACTGGATTGAGAATGCTATCCAGGCCAAATTTGGAGGGACTCACAAACACCTACTTGCCCCACATAGTGACATGTTGGACCGGGGTGGCCGGGGCTGAACTTGGACAAGGATATGAATGTGAGTAGGTGTAATATGTAGAAGGGACTGTGAGTGTCCGCCGGTCCCATATCTGGATGGGGATGCAGAGATGCTCGCGCGCCCCACCTGGAGAGAATATGAAAGTTTAGCGCCTCGCTTCCAGACAGCAATGCCAATTAACCAATCCACCAACAATTTCACCCCTCTGCATACACCTCTCAAACTTTAACCAAACATAACCACAAGCCTGTAACCCAACAATCCGCACAAACATCACTACACTGCAACAGCAAAACAAACCACAGATAGACTCGCACAACAGCACACGATGACAACCGACCAAAAAACAGTTCCATGTCATTTCATCGTGGGATGTTTTTTCGCAGGCTTTTTTACAGCGGATTTTTTTTTAAAAAAACTCATTGAATTTTTTATTTTTTTTATTTTTGGGATAGTTACCCCTCCAAACCACATCCCCTTTAATTTCTTTTTTATATCCCCGTACACCCACACCCAATTTATATAATTATTTTAACCCCTCCCAAAAATGCGATGATTTTTTTAGAAAAAAATCTGTGGTAAAAAACCCAGTGAAAAAACATCCGGCGATGAAATGACGTTGTACCCTGAAAAACACCCCAAGCCCAGCCAATGGAGTTAACCGGGTTGTGGCCACCAAGAGCACATCACTGCTCTCTTGCACTTTTCCAGATTATTCCCACTAACTCACCCCTCCCCTTTCCTTTTCAGAGACGCCAGAGTGCCATGGGACCACTCCGGTGGTGATAGTGCACGCTACAAATATCCTTTAACATTAACATTAACATTAACATTAAGACACCACTAAGACTGGGTTATTATTATTTCATGGTGGTAGCTTGCTCCCATCTTTAGATTTAGTTTTAGATACGTGTTTTTCAAACCCAATGGAAGTTCAATAAGCACCCTTGAACTGTGATCACTTGTGTCTGTCTTACTGTTTGATACCATACCTTCCCTACATTACCCACAGAGCGTATCCTGTAGGTACTGTACCTAGAGAGTAACCTAGGTCTGTTTCTCAGGCACAGTGCTGCTATTCTCTACAACCACTGGGCATTGCCTGTAAGAACTGAACCTAGAGAGTAGTCTAGTTCTGTCTCTCAGACACAGTTTTATTTTTTTTCATTTTTTTTATTTATTTGCATTTGTATAGCGTGCATCAGCCCTAGGACATCGTGGCGCTTTTTAAGGATACTTGCTTAGACAAAGAGCATAGCTTATAGGGTTACAAGAGCATACCACAGTTTAGACATACATTTCAGTTACAGATTGGGCAATTAACATGGATGAACCCACAGGTCAGGTAAGGTATGTCTGAAGTGTCTAAGGTGGCTGGCCTAGTGGAATAGTTGAGTTTTCAAAAACTCGCGGAATGCTGAGCGTGAGGTCTCTTTCCTGAGTGTTGGTGGTAGTGCATTCCAATTTTTTGGTGCTAAGACTGCAAAGCTGGCGCCTCCAGCTTTGGCTCTTTTAAAGGTAGGGATGGCGAGCAGGTTGCGGTGCGTGTAGGTCTTTCTGAAGTGGCACAGTGAATGGTTTGTGAGAGGTATGGATGTGCTGTGTTTGCTAGGGAGGCGTGTGTAATGGAAAGGGCTTTGAATAGGATGCGCTCTCTGACTGGGAGCCAATGGGCGTCTTTTCGGGCTTGGGAGATGTGCTCCCTTTTGGGAATGCTGAGGGCTGCCCTGAGGGCATTGTTTTGAGTGATTTTGAGTTTCTTTAAGTTCTTGGCTGAGGTGCCAAAGAAAAGGACATTGCAGTAGTCCATTCTAGCCCCTACTGTGGCTCTGGCTATGGACAGGCAGTTTTGAGGTGATAGATAAGGTTTGACAGCATTTATGATTTTGGTGGTAGGAGCTGCCGAAGATGTGATGGTGCTGACTTGTCGGGACATGGATAGGGTGGAGTCTATGTGTACTCCCAGTGTTTTGGCTGTTTTTGATGTGGTGATGGGAGTGTTGTCTATGATGAAGGAGGAGTATTTGCTGTCCAATTTATTGAGTGTTTGTTTGGTACCTACTATGAGTATTTCAGTCTTGTTTCCGTTGAGACAGTGGCCGTTAGCCACCATCCAAGCCTGGATGATGGCATAGATCTCACTTAGCTTGGCAGTGTCCTGTTCATAGGAGCCGGTGAGTGGGAGTAGTACTTGTGCATCATTGGCATAAATGGTATAAGTCAGGCCGTGATCATCGAGGTCGTTGAAGAGAGGGAGGGTAAAAATGTTGTAGAGAGTCAGTGACATGCAGGAACCCTGCAGAACTCCTCAATGGATGGGTGTGGGGGCTCATGCCTGGTCTGAGAATACCCTCATTAGCCTACCCCCAAGGAAGGAGGTGATCCATGTGGTAGCTTGCTGTGAGAAATGAGCTGCCTTCTTGAGGTGTCTGCATAGGGTCATGTGATCTACCAAATCGAAGGCTGCAGATAGGTCAAGCAGCAAGAGTAGCGCTGTCTTGCCTTTGTCTGTGGTTTGTTCAATTTGCATTTTTAGGTCGAGTAGTGCTGTTTCAGTTCCATGCCTTGGCCGGAAACCTGATTGCCACTTACCCAGGATGTGGTTTTCTTCCAGAAATTGTTGTATCTGAAGGTATGCTGCTTTGTCCAGTATCTTAAGCAGGAATGGGACGGTTGTTATGGGTCTATAATTATTGGGCATGTCCGGGTCAAGTGAAGGTTTTTTGAGTAATGGGCGGACCCAGGCTTCTTTGAGAGCATGGGGGACTATGCCGGTGGAGAGAGAAGCATTAATGATGGCTGTAATCAGTGGTGCTAGTGGTTCTCTGCACTCTTTCATGTTCTGTCTCTCAGACACAGTGTTCATACCCTCTATACCCACAGGCTTTAGTGTGTGGGTATTGCACCTATAGAATAGCCTAGTTCTGTCTCTCAGACACAGTGGTCATACCCACAATACCCAGAGGGCATTGCCTGTGAGTACTGACCCGGGAAAGTAACCTAGTTCTGTCTCTCAGACAGTTCTCATACCCCCTGTACCGACAGGGTTTAGCCTGTAGATACTGTACCTAGTTATTTTCCTCAGGCATGGTGCTCATGTCCTCTATACCAACATGGCATTGCCTATGAGTACTGTACCTGGAGAGTAGCCTAGCTTTGTCTCTAAAACAGTGCTCATACCCTCTATGCTCACACAGCTTGGCCTGTGAGTACTGTATGTGGAGATTAGCCTAATTCTGTCTCTCAGACACATTGCTCATACCCTCTGTACCAGTGATATTCAAACTGTGGGGCTGGCCCCTTTAGGCTGAACCTGAACGATGTCCAGGGGGCGAGGCCCTATACAAATGTATTGAAGGGACAGCTTTTAATCAGAAGCATAAGTAGTAATGGCATTTGGGGGCTGTGGTGGGCCCAGCAATGCTTTTACTGGAGAAGTGGCTGAGGGGTCACAGCATAAACCAGTTTGGATCTCACTGCTCTATAAACACAGGGCATGGCCTGTGGGTACTGTACCTGCAGAGTAGCCTAGTTCTGTGTCTCAGTCTCAGTGCTCCCAACATGATTCCAATCTCCATTCCCACTGGGCATGGCCTGTGGGTACTGTACCTGCAGAGTAGCCTAGTTCTGTGTCTCAGTCTCAGTGCTCCCAACGTTCCCCTAATATCCATTCCCACAGGGCATGGCCTATGGCCTATGGGTACTGTACCTGCAGAGTAGCCTAGTTCTGAGTCTCAGTGCTCCCAATGTTCCCCTAATCTCCATACCTACAGGGCATGGCCTATGGGTACTGTACCCGCAGAGTAGCCTAGTTCTGTGTCTCAGTCTCAGTGCTGCCAACATGCTCCTAATCTCCATTCCCACACGGCACGGCCTGTGGGTACTGTACCTGCAGAGTAGCCTAGTTCTGAGTCTCAGTCTCAGTGCTCCCAACAGTATTCCAATCTCCATTCCCATGGGGCATGGCCTGTGGGTACTGTACCCGCAGAGTAGCCTAGTTCTGAGTCTCAGTCTCAGTGCTCCCAAAGAGGATTCCAATCCCCATTCCCACTGGGCATGGCCTGTGGGTACTGTACCTGCAGAGTAGCCTAGTTCTGAGTCTCAGTCTCAGTGCTCCCAACGTTCCCCTAATCTCCATACCTACTGGGCATGGCCTGTGGGTACTGTACCTGCAGAGTAGCCTAGTTCTGTGTCTCATTTTCAGTGCTCCCAACATGTTCCCAATCTCCATTCCCACTGGGCATGGCCTGTGGGTACTGTACCTGCAGAGTAGCCTAGTTCTGAGTCTCAGTCTCAGTGCTACCAATGTTCCCCTAATCTCCATACCTACAGGGCATGGCCTGTGGGTACTGCACCCGCAGAGTAGCCTAGTTCTGTATCTCAGTCTCAGTGCTGCCAACATGCTCCTAATCTCCATTCCCACAGGGCATGGCCTGTGGGTACTATACCTGCACAGTAGCCTAGTTCTGAGTATCAGTCTCAGTGCTCCCAACAGTATTCCAATCTCCATTCCCACAGGGCATGGCCTGTCAGTACTGTACCCTCAGAGTAGCCTAGTTCTGAGTCTCAGTCTCAGTGCTCCCAACAGGATTCCAATCCCCATTCCCACTGGGCATGGCCTGTGGGTACTGTACCTGCAGAGTAGACTAGTTCTGAGTCTCAGTCTCACTGCTCCCAACGTTCCCCTAATCTCCATACCTACTGGGCATGGCCTGTGGGTACTGTACCTGCAGAGTAGCCTAGTTCTGTGTCTCATTTTCAGTGCTCCCAACATGTTCCTAATCTCCATTCCCACAGGGCATGGCCTGTGGGTACTGTACCTGCAAAGTAGCCTAGTTCTGTGTCTCAGTCTAAGTGCCCCCAACATGCTCCTAATCTCCATGCCCACAGGGCATGGCCTGTGGGTACTGTACCTGCAGAGTAGCCTAGTTCTGTGTCTCAGTCTCGGTGCACCCAACATGATTCCAATCTCCATTCCCACTGGGCATGGCCTGTGGGTACTGTACCTGCAGAGTAGCCTAGTTCTGAGTCTCAGTTTCAGTGCTCCCAACGTTCCCCTAATCTCCATACCTACTGGGCATGGCCTGTGGGTACTGTACCTGCAGAGTAGCCTAGTTCTGTGTCTCATTTTCAGTGCTCCCAACATGTTCCTAATCTCCATTCCCACAGGGAATGGCCTGTGGGTACTGTACCCGCAGAGTAGCCTAGTTCTGAGTCTCAGTCTCAGTGCTCCCAACAGGATTCCAATCCCCATTCCCACTGGGCATGGCCTGTGGGTACTGTACCTGCAGAGTAGCCTAGTTCTGTGTCTCATTTTCAGTGCTCCCAACATGTTCCCAATCTCCATTCCCACTGGGCATGGCCTGTGGGTACTGTACCTGCAGAGTAGCCTAGCTCTGTGTCTCAGTCTCAGTGCTCCCAACGTTCCCCTAATCTCCATTCCCACAGGGCATGGCCTATGGCCTATGGGTACTGTACCTGCAGAGTAGCCTAGTTCTGAGTCTCCGTCTCAGTGCTCCCAATGTTCCCCTAATCTCCATACCTACAGGGCATGGCCTATGGGTACTGTACCCGCAGAGTAGCCTAGTTCTGTGTCTCAGTCTCAGTGCTGCGAACATGCTCCTAATCTCCATTCCCACAGGGCATGGCCTGTGGGTACTGTACCTGCAGAGTAGCCTAGTTCTGAGTCTCAGTCTCAGTGCTCCCAACAGTATTCCAATCTCCATTCCCATGGGGCATGGCCTGTGGGTACTGTACCCGCAGAGTAGCCTAGTTCTGAGTCTCAGTCTCAGTGCTCCCAACAGGATTCCAATCCCCATTCCCACTGGGTATGGCCTGTGGGTACTGTACCTGCAGAGTAGCCTAGTTCTGAGTCTCAGTCTCAGTGCTCCCAACATTCCCCTAATCTCCATACCTACTGGGCATGGCCTGTGGGTACTGTACCTGCAGAGTAGCCTAGTTCTGTGTCTCATTTTCAGTGCTCCCAACATGTTCCCAATCTCCATTCCCACTGGGCATGGCCTGTGGGTACTGTACCTGCAGAGTAGCCTAGTTCTGTGTCTCAGTCTCAGTGCTCCCAACATTCCCCTAATCTCCATTCCCACAGGGCATGGCCTATGGTCTATGGGTACTGTACCTGCAGAGTAGCCTAGTTCTGAGTCTCAGTCTCAGTGCTCCCAATGTTCCCCTAATCTCCATACCTACAGGGCATGGCCTGTGGATACTGCACCCGCAGAGTAGCCTAGTTCTGTATCTCAGTCTCAGTGCTGCCAACATGCTCCTAATCTCCATTCCCACAGGGCATGGCCTGTAGGTACTATACCTGCAGAGTAGCCTAGTTCTGAGTCTCAGTCTCAGTGCTCCCAACAGTATTCCAATCTCCATTCCCACAGCACAGGGCATGGCCTGTGGGTACTGTACCCTCAGAGTAGCCTAGTTCTGAGTCTCAGTCTCAGTGCTCCCAACAGGATTCCAATCCCCATTCCCACTGGGCATGGCCTGTGGGTACTGTACCTGCAGAGTAGACTAGTTCTGAGTCTCAGTCTCACTGCTCCCAATGTTCCCCTAATCTCCATACCTACTGGGCATGGCCTGTGGGTACTGTACCGGCAGAGTAGCCTAGTTCTGTGTCTCATTTTCAGTGCTCCCAACATGTTCCTAATCTCCATTCCCACAGGGCATGGCCTGTGGGTACTGTACCTGCAAAGTAGCCTAGTTCTGTGTCTCAGTCTAAGTGCCCCCAACATGCTCCTAATCTCCATGCCCACAGGGCATGGCCTGTGGGTACTGTACCTGCAGAGTAGCCTAGTTCTGTGTCTCAGTCTCGGTGCACCCAACATGATTCCAATCTCCATTCCCACTGGGCATGGCTGTGGGTACTGTACCTGCAGAGTAGCCTAGTTCTGAGTCTCAGTCTCAGTGCTCCCAACGTTCCCCTAATCTCCATACCTACTGGGCATGGCCTGTGGGTACTGTACCTGCAGAGTAGCCTAGTTCTGTGTCTCATTTTCAGTGCTCCCAACATGTTCCTAATCTCCATTCCCACGGGGAATGGCCTGTGGGTATTGTACCTGCAAAGTAGCCTAGTTCTGTGTCTCAGTATCAGTGCTCCCAACAGTATTCCAATCTCCATTCCCACGGGGCATGGCCTGTGGGTACTGTACCCGCAGAGTAGCCTAGTTCTGAGTCTCAGTCTCAGTGCTCCCAACAGGATTCCAATCCCCATTCCCACTGGGCATGGCCTGTGGGTACTGTACCTGCAGAGTAGCCTAGTTCTGTGTCTCATTTTCAGTGCTCCCAACATGTTCCCAATCTCCATTCCCACTGGGCATGGCCTGTGGGTACTGTACCTGCAGAGTAGCCTAGCTCTGTGTCTCAGTCTCAGTGCTCCCAACGTTCCCCTAATCTCCATTCCCACAGGGCATGGCCTATGGCCTATGGGTACTGTACCTGCAGAGTAGCCTAGTTCTGAGTCTCAGTCTCAGTGCTCCCAATGGTCCCCTAATCTCTATACCTACAGGGCATGGCCTGTGGGTACTACACCCGCAGAGTAGCCTAGTTCTGTGTCTCAGTTACAGTGCTGCCAACATGCTCCTAATCTCCATTCCCACAGGGCATGGCCTGTGGGTAATGTACCTGCAGAGTAGCCTAGTTCTGAGTCTCAGTCTCAGTGCTCCCAACAGGATTCCAATCCCCATTCCCACTGGGCATGGCCTGTGGGTACTGTACCTGCAGAGTAGCCTAGTTATGAGTCTCAGTCTCAGTGCTCCCAACAGGATTCCAATCCCCATTCCCACTGGGCATGGCCTGTGGGTACTGTACCTGCAGAGTAGACTAGTTCTGAGTCTCAGTCTCACTGCTCCCAACATTCCCCTAATCTCCATACCTACTGGGCATGGCCTGTGGGTACTGTACCTGCAAAGTAGCCTAGTTCTGTGTCTCAGTCTTAGTGCCCCCAACATGCTCCTAATCTCCATGCCCACAGGGCATGGCCTATGGGTACTGTACCTGCAGAGTAGCCTAGTTCTGTGTCTCAGTCTCGGTGCACCCAACATGATTCCAATTTCCATTCCCACTGGGCATGGCCTGTGGGTACTGTACCTGCAGAGTAGCCTAGTTCTGAGTCTCAGTCTCAGTGCTCCCAACGTTCCCCTAATCTCCATACCTACTGGGCATGGCCTGTGGGTACTGTACCTGCAGAGTAGCCTAGTTCTGTGTCTCATTTTCAGTGCTCCCAACATGTTGATAAACTCCATTCCCAATGGGCATGGCCTGTGGGTACTGTACCTGAAGAGTAGCCTAGTTCTGAGTCTCAGTCTCAGTGCTCCCAACGTTCCCCTAATCTCCATACCTACTGGCCATGGCCTGTGGGTACTGTACCTGCAGAGTAGCCTAGTTCTGTGTCTCATTTTCAGTGCTCCCAACATTTTCCTAATCTCCATTCCCACAGGGAATGGCCTGTGGGTACTGTACCCGCAGAGTAGCCTAGTTCTGTGTCTCAGTCTCAGTCTCAGTGCTCCCAACAGTATTCCAATCTCCATTCCCACAGGGCATGGCCTGTGGGTACTGTACCTGCAGAGTAGCCTAGTTCTGTGTCTCATTTTCAGTGCTCCCAACATGTTCCTAATCTCCATTCCCACAGGACATGGCCTGTGGGTACTGTACCTGCAAAGTAGCCTAGTTCTGTGTCTCAGTCTTAGTGCCCCCAACATGCTCCTAATCTCCATGCCCACAGGGCATGGCCTATGGGTACTGTACCTGCAGAGTAGCCTAGTTCTGTGTCTCAGTCTCGGTGCACCCAACATGATTCCAATCTCCATTCCCACTGGGCATGGCCTGTGGGTACTGTACCTGCAGAGTAGCCTAGTTCTGAGTCTCAGTCTCAGTGCTCCCAACGTTCCCCTAATCTCCATACCTACTGGGCATGGCCTGTGGGTACTGTACCTGCAGAGTAGCCTAGTTCTGTGTCTCATTTTCAGTGCTCCCAACATGTTGATAATCTCCATTCCCGCAGGGAATGGCCTGTGGGTACTGTACCTGCAAAGTAGCCTAATTCTGTGTCTCAGTCTCAGTGCTCCCAACAGTATTCCAATCTCCATTCCCACAGGGCATGGCCTGTGGGTACTGTACCCGCAGAGTAGCCTAGTTCCGAGTCTCAGTCTCAGTGCTCCCAACAGTATTCCAATCTCCATTCCCACAGGGAATGGCCTGTGGATACTGTACCCGCAGAGTAGCCTAGTTCTGAGTCTCAGTCTCAGTGCTCCCAACGTTCCCCTAATCTCCATACCTACTGGGCATGGCCTGTGGGTACTGTACCTGCAGAGTAGCCTAGTTCTGTGTCTCATTTTCAGTGCTCCCAACATGTTCCTAATCTCCATTCCCACAGGGCATGGCCTGTGGTTACTGTACCTGCAAAGTAGCCTAGTTCTGTGTCTCAGTCTTAGTGCCCCCAGCATGCTCCTAATCTCCATGCCCACAGGGCATAGCCTGTGGGTACTGTACCTGCAGAGTAGCCTAGTTCTGTGTCTCAGTCTCGGTGCACCCAACATGATTCCAATCTCCATTCCCACTGGGCATGGCCTGTGGGTACTGTACCTGCAGAGTAGCCTAGTTCTGAGTCTCAGTCTCAGTGCTCCCAAGGTTCCCCTAATCTCCATACCTACTGGGCATGGCCTGTGGGTACTGTACCTGCAGAGTAGCCTAGTTCTGTGTCTCATTTTCAGTGCTCCCAACATGTTCCTAATCTCCATTCCCACAGGGAATGGCCTGTGGGTACTGTACCCGCAGAGTAGCCTAGTTCTGAGTCTCAGTCTCAGTGCTCCCAACAGTATTCCAATCTCCATTCCCACAGGGCATGGCCTGTGGATACTGTACCCGCAGAGTAGCCTAGTTCTGAGTGTCAGTCTCAGTGCTCCCAACGTTCCCCTAATCTCCATACCTACTGGGCATGTCCTGTGGGCACTGTACCTGCAGAGTAGCCTAGTTCTGTGTCTCATTTTCAGTGCTCCCAACATGTTCCTAATCTCCATTCCCACAGGGCATGGCCTGTGGGTACTGTACCTGCAAAGTAGCCTAGTTCTGTGTCTCAGTCTTAGTGCCCCCAACATGCTCCTAATCTCCATGCCCAAAGGGCATAGCCTGTGGGTACTGTACCTGCAGAGTAGCCTAGTTCTGTGTCTCAGTCTCTGTGCACCCAACATGATTCCAATCTCCATTCCCAATGGGCATGGCCTGTGGGTACTGTACCTGAAGAGTAGCCTAGTTCTGAGTCTCAGTCTCAGTGCTCCCAACGTTCCCCTAATCTCCATACCTACTGGGCATGGCCTGTGGGTACTGTACCTGCAGAGTAGCCTAGTTCTGTGTCTCATTTTCAGTGCTCCCAACATTTTCCTAATCTCCATTCCCACAGGGAATGGCCTGTGGGTACTGTACCCGCAGAGTAGCCTAGTTCTGTGTCTCAGTCTTAGTCTCAGTGCTCCCAACGTTCCCCCAATCTCCATTCCCACAGGGCATGGCCTGTGGGTACTGTACCTGCAGAGTAGCCTAGTTCTGTGTCGTATTTTCAGTGCTCCCAACATGTTCCTAATCTCCATTCCCACAGGGAATGGCCTGTGGGTACTGTAGCCACAGAGTAGCCTAGTTCTGAGTCTCAGTCTCAGTGCTCCCAACAGGATTCAAATCTCCATTCCCACTGGGCATGGCCTGTGGGTACTGTACCCGCAGAGTAGCCTAGTTATGTGTCTCAGTCTCAGTGCTCCCAACAGGATTCCAATCTCCATTCCCACTGGGCATGGCCTGTGGGTACTGCGTCTGGAGAGTAGCCTTGTTCTGAGTCTCAGTCTCAGTGCTCCCAACAGGATTCCAATCTCCATTCCCACTGGGCATGGCCTGTGGGTACTGCGTCTGGAGAGTAGCCTAGTTCTGTGTCTCATTCTCAGTGCTCCCAACAGGATTCCAATCTCCATTCCCACTGGGCATGGCCTGTGGGTACTGCGTCTGGAGAGTAGCCTAGTTCTGTGTCTCAGTCTCAGTGTTCCCAACAGTATTCCAATCTCCATTCCCACTGGGCATGGCCTGTTGGTACTGCGTCTCGAGAGTAGCTTAGCATTCTGTCCCATACGTACTGTTCATACCTTCATACCCACATTGCATGATCTGTACATGTACATTTTTCACTTTCTGAAAGGCGCACTTAAAAAGGACAGATTTATTTCGGTACATTTTGTGCAGCCCTCGGAACGCAAAAAAAGGACATGACCCAGGCACACATAACACACACACTAAAACACACACTACAGACACACTCATCTGACACTCCCTCGGCTTGTTCTCTCTGTCTCGCCGTGCCTGTCAGCCCCAGAGCGCACCAGAGGTGCAGCCAGGATTGTCTAACAAGTGGGGCCGGAATCTAATGTAGTTGGGCCCACTGCACTGACATTAGCATCTTTAAATGACCCCACAGTGCTGCTGAGTGGGCATTTACAGCTCTGGTGCCTTGCCCACTCAGGCCCTACCCTATGCCTCTGGCCTGCACTTGCGTTCAGCAGCGGCATGACAGTTCGATTTAGAAAGACTGCGCTGTGTGGTCACAGGGCGGTCTTTCTAAATCGATATTTATTGCAAGAGATATTCTGAGAGATAGCAGCATATCTTTCTACGGTTCTTTATTGGCAAAAATGAACAACTATTGTGATTAGTGCACAGAGCAATGCAAACTACACTTCAAACTTTAACTTGACTGTTCATGTATAAAGCGCTTCAAGTCATCCTGGTTCACACAGAGGTAAACCAGGAGAACAGAATAAGCATTGAACAACATTAGACCACCACCTCGGTCTCATAACTCTAGAACAAACAAGCACTGGCAATGCCAACAGTTTGGGCTTTTGTGGGCCCCTTATAGCAGTTCCTGTGAAATGCCTAATGCTTTATACACATGGTGAATCAGTGGGTGGGCAAATAACCAAACACCTACAAGTTATATGTCGTCTCCAACATACGGTACTCACACATCCGAAGAGATGCAACAAAATGCATCAAAACGGAAGCGCCTGCAACTTCAAGTAATCAGTTCTTGGCTCTGCTTGGCTGCAAGATAATTTATTTTTATTTTCTGCATTTCTCTCAGCGCACAAAGCATCTAGGCGCTAGTTACAGAAAGTGCATAGTACATTAGCGAAGTGCATGATTACATATATGGTTACAGGCATAAGAGGTGCACATACACACACTGGCAAAGCCAGACTTCATGGTACTGGGGGGGGGGGTGGGGCTACATCAGGCATGCAGACGGGCATATGAGTCAAAATAGGCGCAAATGCAAGACTGGCAAAGCTACACCTCATGGTACGAGGGCTACATCAGGCATGCAGACGGGCATATGAGTAAATATAGGTGCAAATGCAAGACTGGTAAAGCTACACCTCATGCTACTGGGGCTACATCAGGCATGCAGACGGGCATATGAGTAAATATAGGTGCAAATGCAAGACTGGTAAAGCTACACCTCATGCTACTGGGGCTACATCAGGCATGCAGACGGGCATATGAGTAAATATAGGTGCAAATGCAAGACTGGTAAAGCTACACCTCATGCTACTGGGGCTACATCAGGCATGCAGACGGGCATATGAGTCAAAATAGGTGTGAGTATAAGATAGGCTTCATCAGGTATGTAATTGCTTGTAGGTGAGATGCAACAAGGGCTGTAGGAAAATGCATGTGCACAGATTAGGAGCAACCAAAAGAACAATTCCCGCTGCACCTGCAAGGAATACATAGGTTTCAGCTCTGCGCTACTAAAAAGAAAAACAATGTCCCGAAACATGATTGTCCTAATTCTGGTCAGTCACAGATGGATGAAATCCTGATTGCATCTCAATGGGATTCAAACATGTGACTTCTATATTGCATTCTGTGCTCAGTCAGCAGCATTTGCTAAACCCAGCCATCTATCCTAGGTAGCAAATCTAAAATGTTAACCTGCCGCTTTCCCTCACCTTTTCGGCCTCCACTCAAACACTTCACCCATCATCATCACATCCTAATTGCAGCTGGCCGTACTGCCTACCTGCACTTAAAAATGTCCAATGTTGGTTGTCCTTAATCTTTGAATGTCCACTTATCGAGGAGCAGCTTTGGGGCAGCAGCGAAGGTGCAGAGATAGTGTGGGGCATTCCTGTCCTGGTGGGTTGGACAGGAGCAGAAAACGCTGGCAAACCTCCAGATTGGCAAACAATGTCTGCTGACTGGAACAAAAGCAACCGTTGGATCCTGAGTGTTCTCCTACCGAGGACAAAACAAGATGCATGTAGCGCCTACTCTAGGAGTATCCCTTCCAGGAAAGCGCTAGACCAGAGACCACTGTGGCACAAGCAAGCAAATAAGATTGGTGGGGGGGGGCATTGGGAGACACACACATCTCACCACAGTTTATTAGTGCAGGTGACTGGCATAAAGCCTAGCTTCATCACAGAATGGCCAAGTAACCACCTTTGGTTGACCCAGACATACTTTCTGGGAGCTCAGCCAGCACACTTACTGGCATTCTGTTCTACTTTCCAGTGGAGGGTATTGGAGAAGACTTCAAGTCACAACAAGAGCTCAACCTCATGTCTTTGTCAGGTTCTCAGAGTCACCTGGGGGGGACACACCTTGCTCACCGAGTGGCGAGGGGAAGAAGAACATTTAAGCAGAATTATGTTACAGTAAAGGAGGTGGCTAATCAATTAACACTTTGCATCACTGTTGTGCGGTCTTTGCACTTCAGAACAGGTGAAAAGCCACCCTAGCTGAAAGACTTTCTTGCTGAGAAAAGTGGAGCCGACCAGCAATGTCAAAATTGCCCTAAACCAACAGAAATGCTTGCTTAACATTTCTCAAGCAGGTGGAATGTTTAAATGACAGTCCCCAAGTGGTAGGAAGACACTTCTACAAGCAGTTAATATATTCTGGAAGCATTGACATTGAGTTTCCCATTGAAAAACAATTTTTTTAATCGGGTCCAAAATGTTTACTAACAGATAGCATTTCCAGAAAGTTTTGTTTTTGTGTGTCTTTATGACTTCACCAAAAAGCTGCATAACACATAGAAGATTTTTTAGAATGACATCGTTTTGCATTCAGATACTTGCATTCTTCCATTCCAAATGGAAAACCAAGTTATTGTCATACTATTTTTGGGTCACATAAGTATTTATATAATTGTCATTTCAGTTTGCAATGTGATTTGTGTACAAAATCCCATGAACACTGTGAGGAGATCAAAGAGGCAATGGAGATAAAAGACAGCCCCATTCTAACTTTCAGACCCAGCACCCAAAATGTTACATCAGCAGGACAGAACAAATCTACATGTCCCATAAACCACCACGGGAAATGGAGACCAGGTGGGGGAAAAGATAAAATGAACAAAGGGAAGCGGTATAGATACAGCCCTGTCATGCGGTACAGTGACAGATACCCCCATAGCAGTACAGGTTGGGATGGACAAACAGTGCATAGAGCAGGGTGGAGGTATGAAGGCAAGCTGGCTGCAGGTGTGGGAAGTGGGCAGGAAAGGCGGGTGGAAGCTGAGGGGAGGGGAGGAGCAGAGTATGAGTTAAAAGAAGCCCCGGGAAACTCATCAGGTGTCTCTCATTACAGCAGCAGCCCTGGCCGGAGACCACAGAGAAGTGGGAGGAATCCCCAGGTGATGTACACTGGGCGTACTAGGAGGCTGAAGGCTCGGCACCGCGGAGATCCTTATCAAGAGGCAGACCCTCCCCCAGGAGAGGCTCGAAGAGCGGCAACGCCAGGAACACTACCGAAGCGGATTCACTGACAAGGAAAGTCTGGCCGTAAACCATTTTCAAAGGACAGTGTTTCTGTGGGTTTACCCTCTCTGTTTTTCGTTTTTTTTAAACCCAATTTGGACAGCTGGCGAAGGAATGGAAAGCTAGTGTCCGGGGAAAGGAATTTATGTGACCTGATTAATTGTCTTTCAAAGAGGAGCCAAGTTTAAGAGGACATTCATGCAAACTCTGAATTGAATCACCCTTTTTCCGAGCAAGCTTGCTGAACCACATTTAAGCATTGTTTATAATGAGAGGCTGTTTGAAAGTTTAACTCAGCAATAAATCATACCTTGTGAACCCTGCATTCCGACTACAGTCTACTACTTTACAAACACACAGAGGATAGTGCTCAAAATCTGTGAGCACTGTCCTCTGTGTGTTCGCAGGATTGTGCTTGCACTTCAGATTTCTAGCTCCCTGCTGTCAGCATGCAGCAAGTTGCCGGCAGCTGAGAGCTAGAAATCTGAAGTGCAAGCAAAATCCTGTGAACACATAGAGGACACTGCTGATGTGAGCACTGTCCGCTGTGTGTTCGTGGGTTTGTGCTCCAATAACTACCATGCAGAGTAACAGGTTTGGGGTTCAACCCAGTGTTGGATCTACTATAGACCTCTGCCTTCACTGGTATTGTAGAATTGCAGAACGCCCAGTAGCAGCATGTCTGGATACCGGAGGAGTGGATTGGTATAGCCTCAAAGGTAAACAAGTATAATTGCCATCCTGGTGTGTTTGAGTAATGGTCTGTGGGGTAAAAAGGTAGCCCCAGAGTGACAGTGATGGAGAGGTGATGCTAGGCCCATTGTGCGAATGCAGCAGGCTAATTTGGAGTGGAATACTAAAACACGAGAGAAACAGGATCACATCATCCCCTTTTTTCTTTCCCGTCCTGATGAAGGCATCCACTCCTCAGCAACACAGATCAGCTAATGATTGGCTGAAACATTGTTGTGTCAACTCCCTACCTGTCTTAAATGTCAACACTGCAAATGGTGTAATATGATGCACTTTGTCTCTATGTAATTTGTTCACTATGATCCTGGAATGTTGCAAGGGATTGTACATGTTATTTTGTATTTAGGTCCATGCAAAACTGCTTTGAAAAACACCAATGTATCACTCACAGATATTGTCTCTTCATTAATATGTGTCTTGTTGAAACATCTTTAAAACAATGTTTATGCATTAAAGCATTTGGTAAAAGTTCTTCCAATCTAAAATAAGGTCATTTTTCTTATAAGTGAAAATTGTGTGAAGTGTGTGCATTACGTTCAGTCACCCTGATCATTTTCTTTTTTCAATTATGAACCTACCTGGGTAGATCAGGGTTTAGCCAGGAGCCCTAGTTTTCACTAATTTGGAGTTCCATTGAAATATAAAAACCAGTAGTAAACATTGTTTTCCGATATAAGGCCTCGTGAATGAACAGGAATGGGCCTATTGCAATTTCAGTAATATACAAAGACACTGAGTTGAAGGAGAGTGTGCCATAGAACTGTGATTGTAACGGTGTCCAATGGATTCCAAAAAGACATGTGTGCTGCAGATGTTGACTTTGTGTAAACTAGGAAAAGGCACATGTGACATGTTTGAGGCTGCAGAAGTGCGCATGGAAGGAAATAAATACATTTGAAATACTGGGCAATTGAAAGACAAAAAGGAGGAATGACGCCTTACATTTTAGAAATAAAGTCAAGTGCTTGATTGTGTCTATCGATAATAAAAGACTTATTTTCCTCATACAAAATGACAGCATGTAAAGAGAAAGGACTATTTAATTTTGCATAAATTAACACTTGCCCTCTATGTTAACTATGGCCTATCTGTGTGCATGGAACCAAGAAGAAATCTGCCTCTGTTCTAACATAGTAGAAACGATAGATTGACTTTATGACCAACAGACCTAGTTGTAATCCAAAATGCAATATTATAAACACATTGTGCCAATGTAAAAGGTTATTCTTTTAGAATTATGCATGTAACTGGCTGCTGTTGTTTTTCTCCATTGACCTGCTGGGTATCTGGAACTGTGATCCCGACCTTTGGGGCTGGGCCCACCAGGAAAATCAGGCATGTTTCAGTTACAAAATATAAAGAATAAAGAGAGAGAGATCTGAACTGCAGTGATACAGATAACATGACCAACATAAATGACCCCTGAGGTCAAACCTCCCCAGAAATTGTGTATTAGCTCTGAGGAAAGACCTTTGAAGCTGAGAAGGGGAGGGCAGAATCACATGGGCTGAAAAGCCAAATGTCCCAGTCATGTGGTTTTTGAGAAAATGAAACTTCTTGGGTTTGATATGAATGTGAAACTGTAGGTCCCATGTTATGAATGGCCATTGATTAACATTGAATACATTTTCCCGAATAAAAAGTGCATTGTGTGCCACACCAAGCTCATCCAAGATTTATATTAAAGGGGACGAAAAGCCTGTTGCAACCCTCTAAAACAAAATTTGTGTGATGTACAAAACTTAATTTATGATCAAAATGATGATTCATGCATTTTCATAAGTCTGAGCAACTGGAAACTTGGTGACGTGATAGATCGTAAAATTAATGTTTGAATTGGGACATGCCCACTTTTTAAGCTATTTTAATGGAGCAGGAAACCACAAAAAATGGTGGCTCCAACCAGGAAGGGCGTGCTGAAATAAACTTCGTATTTTTCGACTCGCCATAAAATGTAGAATTCGAAAATATATAGATTAATTTAGTTATCTGAAAGATTAGGGTAGATGCCACATTGTGAGATTTTTCCGCACACAGAAAAGAAAAAATCACCTGTCATTTGGGGATGACAAATCTTTTTCCTTCCTCAGCCTACATCATACACACCCCCCCACCTCCACTCCTGGTCCTATCAGCAGCCATTGGGCGTCTTGCTAGGAGGTGAAAGCAGAGTGCTAGCCAATACTTACAATGGGAATTATGATAATGTACGAGTGTCATCAGCCCTATACAGGGTCAATTTTGCATCAGAAAAGGGCTTTTTCCACTTCCTGGAGGTAGTTTACTGCTGGACTCGTGTGATGAACAATTAGCAGACAGACCTCAAACCTTGCATTGGAGACAGTGGCCCTCATTACGACCCTGGCGGAAATCGAAAAACGATGGCGGAAATGCAATACCGCCATCGAATAGCGCTCGGTGCGACTATGACCCGTCACCGCAAAGTACGAAGCCATTAGCGACACCGTAGTGAACGCCAACGCTAACTGCACCAAGTACGCGCGCGCGCGCCATGCCAAACCGTAAATACCACCATGGCACAAGGGTACGCGAATTCCGACCCTAGCGGACATGTACCTAACGCCATCAAGCATGGCGGAAAGTACCATTCCGCCATGGTGAGAAGTACGGCATCGCGAATCAACCGTAAACGGCCCCACTGAGTGCCTGTACACCGCTCCCTGCCCACAAAGTACAACTCCCCGTAGGTGCAATGAAGTCACACAATGCAACCAGTGAAATGTACTAGTCATCCATGCCTGCCAACGAACAAAAGAATCACAAGAGGGGCCAATGGGAGCTGCAGGGCACAGATGGCACGAATACAGAAGCCATCCCAATGGACATGACCACAGTCCCCCCCCCAGAAACGCACGCAAACACAGGCACCTGTGACCAGCAATATTCCGAAAATCACATCATTCCACCAGTCCACCTGGCTGACCGGCATCTGTTACACAAAACCCAATCCCCCGCCCCTGAGCATGACAACATTCAAACAGTCATATTGGCAGCCCCCATCCCTGACCTCACTGGGCTTCGTAGGCAAACGCGCCCAGCACAGTACCACGCAACTAAACTCCGAAGCTGGAACCCAATGCAGATCTCCTCACAATACATCGCTCCCCAAATAGGAATATGCCACATCACTCGCAAAGAAGAACGCTACACGGCCCATATCAGAATAGAAATTTAATGCACAACAAAATCACCAAGCCCATACAGCCATTAGGCCATGAACTCCAAAACACATATCACCATTGTGGGCTGCATCCGCAAGAAATGACCAGCTACTACTTGTGTGACGCCCTGTTCCATCATGGTACACAGAGCCACATTCACGTACGAAAAGGCAACATGGAAGCGCACAGAACCGCAGGGCCGTCCCAATGGGGAGGCACTAGTCCAGCTGAAAGGCCGAAATGTTGCTCCGAGCCACTAGTACTGCGTAAGGGCATGTGGCCCATTGGCGATCGTCCCATAAGATCGTAATGCTGCTCCACTGATTAACACGAAGCAGCAGGTGTCGGGAGTAAAAGCCATCTGCAGGAGTGGCATACAGATGGCAGTGGCAAAAGGGGAGGAGATACCTGTCAACCAAAAGAAAAGAAAAAGAACAGAATGGCCATCAGAACTACATTCGAACTACTCACTTCAATGATCACACTAAATCCACAGCCATATGCATGCTAGCCCACTCCAAAGGATCATCACCACCCCAAAACCACTTGCGACTCATAACCATCTATATCGAGGTGTAGACACCATCACAAACGAGTGTACCTGTGCATGCGTCTGTGAAAACAGAATCCATCAGATGGGAATGTTAACGTGCATGGACACAAGTGTCTGAAGGCGCGTCGAGACAGGGAGGGCTCAACAAGGCCAGATAGACGATGGTCCCACTATGGCAGCCCTGCATCACATAGCGCAGGGGAGGCGGATAGATTCCAAGAAGCCCTGTACATGGCAAACTCTGTATCAAATCACCTGCCCATGCATCCATTCATCATTCCCTCATCCCGGTATAAAAACGCCTGAATATTTACTCACATAACATTAGAAATATCCATTGAGTCTGTGCGTTATGCAGCCTGCAAAATCCACAGTGCCCCAGCCCGTAATTCCAGTGTTGTGAAGTAACATGTATTTGGGAACGTCCGGCCTCATCGCCCACGTCGCTATTGCGCATCCCAAACTATTCATATCAATCATTGCATCCTCGCCATGGCCCCTGTCTCAAGGACATTGAACAATAGAACGTTATATTTGCAGTCAGACCTGTGGGCATCTCCTCGCCGCTAGCTGGAAACCGAAAGCGCCGCCCTTCGAATTCCTCATTTGCAACATCACGTCGAAAAGGCATCTGTGGCCGTTTGAAATCACAAATTAATCCATCTAGTGCGGCTGTGTGTGAAAATGGCAACTGCCTTCACCCACAAATGGGACGCCCCGCCCGTCGGTGCAACTCGGTACAGTGATGCATGAGGGCCCACCGTTACTCGAGTACTACGTTCCACTGACCCATCACAAGTCTGTTCGCGACTGCAAAGATTGTATGTGAAACAATGGGACCATAGCCGAATGTACATATCAACCAATGTTACACGGCCATCGGGTACAAATACATGATTGCAATAGCAAGATGCCATTACTCGAATTGCAGCGTTGTGTGCGAGACGTGCTCGGCCAAAGGGGAGAGCAGCTTGCACAGGTGGAATGAATCACCACAGGTGGAGGCCATACAGCCTGAAAACACATAAATTGCACACCCAGTCTCCTCCCACAACCACACCCACTCCGAAATGCTACCGGCAGGACTCGCGATGTTGGCCCTGGGGGACCTGATAGCACTGCAAGTACTCCAACACCAAGAAGAAGACGAACACCAACTACAACCGGCCGCACGGAGGAGACGCAGGAGGAGGAGGAGGCCAAGGCAGGGCCAGCAAGGGCCGCCAGCACAGCCACTACCACCACGCAGGCAGCCCGCAATCCCACGCCTCCGAGCACATCCGTTCAACCTCACTGATGAGCAGATCCACACCCTCTACCGTTTGGACCGGGACACCATAGCCGCCATTGTGGACATGACACAGGCTGACCTTGTCAGCATGATAGATAGCCCAACCGCCATCCCACCCCTACTGAAGGTGGTGTCTGTACTACACTTCCTGGCCACAGGCACCTACCAGCACACAGTCGGACAGTTGCATGGCATTTCTCAGCCACTGTTCTCACGGACACTATTGCAAGTGCTCGATGCCCTCCTGCAGCACGCAGACGACTACATCTCTCTACCACGCTCGGAGCAGGATATTACCAACACAAAAGTGGGATTCCATGCACTTGCCGGCATACCGGGTTGCATTGGTGCCATCGACTGCACCCATGTGGAATTGGTCGTCCCACATGCCATGGAGGCCCAGTACCGCAACCGAAAACAATTTCATTCCCTGAATGTACAAATGGTGTGTGACTCCAACAGGATCATTACACATTGTTGTGCCAGATTCCCTGGATCAACCCATGATTCTATGGTCTTGAGGAACTCTACTATACCACGCTACATGGAGCGACACGCAGGGAACAGATCCTGGCTACTCGGTGAGTCTCATTTCATGCATGATGATGTGGGGTATGTGATGCGGCAATGACCTGGCAGGAAGGTCTCGACGTTTCTCGTCCACATACAGGTGATGCTGGGTATCCACTGAAGAGATGGCTCCTCACAGCAGTCCGGAACCCACGGGACCAGCATGAGGAGGACTACAACCATGCCCACTCACGTACCCGTGTAGTCATTGAACAGGCATTCGGCCTACTGAAGACTCGTTTCCGCTGCCTCAGCAGGTCTGGCGGGGCACTCCTGTACCGCCATGAGAAGGTTGCAAAGATGGTCATGGCATGTGTCATGCTCCACAACATGTGCGTACGTAGAAATGTGCCCATGCCCCCTGACGCAGAACTGCAAGCACCTGAAGATGGTCATGATGAGGGTGGGGATGTGGCAGCACCTCAAGGAGTCTGCGAGGCACCGGAGGGCCGTGACATTCGTCAGCATCTCATTGATGCATGCTTCTAGCACTCACGCCTGGTGGCTGATACATGGACACGGGACTCGTGGCACTGTGTGTGTCTGGTACATGCACAATATGGACTGTACGCCTATGATGGCCTAGTACACAAAGATCATTGTCCACACATCTCATTGGTTGATCGTGCACTGTTTATGGCATATGTGATATCATGTTGAACACCCTATCGACCCGCCACCCAAGTGAGCCCAACACACCCCCTCCACCCTCCTACCTCCCCCCCGAACACCAGTGTCCAAAGATGCTCATTGTCAGTGGGCTGTCGCTATTGCAAGCCCCCTCTGCGGGTATCAGGGGCACCCCTGCCTGTGGAGCGCAGGTTCCTCCCAGATCTACGTTGGGGGCTGCCCTGCACGGAACTTGCAACGGATGATGTCTCTGCCTGCTCACGTCCATGCATGTCCCTAAGGGTTTGTGAGAGCTCAGTGAGCACACGGCGCACTGCGGCAAGTTCGGCACATACGTCTTTGGACGTCGCATGCAGTTCCCCCCTCAGGCTCTCGGTGCTTCTCTCCATTTGGACTCTCAGGCTCTCGGTGCCACTCTCCATTTGTGCCCTTAGTGTCTCTGTACTTCTCTCCATTTCTGCCCTAAGTGTCTCAGTTGATGTTTCTATGTCTGCCTTAGTGCCCCCACATTCATCGGCATGGTCCTTGAGGAGCGTGGCCAGTTGCTGCTGTTGCACGATTAACTGGTCGAGGGACTGTTGCCTCTGCTGGGCCATGGCCATTTGCGGGGGTGTCACAGAGGGGCTGTTGACCTCATGTTGCCTTGCCACACGGCTTGTGGGGGATGGCCAGTCGTCGTCTTGTGGGTGCCCCTGCGTGGTATCCTCATGTTGTACGGGATGGGACAGACAGGGGGATTGGGACAGGTCATGGATGGATCTGACTTCGACATCCCCGTCTTCTGTGTCGGAGCATGCTGCCATCAATGGGGTGTCACCTATGGTGCTGCTGCCACCAGAGGCAGTGCCTTCTGTGGCATCCGTTGGGGGGACCTGTGGTGGTGGTGTTGTGGGCATGCTGGCTGCTGGGGTGCCTGTTGATGTTCCCTCCTCTGTGCTGCCACCTGATTTGTGCTGCTGCCGTGTCTTGATGCGTGCAGCTGAGGTGGAGGGTCTTTGGCCGTTGGTCTTGGCCCTCTTTGCAGGTGTGCTGGTAGGGGTGTCCTGATGCTCGTCGTTTGGATCGGACCCTGTGGTGGAGTAAAGGAGGGCGAGGGTTATTAATGGGTCTGTGGGTATTGGAATGGCATTGTATCACATGCATTGGGGTGGTACCTGAGGGTGATTTGGGTCGGGGCCTTGGAGGTGCTTTCATTTGTGTGTGGAGTGAGGGTGCAGTTGTTTGGCAGCCTGCAGTTAGGGTGTGCCTGCTGCACGTGTAGTGGGTGTTTTAGGGGTTTTTAATTATTTATGTATTTATTGTGAGTTTTAAAGTGCGCTATCAGGCCGATGTGTGTGGACGTTCTCCTGGACATGTGTTTCTGTTGCACTATGTGGACACATGGTACTTCACATGATTGGACATTGTGGATTTAGCATTGTTTTATCTGGCCCACCTACCTGAATCTTCGGATGTCTGCACTCCTTTCTCCATCCCTCCGACTCCCTCTATGCTCTCCATTCCGATGGTGGAGGCACAGATTTCTTCCCAGGGGGTCAACTTGATGGGTGATTCAGGACCTCCCCCGGTGGCTGTGGCAATGTTGCGGTTGGCAGAGAGTATGCTGCGGACGCGTATCCGCAGGTCGTCCCATCGCTTTCTGCATTGCTGTGGGTTGCGGGGTGCGGTCCCCACCGCACTTACCCGCTGTGCCACCAGAGCCCATATGGCCTTCTTGTTCGCAAGTGCCGTCCTGGTCATTTGCGTGGAGAAGACGACGGCAGCATTCTCCTGGAGGGTCTCTGTTAGCACGGTGAGTTCCTCACGGGAGAAGTGGACCTGCCGCTTGCGGTCGCACGCTTTCTTCGCTACTTTTCCCATTTTTCTTGGTTTCGCTAGGGTGGATGACGGGTTGGGGTGTGTCTCAGGGTAGTGTTTTTAGTGGTTGTGTGGTTTTTGTGGTTTTATAGGTGTACGGCGGGATGTTTCCCGTTCCGGGCCCATGTTTTTACTTCCGTTTCCGTATATTTACGGTCACCGTACTTTCCGGTAGGCGCACACTGCGGTGTCCGCTGTGATGGGTGGCGGTATTGCACCTAGGGCGCCGTACGGCGGCGGTGTGGGCCGTTTTGGGGTCATTTCCGCCATCGCGGACTTTGCACTTCCGCCATGGCGTGGTGCTCGTGCCCGATGGGTCGGAATGGGCCGCACTTTGCTCCATCGTGCAATGGCGGAAACGCTATTTACGCTGTGGCGGTCCGGTCAGTCACTTTCCGCCAGGGTCGTAATGAGGGCCAGTGACAGGAAATCTAGAACCTAGCTGGGACCCCCTCAGAGGAGCCTGAGGAAGTCTGGTGCAGGAGAAAGTCCTTGGCTGAAGCCCTCGACCAGATCTGTGGTGTCCCCAGATGAGCCCTACTGTTTTTCCCTGGATGTCCCATACCCAAGGCATCCCATGTAGGTAGACTAAATCCAAAAGCCATCAATTGTGCCTTTATCCCTTTCCATTAGTGGGTAGGTGGGGTGAAACTGGTTAGGCCCTTCATACATTTTATTAAATCTCACTGAAATAATGTCCCCATAGAAAACCACCCTCTCTGTGGAAATTGAATTGTATAGGGAACTGCCTGCCTTAATCTTTTACATTAAATTGTGGGGTAGAGGGTAAAAGTGTGAATATCCTTAGCACCTTTAATTAAAATAAATCAATTAATTCCCATGTAGAAAAATCATGGGATGCATGTTGTTAGAGTTTGAAACTAACACAATGTATGCCCAGTGGGTAAGAGCCAGTACAGACAATAAAGACTTGGGTGACTGTCCTTCTGAAACCCCTGACTTCTGTCCAGGGGGTTGGGGGTCCTGAATCCCAAAAGAAGTAATCCTAAAATGCTACCTTTCAAATGAATAGGGAGCGGGTAAAACGAAATTTCCCATTTATTCCCCGGCATCCTAAACCAAAATTACCACGCATTACATCTCATTTGTATGTGTGTTGCAAAACGAAATTTCCCATTTATTCCCATGCATCCCAAACCAGAATCCCAAAGAACTGCATGTCCTTTGAATGTGTGTTGAAAAACGATTTTCTCAATGAGTTCCTTTCTTGACTTTGCCTTTCCAATTCCCTGTACCTTGCCTTCAGATCAGAGGAGACATTTTATTTGATGCCTGGGCGTTGATGGAGGAAAGCATTATTGTGCCAAACTAAGCCATTACTTTGTGTTTTGTATGTTTCCTATTGGTTGATTTGTAGGAAATCTGATGTAATTTGTGACTGGCAACATCAACATTTTACCTGTGTCATATTGCAACTGAAGGTCTGTTAAACCCGTATCAGTCAATTGGTGCTAGAAATTTGAATTTGTGATAATTTGTAGTGCCACAGCATTGGTGGCTGATGTTTGGTCATTATTACATTTTTTTCCAACCTTAAATATATATTCTTACTATACACCGGCCTGGTTCCTAGCTAATTGGTGGTACAGAGGGTATTTGTTGGGGTGGTGTGAGACAGGTTGGAGGCCTCACTAAAGTTCAATCCGTATGAGCACTTTGGGTGCACGCCACCTTGCTTCGGGGGAAAGGAACTCTGTGAGTTGAGAGTGACCATCTAATAAATTGTGACAAAGCTTGGGGCTTGAGGCCGGGGTTTGGCTGAGAGTCTTCACTTGTGACTGTGCAGTAGCTGCAGACTATTCATTTGGGTGTAAATGCATTGTAGCTGATGGAAAGTTGTGTTGCATTGTGAAGGTGCCATTCAGACCTGTACCCTGGGTTCCAGGGTGGTGTATAGATAAAACAGTGTTGCTTTTGAGTTGTCATTGTCAGTGGAAACTAAGCAGTAACAGGGTTGATGGTTTTGCGCTTGCATCTCGAGAAGGTGCAGAACACATTTCAGAATGAGCACCGTAGAAATCAATATGGCCAGGAATCACCTCCTATCCAAATAGTTTATTAAAGGTGAATGGGTAGAAATAAAACATGAAATGCGGCAAGCTAGAATGATGGAGGAGGTTATCTCTGCAAATGTTGACAAGTGGCAGGATAACAGGCTGTTACATCAGGCCCTGACAAACGTTTACATGACACAAACCAGCAAAGATTAGCAAATTAAAATGGCTCAGCTCACAGCATATATGTATTTCCATATGCTGATCATGGCAGAAAGATACCAGGATAGTGTGGAATATGTACAAAACCAGGCTCAGCTTTTGAATGAAACCCAGAAAGAGCTAGAACATTTGAAAGCGGAAGCCCAACAGAGACAACATTAAGAGTCAAAGTTAGGAAATATTATTGAACAATTAAAAGAAAAGTTGAAAACACAGCAGCGTGAAAATGTAGAGCGATAGACTCAATTTTCTGCAATGCAAGGGGAGTATAAAGAATGTGTTGAAAATCTGATTGCAAGCCAGCACAAATTAAATTAGCAGGTTGTTCATAATAGAGCCTGCTTAGAGGACATATTCATATGTCAATCACAAGTAAAACAACTGAAAGTTGAAAACAGCCAGTTCATTATTAAAGGGGCTGATTCTCAGGGCGAATTGGATCAGATACACCAAGATCTGAAACAGCAGAGAGAGCAGTTGAGGGAAGAAGGTAACAAATGAAGTCATTAGTAGAGTGCCCTATTTCATGATGTACGTCAGTTAAGGATGGATGTGGAGAAAAGCGAGTCTTGTTCTCAGGAACTGGCTGACATTAGGATAGAAAATGTAGAAAATGCAAAGTTAATGGAATATGTGAGGCAAGTAGAGGTTGACATCGAGCAGGTAACACAGGCCAAAATTGCGCAAGGGGAGGAGGTTAGTCTACTGAAAACGAAACGCTCTGAATATGCGCAGACGATGAAAGCCTCACAGAAGGAAAATGAGTCCCATTGTGAAGAGAACAAGGGACTAAGAGAGTGATTAATGACACCAGGTAAAGTGCTAGCAGCCACTCAAACACTGGCATCAGAATTAAAACTCAAGTGTCTGCATACTACCAAGAGATAGGGACTGAGAAGAAGAAATGTGAGGGATTGGAAAGTGAAATAGCCAAATACAAACAGGCTTTGAGTCACCCTGACCAGTCACGGTATGGAAAAGCGCATTCCGATTACAGAGTGATGACCTCAAGCCAGCTGAACACCTCCTATGTACGGAGCACATCTCACTTCAAACATACCTCTTCTAAAGAACAGGGAAACATGAGGCAGCTGGACTCACCCAGGCATGGTCAAATTGAGCACGTCCTTATCAGATATTGATGAATATTCATCTCTACTAAGCATAAGGGAAGGTGGCCGGACCAGTGGACTCTGGGAGTTTAAAAATACCCATGCAGGTACTTCTGACCATGAGGGCTGAAATGATGAAAAGATCAGGGAGTTGGACTGGCAGAAAATGAGGTTACAAATGGACCACCTGGTCTGCTTTGCAGACAGAGAACAAGCAGAGTCTAGACCTCAAAGGAGCATCTTAAAAACCTCCACACATTCAGGGAGGTGGGTGGAATTCCCTACCATACCCGGAAGGTATGAGGGATGAGAAGGCTGAGTACCCCCCTGTTCAAAAAGGGGAGTACAAGGGAAATGTCCCTGAGAGCACACAGAACCACAGGGGAGAGGTGTCCAGAACGCGTCATTATGGGACGTTTTCCCAGTCTCAAAGAGTTAGGGGGAACCTAGAGGACAGGGAATGGAACACCAATGAGTCAGAGGGTGAGTGGACTCAGGTGCAGAGGAAAAGAAAGTCTGGCAAACAGATGAGAGGTCTTGTGAAAGACCCAATTCGGCAGGTAAAGGCCATAAAGAGCTTTATGACTCCCTGCCATAAGAACACCAAATATTCAGTATGGGAGCATCTAGAACTTTATGACGAAATGATGACTTAATTTGGTATTAATAATGATAGAAATTCTATGGAGTTTGTCAAATGGCCATTTTCCCCTGAATACTCTAGCTTCTTTGTAGGGCTGGAGGACCAAGATCATCAAAAATTGTCCTTCTGCAAGGCTGCCATTTTAAAACACCTCTCCATTCATAGGAAACCACAGGAGGCCCGCACAGCGACATACACGCACCTAGAGAGATCGTGCAGGAGCTGAAACGAGCAGAAACAAGCATTTGCACATACTTCTAGCCGGGTGAACACCAATAGCCAAGAGTTTATCAACACCTATTTTCATGTGCTCCCAAAACATATAATGACCCAATTAGTAAGGGATTTCTATGAGCGTAGGACTATGGATTGGGTGATAGAACAGGCCAACTGGATTTATTCGGTCCAAAAGCCCTCTGAAAACACAAAAAATCCTAAAAACCCCAAACCATCAAACACACCCGCCGCTGCAAAGGTAGCAGAGGTAAAAAATACTTGCACATTGTAATTGGAGATGGGGGGCCTAAAAATACTCCTCCCACCAACAAACAGAATGAGAGGCAGTCGAGACCCTCGGATCTAATGCAAAAGGGTGTTAGCCAAGCAGGGTAACAGACTAACACTTCATCTGACCCTTTCACCTATATCAGTCCAAGATACAAGGATAACAAACCCATCCTGTGCTATCTATGGACTCCCCCGGCACAAGGGCAGTCCAATCAGGTAAGTACTTCCCCAGGAAACCTCCCTCAAAACTTCCCTCAGAACTTCACTCAGGTGGGAAGTAATACTCCACCCCGAACCTAAGTTTCTTTCCCAGATTCCCTTCAAATTCTAATTCCCTTAACAACCCTCCTCTCTCTCCCCGCTTTCAGGACAATAGATTCCCGTATCCTGGAGACAGGAGACCTAGACTGGAAGGTTAAAAGGGAAAGTCCCAATACCCGAGTTACTCTGGGAGAAGGGACAGCTACCCTTTCCGGGAGCAGCAAAGGTATGAATCAACCAACCAGAAAAAATGTCACAACTGGAGAAACAAGTCCAACAACTAACTCAAGACCTGGGTCACATTTTGAGGGCTCAGCAGAACCCTCAACTGCAAACTGCTACTCAGAATAACTCGAAAGCAAAAGATAACTCACTTTGTGGAGATATTCCACATCATTCCTTTTGAAGGAGAATAATCCCTGGAGGATTCAGGGAAGAAAAACTTCTCTTTCAGAGATGGAGGTATCCCTTCCAAGGAAAAATGGGTCCCAAAAGACCCTGATTTTGACAGAGTAAGTATGGAAACCAACCCAGAGCAAGAAGCTCTTCAACCCAAACAATGTCACCCAGAGGATTCAGAAATCCGGCAGGTATCCTCCCCCCAAACAGGTTTGAGTAACTGTCTCCAGGAAAAGGGGGACAGCAAAGAATCGGGAGGGAAAAGCGGACTTCCCCATCCCATCTGGGTGCAAAATCTTTTTTACTGATTCCCGGACTCCGACACAACAAAATGCCCAAGATCACAGTGTTGGAGTTCAATATAAAAAAGTTAACCACCAAGCTGGCACAGAATGCACATTTTCTTTGCCCCCTTGAGGAGCGAGAAAGGAGATTTTATGCTTCCATCAAGGTACAGGCTCAGTGTGTATTATCAGCACTAGTTGAAAATGGATCCCAAGCCACCGTCCTGTCCAAAAAGACGTTTGACCAATTATCCCCATTCAGATAAATGAGGGGGAGGAGCCTGCTCTCACCAGAGTATGCCTGTATAACAGAAGAAGCTTCATCAGCAAGGCATTATTCAGGAAACTCTGGTAAGATCAGACCAGTCCCACATTTAAATTGATCGATAAGTTGGAAGTTGGCCTGGAAACTCCAACGTCCAAACATCTCTTGGTGTGTACTAAAAATGTCTATTGGTGACAAAAGCATGGAACATATCTGTTGGGTTGTGAGAGATGTCCCTTCCATCTTTTACTTAGGCAGTGACATTCTCAATCGATTTGCAATTAATTTGGACCTAATTAATAACAAAGCCTGGTCCCGACTGGGGGGTAACCCCATGGGCTTTGACAACACTAAGGGCCTGATCAAGACTTTGGCGGTAACGCCAGCGGTATTACTGCCAGTGGTATTAGCCCTACCGCCGAACTCCCCAGCACTAATAGCGCCGGATCACGAGTTCGGCGGTAATGTAATTCCCCATTCCCCATTGAGCCCATTCGTAAATGCCCCATCCCCCATTTGGCTCAATGGGAAAAATGTGCGCTCTTACCGCCGGCGGATTTCCCGCCGGTGGTAATAGCGCAAATTTTTGGTGGATTTCCCCCCAGCCAAGAGCTGGGGCGAAATCCGCCGAAGTCCTGATTTGGCGGACCCTTAAATCCGGCGGTAATAGCGCGACCGCCGGATTTAAGGGTTACCGCCAAAGTCGTGATGAGGCCCTAAGAAAGCATTCTGGTCAGCTCAATTGCTGCAATATGTGGTTGAAGTTCAAGTGAGAAGTTACCATCCATAGACATGTGTGACAATTTACAATTCCCCTAAAATTAAGCGAGTGCAGAACCTCAAAAACAAAGACGCCTATATAAATTTGAATTATCATCTCCAACAGCAAGATTTATATTTACATCCGACACCCCTAGTTGACCTAGAACACACCATCATTTGAATATTGGTGGATAACAGCAACCCTCGACGTATCACTTTGGGTGCAGACACCTTTATTGGAATGGCGGTTGACGACCAACATTATTCTTTTGATTTAGGTAAAGAGATCTTTGGACCAATTCCAAATGACTGCTTCCATATCGTTGATGGTATCCCTCTGGAAAAGATTTTCACCAGGCAAGTGGGGAATTTCTTGGTGTACTCTGACTGCCCTTATGGTGTGGAAGAGGTGACCTGTGACTTCAGGAAGGAGGAGGTGGTATTCCAAGTTAACAGTGACTACCTCCCATCCATGGAACCTCACGACCAGGCCAACACCCTTACAAGAGATCACTCAAACCAACTAGAGGATACCGCTGAAATTGCCAAGCCAGAGGTCTTTCCCGGCTTTAAAAATATCATTGAAGAAAAAAATCAATATCGCCGATGCCTGTGAGACCGAGGAGCAAAAACAGAAGCTGAAACAGGTGTTTCTGGATTTTCAGGATATCTTTTTAGTGGACTAATATGATTGTGCATGCACAAAGATACATTCAACCACAATACAATAACGGTTACCTCTCGCATCTATGGCGTCACTCACAGAGATGATTAAAACCTTAGAATTCCATGGGATAATTAGTCCAATCCACGGTACTTTTAACAACCCGGTAATGGGGATACTGTAACCCAATGGCCAATGGAGATTTTGCGCAGACCTAAGGGAGTTAAATAAATGGGTCCACATGTCAAGATGGCCCCTTCCCTACATCGATCAGGTACTGGCCCAGATCCAAGGGTCAAATTATACTGCCATTTACCTAACCAACCGTTACTGGACACTACCCGTGAGTAGGGAAGACCAGTACAAGCTTGCCTTTACCTTCATGGGGCAGCAATGTACGTAGACCCAAACCCCCTTTGGATACATACACTTTGGCAATGAAATTAATATCTTCCTACATAAGGCCATGCCAGATTTGCATGAAAGGGGAAACCTGGCCTATGTAGATGATGTCTTAATGAAGAGCTCATCTGCGGAGGAACATATAGCTGAAATACGCTTTGTTCTGACGCAGTTGCAGAAAGCCAGAGCAAAATTGTCCTTTCAAAAGGCACAGTAGTGTAAGATCCGCATGAACTTCTTAGGGGATGAAATCACCCCTGAGGGTCTCAGTCTGGTGGCGAAAAAGGTGGAAGCAGTATTGAAATTGAAAGACCCTACTACTCTGCGAGAACTAAGAAGCCTTCTTGTACTTACTAATTATAGTAGAAAGTTCATTAAAGACTACGCAGACGTCACACGACCCATGGTCCATTTATTAAAGGGCGGGTGAAGTGGGAGTGGGGTCTGGAACAATCAGAGTCAGTAAAACAACCAAGCAGAAGCCATTCAGAAGCCCCTTGTTTGGCTTGCCCCATAAAGAACTAGGCCTTTTTCTTGGAAACAGTGTTTTCCGATACTTACTTAAAAGCTGTATTATACAAAAAGCATTAAAAAGGTCAACAAAGTAATCTTGTATGCGAGTAAGACTCTGTGGATGAAAAATTCAATGATTGTGAAAAGGCACTCCTGGCAAGGGTGTGGGCGTTGAAGAACTACCGCCCATTCATCCAGGGGGAGCACATCAAAGTGGAGACTCCTCACCAACCCTTGCAATATTTCCAGAGTGACCAAATCCGAACAGGGAATGTGAGTAATTCCAGAATTTCTACCTGGATTCTGTCCATGCAAGGCTTTCATGTGGAGGTCAGATATGGCCAAAACAAGGATTGGCCTGCTTGCATGACTTTGCTCAAGAAAACTGTCTGGAGGTGGAAAGTCTATGGACCAATGACAATGTGGAGGCGTATGAGGAAGACACGTGTTAGGGGCTTTCCACAGATTATGTGGATGGGTGCTCGTAACATGTTGATAAATCACGTGGAAAAAAAACTAGTGGCTGGCATTGGGAATCCTTGGGTGAATGATGCCTCGGAACCCTTAGCTGGATACAAAATGGGTCCCGTATTAGTCAGGTGGCAGAGTTGACGGCGGTACATCAAGCCATCTTCATTGCCGTACATAAACCAATTCAATGAACTGGTCATAATCACTGATTCAGATTATGTCAGGAATGGGTTTGTGAACACCTGATTAATTTGAAAAATCGAGGCATGCTGTGTGCGAATAACAAACCGCTCAAGCATGTGAAATTAATCCAATCAATTGACGATCTGGTACCCTCTAATGAGAAGACCCTCTATTGGAAAAAGATCACTCCAAAATAGAGGGACCAGATAAAACTGTAAATTAATTTTTACTTTTTTTATTTTATTGTGATTTAATTTAAAACAAACGTTTTGTACATATGTCTCCTTGCATCTTAAAATGTTGTCATTGTTCAACTTTTCAATATATTGCACTCACATTTGACATTGTTATTCCATTAAAAAGAAACGAATAAAACAAAAAAAAACATATAAATTAACTTATTCATTCATTTGTGGTGGACAATTTTTATCCGGTATTTTGTCTAGAAAGTTAACTCCAGCGCATACTGGTGCTGGATTTTCACCTAATAAGAACATTATCCACCAATCATCTAGAAGTACAGTCCTAGTATTTGTGACATAATTCTGTAAGAAGGTTGTTCTTATGATGATCTGTGCAGGACACACTGTTATTGAATTGAATTGAATTGATTGTTTATTTGTATAGCGCCTATACACAATGTGTTTCAAAGCGGTTCAAGGAGGTTGGGAACATGGGAGAAATAACAATTACATTCTTACAAGTCCTTGAAACAATTCAGAATGTGAAAAATAACTATCTTAATCAGCTTTGCGACATTTCAGATAGTTGAAGTGCTAGGAACAAAAAGGGAGGCAGGGGGGAAGGAGACAAAATAGGTGGTAACATTACTATGCCTGACGACAATTGACGTAGTGCCAGAAAGTTACCAAGAGCAGGGGGACTGCGAGGGGGAGACGGAGAAGAACAACACAAGCATCCAACATACTAGGTCTAATGACCATTCAGAGTAGTGCAGGAGGGTGAAGTGGGAGGAGAACATGTAGGAGAGGGGGAGACACAAACAAGCTGCTATCACTAGGTCAAGGGACAAATGATAGAGTAAGTGCTAATGAACAGTAATAGGGAGGGGAAGAGGAGAGTGGATGGGAAAGAACAGGCGACTACAATTACTATGCCTGATGGCAATTCAGGTAGTGGCAGCATATAACAGAGGAGGGGAGGGGTGGAAAAGAAGGAGGAGGAGAGGGCAGGAGGATGAGAAAGACATGAGGCTGCAATTACTATGCTTGGCGGCAATTGAGGTAGTGCCGGTCTTTAACAGGAGAAAGGGAGGGGTGGGGAGGAGGAGAGGGCAGGAGGATGAGAAAGACATGCGGCTACAATTACTATGTCTGGCGGCAATTGAGGTGGTGCCGGACTTGAACAGGAGGAGGGAAGTGGTGGGGAGGAGTAGAGGGCAGGAGGATGAGAAAGACAGGTGGCTACAATTACTATGCCTGATGGCAATTGAGGTAGTCCCTGAATTTAACAAAATGTTTGATAGTTTTAATGCAGTCTGGTTGATTGCAAAAACGACATATGTTGTCATTGCAGCTCTGCTGTTTATGAGCATACAATCGGTGCTTCGTTCCATACAGGTTTAGTATCAGACGCAAAAATTGGTTTTGCTGGTAATGGCTGGGAAACATTTGCAAGTATTTCAGAGTCGTGAGTTTTGTGTGACAAATCTAGCAGGGATTTGTAATGTGCTGTCTGGTCGAGGGTTTCAATCCAATCTTGTTTCCTTAGTTTGAGTTTCACCGCACATGGATTGGTCATCAGAGTTTCCAAGAAAGTCTCCAAATGGAGCAGATGAAGTAAAAAAATGTTGTACCACTTCTTTAAGAGCCAAGGATATGGTCTGATTAACTGGGATTTCAGTATTCTGTAAGGAATCTCTGCATCAGATGTAACAATTTTCCAAAGGAAAGATAGCGATTTCCAAACAATAACTGATTGTAGCATTTTTTTTCCAGATGTTACCTTCCAGCACATCCCTAATTTTCCACGAGAGATTTAAACATGCATCCATTTTGTATGTTAATATGGGGACCACTTTTTGTTTGTAAAATGTAAGCAGTGGTATTGTGGTACATTTTCCATATCTTGCATGAAGAATTGCTCCCTGAGCTGCTACCATTTCAATTTCACGTTGAAGTTTGCCGATCCTTGTTGTTTCACCAATCGTTTTGTTGTAACAAATACCTAGGTAGCAGATTGACTCTACCTTTGGTAGTTGTTCAACTCCTATTAGCCACTTGAAGAACTGTCCTTTATTGGCAAATGCTATAATTTGGGATTTTTGGGTGTTAATTACCAGATTGTTAGTAAGCACATATTGATGCAGGGAGTCTAGCAGCCATTGGAGTCTGATTTGTGTCTGGTCGAGTAGAACTATATGATAGCAGATGGTTATTAATCTTTGTTGGAAAGGTTTTTACCATTCTTAAGGCCATTGGCGGGTCCGCCAAGTACAAGGTAAAGAGTGTGGCTGCCAATGGGCAATCTTGTTTGACTCCTCTTTCAATCTTTATCACTTTTGATAATTCTCTTTCATTTAATCGTATTTGAATTGACGTATCTGTGTGGAAAGCTTCGATGGCTTGTAGCAAGTCGATTGGGAAAACCCAAGCGCGCAATTTGGCCCAATGTTTTGGTCTGCTCACTGTGTCAAAAGTTTGTATGGGATCGATCAATGCCAAATATGCATTTGATTTATTTTTAATCGACTGTAGTTTTGTAGCATTGAGGAGAAAGCGGTTGAGGTCTGTACCAACACCCTTCGTAAACCCTGTTTGTCAATGGTGAATTATATCCTCCTTGGAAGCCCATGTTGTTCACTTTTTTGTAAATTTGAAGCAAAGAGTTTCCCTATTACACCCAATAAGGCTATTGGTCTATAGTTTGATGGGTCTGCTCTGTCCCCTTTTTTCAAAATTGGGACGATAATGGCTGTTGTCCATGATGCCGGTATTGACCTGTATCTCTGATGTGATTAAACAGTGCTGATATAAATGTGGACTATTTTTCTGGTGCTGCTATAAGTATACTGTTTGTCAAGCCATCTGGGCCAGCTGCATAAGAGTGTTTTAATTTGGCAATTTCCTCTTTAATATCATCATTGGTGATACATAGATTACAAGATTTAGGTGTCAGTTTGGGGGGTTCGATGTGTGGTGCCTCATCACATGAAAAGACTTTCGAGTAGTGGTCCACCCAAAGTTGTTCTGAGACTCTGTTGTTTGTACGTGCTTGTTGATTAATGGATGTCTGATTGATCAAGGACCAAGTGTCTTTTGTATTGGGATTTCATACCACTTTCAGCATCATTTCTGCCTGCTCTTGATCACGCATCAGTTTGAAACCAATTAACCAATTCCTATATCGTTGTTTCCTTTTTTTTACTTAATTTTTTGAGGAAATCTTAGAAGTTTTCATTAGTTGTTTTAAATCTGCTCGAAGAGTTTTGGTGGTTCAATGACAACTGGACTATATTGATACTTGGGTGTCAAATGTGGCTGTTTGAAGCCAGTTTTCAACACTTAGTAGCATGCTAAAAGAGGGACATAGCGTACATAATTTCCAGTCGCAAAGGTCTAGATACTTTCTAGTGATTGACACAATGAAAGTTTGTGTAATCTTTAGCCTATTGCCTCCTTGGTTTATTGTACTTTTTCCAAGCTAGTGTGTTGGAGGGCATTTGTCTTTGATTCTCCAGGTAAGTATTACAGATTCATGATCGCTGTGATTTTGGCATCTGATGTCAAGCCGCTCAATATTGTGTAAAAAATGTCAGGAGGACCAGACATAGTCTATTGTTGAGGCCGAAGGATTTGCGTCTCCAAGTGATGTTTCCTGGTATGTCTCAATTTTTTTGACCCTTTAACATGTCACAGTCTTGATCGCTCTGCTCTTGCAGCCACAGTTGACTCCTAGAAGACAGATTGGTTGAGTCTAATGCTGTCAATTTCTGTGGTTTTTGGTCTTTATCTTGACATTTGATATTTAAGTCGCCACAGATGATAAAGTGGGGTTTCCATAAGCCTACATAGGACTGATCAATGATGCTACAGACAGTTTTAATTAACTTGGCAGAAGAAATCCTCACCGGGTTCCAATACAAATTAATCACCACCGTATGAGTGGGGTAATTATCATCTGCAGGCTTGTGCTGAAGAACAGTCCACTGAATAAAGGGGCTTGGGGTGACAGTCTTTGTCACTTGAAAACTGTGGCCATGTTTGATCATGGTAATAGACCTGCGTAGAGTTGACCTTGCCTGCCTATTTCTGCCGGATTTACAGGTATTATGTATCCATCCCGTGCTGGAGTAGTATGCAGCCACGTCTCCTGTAGACAAATAATTGTGGGAGAATTCAAGTCTATTGATGTGCTGTTAAATAGGTGTTTGAATCCTTGTGTGTTCCATGAAATCAAACTTCCACGTGTCACAAGCTGGTTGTCAACTTGCTAATTTTTACTGTGCACGGTCGAGGTTATTCTTTAAAGTTGATCAGTCAACTCTACTTTGATGGAGGCCCATAGTTGCACTAGGTAATAGTTGGCGTAATTTTTCTGAGAGTGTTGGAAACGTTGGTGAATGTGGTATTTGGGATGCCTTCGTCTGTTCCTCTCTTATATCAGGAGCTGCCACTACCTTAATATTTGTAGGAGGGCACTTCAAACCCCACTCTCTATCTGTTACTCCACTTCTTCTAAGTATAGTGAGGGGTCATCTATCAAGTCGTGGTCATCCAGATTAGTTATTTTGCTAGATTGTCTGGTATGAGTGACGGTTTGATGATCGTATGATTCTACCATTTTGGTTTGCACTATCAGTGCCAGGTTCTCTTCCGTGGGTTGCACGGCTTCTTTCAGTCTTGAAGTATTCTTGTTTTGATGGCTAATGTCACGTGTCGATGTGCGAGGTGGTGGTGTTGTCAAATTCCTAAGGAATGCATGTGAACCATTTGATTTTTGTTTGGTGACACCTTTGATATTCTTTGGATTTTTTGTTTTGCAAGTGCAGCAGAGATACCTTTGCCTGGACGAAGGAGATCTCTCATAGTGTATTGAGGATGTTTTTTTAAATATTGCAAACACTTGGCCCTCTTGTTGATGGGGGACACATGGATTACAGATATTAAAAGTGGTGTTGGTTACAATACATTCTTTCTCATTCTGTATGCCACTATTGTATTGGACCATTTCTGCTCTATAAGACGCTTTCTTTAGATTTGTTACTTTTGTCAAAAGTGTAGGCTCACTTGCCAAGGCGGTGTCGGTCATGTGGTTAATCTTAGCCCTCTTTGAATTTAGGATATGATAAACCAAAGTGTGTCTTTTTGCTCTTCTCTTTGTTAGGTCTATTGAAAACTCGCTCTGCATTTTCATCGTCCCCAGCTGGCTTGCCTTTATTAGTTGGATTTGGGGGTCTGTGAACTGGTAATCCATTAAGCTGTGTTCTAATCCATTTAAAAGAATCCATCAGTGCTGTCATCATGGTTGCTTTCTCCGTGTGGTCAACACTTGCTAAATCGCTCAAGCAAGCTTGCCACATCACAGAGGTTTCGGCCTCTTGGTCAAGTCGAGCTTGAACCTTAGTAGTGAACGTCTTGAGATAAATCAATTTTGTGTGAATCTTAGCTAACAGTGTAGCATGATCCTTGATATGGTCATTAATTGTATCATACATCTTTAGGAGTGGAGCTAGCGAGATAGATAGTGCCGCCATAATATTATTGTGGATTTGTATTCCCACAGCCATGGACAATTGCGCCTCTTCATTGTGGGCTTTGCTGTAATTCTGATGGTAGCGATGGATCGCTACAGTTGTGAAGCTTGAATCAGTTGATGGACAGTCATCTTGAGCAGATAAAAGCTGATCTTGTGGTAATAGTTCCCAACTGAGACACTGTGTCCACAAAGGTTTGCTGTATTCAAGGCACATTGTCGTTACATAAATCACAATTGTGATTGACTTTGGCTTTTTCCTGATTTTCCTGACCAATACCTTGCTTTGTGCTCTCATTCATTTTGGTCTGATTGTTTTGGATAGATTGATCGATGACCAGCAAAGTTGAATAGGCCTTACCTTGATTTATTTGTTTATTATGGTTTGTAGTAGTGGTAGTACTTTCAGTAAGATTCACCATACTCAGCAATAACACCACTCAAGGCATGCCAGTTTCTATTTTTGAGTGTTCATTGCAGTCTTCAAATTCTGCTGCGAGAGACTTTTCATTTATAGCGTTGAAATGTGGTTTATGCTTGAGTATGAATATGTGAAAGTGGAAACTTTACACAGCCATTTACTAGGTGATATTGTAATGTGAGTAACATGAGTAACCAGTGGGGTTTTGACCACAATGCAAGCCGTATCATAGTTCATCAGCTTTGTACTGTCTCTAGCCACCCGGTGGAAGGACTCTTGAGTTTCATGTGATTCTGTTAATGTTTTAGAGGGTAAAATTTCAGATGGATCTGTGATTGATTGTCCCGTCTTTCCATAATAAAGCACAAGTTTTATCATCGCCATCTTGTTTAGTCTTCTCGGCGGAAGAAATCTGCAGGACCTAAGGCAATGGTGATAGTATATTTGGTCTGTCTGAAAGCTTTGAACTGCTTTTCTTTATAGGCGGAGATACGTAAGACATATTAGCAAGGGCTTTTTCTGTGTCTAGCATTTGCGTGTCAGAGATGACGAGGTGGTTGTGGCGGCCTGAATGGGTCGCGCACAAGGTATGCGAAATATGTGGTGCTTGTGTTTTGCTGCAATTTTTATAACAAGGACTCGCCTCCACAGGACGGCTGTCTGGCTCATGATTTCCTCCATTAGTCCACCCTGGAGTCGCTGTTGCTGGCGCCTACGGGTCCCCGTGTGCTGGGTGGAGGGAGAAGCCAATGCGGCGGGCATGTTTGTTCTTCTTTTGCCTTGGTGAGGAAGAGGAGGAGCAGGAGGAACATGTCATTTGAGGCCTGGTTGCATCCCGGGCGTGACTGGGAGAGACTGGACTCTCTCCGGACTCACAAACAGGCGCTATGCACCTCCAGGTCCAATTATAGGCAGTTCACAATCCTTAAAGACACAGCAGCAAGTTCCACCATGGAGTAGCAGGATCCACACCACCAAGGCTAACAGAGACTGGGAGAGACTGGACTCTCACCAAACTCATGCTGGAAATGACTTGGCTGACCAGCTGGCCAAAACCAGAGCCATTCACAGGGATCTCATAGAAACCAAATGCCAGTTGGGGGAAATCTAGGTCACTGCTGTCACCAGGTCCCAAACCCATGCCAACAATTAACTCTCAACTGCCCAGTGGAGTAAAGAAACCCCAGTTGCAGATTTGATTACTGCACAAAAAGAGGACCCAATTATTGGGAAATCTAATCAATATATTGAGGACCCCGTAAATTTTCCTCTGACAGAATCCAACTATATTGGGAAGGAGGATCTCCAGGTTTTTATGAAGTTTTCCAAATGTTCTGAATCCAAGACAGCTTGTTGGTATGGAGATCCATATCTGGATCTGACCAGTGGGTGGTATCTACCTCATTTCGAAGGATGATGTTAAGATACGCCCATGACGCGGCCACTGCCGGTCATAGGGGGTTTCATACCACATTACAAATATTGCTCATATTGCCAGCACATGGGCCAGGACCTTAACATCTACTTAAAGGGGTGTCTTGTGTGTGCTCAGTTTCAGCAAAGTTCTCTCACACACAGAGCTCCCCTACTGAAAAGGTGAATGACACTGCCTTGCTCAGATTTGCAAGTGAATTTCATCGGGCCAGTGATTTTCTCCTTTAGAGGAAACAAGTACACGTTAACTGTGACATGCTTGTTTACCAAGTGGGTAGAATGTCTTCCGGCCCGAACTGTAAGGCCGAGACAGCTGCCACACTAATGATCAAACCCAGCTTCTCTCATTTCGGCCTTCCTCAATGGATTGCGTCAGATCGAGTAAGTCTTTTTACCAGCGAGGTGATGACTAAGATGTGGGAGATACTAGGGTTAGAGAGAAAACTCCACATTTCCTACCACCCAGCCTCGACAGGGGGGAGTTGGGAGATACAATAAAACAATTGTGGGCATCTTGAAGACATTTGTGGTGGACTCTGGACCAAGTTGGGTCACCCAATTATCGCTTGTCCTAATGGCCATCAGGTCGATGCCATCTTCTGCAAACCAAAATGTCTCCATTTGAGCCCTTGACTGGATGAAAAATGGTACTATCTCAGCATATACTCTACTGAACTCATGAACATAGCCTGATTAATGCATCCATTAGCCATGAGTACATTGAGAATTCACAGCAACATCTTCAGCATGCTTTTGCTTATGCTCAGCGCAATTTAGAAAAGTTGACAGAAGGCATGAAAGCCTACTGTGACTTAAAAACTACCATGAAAGATTACGAAGTAGGAGACAGGGTCTACCTGTACAATTTCCAAAAGAAATCAGACCAAGGAGCGGAAGTTCTACCCCTCATGGTGCAGTGCCTTTGAAATTTTCGATAAAATCTAACCTGTCGTCTATAAGATCTGCATCTCTAAAGGACAACACACTGAAGAGAAATGGGTCCACATCAGTCAGTTGAAGAGCTGTCACCTCAGCCAGACTCTAGACAGATTAAAGATCCCAGGGAGGGTGGAGCCCAGGAGCCAACTGAAGAATGAAAGGAAAGGAAAGATAATCAGATGCAGCAAATTGCACATTAACAGTGAGTAAAGGAATTTATACGTACATATAATGTGTAAAAATCAGAAAAAGAAAATATATAAATAAGGTGTGTAGAAATGTTCATGTAAGGGATATAAATGTCAATGTGTTATGTGATGTGGTGTTGTGTTTCAAATTGTGTGCCTATTAACCGGGGAAAGAAGTACTATATAATATACTTAACCTCTCTTTTACTCTCTGCAGACTCAATAACTCCTTACCTTCACAGTCTGGAGGTAGGAGGTTGCACATAGGGAGGGGTTTCAGGACCAAACCACAAAATCTAAATAGAGTGTAGTGCAGACCAGAGTGCCGCTTCCTCAGAACAGGATAAGAGCAGGCATGCTCCAACGAGGAAATTCATGGAACAAGCCAAAGCAAAAAGAAAACAAAAACCAGACTCTCCCTTGCTCTTTTCTATGCGTCAACCGACTCAAAGACCCAGGGTGGGGGACTTGTGGGGTAAAAATGCAGCCCCCGAGTGCTAGTGATGGAGAGGCCGTGCTAGGCCCCATTGTGTGAATGAAGCTGGCTAATGTAGAGTTTCATTGAAATATAAAAAACAATACTAAGCATTGTTTTGCATATATAGGTCCTAGTGAATGAACATAAATGGGCTGATTTGCAACTTCAGTAAAATATAAAGTCGCTGAGTTGAAGGAGAGTGTGCCTTAGAACAGTGATTGTATCTGTGTCCAATGGATTTTAAGAAGACATGTGTGCTGCAGATGCTGACTTTGTGTAAACTAGAAAAAGGCACGTGTGACAGATTTAAGGCTGCAGAAGTGCCTATGGAAGGAAATACATACATTTGAAATGCTTTGCATTCGAAAGACAAAAAGGAAGGATGACGCCTTACCTGTTAGAAAAAAAGTCATGTTCTAGATTGTGTCTACCGATAATAAAATGCTTATTTTCCTCATACAAAATGAGAGATTGTAAAGAGAAAGACCTAGTTCATTTTGCATAAATGAACACTGGGTCTCTATGTTGACTGTGGCCTATCTGACTGCATGGAACCAAGCAGGAATCTACATCTGTTCTCATATAGTAAAAAAGAAAGATTGTCTTTATGAACAATAGACCGAAGTGTAATACACAATACAATATGATAAACATATTGTGCCAATGTAGAAGGTAATTCTTTTAGAATCATGTATGTAACCTGCTGCTGTTGTTTTTCTCCATTGAACTCCTGATTAACATTGAATACTTTTTCTGGACTAGAAAGTGCATTGTGTGTCCCACAGAGTTCACCTCAGGATTTTATTAAAGGGAATAAAAAGCCTGTCAGAAACCCTTTGTTATGATCAAAATTATAATTCTGGCATTTTCATAAGTCTGAGGAACTGGAAAATTGGTGAACTGATAGATTGTGAAATTAATGTTTGAATTGGGAATTGTCCCATTTTTAGCTATTTCGGCGCAGCAGCAAACCGTGAAAAACAGTGGCTCTGCTCAGAAAGGGCATGCTGAAATAAAATTTGTATTTTCTGACTCTCCATAAAATGTAGAATTCGAAAATATGTAGATTCATGTAGTTATCTGAAAGATTAGGGTAGCTGCAACGATGTGAGATTTTCAGCACAAAGAAAAGTAAACCCCACCCGTCATTTTGGGATGACAAATCTTTCTCCTCCCTCAGCCTACATCATACACACCCCCCGATTCCTGGTCTTATCAGCAGCAAGTGGGCATCTTCGTGGGAGGTGAAGGGAGAGTGCTAGCCAATCCTTGCAGTGGAAATTATGATAATCTAGGAATTTCTTCAGTCCTATAAGTGGTCAATTTTGCATCAGAACAGGGCTTTTTCCTCTTTATTCCTGGAGGTAGCCTACTGCTGGAATCTTGTGAGGAACAACTAGCAGAGAGAACTCAATCCTCGCATTGGAGACAGTGACAGCAAAATCTAGAAGCTAGCTGGGACCCCATCAGAGGACCCAGAGGAAGTATGGGTGCAGGAGAAAATCATTGGCTGAAGCCCTTGAGCAGATATGTGCTGTCCTCAGAGGAGCCCTGCTGTTTTTCCCTGGATGCCCCATAACCAAAATCTTCCATGTAAGTATTCTAATCCAAACACCATCAATTGTGTGGGGAGCAACCTGCCTTTATGCCTTTCCATTGGTGGGTAGGGGGGAAACTGGGTAGGCCTTTTGCACATTTTATTATAATCCTGTCCATTAAATTGTGGGGGAGGGGGTGAAAGCATGTATATCCTTAGCATCTTTAATTAAAATAAATCAATTAATTCCTGTATAGAAAAATCATGGATGAGTGTTGTGAGAGTTCAAAACAAACAAAATGTATGCCCACTGAGTTAGAGCCAGTATAAAAAATAAAGACTTAGGTGACTGTCCTTCTGAAACCCATGACTTCTGTCCAGAGGGGAGGGTGCTGAATCCCAAAAGAAGTAATCCTAAAACCCTACCTTTAAAGTGAATAGGGAGGGGGTAAAACACATTTTCCCATTTATTCCCAGGCATCCGAAACCAGAATTACCAAACATTACATCTCATTGTTATGTGTGTTGCAAAACAAGATTTTCCATTTATTCCTGTGCATCCCAAATCAGAATCCCAAAGCACTGCATATCCTTTGAATGTGTGTTGAAAAACATTTTTCCCATTGAGTACCTTTCCTGTCTTTGCATTTCATGCAAATAAAACGCCCAAAACGATTTTCCCATTGAGTTCCTTTCTTGACTTTGCCTTTCAAATAAGATAACCCAAAATGATGTTGCCACTGTGTTCCCACTCCCTGTACATTGCCTTCAGATCAGAGGAGTCATTTCTAATTGATGCCTGGAGGTTGGGGGTTGCTGGGAGAAAGGAGTATTGTGCCAAACCAAGCAATTACTGCGTGTGTCGCATGTTTCGTATTGGTTAATTTGGAAGAAATCTGATGTAACTTGTGACTGCCAACTTCAAAATATTACCTGTGTCCTATTGCAACTGAATGTCTGTGAAACCTGTGTTAGTCAATTGGTGCAAGAAATATGGATTTGTGATATTGTGTAGTGCTACAGCATTGGGGGCTGATGTTTGGTCATTATTAAATGTTGTCAAACCTTAAATAAATATGTATTCTTAACATACACCAGCCTGGTTCCTAGCTAATTGGTCGTACAGAGGGTATTTGTTGGGCTTGTGTGAGACAGGTTGGAGGCCTCACTAAAGTTGAATCTGTGTAAGCGCTTTGGGTGCATGCCACCTTGCTTGGCGGGGGGGAAAGGAACTCCCTGAGATGAGAGTGATGGCCTAATAAACTGCAACAGGTTGCTTTAGTTGCAACACTAGATTGTGTAGGAGGATTACACACAGTTACTGGCATTGCCTTTGTTTTGATATCTCTTAACATGTCATAAACGATTAGTAAAGAGCCACAAATCATGGTTTTGAAATTGCATAAGAAATCTGAAATGATTTGCATTTTCCCTTTCACATCATTAGCTATGGAGTGCACTTCTTTGGCTAACATATTTACCATATCTTTAACAGGGCTCATATTTGAAGTACATTTACATTGACACATATTTTTGTTCTGGGTATTGTCTAGACTGGTTTGTAAGAAAACAATAAGCGATTCTGCTGCCATGGTCATGGGCCAATGGTTTATGCTGCTGATGTCCGTCCAATATTCAGGGAGGGTAATAAAGCACATTACAGTTACGATTTTCCATGCAGACAGATATGTACAAGGGAGCAGGGGTGTTGCTAGGTCTGGAAAAGATCCGGGGCTCTGCTAATGTCGGGACTGTCGGGAACTCGGGGCTAGCTAGCCTTTTGTTTGTTGCACCTGATCTTCAGTGGGGGGATACAACCAAAAGACCCAGGCCTATAGCCCCTTCAGTCCCACTCAGCAAGGGGGGCTGCAGGGGGTAGGGGGGGTGCCACCCTGCACATATGTGTGTCCAAATCAACAGGCAAAATCACATAGAGCCATTTTCAAAAATGCAAAGTGGAGGGAAGATGGTTCAAAGGCCAACAGCCTGCAGACACCATCCACCACTATCCACCGGAAAATATCCAAATGGGAGAGTTTTGGTAAAAGATTGGTGGTCTACAATTATCGTGCAAAAAATGGGAAAAGAAAGCAGTAAGATGGGTCAATGGTAAAATACCCACAGACACCATCAACTGCTTATTGATAGGCACTAGGTATGCTAGAAGGTTTGGCAGGTAAATTCTCCAGCCTTCTAGCCAAGACCAGCAAATGGCTGAAAGGCTAAATGCCCACAGTCATCATCTAAAGGCCCTTTGAGCTATCATTGAGAAGTAAGAATGCATCTCAGTCCATTGCAAAGTGCAGAAGTGCAAAGGTGCAAAGACACTTTGTGGTGAACAAGAATAAAGACTGCAAACTACAAAGTATTAAAGGCAGACACGAGGAGGGCATGTGCAAAACAAATGCTCAGACTAAAGCTCAAGTGCATAGTACACTAAAAGGGAATCCAAAACAAGAATAAAATAAATGCTATATACGGGGGTATATCCTCAAGGATCCTAAAATAATCCACATTTCATTCAAAATTACTAAATCCTAAAAACAGAGAAAAAGCAAAAGAACACAATGAAACCACTAAGGTTAAAACATTATAGCAAACACATCAAGGCTAATCTAATTGTGGCCAGTTTCTGCGAACTTGCAATTGATCATATAAGCACAATACCCTCACATTTAAACACAGTTAACAGTACATTTTCAAAAAGGTAGCAGGCACCCCTCTCCAGAAAGAACATGGCATGATAACCTGTTTTTTGGTTTTTACCCACTTTGAGATTTCGCAGCCATCGCTTTTTGCTCACTGTACCTTTCACAGATGGGAAATATGCATTTGCATATCAGTCTTTGTCCCGCCCACAAGGGCAGTCCAGCACCGAAATGCTATGGAAATTCTCTTCTGAACAAGAGTATCAACAGCAATCCCATACACATGTTTCAGCCTTTTTGGGCCTCCTCAGTGAGGTGGAGCTGTTCCTCTCTGAGCACAGTGAGCAGGGAGTCCACGTCTGGGTTCCCCCCGGTAACTCAGTTTGACCAACCCCAAGTTCCTTGCAAATTATTTTCAAAAAGATGGCAGGCGTCTCTCTCCAGAAAGAACATGGCATGATATCCTGGATTGTGGTTGTTTCCCACTTTGAGAGTTCGCCTCCATCGCTTTTTGCTTACTGTACCTTTCACAGATGGGAAATATCCATTTGCATATCAGTCTTTGTCCCGCCCACAGTTAACACTAAACCAGTGTGCAGGGAACAGAGCCCTCCGTCGGCTAAATCAAAACCAACTGCAGCAAACTGAAGCAGTCATAGTCCATGTTAAAGGAAAACCAAGAACACTCCTTACTTCTTACAGCTTGGTCCTTTACTTGGTCCTTTACTGCACAGCAGGTCATACGGCAGGTAAGCTCCAAGCCGAAATATCCTCCTCTGCCCTTTCAATCATCAATTTCCTTTGTGTACGGGGCCCAAAGGAAAATCCAGATCTGGTGTGTTTGTTGTGCTGTGCACAAAAAAGTGCAAAGGCCCCCTCCACACTGTAAGGTCCGTGAGGGCCACGAGGTCCTCCTCTGCTCATCATGTTTTATTCAAATTTCAGGGGAGACACTGCAACTCCGCGACATGCCCAATGTACCCAGGGTGCTAGCATGCTACAATTGCCCCAGCTCTCTAGCTCAGGATCCAGAGCTCTTCTGGAAAAAACACACACTAGCACAAGATAGCAAAGCAACACCCACACACGCTGCTCCACTGCTCCACTGCACTCTGCTCTTTATTTGAAGTAAGACACATGAAGTAAGACACAGCCAATAGATGAACTTTTCTACAGAATAGTTCTTCTTCTTAAATGTCAGGATGGAGTAAGGCCTATGTTGCTCCATGCTAAATTGGGATTTCCCCACCTAAGGATACTAAGGATAGTCTGTGTCATTAAGTTCAACTCAAAAAGTCTGTCTGTGTCCAAAACCTACACATGCCCTCACAACTAAAGAAATACAATCTGTAGGGATTTCCAAAAAGGCCCCCGGGTTCCCTTCCACAAGTTTGAAACAATTTCAAAAGGCTTGGGGTTCCCTTTCCCAAGTTCAACACAGTTCACAAAGTCTCAGGGTTGCCTTCCCCAAAAAGGCAGCTTGTCTAGCTTCAAAACTACAGTCAGTTCAGATCTCTCAGCTTTCAATAATAATTCCAGATAAACATTGTAACCATTCAGGCTTTTCACTAGTTCAAATAGATTGTTCCTTTCTTCAAGCACTTCAGCACTTAAACAAAACAACTTCTGCAACTTACTTGGTCAAGGTGCAGATGTCGACCACACAGTCCACAAATTAAAGGTCACGCAACCAATCACCCTTGCCATTTTGTTATGCTCTTGACTTTCCTTGGTTCTTTTGCGAAAGAGGGTCACTTGGTTTAGGTGCAAGTGTTGGTCCACACGGTCCACCCATTACAGGTCACGCAACGGATAACCCTTGGTATTTTGTTATCCAATTATGTCTTCTTTCTATGAACCTGTTTCATTAGTTGGCACTGAATTCTGCTTCTCTTTAACATACCATGCTTTCCACACATTAGGGGACTCTGGGCTCACACCTATATCGGGTTGTTCTTAGTACAACTTATATCTCATGCAACCAACACAGGTTTTCTCTCCTTTAAAACCGGTGTTATCACTCGACATTCAATTCAGATTTCCCTTAGTAGTTTTTTATTTTATGCCACAATGCGAATTTCACACAACTCAATTTGTGGTGTTTATTCCTTTCCCCCAACTTGCTTTCACATTGTCCATTAGTGCATAGCCCTCACTTTTCACTTGGTTCATAAGTGCTTGTTACTGGCTTTCACTGTGGTCACCCTTTCACATTGTCCATCAATGTTTATTACTTGTTTCATTACTGGTTCTCACTTTGCTCATACTTTCATATTGTCCATCAAGACGTATTACTTGTTTTCACTGTGTTCATTAATGCATATCACTTTCTTTTAACTTGTGTGGTATTTTCATATGCTTTTCATATATTTTCTTTACTCCGGTATTCAATAACAGTTGTTGCCTTTCAAAAGTACTTTTTAGCTTGTTCGTTATTCAAAATTCTTGTATTCGGTCTTCATACTCAATTACTATACATTTCTGTTCGGTCAGCATTTCCACCTGCCCAATTCCAACCCTTGGAGCACCCCAGTATAAGTGGTCTTTTTCTTTAACTCACCAGTGTGTGTCTTCTTTCTCTTCACCGGCTTTCTCTCGCTCCCCTTGTGCATGTCGGGAGCTCTGGCGAGCAGCGCTTGCCGCCTTTGAACCTTGCTGCAGTGGTCTGATGCAATCTAGAGTCTGGAGTCAGCTTTGGCTGTGGACACATGGCACAAGCACTGCAGGTGTCTTGTCCCTCTCTTGTGGTCCGTTCGGGCCCAGGCGTCTCTGCAGCACAGAGTGTCCTTTTCGCCGGCCCCTCTCCAGCTTGTTCCACGTCGGGTCACCACGTTCTTCTCAACAGGCAGGTTTCTCCCTGACTATTGCCTGCCTCTCAGATTATGCACCTGTAGCTTCTTAATTGATTGCAGGTGCTAGCCCTTTGGCGGACCATAGCTGAAACTATTAGTTGGACATGCTTGGCCATTGTAATGGTATTCCTCCATAGTCCTCTTTCTCGTCCCAGTACCAATGTGGTGTGAATGAATGGAAGTGTGCATATCTCCCAGTTGCTTCCTCCCCTTTCTGAAAGCAATATGACTGTGGGACAGTTTGTGTATGGGGAAGAGGAAAAGACTGAATGGAAAGGGGCATAATTCCCAGTTGTTTCTTCTCTGTCTGGTTATGGCTCTGTCCACTTGAGCAGAGGAGGTTGGGTTCAGATCCAAGAGTGATGGCCTTTCCCTGTCCACTTGAGCAGAGGAGGTTGGGTTGGGATCCAAGAGTGATGGCCCTTCCCTGTCCACTTGAGCAGAGGAGGTTGGGGAAAAGGAAGTGAGGACACCCTCAGGTTCCTCACAGTATTTCCTTCTTTTCAAAAATGTGCATGGCAGGCACACAAACTTCAACTCATAGAAAAACATTAAGATCGCCATCCACCATTAAGTTCAAACTCAATGCGGTGTCTATTGTTTAATATTTACAAATGTCTCTGGTTTTAGTTTTCTTAATTGCACTTCTCTGTCCCCATCTCTGGGGGATGTCTTTGCTTGAGCTCTGCCCAGAATTGTATCTTGGATTTGTGGCTTGTCTGATGACACTGTTGCCAAAGTTGTGCTAAAGGCATCTTCGGATCTTGACTGCCTATTAGACTTAGATTCTCTTGTATTCATGTTCGGTGCTCACTGATGGTAATAAAAATATAAAGTTTGTTGCATACAAAGACAATCATGTAAATTACATATTTGTTTTTTAAATTAAAAAATTGCTTTATATGTAGGTCCGGTCCATTATCAAACGTTTTACAGCTTATATTATTCTTACCTTATTTGCACAGACTACAATGGCCACATTTGTAAATGCCTATTATATCTTGGTTTTTGCTCAACCATGAACTGGTTTGAGGTTTGTTGTTGATCATGTAACTGGGACTTAATCAAGTATATGGGGTAGGTGTGCTGGTATATATTATAGTAGTCTATTTTGTCAATATAGTTAATTAAACCTTTGTCCAATAATAATGTATATCAACGTTTGGCTAATATCAGATAAAAATGTTTGCTGCCACTGCTATATTTCTTGATAAAATGAACTCTTTGAGGATTATGTTCCTTTGCTTTCTTTGTTTTCATTTTAGTAATTCACTTCTTGTTTTGTTGAATGTCATAGGTCTTGCTTGCATAACACTTTGTTTGGTGTATCCTCTATCTAATAATTTCTCAGCAGTCCACTGGGATTCATAATCTCTTTCAGCATCTTCACTACAGTTTCTGTGAGCTCTTATAAATTCCCCTGTTGGGATATTTTCAGCAATAGACTTTTGATAGCAATTTGTTTCATGTAATTGGCCGAAGAACTCTTACAATAGGTTTTGGTATTGAGTTTATTGCCCTTTACATAGATTTTCAGATCTAAAAATTGTATTCGAGAACTGCTGTGGTGATCTGTAAGCTGTATCATAAAACTGTTAGTGTTCAGAAATTGTGTGTATTCTTCCAACTCTTTCTCAGTACTATTGCATCTTACTAATATATCATTGTTAGGCAGAATCCTGTGCAGTGCCCTTAGGGACCACTACACACAATTAAGACTGCAGGTGGCAATACAAGTTTTACCCTGGGTACAGGCCTGTACAACTATGTTAAAGTGGTAGCAGTAGTGCAGCAAGAGAAGAAAGAGGAGTGGGGCGGGCACCGCTAAGTTCGTCTAAAGTGCTTATAATTATTTGTAGTTCAAAATATGCAGTTCATGGCGTCACCAAGTAATCCAGTATACACTATCCTGGGAAAACACGAAATTGAGTAATGTCTGATGAGAAAGAAAATGACATCAGACCTTGGGTCGCCAATTGTAGTGAAAACTACTGATGGGTATTATTTCAATTTATGTTTAGAGAATGAATGTATTGCAAGCTTAATTTTGCCTGATGATCAGTTATTCCAATTTTTGGTTAAAAAAGCATATCACCCTCAAATATGTTTTTGTGATAGAAGATTATTTTAATTCATCAATTTGAAAGAGGCAGAAATTATATGCCAATGCATTTCGGACCTTCAACTGGTCCTTCATCACGGCGAATTTCTATAGTACAGAGAAAAAAGAAAAACAATAACCAAAAAATCATGAACATCAGAATAACAATATATGGAGTTCATATGAAAGCAAATCACAACAAATCTTGCAAATTGTTCTATTCAAAAGCAAAAACAAAAACAAAAAATACCTGCATATATATGTCCTAATTAGATGTTCATCACAATGACGTTGAAATCACAACAAATCTCGCAAATTGTTCTATTCAAAAGCAAAAACAAAAACAAAAAATACCTGCATATATATGTCCTAATTAGATGTTCATCACAATGACGTTTTTCCATCACATCAAAGATAATCCCTTTTATCTCCTGGGATAAATTGTATCAACAGTTGACCACTGGTTTCCACATATGATTCCTTTTGAAATACTTGTACTCAGTTAAGTATCTATAAAAGAGCAAAGTTGTAACCATATAGGTAAAACTATTCACTTCAAATCTCTGTGAGAATAGCGATGTAAAATCACACGTACTATTAAATGCAAAATCCACGTACCTCGGTGTGCAAGTAGATGTAAAAAGGAAATTCATGTATAAAGTGCACGTGGTCTAGGCATACGTGTTCTTTATTTCTAAAAGATATCCCTCCATATGGGGCCGCTCTAATGGTCATATCTGAAAGACAGATTAAATGTTTGCGGTACTTAAATGATTTGAAGGTCCTAATGTTATTAAGCGATGTAAATATAGTTCTAAAACCACTTACCTTAAGTGTTACAGCTATCTTTATTGCCGTATTGAGAGATGCAAAATGGATTTAAAAAAAGGCGCGCTGATTCTAATGCCTTAATTGCATGTGTATCAACTTGATGTCGGAATAGTACACAATCGTAAAAAGAACCGCCTGTTAGATAAAGAAATGTAGCTGTCACGAATATATATACTCCCTAGCTGACCGATTATAGCTCATTGAGCGAGATCTTGTTTGCAGTGTATGCTTACCGAATGGCGCACGGAGATAGCAAAGACGCTGCTGTCTTGCTCCGGCCACGGACAGCTCTGGAACAGCACGAGCGTAGTCATGGAAACGTTATTGTAGAGGACGCTACATCATTACGTTGCTGCTCGTTTGTGGTGATGGTTACCATGGCAGCTGGGCTCAGATGCCTGTTGCTATTACAGCGTTACTAAATGTGGCAGCAATGTACTTCTTGTGCTTAATTACTACTCATAAGTGTTGGGAAACAAATAATATAAGCAGTGTTCATGCTGGTATGTAAATGCAGAAAATGTAGAGTACGTAGATGTGTTTGCTTAAAAAAGCACCTTTTCGAACTAAAAATGAGCCGGTTGAGCGGTCTACATATTCTGTTATGTCATTATATCACTACAGGTAAAGAAACTGAGAGTTTACATTGTATTCTTTTAAAGACACACTACGAAATCATGAAATCTCGTTTGTGCGACTGGCACATAGCTTGTTGCTGTGAATAGCGAAAACATTAACATAAAAACAGCAGCGCGTATTAGTAGCAAAGAACAATGCTGAAATGCATGAGATATGCAATTAATTCAACCTTCATGTTTAGCTTGGATACAGATAGTCAAATGTGATACTAATTACCCTGGTACTGTAGCACTGGGTGTAGTTAGAACATTCAGTTAAATATTTAAAAGAAAAAGAGACAAGAAAAAATGACTAACATGAAACGAAATGGTAATAGAGTTAACGTCTTGATAACTCTTCTCCTGAGTGACATAATTCTCATGCATATACTACATACATGGCATGCCAACAAACATTACATCTGCCTTTAAAAAACAGCCAGTTACATTACCTTGTGAATTTTTAAGTCGAAAAGAAGAAAAAGAAATATATACTCAAATTGAATTTAAGAAATATTAGCTTTGATGGTTTCTTTTTCATATGAAGCAATGCAAATTCAACTCTTCATTGAGCCCACGGGGCGATTCAGTGTCCAATCTTTCAATCCAATATGCCTCACGTTGCTCAAGTCTTTTGGTAGCACTTATTCTAATGTTCGTCATTTGTACTACTTCAAGGACTTGAAATCGCATTTGTGATATCTGATGTTTTGTTTGATTAAAATGTCTGGCAACTGGAAAACGGAGATTATTGGTTCTGACATTTGATTTATGTTCATTCCATCTTATCCGTGCTTTTCTGACAGTCTGACCAATATATAGTAATCCACAAGGCACTTGATGCAATATATGACACCTTCTGACATGCAAGTAGAATAATCCTTAATTTTTATTTTCTCTCCTGTTCTGGGATGTATAACTGTGTCACCTTTTATGATGTTATTGCAGTTACTGCAGGACATACATGGAAATGTCCCTTGTTTTTTTGTCAGAGTTTTTTTAGTAATTTTGGGCTTGGTGTTGACCAGCAGCTCCCTCAAGTTACTGCTTCGTTGATTCGCAAAAACTGGTCTTTCTTGAAATAAATTCTGGAATTTGTCGTTGCAAGTTAGCATCGGCCAATGCTTAAGAATTATTTTCTTGATTTTGAATGACTGTACACTATATTTGCTGACAAAGACCAATGGATTCTCTTTGTTTTTTGGTCCTTTTGCTTGCAATAAATGTTTTTTTTCTTGTGTCTCAACTTTTTCTAGTAGTGGAGCAGGCAGGCTTATCTCAAGAGTATATGAGCAGTAGCAGAGATTACACAAAGGGACCACAATTACTGTGACTCAAGCAAACACTGACTCAAGGTTTCAGGTAAAAAATATAAGTACATTTATTTTTAAACCATTTGTTATAAACACAAACACTTCTATTAATTCAAAACTGCACGTAAAATACACTACAACCAACCAATTCACTTTGGTACACTCTAACTCAAGGTAAGTATCCTATGTTTTAACAAACCGGTGTTATGAGCAAAATGACGTTACCGGGAAAACACTTGCGATCACTTTTTGACAGTAATGGCAGTTCGGTCTTACTAAAGAAACGCGTATCCGCGGCACGAAATGTTACTGGGGCAAAAACACACTTAGCACCTGAGTTAACCAGAGAGAGTTGGGGACAAAAATCATAGGGAATACTTTTGTCAAGGCAGACAGAATCAGAGAACACTATTGGACGGAAATTCAAAAGTCAATAGGCCGGAGCCAGTGTCAAGTGGAACCGGGTCCCTGTTGTCGAGGATCACACAGTCGGATAGTTCAAGATTCAACGTTGGCAGGAGTACTTAGATATTGTCAACAGAGGAAGCAAAAGTTATAAGAAGGAGGGAAGATAAGGGCAAGCCATGAAGATGAAGAAAAGGAATTCACCCTGATTCCTCAAGCAGAACACAGTACCTTATTCAATGAAGAAGCTGGTGCAATGGCAGTTGTTCCTGTTGGTTTCCTGCAGACCCACGGTTCCTGGAGCTTCGGTGCGGAGGAGGACAACTGGAGGGGTCTGCACCACACAGGGATGAAGCCGGCAGCAGCGACGGTGAATAAAAGGTGCGCTCCTTAAAAATAGGAGAGGTTCTTCAGATGGCCATCCGGACCACTACAGCAATGTGCAGCGATTTCGACCAAGAAGAGGGTCCTCTGGCTGTGGAAGATGAGCTGGTTATCCCCACCATGCTCAAGGGAAGAATACTCCGGACTGGATCTTCTCTAGTCGTCGAAGGGTAGATAGCTCAGGACTGCAGCAGGGCTTCACCGGGATGGGGTAGTTGCAGCAGCCATCTTCTTCTCCGCTTCTCTTCGGTTCCTTGTAGTTCCAGTGGCAACTCTGACTTCTAGCCCAAGAGACCTGCCTTTTATGCGCAAATCCCCCATTCACACAGCCTGGCTGTTAATCATGCAGCAGGGGGGTCGTCCAGCCCGGACAACCACCTCAGCCAATCATGGCAAAGTGCGACTTGGGTTTCCTAGGATACCCTGTGCAGGGGTTGACTACACCCCTCCCTCACATTCAGCCCACCTAGACACCCAGGTGCCTGGAGGAGGGCTTCTGAACAGAAGCCTGCCAAAGGACAGTGAACAAAGAAGGTTTGCCACACAAAGTAAAATACAAGAAGGACTTTAACAAAAAGAAATGGCGAATAAACCTGACGGGAGCCAAAAGAAAAAGTATTTGGTCAAGCGGGTTTAAGTTCGAGGCTAATATAATAGCCTAAAACAATACCACGTTTATATGGTATAACTGCGGTAGAAAAGTTAGGGTAGATATCACTGCCACCAGCCAAGTATAAATGTTAAAAGAGTGAAACAATGCTCTAGGAGGTACAGATACAAAGGGATATGAAGTAACCCTTTCCAGTACTCCATATAACATGGGGTGTACTGGATCTGTGGTTAAATGACTAAGTAAAGTTAATGGCAACGTTACCCTTTTCTGGGGGACTGTGTCACTGCACTGAAGGTGATGTGTAACACACAAAAGAAGGGGACTACTGAAGTGGTGTGCTCCCGAGCCCACAATTACAAAAACAGGTAAAAGACACATGACAAACCAAGGGTAAGGGTAATAAATTTGCCATTGATTGTGCAAAACATGCATTCATGGCAATTACTGATGTTTGTTGATAATATTGTTCATATTATTCATTAGCCAAGAAAAAGATATCGTTTTTGAGAGTGAATGTGAGCATTTACTCCATCATGATGTATTATGTCATGCACGTAGCTGATTTTTGTATGAAGAGATAGTCTAGTGCCTCAATTAGTAGATCATGATCTATAGATGTATATAGCTCAGTGACACCACGTGTTACCAAAATATGTTCACTGTGTCAGATTACTTGGTGAAGTTTTTGTAGGAAATGCATTGTATCTCTGATATAAGATTGTAATTTGAATACTTTAGGTTGTAAATATCAATCTATGAATTTCAATACATTTTAAGTTATCCAGCCTATTCCACTGACTATTGGTCTTACCTGCGGTAAGTCGCTGTATTCCTAAGGCACGTTTTGGAGAAAGTATATAGTTGGCATAATAAGGTGATTGTTTGTGAGAAAGATGTTTTCTTCATTCATTAGCATACCCATTCTACATCATTTAGTTATTAGAACATTTGCTTCTATACTGATCTAGTGAGGTGGAATATTTGGGAGTTTAAGGTAGCATTCTGGTGCATTCATATGCTTTTTTGGCATTCTTATATAATCTAGTATGTTCAAGATCACTATTTTCCTCCCTTGTCTGCTATCTTGATAATTATATTTTCATCTCCCATTTTGACAACGCGCCAGGTACGATTCAATATAGGGAAGGGCTCAATCACAAGTCCCAAGAAGAGAGAGAGTATTAAGGAGATCAGAGTAGTTAACAGTGTGAAAGGCAGCAGACAGGTGAAGGAGAATTAGGATAGTGCATAGTTTGTAGTGCTTAGCAGAGGCAGTGAAGCTGGAAAGCTTCTTGTAAGGGGTCAAGAAGGTTGTGGATGTCTAAGAAATTGATGGTTGAAAACAACCCTTTTTTTAGCACTTTGAAGTAGCGTGGCAGGAGAGACACAGGGTGAAAGTTAGCTGGTATGTTCATGTCAGCCCCTTACTTTTTTAAGAGAGGGATTACCATGTCCATTTTAAAAAAAGAGGGAAAGCAATCTGAGGCGAAGTACAGGTTGAAGAGTTCAGTGAGGTGAGAGGCCACTAGAGGGCAATAGGCTTGACTAACTGAGTGTTGTAATGTAACTTGCCACAGAAATGGTTAATGTTTCTTGGAATTATCCTTTGCTCATAGTTCTGTGAGGTCAGAGCGTTCTTGTTTACTTTTGGACTTTCCAAATTGTCAGTTAAATCTGATGCTGCTTTGTCTGAATCTCTGGCTCTCTGCTTGGGGTCTTTATTTCATATAACTCAATAAAGCCCTAACATAAGTCTACAGAAAGTGTCATCCATCCTTTATAACAATGGCGACAAGGATGGGATGATGTGAAAGGACCCCCAGCAGTGACAGGGATCGATGCCGCTCCACTCCATCTGAGTCTAGAAGCGGCCATCGTGGGACGTGTGCTCCGGTGTGTCTCTGGCCTCAAGTAAGTGCCCCTGGCGTCTTCCCAGCCCCTCCGAAGCTCAGCGTAACACCCGCACCCTCTGTGAATGCTGCGGGCCTCATGAACTTCGTTTGATCCTTTCCAGATGAGCCCCGGGCTTTACCATATTTGATGGTGTAGAGGCGCATTTGAAATACTAACCCTCATCCTGCCGTGTCGGAGCGTTTCGTTTGTGTGCGAGGTCTATCAGACGGCCACAAAGTAAGAGGGTAATGTCCGGTGCGGGGAGCAGGCAGTAGTACAGAGAGCCAGTTTGAGACTGTCTAATCTAGCCGTAACGCCAGGGGCAGAGACATTCACAGCATGGAGGCGTAGTAAAGTTGCAGTCACCAGAGTACTGAATGAATCATAAAGACATTTGTGTCGTGTAGTACGGGCTGAAGAGCAGACTAAGAGGAATTTTATTCAGCAAGCTGCAACACTCAGTGCCAGAGGTGCGGCGCTAACGCAGCCAAAAGTGTCGCTGCGTCACGTAGCAAATAATTGTATCCATGACTTGCCTGCCAAGGATTCGTCGCGATTGCAACGGCTGAACAAGACTGTTCAAGTTTATTTGTGAATTCGGGTGCAGTCAGCTTCAACGCTTCATTATAGCCCTCAGAGTTTGACATAAAAAGTGGTTATTTTCCCAGGAAAAGTTGAACAAGTGGGCTAGCAGCAACCTGCCTGAGAGATCATATACAGTCAGTCTCAGTGATCATCAGTGATAAAGATCACCTGCTGTATGAACTATAATATATATTTACAGGTAAGTTTCGAAAGTGCTGAACATTGATCTATTTTTACTGTCTCATCTATCTGGGAAGACAAATAGCTCAACATGGCTTTGCCAGGCATAGCTGGTCCTCTGATATTCATGCTGACTCCTGATCCCGTAAAGATTTTGTGGGCTCAGTGGCGCAAGGGCTTTATGCATTACCTCAAGGCCGCAGGTGGTAACTAATACTCAAATGAAAGGAAGCTCGCTCTGCTACTGCATTTTTTAGGATACGAGGGCCAAAGGATCTATGAAACACTGCCTCAGCCATCTGGAGATGGTAGTGGTGATGCAGTGAATGAATTTGCAAGTGCCTTACCCAAGTTGGACTTGCACTTCAACCCAAAGACAAGTACAATATTGGAACGATTCAACTTCCGCACCCGTGTGCAGGAGCAAGGGGAATCCGTGGAGGAGTACCTGACTGCTTTGCGGCATTTGGCTCTGTCATGCAAGTTTCAAGAGTCTTTTGATGAGCACATTCAAGACCAGTTTATGACTCACAGCAAATCCAACAAAATTCTTGAAGAGCTGTGGCTGAGGGATGAGCCCAATCTTGATGAGGTGTTAGACATTGCAAGACGCGTAGAACATTCTCTGGCTTGTGTGGCAAAGTTATCAAAGGGAGAATCTAGTGAATTGAAGGAGAGCAAATCGGATATCCTAAATGTGGTCGACGAAAAGAGTAGAAGAACAGGGAAAGACAGACTGGCGATCCGTGGAATCGCAGAGGACAACAGAAGAATAAATCTACCACAACAAGGAGACAAGAAGGATGAAAGACTATGTTTTCGGTGTGCTAGTAACACTCACTTCGCATCATCAGTGGTGTGTCCTGGCCGAAGAACCATATGTGCAAAGTGCAAAAGAAGAGGGCATTTGCCAATTGTTGTAATAATTACCAGTCAGGCCAGTTTAACCAAAAAAGGGTTTTGTATGTCAACGAGGAAGATGAAGCAAAGTCATTGGAGGAAGACATTACGCTTCCAACACAGAAAGTTATTGTTAACACAGTGAATGTTGTGTCCAATGGTGAGAATGGGGATGAATGTGAGCACCCATATGCTATGGTGAGTGTAAATGGACATATGGTACGCATGATGGCTGATTCTGGTTCTAAAATTACCTTAGTTTCGAGAGTCGTGTTTGAAAAGGAATTGAAGGGTGATGTTTCAATATTGTTGGAACCAGATATCAATCCTGGGGGTTATAACCAGGACAGGATTGAGTTGGTAGGGTATGCGATGGGAAAATTTCATTCCAAAGGGCGTTCTTGTAATGGAAAAGTATACGTTACCAAGAAGGGACAGACTTTGCTAGGTTGGAGAGAGCAAAAGAACTTAAAGATTAAACTCGATCCCATTGAGGAAGAGCAAGTGCTACAGGTGTCGTGCGCGCCTCTCACGAGACATTCCAGGGTTTTCAGCAAAACCTTGGGAAAGATAAAAGGGGTGCAGCATCAGATAATTGTAAAAAGGGGAAGTACACCATTGGTTGCTAAGCTAAGACCAGTTCCATTAGCTTTGCGTGATGGAGTCAAGAAGGAATTGGAGAAATTGCTGAAGATGGGCGTGATAGAAAAGGCTGGAGGGGTGGAATGGGTTTCACCGGTGGTTGTTGTCAAGAAGGGGTCGGGTGATTTGAGGCTGTGTATTGATATGCGTGAACTAAACAAATGTGTGCTGGTGGATAGGCACCCATTGCTGATCATGGGAGAGATGCTGACGAGTGTTGGACGTGATAAGGTGTTCACCAAACTCGACATGGCCTCAGCGTATCATCAGGTTGAGCTAGAGGAGAGTAGTAGAAAGCTTACAGCTTTTATTACCCATGAAGAAGATTATCAATTTAAGGGGATGCCGTCCGGGCTGGCATTGGCTTTGTCAGTCTTCCAAAAAGTAATGGACAGTTTGATAAAAGGCGTGAGAGGTGTTTTCTGTTTTCAGGATGACGTGTTGATATGTGGTGAGTCAGTCGAGGAACACGATAGAATTCTAGACACTGTGTTGAAAATATTTGAGGAGAAAGGTATCATGTTAAGGGAGGAAAAATGGAAGTTTGCGATGTCTAAGGTGGATTACTTGGGGCATGAGGTGTCCAGTGAGGGTGTGAGACCAAAGGAGAGCCTTGTTAACTCGATAAAGGAGGTTAAAAGGCCGGCGAGTAAGGTTGAGTTACGATCTTTTCTCGGCATGACCGAATTCTACCAAAAGTTTGTGGAGAACTATGCTGTGAAAGTGGAAGAAATGAGAAAGCTGTTGAGGAAAGGCACTGAGCTTTTGTGAAATCGTGCTTGTGAAATGGAATTCCAAAGGATAAAGGAGGAAATAGACTTAGCTCGGCCTTTGGGTTTTTTCGATACCAAGAGAACTAGTATAATTACCGTGGATGCCAGTGAGGGCGGATTAGGTGCTGTACTTTCGCAGAGATGTGATGATGGGTTGAAGAGGTGATTGCTCATGCGTCCCGTGGTCTGAAGGGGGCCGAGGTGCGTTACTCTGTTTTAGAGAAGGATGTGTTAGCTTGCTATTGGGCAGTAGAAAGTTTCAAGGGTTTTGTATGGGGAACTGATTTCATTATTAGGACGGACCACAAACCTTTGAAGGTGATCTTTGAGAGTAAGGGTCTAGATAAGGTTTCTCGCAGGGTGGCTGGATGGGTCACCAGAATGCAATGCCATAGATTCGAGATGTAGGTAATCCCAGGGAAGGAGAATACCTTGGCAGACAGTTTGTCGAGAGTAAAAGTAAACAACAATGATTCATTGGATGATGTTGAGATGGAGATGGTGTTTGTGAATTCTGATGGAATTGTGTCTAAGGAGGAGTGGCTGGAAGAAGTGACAATGTGTTGAGTAAGGTGATAATTTATGTGATGACTTGGGTGTGGCCTAAGAAGGTAGAGCTGTTGGAAAATGAGAGACCGTTCTGGGAGGTGAGAGATGAGTTGTCTGTTTCAGGTGGTATTTTGTTTAGGTGGGAACGGGCAGTGGTTCCTGAAGGTATTCGTTCCAAGGTGATTGATTTAGCTCATAGTGGGCATATCGGTATTTCCAAGACAAAAGGGGATTTGAGGTCTGACTACTGGTGGCTGGATTTTGACAGAGATATCGAGAGGCGACTGAGCAAGTGTCATATGTGTATCAAAACCGGCAAGGGATTAGAAGCAAGGAAGCAACCGTTGGTAGATGTGGGTGTGCCATCCAAGGTGTGGAGTGATTTGGCCATGGACATTTTGGAGTTATGGTAGGGGAAAGTTTGTGGTATTGGTCTTTGATTTGTTTTCTAGGTGGTGTGATTTCAGAGTTGTGAGAGAGATTTCGGCGGGAGCATGGTGGATGTCTTGCAAGGGATATTTTCTAGTGAGGGTCTCCCGGAGAGTATTCTCACTGATAACGGCACGCAGTTTACTGGAGGATGTTTCCCATCTTGCAAGGGACATTTGCTAGTGAGGGTCTCCCGGAGAGAATTCTCACTGATAACGGCACACAGTTTACTGGAGGATGTTTCCCAAAATACCTAAGTAAATGTGGTGTAAAACACAAAAAGTCTGCCTTATATCATCCTGAAACCAATGGGGTTGTCGAGAGAATTAACAGGTATGTAATGGAAAGTATTCGCATGGGGCAGGAGTGTGGGTTTGACAAGATGGTGACTATTCAAAATAGAATGTTGGCCATGTGGATGGCGCTCCACGCAACCACAGGGCTGTGTCCTTTTGAATTGACGAGAGGACGCAAGCCATACTCCAAGGTGTGTCCTCCATGGTTGGGGAGGAGTAGAGAGTCTGATTTGGTTGTTGATGAAGTGAGGAACATGTTAAAAGAAAAGAAGGAGAATTGGGTTATGCGCGAGAATGAAAGGCGAGGCAAGAAGGAGTTACGCGTAGAGTGCAGGGATTGGGTAAGAATCAGGAAGGGAGTTGTTAAGAGAAAGGGAGATCTCTTATATTCGGAACCTGTAAAAGTTGTGGCTGTGTTGAAAGGAGCTGTGCGAGTTGTGGGTGGTCAAGTCTGGAATAAGAACAGAATTGCAGTGGTGAAAAGGAGCTGTGTGTTTCGGAATGTCCTGGTGGTGTCATTTAATGTATTATACGAAAAAGGGGAAATGTGTTGTAATGTAACTTGCCAGAGAAATGGTTACTGTTTCTTGGAATTATCCTTTGCTCATAGTTCTGTGAGGTCAGAGCATTCTTGTTTACTTTTGGACGTTCCAAAGTGTCAGTTAAAGTTGTTGCTGCTGTTTCTGAATCTCTGGCACTCTGCTGGGGGTCTTTATTTCATATAACTCAATGAAGCCCTAATATAAGTCTACAAAAAGTGTCATCCATCCTTTATAACACTGAGGATCAAGAGGATCTGATGGGGCACAAGAGGGGCTAGCCTTCATCAGTAGAGATAGCACTTTGTCAGTATTAGTGTGACTAAAGTGGGAGATGGAGGCAGAAGATGATGGCAGAGCAGGCAAAGACACCACTCTTGTTTGAACATTCTAGCAAGCTTACAACCATCACCATTCAACATGCTTTTCACCATAGATGTAAAGAGTTTGTACACATCAATTCCTCATAATTTAGGACAAGAAGCAGTAGAGTGGATGTAGTTACATGGAGATAATCCTAAAGCCTCAAATGAATTCTTAATGGAACTCCTTGAGTTAATTTCCCTGAATTCCTACCTCAGAATAAAAAACAACATTTCCTACAGATGTCAGGCACCTCCATGGGTGTCACATTGCCCCTTTGTATGCAAACATATGTATGCATACATTTGAAAAACTTAAAAGATGTTATATTGGACTACCCAATCTGGCACAAGTATATCAGGGTTTGGGGTAGATACATCGACCATGTTTCTTTTACATGATACTTGGTTTATTTCAAACCTTTTATCATGGAACATTCCTCATATTTCTGTAGCAAGTAGATACAGTATGACACCTCATGTTCACCCATCCCATGATGTCCATTGGATGGATTTTAGATTAATTTCAAAAACCTCTTTAAAAAACGTTACCAGAGCAAATGTCAAAAAATGCTCTCCAGGTTGGAGAGGTCCAAACTTGATCTGCATCTGCACATTGTGTTTCAGAAACTGCCTGGTCCAAAAACTTAGATCTTGAATCAGTCAAGCCAGGACAGAACAAAGTAATGTGCTTAAGTGTTTCTTTCTCCACTACTTTAGAGCAGAACCTACAGTCTGCAGAGGTGACTTTAATTACATTTTTATTTTTATTCTGTGCAGAATACCGTACCTGAGTTTGGTTTCTAAGCGTGGATCTATTGTGTTGAGCCTCTGTTGCTTTGTATGGTCTTGCTTCCTAGACCAGTGTGTTGCCCCTGTGCTATCTTCCAACTTTTTTGTAGAGTTTCAGAATTTGCTTAGTGGGCAGGAGGTGCATCCTGAAGCGCACAAATTGATTCCTATACAATCTGTTGAGAAACTTGGTTAAGTGCTTCGGGAGGGAACCCCATAACTTATGTTCATCTCTAAAGGCAGTAGCAAGTTTATAAGCAGTCCTTTCTTTGATAGCTTGGATCCAATCATCCTGACATAGTTTCCATTTGAGCTTGACAGGATTACTGATTAGTTCATCTAACTTCGACTGCAGATGCTGTAGTTATCTCTTGCAACTGTTGCTGCACTCAATTAATAAGATGTTTCTATCATTCTTCAGCTCTTGCCCCAGAATTTGGTAAGGCCCAGGTGGGAAGGGCAAGAGGCATTTACGATACAAAGGAAGAGTTTTCCATGTCGATCATGCTTGCAGGGAAATAAAACCTAGCTCGAACCGGACTAATGAGGTTGCTATCAAGTTTGGGAGCTTCAAACCTTTCCTCCAGAAACGTCCTTCTAAAGGTGGCCACAATTCCCAAGGAGTTTGAGGAAATCCCTCTGTGCCGTAATAACACCGGCGTGACCTTAGCTTTGAAAAAGGTCAGGACAGGCAAAACTGAAAAATTACCATATTTCTTATGTATCAGCCTGCCCTGGGCTATCAAAGTTTTCAGTTTGGTCCTCAATGCTTGTTGGCGAGGGAGGTCGCTCTTGCTGTTATTAATCAGACCGCCCACGTAGGTTACCTGTTGGATCCCCCCTGGGGGTTAGTGTTTAACATACCACTGCAGCGAAGAAGTAATTCTGGGTCCTTATGGTCCCAGTATCATGGCAGATGACTTTGTGGTATTCATCCCCAGTCCATTTGAGGACATATATTCTGTGAGGGCATCCACACTCTGCTGTGTCATATTGACCAGCACTAGATCATTGGCGTAAAGTCTTGAAATGCCTTGGCCACCAATTTTTGGCAGAATACTCAGATCTTATCCAAAGCCTCTCCAATAGCAGAAAGAAACAGCCTAAATAGGGTGGGGGCCAGGGGACACTCCTGCTTTAACCCGCCAAACGTGTCAATTGGTTTTGTAAGATGACCTTGTGAATTAAGACAGATTTGAAGACTGGTAGAATCATAGAGCATCTTAATTGCCTCCGAAAATCTGACAGACATTTCCACATCTCCATTTTGGGCCATAGCAGTTGGTGATCCATGCTATCAAAGTCCACAAATGCCACGTAGATCTAGTTTTCTCATTAAAGGCTTTTCCTTTCAACAGATTTATCAAAAATAGGTTCAGATATGTGCCTACATCCTTTATGAATCCAGTCTGTCTACGGTCCTCCCTTTCAGCTGTTTTGATCCGTTGTGCAATAAATTTAACAGGAAAGCTGTAAATGGTTTGCCCAATGCATCCAGAAGCATGATCGAATGGTACTTGGCAGTATCCGGCCTGTCACCTTATTTGTAAATATGGACCACTATTGCTTTTCTCCAAGAATTTGGAATCTCACCGGCTCTCATAATCTGCTTAAACAGTTCAAAAATAAAAGAAATCCAGAAGTCCGGAGTTTCCTTGATCATAGTCTTCATAATGCCATCTGACGTCTATACAAACAGACACCGACGGTTGCCGTGACAACAAACAGCAACGGAGCCCTGTACCATCCAGAGATTTCTGCTTCCGCGTCACGTGCACCAAAGGAGGCAGGAATCCTGAGCGTCATTTCCATGATGACCATTTTACTTTTAGATATTCGGCCGTGCGCTCAGTGCTGCTTGCGAAGCACGAAGAAGCTACGGCTCAGCAGCCCCTTTCTCTGAAACCTATAGCTAAGTTTGCAGGCTTTTCAGCTTGGAGCTCCGTACTGAACATAGTTATGCCCCTGTACAAGTGTTCATTATCTAGCTACTACTTTGCATATTCAAGGGGAGCGAACACTCGTCCCTGAATACCATATTCCAACTTCTCAGTGAACACGCAATCATCCTTTGATCACTGAGACTGATTTCAACCATAGTATGCTCTGTTATTGTCCCCTTTTTGAGGATGGCCAGACATAATACATACTCTCTGTTCTCTTTTTCAGGAACAGAGACTAGCAAACTCAATACGCTTCTGACTCAAAATCCTTCAACATGCAACATTGAACTTGCACTAACAGGTAACTACTTACATTAGAAACTGTAACAGGTATTGCCAAGAGAACAGAAATTACCAGTCTTGCCACTCTTTTATATACTTACACAGATATGCAATTGATTATCCCTTGCAGATGTGGTTGAGCATTCCAACTACTTCCTAAAACTGTGAAGAGATGTTTTCTTAGCATACCAGCCATAACCTGGTTGACACGACCACCACCAGCTACGGGCCACCATACCCTCAGGTAAATACTGGAACATCAGATTTGGTCCGGAAAACACTTCAATGTACTCAACCCATTCAATCCCTTTTCTAACAAGCCACATACTATTTTCACCTGCAGGTAGTCCCAAAGGGGGACCGCCAGAGGAAAACTCCCGCAGGTGTGCATAAGTACTTAAGGTACTTAAGATACAGATACCACACAGCGACTAGCTCCAAGGACTGCGTTGTGCTCCACTCCAGACATGACTCGACACTTGGGATACAAGTACCGGCAGGTAAAATAAAGGCCGGCTACTTTGAGGTTTAATTCATTTTTTATTACTGCCAAATACATATAGGCACTGATTGAGAGGTCTCTTTATTGATTGCTCTTTATATATTTTCACACAGGTTCTCCAAACTGATGCTCTGATGAAGGCAGGCCAATTGAGTTTAATGACTGCCGAAACGTGAAGAGTTTAGTTTGCCATCAGTTTGCCATCAAACACCACGTAGGCAAAGATATCTTTTACCCAAAGACCCGGACATATGCCTAATATAGCCTTAGGATATAAGAGGATCACTTCCAAAATACTCATACGAATAGCAAACACTTCATATATTGGGATAGCCTTGCTAATTATTGATCTAAATTCAGGATTCCACGTTATTCACCTAGCAAGCAATAGATACTTGGTGACACATGTTACACTGAACGACACTTCAACCAAGCTGTACAATTAGGAACTGAAGCGTGTTACGTAATTGGTTTTCCTTATGTTCACAGTGTTTATTATTATATTTGATGTATGATGATTTAATTTGTTCTCTGCACTTTTGAGATTCCTCACAGATATTATTTTGTGATTTTGTATTGTTATGCCAAACAGCATCCTTTGTTTACAGCACATGTGAATTAAAACACCATACAACTTTTTACCGTATATTTGTTTATTTGCCCCCACAGTTTAGATACATTAGAAATTAGTTAGCTTTTCATTGAGTATGTTTTCCTCCATCAGCTTTAATTGCCCGTAGACATTTCTAAATAAGTAGTCTGGACTATTGAAGATCTAACTTGACACCCACAAAGAAAAGTGTGGTAGCCTTATAATTAGCTTTACTATGTTCTTGTTCTACGGTCGGGATACATCAATATTAGCATATACATAATGGCATCTGGACCTGGGCTCTAGAATGGTTCGCCTTCTTAAGTAACAATTCGACGTCTAATAAATCCAGAGGAAGCGACCACGCAGAGGATGCTTTCCTGGGCGAAGGCTGATTAGCGCATCTTCTTTGTTTATATAGTTGTTGATAAAAGTTTCTCCATGCTTCTTCTGTGACCATGTTTGTCAATGAGATTGGGCGCGTTAGAGTTTCCGCTGGTAAATGTAGTTTCAGCGGACCTTGGGGTTTTCTTAAATGATCAACACACTATCTATCCTCCTCTTCATTGAGGTTTGAGTTATAGTTCTTGATTGATCCCTCATCTTTAAGAGTAAGATCACATTGTCTTGTCATCTGTGGACAAGAGGGGTGCGGTCATGAAAGAAGACTTAAATCAGAAGCGGGGGATCTCTCCGGAAAGTTTAAGCATTCAAATCCCATTGGAAGCAAAAGATGGGCCACTTCCAATAGGGAAGTTTTTACAACATTTGATCGCAAATGTAGAATAACCTTATCAGTTATATGTCCTTTCAGGAATTCCACTATCACAATGTCTTCTGATTGGAGGAAGCATGGCAGGGGCACATTATGGAATAACCTTAGGACATTGAAGCGATTCAAAGTTAAACCGACCTTTGCAATTAACAAACGTTCCAAAGTTACCATACAAGTTCCTATCATGTTTGTTTTAGGTCTATACCAAGCAGACTTTTGGTCCTTAGGTCTATTAAATTCCCCGTTTTGGGAGAGCTCTGCGTCAGCTTGGTCTTTACCCTAGGTGTTAGTCTGTGGCTCAATATTTGTTCACAGGCACCTTGGTTTTGGGTAGGGCGGCTTTTTGTTAGCACCTAGTCTCTTTTTTTCTCTAGCGTTAGAAACAGACTTGCCAGATTCAATACTTGGTGACGGAGAGTTGTATCCTCAGTTGTTGGAGAGGAATGTGTAGTCAAGATCGTATTGGTCCACCCAGAAGGACATTGAACTAATTTGCATGTGTTTTTTTGTTGGTTGGTCGGATGCCTCAAGCAGGGAAGAAAGAGATGACATCCCATCAGAAGCCACCTCTTCTTCAATCGTATAGACAGCACAATTTAAACAGTCCTCTTCAATCCCCTCAAAGCTGGCCACCTTCTGTTCTCTATCGTTGAAGTTTTTGTTGAGGGAAAGTCCCAGTGGATGGGCCTGATTTTTTCTTATAGAAGACCAGCCTTTGCTCAAGATAATCAACTGCGGGTATATTTGTGGGGTCGCCAAATTTCAAAAGAAAACGCAAGCCGCTTTAGAGTTCTTGCTCTTGGGCAATCTTAGATTCTTTGATTTCTTCCTCTGAGGTGCTTCTGTAGATAATGTTGTTTTAAGTTTTGTTTTTTTGTTGTTTTGAAAAACACAGAAGGGTTGTCGATCAGAAGTTGTACTAGGCAAGGTTTGGGTATCCAATGAGACAGAGGTAGACTGCATCCCCGAGATCTTTGTTACTCTCTTCACTAAGTCCACAGTATATTTCCATTCTGTCGTGAAGTTTCGGTCAATCGCTTATTCAGTTTGGGATCGGAATGGCGAGCCACTATCTCTAGTCTCAAGATCTTGATTTTGACTATTCAGTTTCAATGCAATTGGTGAGTCGGACAGGTGTGGAATGATCAATAGTTACCACATTTGGCGCCTCCGAATTGGGTGTAGTAAATAGGTCTGTCTTTCTATTCTGCACCAGTGATTTTAGTTGTAGTAGTTCAAGGACTGAGTTCAGCAGACATTTTGTGTGGACCCTTTCCAAGTCCAATGTGTCGTTGGAGTTTTCTTTGGATCATATTTGCACTTTCCTCCTGATGGTCCACTTTGGATTGCAAAGTTGTTATAAAGGACTCAATGTAAATAATGTTTGAATGGATCATAGCGAGGAGAGTTGCCTGGTCTTTTTCATTTTCGTTGATAGACTCGTACAGCTTCCAAAAATGAGCCAACAATATAGTCATGGCAGCCATGATGTTACATTGAGACTTGAATGTTGTCGAATTCAAACCATGTTTGGAATCCTCAAAGGGTTTGGGCAAAAAGACTGAACCGTTCAATGAGGCCACTGTTGATAACACCTGTGTGCTCTTGGATAGGCACCCAAGTCGGTAGAAATTGAAATAAGGCACTGTTTGTCATTCTCCTGGAATTCGTGTTTTTTGTGCCCCTCATGCAAGCAAGAGCTTATCCCATAGTTGCCAACATGACACATTCCAATCCGTAGGTGCTATCCAGTCCTGTTTTTTCTTTGCATTCTGGGACTTGTAGTCCAAGTTTTATAATGGGAAAAATGGAACTACAAATCCCTGAATGCAAAGAAAGAAACCAGGACTGGATAAGCACCTCCAGTATCTTATCACTATCCTGGGGAATTATGCCTTTAGGGGCCAGAACAGGACCAAGGCATGGGCAGCATGTGCAGCTGACCAGGGCCCTGCGGCCATAGGGGCCCTGCAGGCACCAGCTGCCTGCTAAACGCACAGAAGGGAGTATGTGTTTGCAAAACCGGCTGTCCTACCTTCATGAAAGAGGCTTGGCTCCCTTTCCGTTAGCCTTGGTGAGGCAACGAGTCACCTCCCAGCCTCTGGCTGTGACAATCTCGAGACCAATGCCCCATCCCAGGGGCATACTAGATGTTGCCGGCCTCAGAGCACCGCTTCTCAATTTTTTGCTTAAAGAGGAGCATTTAAAGAAATGGAAGCGATTTGCAAGAGATGGCCTATTCAAGAGACTATTGTTTTGGACAAGAGCTTCTTAACATTCCCTACAACGGGGCATTTTTATTGTGAAAGCACAGAACACCAGTAGCTGCCTAAAATATGTGCCTTCAGCCAGGAGAATTAAACATATCACACAAAACCATTTTAAACTCTCTGCCTTGTTTTCACATGTACATATTTACCATGCCAGAAACATGTATTTTAGGTAGAATGTAACATTTTCCTCACATTACATATGAAGCATGCCTTTGTCAAACATTTAAACACAAACAGGTAACCGATTCACACATTACCTTCAGCTATGAGTGTTTAGGTCTTGAAAGTACATTTTCGAAAACCCACATGCCATTGTTTTGCTTTCCGCTGAATTGCATTCTGGTATATGTAGTCTTCCATTCAAGGGGGGGGGGATAATGCCACAATTGTACACATTTTGCTTAGCATATAACTAGAAGGATTTATATATTTGTGTAAGTACTTTACTATGTTTGTCCACTTTTTAAGTTATCTTTATAAAACAGAGTATTGTTGAAAGCCAAATGTGGGTTTTAGAGGGGAAGGGATGAGAGGGCAAATGAGTCATGAGTATTTGCCCAGAATGTGGCAGGAGAGGTTGGAGTTCTGGAGACTGGAGGGGTTATTTTCTCTGGTTCTGGCTCTGTGCAGATTTTCAGGGCACAGGTCGAGAATACACGTGGGTGGACAGGGTCCGCCCACCTTTTTCAGACGGTGGATGCAACCCCTTGGTGTTTTTGATTCCAGCATTAAAAAAAGGTTTTCTTGCTCAAGTGTTCTGCTACTAGGATTTCATTCCAGGTTGTCATGTTTCCAGTGCAGACATTTACTCCCATGACCACATAAAAGTGCCATTAAAGCCCACGTCTCTCGTTTGGATTTTGTTTTCCTTAGAATATTTAATTATAGCAATTCTAGGGTTTAAAAGGTGGGCAACTTTTATACTTTTCAAGCATAGTTGTTGGAACTATGCTTGAAAGCATAGTTGTTGGAACTATGCTCCTCTCCCAGGTTATTTTTTTCAGTGTTGATTACTTTCTTCTAAAGGGAAAGGACAATTGAACTAAATGGGTATATTTCACTTTACAATATGTTCACTTATTCCTCATATATTAATGGGTGACAGCTTTTGATTTTTGCTATGGGGGCATATATTCCCACATTGAGTGACGTAAGTCAGCTGTACCCATCCTCAGGTCAAAGCAACACATTTTACAGCACATTTTGCAGCGTGGATAGAAAAAGCCACATGATTTACAGGAAGGTCTAAACATATAACATCTCAGCAACAGTCACCTAACCTGCTGAGTTGTCTTTGCAACATTTTGCTATAGGAGCCCATGCTACTCCCACACCTGCAAAGCAGATTTGGCCTGCCCACCCCCTCCAAGGGTCAGATGGTTCAGTAATGAGGCACTCTTCCCATTTTGAAGTGAGCAGCACTTGTTAATTTTGCAAGATGAATGCTAACCCTTCACCAAACCTGAACCCAGCAGGAGAGGAGACAGAAAGCCTGCCACAACCAGTGATTCAGATGAGCATGGCAGTAAGAACTGGTGCCACTACCCCGCTCTGCCCCATGTACTCAGTGCCTATGCATACATTATTGAGCCCCTCATGCCCCCATGTTTTTTCGGACTTGAGCCCTGTTCATTTTGTTAACATTTGAAGACCTGAAAAATAATGACTTCCCTGCCTCTAGACCTCCAAGCTATATAATCTATTTTGCATTGCAAGGCAATCCTGCAGTAGACGCAACATACGCCCAATGCCCCAGGGCCCCGCCCTGACATGACATTCTTCAAACTTGCTTGGAGTTTATTTCGTTTGGCAGCCAAAATAATTCTTATCTGCAACTTCTGAAATAAAAGCAGTTTGCTAGTTTGGACAATAAGGCCAAATATATCCACAATAAATATAAAAACCATTGAGAAATGCCTGTAAACCAGCAATTAACTTGAGTTGGCAAAACACAAATCATTATATTTCTGCAATGCCTTTCACAGTGAGATGGTTACAAACAATAGTTCTACCAGTTACATCTGGGAAGAGATGTGCTCAAGTTCTTGAATAGCAGACTGCTCTCAAACCCTGGCTTCTCCAATTAACCGAAGTGTGTGCTCCCGGCCACATCCTTTTATCAAACCATGCCTTATCTGTCAAAATTAAAAGTCCATTCAAGGTATTCAGATCACAGTGTCTGCTGCTTCAGAAAAGACTCACTCCTGATATTAGCACACAGGAAAATGTTAAAAGTGACAATTCATATCCTGGACGTCTCAGTGCCTTACTCATTGCAACATATTTTTAATTTAACTTCCCAAGATACTGTTGTATTAAAGACTCATTCTATAATATCACGGATGACACTAGTTATGCAAATAAAGGGGGGCCTCCAGACACCTTTTGCTGACCAGCTCCCTGAAAATCCCAGGGCCGGCCCTGGGCCCGAACACTGCCTGTGGAGCAGTGTCCTGCTGCAGTTACTCTGGGTCACCTGCTTGCTTCACGCTGGGAGGAGGATCTGCGTGAGGCACTCCCTGACACGTGCGTAGGTGCACCGGAGACAGTGTCTGTGAGGCTGCCACGAGGGGACCATGACACAGGGTTGAGTCGCTTCTGGGCCTGCTGCCTTTATAATCAGTCTCATCACCTATTATGCAAATCAATTAGTGTTCCTTTATCTGCAAGCTTTTGAGAGCCACGTTAAACAGAAAGCCTGCCATTGAGCACTGGGCCGTCATTGAACTGGCGGTTCCCTTGGCAACAGGCAGGTACATGCTACTAACCTTTGTAAACAAACATCTGCCATGTTGCAAAGTTTTCATCTAACATTAACAAATCCTTTTGATTTTTGTTTGCATTAGTTCAGTACAAAACCTATTTCATTTTTTTTCCGGCTTAAACTATACCATCCATGAATCACTTGTGTTTACACATTAAAAGGAAAATTTAAATTCGTCGAACATAACCAACTTTTTTAATAAAAAAGTGCACAAACAACGCCTAAAACTGAATAGAATCAAGTACTATAGCTCACTATGTAATACTAGGGTGACCAGATGTTCCGGTATTTGCCCCTTGTTCTCGGTGTTCAAGGCTTTTTTCATTTTAAAAACCACGTCTCGGGATTTGAGGTTCAGGTGGCGACTGCCCTGTTTTTTTCCGCCGACACAACTGAAAAATCCAAGATTGGGCCGGTTACCACTATCCCCACTCGCCTTTCATCCCCCTGCCCACACCTTCTCACTCTCCTCCAATTAGCGTCATGTGTCCCCAACATGCACAGAGAAGGGCCACCCACATACAACAAGGACCACATTTTGTTTTCCTCCTTTCTTTGTGTTTATGTTTTTGTGTGTTTATTCTGAAACTGTAGTCCTACTTCTATGTCAATTGCCTGTCACGGTTTTTTATTTTGAAAATCTAGTTACCCTATGTATCGCTGCCGTGCATTGGCAAAATAATTGCACAACTGAGACCAAATCCGATTTGATACATCCTTATAAAGCCAATTAGGAGCATTTTTCCATGGATGGAGATCACAAGAGTTCAAGATCACAAGCAGAAACCAGTAGTAAGGCCCTCGTGCTACCAATCTGGACTACAGAGCAGAACCCAGAGGCACTGTTTAATTGGAAAAGGTTGCTTTAATGCTGCAGGTCAAAGTTCACAAACAGACGTTGACCCCGCTTGCCTCCATTTACAGACTAAAACATCCCCATGAATGTACTGTAAAGGGGCGGTCCCCCAAGTAATCCACAGAAGTAGTCGAAAATGGAGTGTACGGGTTGCAAGGAAGTCTGTGCAACTAAACTGGATAACATTTTCTCAACTTGCCATTTCCGGGCTACATTTTTCATTTTTTAAAGCGGAATTACCATTTCTTTTTTTTAAAAAAAATTTTTTTATTCAGGGAACCCCTAATATATTTATCGGAAGCTTCGGTGCTTTACTGGAATTTCAAACCTCTCTTGTCGTCTTTTCATGATTTTAAGACGAGATTTAAAGTTCCTCGTGTCGTTTCTGGTTTCATCAATGCTCTGCCTTTGTCTCTGAGTGTAGACCCCGTTTTGCGAGACCATTTATGTGGGCGGAGGTCTGTCACCTATCTGTTTGAAGGTTATCTCAATTAAGTTTGCCATTGCCACCGACCACCTAGTAGAATCCCCTGATATTAATCTGTTCCATAATTCATTTTCTTGGAAAATCCATGGGTTTTCAATCAATGGTAGCAGGTGGGCTGTTCTGTTTTGTTTGTTGTTATGACACTCTATTATTAGGTGTTTCAGCGTTTCCATTTTCTCTGTGTTTTTGCATAGGCGACATTCTGTTTTGTCTAGGGCGCCTCTGATGCATAAAATTTCTAGAGTCAGTAGTAAGTTCAGTCTTGCCTTCATGAGAAGTTTTCTTTTTCTTTTGTCGGGAAATTTTCTGCAGTATTTAATCGGGGATTTTACTTTGGTGAATGTCGGCGGAAGGTGTGTGAGGAGTTTGTTTTTTGTAGCGAGTTCGAGAGTTCGTATCCAGTCCATCATTACCATTTTTTTCCTTGATTCTGTCAGGATTTTCTTTGATCTCTTTTTCAGAACACGCTATTTCTTGGAGTTTCTCTCTTCTCTTTTCCGTCAATTTTTTCAGGGCTATGCATTTTGTGTTGTCGATCTCATCTTTGATGATGGTAAAGGCAGGCAAAGGCTCATCTAGGATGGTTTTCCTGAAGAAGCCCATAGCGGCTTGGTCTACCATGGCTTCGAGGGATACTAGGCCTAGCTCTCTCCTGATTGCCGCCATAGATGTTGATTTGGGAATTCCTAAAACTGCCTTCCAGATAAGCCCTTCAAATCTGGTCCGGATTTTGGGTGGGATGCAGAGTGAGACTTCCATTCCATAGGTCAAGGCTGGCACCACTTTGCCTTTGTAGAAATGTATGGCCGGGATCAGGGAAAACTTGCCGAATTTTTTGTCGATGTGGAGCATTTGTGCTGTTAGTCTTTTGGCTTTGTCCCATAGCGTTGTTTGCATCGTCAAAGATGTACTCGAGCTATCCAGGTCGACGCCAAGGTATCTGATAGATTTTACTGATTCAATTTTTGCGTTTTCCAGATACCATGCTGGTTGTTTTGATTGCTTGTTTGGTGCTTTCTCGATCGTCAGGACTTTGGTTTTGTTTTTATTGATTACGAGGTGGTTTTGGGCGATGTATTTAGCCAAATTGTTTAGTTTTCGCTGTAGGCCGATTCTGGTCTGATCGATTAAGATGATATCATTTGCGTATAAGAGTCTCGGTATAGATGTTTTGCCGATTTTTGGCGGGAAGCACCTGACTTCATTTTCAGAGTGTTGGAGGTCGCCTAGGAATGAGATGAAAAGAGATGGTGCGAGGGGGCAATCTTGTTTGACCCCACGGTTTACCTTAATCGCTTCAGAGAGGGTTCCTTGCTGACTTAGTTTCACTCTTACTGTGTTTTCTGAGTGGAGTGCTTTGATCGGGTCCAGAACTGACTTGGGGCACTTCCAGGTTTCTAGTTTGGTCCACAGCATGTTACGGTGAATTTTGTCAAAGGCCTTGGATAGGTCAATGAACGCTAGGTGGATCTTTGGCGCCCCTTCTTTCACCTTTGCCTTTAAAATGTTAATGATCATGATATTAAGCGAGGTGGATCCATTTTTTTGGAAACCTGTTTGAAGGTTGTCTTTCGATGGGCCGCTTTTTTCCCATGCTCTAAAGTGGTCCAAAAGAAGGGAAGCGTAGATCTTGCCAATAACATCGAGTAAAGCGATTGGCCTGTAGTTAGCCGGATCTTCGCGGCAAATGGGCACAATTATTGCTTTCATCCAGGACTCTGGGATTTGTTGTTTGTTCTCGCATTCGGCAAAGATTTGCTGATCATCCCTGACCACTGCTTGGGAAATTGCTTAAGCTCTGGAAGATTTTAGTTTCTTGATTTTTGCTTCTATGTCGTCTTGATCAGTAAGGTTTACCCAGCTTCTGTTCTCCTTTCCTGGTGCCTGGGGTTGCGAATCTTTTACCTCTTCAAATTCCGCCGTTAAGTAGGATATCCATTTTTTCTCATCGACTGTGTTACACATTTGCGCATTCTGTGTGTGGGCTGACTTTTTTTTTATCAGAGACCAGAATTCGCTTGATTTTTTAGAAGCAAGTTTTTCCATCATGTCCTCTGCGTCATGTTGATATTGCAGCGCCCTATGTTGTCTTAACCAGTTGCGATACCTTTTCATCTCCTGGTGCCAGATCTCCCAATCTTCTATGGTGTTAGATTTTCTTGCTCTTCTTTTCAGACGGCGGCTTGCTTTTCTTTGTTCGACCACTTCTTTATTGAAAGCGTGGGACGGTTGAACTATTTTGTTATTATTCTTCAACGGTTTGGTGTAGAGTAGTAGAAGCGGTGTGTAGTCTGGTCTTTCTTTTATGTTGTTTTTCGTGTTGGACCACACTTTCTTTTCCCATTTGAGCCTGATTTTCAGGATGTCATGTTTCGTTAGCCTTAGTTGTGATCTCTGGGTGCTGACTTCTGTTTCTAAAGGGTATGTTGATTTTTTGCTTTTAAATACCTGCCAGGAGCAAGTTAACAGGTTGTGGTCGCTGTTGCTGGTTTTTACAACTCGATTGCAACAATTGCAACAATTAGTATAACACTAACATGTCGATTGGCTGCTCGTCACTGACCCCCTAAAGAACCACATATGTTTAACTATCCAATTGGAGGTGTCATTTTTCACACCATTAAGAAGTACCACCCCTTGATGACAACATACTCTGCTGGGCAGCACACAACTTGACATACTGATTGTCTGGCATCCTTCGTAGCGCAAGTTGATTAAAAGCTCAATGCTAATTGGACCACTATGTTGGGGACAGAGCAGACAATAGCATCTCACCGAAGCCGACCAATGATGTTAGGTGTGGAAATCAGCCAGGGCAAAACCATGGAAGACACCAACCCATTCTCCTGATTGGATTCCCTCATCCCTCGCCGCCTGCAATGACCCCAACTTTGGGTCCAACCTTCTAGTTATCTTCTCCCGATGAACAGCTGCATGATAAAACATGTACGTGGCCCTGCTGCTAGAAATTAATTCTTTCTATTTATTCATTCTACCACACACTTTTATTCCTGATCCAAATGCCCTGTGGTCAATGTTGCTCCCCCAAAATGCTATATTTTGGCATGGCCATGATTTGAGCCCCCGTATGCATGATCACTGTGTATTCATTAGTTTATCACCTGGGAAGGCACTTGCTGTCTGGAGAGCAACTTCATTGCCATGAAATAATTCTACCTTGTAACAATTTATTGGGCCCCGTTTGGCATCTCTTTCCATTGTGACCTTCGCTCCATGATCTCTGCCCAACAGTGAAAATACAATTCAATTAAACAGATACTGCAGCCTTTGGCGAAACCATGGTGCTCTGCAATTTTCAACACTAACCGGCCACAATGTGGCCGTCCTCTTGCTACCTGCAGCAACTAAAAATGCTACTTAATACACTTCAACCTACATAATAAAAACCAAGCCTCACCTACCTGCCTTTTTACATAAGAATATCAGTGTACTGACCCAAGTTCACTCTATCACTACCCCTCTGCACATGTGTTTTCTGCATCACCCACCACCCTACCAACTCCCTGATGTGTGGCACATCTATATATATATTCTAACTACCAGGTGACATCACCAAACCTTGTGATCACTGCAACACTACCCGGGCCTAAGGCATCGCTAAAATAATTTTCATAGCTTGTACTTGCACCACCTCTGGACTGCTGGATATGCACCTTCACAGTACTAATAATGAAAACACTCCTAACACTCCTCTTCCATGAACCCATTGGTCTTATGACCTCAGCATCTGCCCCTTCATTTCCCCTAACAATATACCTTTGAAGAGCTGCGCCTCATACAGAGCTCTCAAGTATCCCGTGGACATGCGAGAGAAGGCCATTTATGCCTGTTTTTTGTCCATTTGAATTGGGAATTCTAGTTTTTTAGTTCAAATTTGAAATGTAGGAAAACTACAAGTTCCATAATTCCAAGTTAGAACAGGACTGGATGGCCTTCTCATGCATAGCAATGGGAAACATGAGAGCTCTGTTATTACCACAATACACTTTTTTGCTCCTGGCCTGCCTAACTTCACCCAGGGCTAGCTTGATGGTAACCCAGACAAGCCTGTCCGTCCTTCCTTAAACTGCCACAAAAATGCACAAATAAATCCTTACTATTGCACAACTTTCCCTAAACTTGTAAACTCTGGTATCTACTTGGCCAACTCACCAAGCCACAACAAATAATGCATATATTTATTTATTTTATCTATTGGGAATTTATCATTCGCCCATACAGCAAATGGTGTTTCAAGGCACAACAAGACAGGGGGGGGGCAGGGATGAGTAACAACAAAACGTTCCTACTAGGCCTTGTGTAATTCAGATTGCACAAGTGCAGTAACAAGTGCAGGGGAGTGGGGAGGGTGGGGGAGTGCCCCTGGGCTTGGAAACGGCTAAGGGGAGGCCAGGTGGACATGTACCAGATGAATGCAGGTGAATGCAGAGGGTGCAGGGGGATGAAATACCACACGCTAAGTGCAGGGGTGCAGGCCCAGTCAGGCTAGTGCATGGGGAGGGAGCCCGGTAATGCAAATGCAGGTAGTGGGGGTCGGGGGGGTCACGGGAGACTGAGGTGCTGGTGTGGACTGGGTGAGGAGGGCCTGGTGCCCTGTAAGTATCAGAAGACACCAGGTAGACAGTCAATGCGGCAGATGGGGACATTAGCAGGGGAGAGGCAGAGGGAAGGAAGAAGAGAAAAGGAGGGTCTTGAGAAGCTTTCGGAAATTCAGGAGATCCGACTCAAGTTTGAGAGGGGCTGGGAAGGCATTCCGGAGGGAGATTCCTGCGACAGAGAGAGATCTACCCCCCTCTCTGCTTGGAGACGCGTCTGATCTGCAGAGAGTTGGAGCTAAATACGAAGGGCTATAGCAGGGAGGTATTTAGGGAGAGAGAGTTGGATGTAGCAGGGTCCCAGGCCCCCGAAAGCCTTGTGAATGATGTATAGGGTCTTAATCTTGATCCTCTCAGCAACCGAGAGCCAGTGGAGAGATTTCTGGGCTGGAGAGATGCGGTCACTGGGCAAAAGGCCAAGGATAAGTCTCGCAGCCCTGTTCTGGATTAGTTGAAGGGGCAAAGGGAGGATTTGGTCAGATTGAGGAAGAGGCTGTTGCAGTAGTCCAGCCTAGAGAGGACCAGAGCTCTGGAGACATTGAGTTTGTGGGGAAGGGGAGGAAAGGGAGCACACAAATCCACCAGCGCTTGGTACTGGTGCGCGGAACAAACATTAGAGGATGGCAGAGTGGCACCTGCCTTTCTACACTGGCATAGGGTGCAGCTGCCATTGTTTCGCTGGTGACTGCAATGACGTGGACTCGCCTCGGCACCGTGCGGCACACCAGCGGCCTGACGTCCTTACGCCGAGAGGAGGGGTGACGGGGAAAGAGCACAATGTCCGTGAAAACAGAGCACAGAGAGCGGTGGAAGCAGTTATTCGACACCCAGCTCCTGGGAAGGCGTGTCTACAGATAAGGACTCATATGTATATACCTTAGTTCATTAACTGATCTTACACAAAGCAGCGTATGTTAAATAAAGAGGTCCATTGATAACCTCTTTCTGAGCCATTGGGTGTCGTTGAAAGAGCCTCCTATAATGGCGACGAGGATGGGATGCAAGTGAAGAAAGGAAGGAATAATCCAGCTGCACGGGAAGAGAGCAACTCCACAAGTATTTCTGCAAACTCCAGGTAGGCCAACCATACCCTGGCAACAATGGTTACAGAACCTGAATGTATACATGGAGGCATTTGGGCTCCCAGAACTGAGTGAAAAAAGAAAGGCAGCCATATTGACAAATGCGTTGGGGATAGAAGGGCAGAGAATATTCCAGACCTTCCCTGTAGAAAAGGAGAGTAATAGATCGACTATAAAGAGCCCTTACGAACAAGCCCTTAAAGGACTGAACAGGGGGAGCAAACTGAGGTACAGTTTGCACTACTATGAAAGGAATCAAGGAGTGAATGAATCAGTCGATGATGACCTCACAGCGCTGAGAGAGTTTGCAACAAGTTGCCATTTCCGAGACACCATGCTGAGAGATTTGTGTGGTGGGAGGAAGGAGTTCAAAAATACAAAAAGAAATGTTGCAATGCAAAACACCCACGCTAGAAGAAATCCTGAACAAAGCTCACAGTGTAGAAAAGAGTACGCTGCATAAACCAAAGGAACAAAAACAGAAAGCTGAGAAAGATGTCATGCACATCGAGGAAGTAGGATGGGAGAGCAGCAGAACCAGAAGAGCGGAGAACACTGAAAAGAGAGAATTCCAGAAAACAGAAGAACCCAGAAATCCAAGAGAGTGCTACTAGTGTGGTATGTGCAGACACACGACACATGACAAAGAATGTCCCGCGCAAGGAAGAAATGCACGGAATGTCAGATAATAGGCCATTTTGCAAAGATTTACAGGAACAAAATTGTGAAACAAGTGGAAAGAGAAATGAGCGAAAGTGAAGAGTCAGAAGAACAACACATGCCTAAACCAGTCAAAATATTGAGCATCAACGTTATCAAGAAAAAGGGGAAGAAAGCAAAAACGCACTGTGATGTCTATCTATTTAAATTTTTGTATTGCACCCTATCACCCATAGGCCTCAAGTCGCTCACAAGAACAGACAACATAGAACAAAAAGATACTCAAGCATCCACACATCAACCAGTGCTATTAGGTTTCTCTTTCGTCAAAAAGGTGCGTCTTGAGTAGTTTTTTAAATGTGGTGAGAGAGACACTGGGCCTCATTATACGGTAGGCGGTAACCATGGCGCTATTAGCGCCATGGTTGCCGCCGGTACCGTACCGAGTCCGCCTTGGTGGATGGCGGAATTACCGCCCTACTCCAAGGTGAGCGGGGGCGGTAATTCCCCATTCACCAAGGCCCTTCCCCATTCCCATTTTTGCCCCATAGGGCATAATGGGAATGGGGAAGGTGCTAATTACAGTACCGCAAATTGCGGTACTGTAATTAGCTCCGAGGTCCATTTGCGGGTCCCGTCCTTAACGCCTGGAAAAACCAGGCGTTTAGGGTGGACCCGCAAAGGGACCTCGTAGTAAGGCGGTAAGGGTTTACCGGTACCGGTGCCCTTACCGGTACCGGTAAACCCTTACCGCCTACCGTGTAATGAGGCCCACTGTCTTTGATCAGAAGGGGCATCAGGTTTCAAATCGTAGGAGCCCAGTGAACAAAATTGGTACCACCAACTTTAGTCTATGTTTTTTGTGGTTGTAGTAAGTTGTGTTTTCCATTGGATTGAAGACTTCTTCGTACAGTGCGAGTAGGCGGCAACCCCATAAGGATGATGGCTGGCTCGGGGTGGATCGGACCTTACAGTCAGTTCTGAGGAGCAGTACGAACAGAGATGGAAAAAGGAAGTACCTACACTAAAGAAATTCATATCGAAACCAGGAGCCTACAGAGGCAAGGAAATAAAGATATTAGAACAGTTTAAGACAGATATACAGTACAAAGATAGACAGACCAAAGGAATAGTCTACGTCACGGATGTAGGAGATGCACTCCTGGGATAGCCACATCAAGTAGAATTGGACATCAGGCTATGTCTGAATGCCAAAGAACAAGTGATGGTGGTAACTAACACAGAGCAGCAGGACATACTATAAAGCAGAAATATTTGATGGCACGATAGGACTCTAGAAGGGTACATGCACCACATCAAGTTAGGAGATGGAGTCACCCGAGTCAAGCAAAAGGCGAGACCTGTGCCAGTCACAGCGAGAGGAGAACAGCAAGAGATGTTGAAGAGACTGTGGGAAGAAAACCTCAGTAAAACAGTTTTAGCCACAGACTGGCTCAGTGCAGTAGTAGCAGCACAGAGGAATGCGTCAGACAAGCTCAGGATGCGCCTAGACTTAAGAGCGGTGAATCAGGAAGAGATGAGTGACAACTTCTCGTTTGTAAATATATCTGAGATGATGCAGTCCTTGCAAGGTTTCAAAGTTCAACATAACTAGTTCGCATCATCAGGTCAAACTATACCCAAAGTCGAGGCACCTGACAGCCTTAGTGACTCCGCATGGCACATATCAGCAAACACGCATGCCATTCAGATTGTGGTCAGCAACCTCGGGGTTCCAAGGAATCACGACCGGGCATAGAGAATGTTAAATTCTTTTTAGGATGACATACTGATCTATGGCAACATGAAAAAAGAGCTTGATGCTGCTCTGGAGAAAGTACTGCAAAGACGGAGAAGGAAAGGATTCCGATCGAAGAGACAGGATTGTGAGCCACACAAAGAGAACTTAGACTTTCTGGGATGCACAGTCTCCTCAGCAGAAGGTATGGAACCGAAGGAGAGTCTAGTGCAAGCGATCGCGCGAGCCCCCGAACCCCAGACAAAAGAGCAATTCAAGTCCTTCCTGGGGATGGCAGAAGATCATGCACATTTTGTGAAAGATTTCTTCAACAAAACGGAAGTTTTGAGGAAGCTACTGAGAAAAGGAGAGAATACGAGTGGGCAGATCGACGCAGATCGTCATTCAATGATATAAAGAAGGGCATCATAGAAGCACCAACCTCAAGCCATTTGATGCAAAAAATGGAACCATCATAGCCATAAATGTGAGTGAATATGGGATTGGAGCAGCCCTAATACAACAAGCACCAAGGAAGACATACACAGTAGCATCTACATCAAAAGCACTGACGAGCACGGAGCAACATTACCCCATGATATAAAATGAGATGCTAGCGTGCACATGGGCGGTACACCATTTCTGGACACACCTGTGGGGAATAAGGTTTAAATTATGGACAGACAAGAAGAGTACAACTTTTAGAAAGGGCAGATACACAGGTGGGACAATAGACACGTGGCCTGTCTATTGAGATTACCACTAACAAAGGGGGAAGAAGGGACGCATCAAAAAGAAGAATGTGTGGTTGCGTCCATCATAGAGAACGAGAAGCATGGAAATAAAACAATACCTTTGGAAGAATGCAGCAAAGAATCAGGAAAAGATGAAAACGTGGTGAAAGCATTGGAGTACACTCGGAAAGGCTGGCCAGGAGAAAGAATGCTAGTACCAAAAATTCAAAGTTACTAGGAGAAGCAAACTGGACTACATGAGCACAAAGGAGTACTAATGGGAGGAAATGTGTTGGTGCCTCCTACCCAACTCAGGAGTAAGATAATATGTCTGGGTCATGAAGGACACACAGGGAAGTCGTTCACCAAAACTGAGAGAACTCTGAAGAACTGCACCCTTTGCATGGAAGGAGACAAGCAAATGTTGACAAGAGTAGCACCATTTGGAACAGAAGAATGGCCCATGGAAGTGTGGGTCCAACTAGGTGTAGACTTCATAGGACCAATGGAACACCTCAATGCCGAGCACACGTATGCTACAGTCATAGTGGACTACGTGTCCAAATGGTCAGAGGTTCATTTCATGGGGAGATAACAACAAGTACAGCTATAAACTGTTCTGAGGATGTATTCAGGAGAGAAGGATACCCGAAAACCATAGTCACAGACAATGGAGTATAGTTTGTCGCCAAATAAATTAAGGAGTAGCTGCGGAACAATGACGTGAGACATACAAAGTGCACGTTATATCACCTCCAAGGAAATGGACAGGTGGAAAAAATGAATCGTTATGTGAAGGTTAAACTAGAAGCAGTGTGCAGAGGAGGATTGTCAAGAAGAAGTGTGTCACAGTATGGCAACACAATGGATGAATCGGATAGCATAATGGGAGTAGCCCGGTTCTACATGATGAGGAGTTCCATAATGGAAAAAAAATCTTTATGAAGGCAGAATGACTTCAAAAAGAAACAATTGTTTTGGGAAGTCATAAGGCCCTCCCCCTCAACCCCCCCACTCCTTGACATGGAGGCCTCCTCCAGATCCTCTAAAAATGACAGGAACTAAGCTTTAATGGTTAACGTCTCAAGCAGGAGTTCTACTCCCACTGTCTCAGCCTTCACAGCCTGGGGCCACACAGCTCAATGCACCTTATTGGCCATAAGGGTGCATTGATAGTCACTGCAGGGATGGAGTTCCATCGGGACATAGCCAGCGGCATTCATGCATATTACATTTTTGTTTACATTTTCTCCTTTTCTTGAAGTTTACGATGGTGGTGACATAGGCACATTGGCTCGTTGTTTACTCTCTTTTTCTGTTATGCACCTACGTCTGACAATAAGAGGGATACCCCTAATTAATATTCATGAGAGACATTTACATATAACGATTCTAAATGTATGCAAATGTTTTCTCGTGAATATTAATGAGGGATATCCTGAAAACTTGTCAGGTTTCTGGTCCTTGACGCCTGGAGTTGGACAACCCTGAGCTATGTGGTGAGTCTCCTTTAAGATTTGCATGACGTGGTAAGAGGGCAGAGATGTTGTTTTTCCTTGACACTTTTGGTATTGTGTGCATGGCATTCCTGAATATTGTGGAGCTCTTTGTACTGCTGTGTTGATTTACAATGCATGAAGATGATGTTATGTTATGATATAATCAGAAATGTAGCAGCCCCTCAACTGAGAACGAGCATCGGCAAATAACTTGTTCCATGAGTTGGTTCCATTCAGGAAGATCTGCAACCATGTTTTATCTCAATGTACCTTTCACAGTTCTATCCATTTGCATAGCAGTCTCGTCCAGTCCAAGAATAGTCCAGTGCCAAGATGCCAGGCAATTCTCCTCAGAACAATCCCTGACACATATTCCAGCCTTGATGGGCATCATCGGTGAGGTGAAGCTGTACCCTGCTGAGCACAGAGAGCAATGGTTCCATGTCTGGATTAACCTTAATAACCTAGGGTTAAACTCCAAGATTTTCAAAATATACAAAAAAAAGGGAGCCCCTCGACTTAGAACCAATACGGCCAAATAACTTATTTTATGGGCGAGATCCACTAAGAAGGGTCTACAAGCATATTTCAGCTGACCGAGCCTTGACAGAGGAAAAATATCCATTTGCATATGTCAAAGGGTAAGGGGGTTGACCTTGTTAGGGGGAGCAGAAACCCCTCCCAACCTGGTTTAGGTGCCAACCACAGCATATGCCAGAGCCAATCCTACCCCAGAGGTAAGGGGAGACAGTAGAGGCCAAGTCCCAATCCTCTTGATTGTTGATTCTACTACCAGAGTCAATCACTTAATGCCATGTGCCCTCAATTCTAGCCCGAGTTCTCACTACTTTATTTCAGAACTACAATGATCAACATGCCATGCAGCAGCGGCAATGTCCCTCAGATGGCATGAGAAAACCAACGCCATCATTGGAGAGTCTGACACTCCAATGTCTGGAAAAAAAAAGTCTTACAACAGTGCATAGCGAGCAGAATGACACACAACAAATTCAGCTGAGATCATCACAGAGACTGCTCAATCTGCCATGCACGAAAAAGGGGAGGGGCGAAGAGGGGTTTATGTAGCTTGGCCCTATGATGACTTAACCCCAAAGGAAAATTCAGGTATCGATTGGGCCACAGAGTAGGGTGGACTGAGGACTCAATGGGGGGCGTGAGGAAGAACAGAAACAGGCAGTCATGGGTATAGAAGGCCCGTAACGACCAGCGAAAGTGAAAGGTGTTTGGGTGAGGTCCGGAGGTGTGGGGGTGCACCGAGAGACTAGGTGAAGGATGGAAGGTGGAGTGGAGTGCTGAACAGTCTTTCGAAGAGTTGGGTAAAGCTGCAGGGGAGACATCTTTTGTGAGAGAGTGTGGTACCAGAGAGTGTAGCTGTGACTGTGAGAGTGAGTGGGAATGGAAAATGGTATAGTGAGGTATGATATGATATGATATGGCATTTGTAACGCGCCTATACACAAGTGTTTCAAGGCGCGACGAGGCAGGGAGGGGGGAACAAACAGACAACGATCCTACCAGGCCAGGTGTCATTCAGACCGCGCAAGTGCAGGGGTAGGGGGAAGGGAAAAAGTGCAAGGGGAAGGGGGAGGAGGGGGGAGTGCAGTACAAATAAGTAGAATAGAAATAAAATAATAAATAAATAGGGCCAGCTGGTGGCAAGTGCAAGGTAAGTGCAGACAAGTGCTGGGGGGGGGCTGTAGTGATACAGAGACAGTCCCGCAGTGCAGGGGTTGCCAGGGAGCCAGTGCAAGTGAAGAGTGACTGGGCCCAGGACCGAGGTCGGTGAGAGTGGCCCAGTTGCAGAATCAGTGCATTTTTGGTGAAGAATTTAGCAGGGGAGAGGGAGAGAGAAAGCAGAAGTGAAGAGGAAGGTTTTGAGGTGCTTCCGGAACCGGAGATGGTTCCCCTCAAGTTTCAGGGAGGCAGGAAGGCTGTTCCAGAGGGAGGCCCCTGCCGCGGAGAGAGATCTACCCCCAGCTCGTTGCTTCGAGAAGCGGCTGACCCTGAGGGAGTTGGAGACGGATGAGCGTAGGGCTCGGGAAGGAAGATATTTAGGAAGAGAGAGTTGAAGGTATTTAGGCCCCAGGCCCCAGAAGGCTTTGTGGACAATGCAGAGGGTTTTGAACTTAATCCTCGCAGCCACTGGGAGCCAGTGTAGAGATTTCAGTCCTGGAGAGATACGGTCCCTGGGCTTGAGGCCAAGGACAAGTCTCGCAGTTCTGTTCTGGATGAGTGCAGAGGGCGGAGAGTGGAGGCAGGCAGATTAAGATAGAGGCTGTTAAGGTAGTCCAGCTTCGAGAGAACCAGGGCTCGGGAGACAGTGAGCTTCTGGGGGAAGGAGAGGAAGGGAAGAATACCTCTGAGGAGGTGCAGCTGGTAATGTGACTTCTTAGAGACGTCAGATATATGAGGAGAGAAGGAGAGTGTGGAGTCGAAGATGACCCCGAGGTTTTTTGCCTTGCAGGTAGGAGCAGGAAGAGGGCCAAGAGAGGCCGGCCAGAGAGCTGCAGGGAAGGAGGGAGTGGGTGTGCCGATGAGTAGGATCTCAGTCTTACTAGCATTAAGGCAGAGGTCATTGGCAGCACACCATTCCTGGATAGCAGACAGACAGTCAGAGATGAGGGAGGGAGAGGAGGAGGCCAAGGGTAGCCTGAAAATGAGCTGGGTATCGTCTGCATAGCACTGGAAGTTGGGGCAGAGGGCGGCGATGCGGTGGGCAAGGAGTGCCAGATACTGGTTGAACAGCCAGGGAGAGAGATTAGATCCCTGGGGAACGCCACAGGTGGAGAAAAAGATGTCAGAGAGGAAGGACCCAAGTTGGACCTGGGAGGGTCGATTGTAAAGGAAAGAGGTCAGCCACGCCAGAGCCTGACCAGTGATACCCAGGTTATCACGGAGACGGTTGAGCAGGATGGCATGGTTGACAGTGTCAAAGGCAGAAGAGAGATCGAGCAGAATGAGAACACACGGAGTGTTGGAGTCGAGGTTCAAGAGCAGGTCCTCACGGATGTTCAGGAGAGCAGTTTCCGTGCTTCTGGCCGCTCTGAAGCCAGATTGATGGTCATGGAGACTATCAACAGCTTCAGCATGGAGGTTAAGCTGGGAGATGGCCAGTTTCTCCAGGAGCTTGCCCAGGAAGGGAGTGATGGAGATTGGGCGATAGTTAGCCGGACAGGAGGGGTCGGCAGAGGGTTTCTTAAGGAGAGGGTGCACAAGGGAGTGCTTGAGGGGGGATGGGAAGACTCCAGAGGGGAAGGAGTGGTTGCAAGAGTCAGCCAGGGCAGGAGCCAGGGAGTCGATGTGGTCCTTGATAGTTTTGGAGGAACAGGGGTGAATCTGTTTAGACGAGACTTTCATAGATCGGACTTGTCTGGAAACCTCGTCAGCAGAAAAAAGGGGAAAGGCAGAGAAGGAGGGAGGAGGGGTGGCTGCAGAAGGGCCAGAGGAAGAGCAGGGAAGAGAGGGGGGAGGTGATAGGAGGAGAGTGAGGACAGGATGTCCTGAGTTTTAGAGATGAAGTGGGAGGCCAGTGCAGTGCAGAGGGCCTGGGAGGGGACAGGAGAGGTAGAGACTGCAGCAGGGTTGGCTAGTTCCTTGCAGATTTTAAAGAGTTCAGCCGAGTTGTTAGATGCCGCAGAGATGCGGGCTTGGATAAGGGCTCTCTTCTTGATGAGAACAGAGAGACGTGTGAGTGTAGAATGTGAAAGGGAGAGAATGTGAAAGAGAAAAGGAGTGAGCGCGACAGAAAAAAGAGTTCTAAAGGGAAGTTAGAGGTAGGAGAACGCCAGCGGAGGTGGAAATTGATAGAGATTAAGGAGAGAGTGTGAGAAGGCCAGAGTGACACTTGAGGAGAATGGCGGAATTAGAAAGAGAGAGATAGAGAGGGAGGAGAGGGAGTGAGAATACCAAAGGGAGTAAGGGGAAGGGAGGTGACCATCCCACAGGGAAGGAAGGGGAGCCGAGAGAGGGAAGAGGAGACAGGGGAGTAGTAAGTTAGGAGGAGTAAGATCAGGGAAAGGAGAGAAAAGAGGCAAGAGGGAGACAGTGGAAGAGCGAGTGTCTGGGAATATGTAGGCTAACTCCAGGAAATCAATTAGATCATTCTTGTGGGATTTTTAGAGTAGGACATCCTTAGGAAGCCCAAGAGGGACTACATTAGACACGGCCTTAGTCTTTGGGGCCCACATTGTAGTTAGATTTAGATTAGACAGTAGGGGTTGCCGATCTCTAGGACTCGCGCTAATTTCGGGTGTTAGGGACACCTGGAGTAGGTGGAGGCATCCCAAGAGTAGTCAAGGGACCAATTAGAAACACCCGTTAGTCAAGGCTACCTACTGTCTCGAGAGCCTTGAAAAATCCTTTTGTTTTACTGATTATAAAAACCCTTTAACCAGCTATTATCTTTCTGCGTTTACTGAGGCCACCTGTTTCACATCGGTCTGGTACCACCCAGAAGGCAATTTTGTGAAACCCTACTACGGGTAATCCAGAACTGAAGCCCCTAACTCACTGTGTTTAGAGAGGCACAGATCCACCTCACTGATGAGGCCGAGCAAGGGCGAAACATGTTTCTGCGGTTGCTGTTGGTACTCTTGTTCAGAGGATTATTGATTTACTTATTGCTGTTATGGTTTTGATTGAGAAAACTCTAATAATTGAAGCTTGAAAAATAAAGTGCAAAAAAAGACTCCATAAATCTTTAATCTCTAATGTTTATTTTTGAACCTCTATAGGTGGGGCTTTTTGGGTTGACCCAAATATGCAACAAGTTCTTTAAGCACTGTGGTAAGTACAGAATCTTCACAAACACACAAGCCATCCCTTTTTCCACAGCTTAGTAGAAACCTGGCGTCAGTGACCCCTTGACACTTCATGTAATTCAAAAATGAATATGTAGATTTTGCCTAAAAAAAGATGAAAGTTTAAAACATCTAATCATCTCCTGTAGTAAACTGAGTGAACATCGGGAGACATGCCTAAGGAAGGAGATGGATAAACACCTGACTTACAGCGAAGAAGAGTGGTGGTGCCAGCTACACAACTGCGAGAGTAAATCACTGATGCTAGCAATAACGACATTTCTAGACCGACTGCAGTCGTTGTTGGAGCAGGTATCTCCCAGCATGATCGGCATGTGAGCTCTGTCGGTCTGTGCACCAGATTGAGAGCAAAAGGTCTCCACCCTTCACTCAGAGACTCATCCTTTTTTTTTCTTTATATCGTTTTAAGATACGTGTAATTTAGTGTAGGGTTTTTGCGAGAACTGTGTGAAATGTTTTTTTTTTCAAAAGTTTGTATAAACTACATGAAAATAAAAAAAATTAAAAAAATACTTTAAATGTACTTTTGGAAGTGGTCAGACAATTCATTTAGCAAAATTTGTTGAACTTACATGCAGGTCAAAATGTACACAGGACAATGTTTCCACTTCTTCCTATGCAAAGTATCATGTCACAATACCCATAGGGTTGCTACGGAAAGACTATGATGGTGAGTATGGCGTAAAAGCAAGATGTAAGCTGTTTATGACTTACTTTTACACTCCAGCGAAGTTTCCAATGCATTTGAAGGAGGAGTAAGGACACGAAACGATTTTAGCTTTTCAACCCGTGATATGATATGATATAATATGGCATGCATAACGCGCCTATACACACATGTTTCATTCCTCCTTCTTCAAATGCCTCCGGGTTTGACGCCTGCATGAGATTGTGTTGCAGGCATAAATCAAATGGATTCCTATTGTGTGGAATCCACCGGCCATTTGCACCTGCTAAAATAAGACACACGCCAAATAAATCTATTGTAAAGACTGTCTGCAAAGCGTAGCTTGCTGGTGGCATTTTCATTTTTGGATAAACATAGAGTAAAGGCAATTTCCCCTGTTTTGTTCTCTCGTTGTGCACTTCGTCTGTGTAAAAGTTGAAACTTGCATGAAGGCAACACAACAGCAACTAAGTGCTTAAGATGGCGGCCTCCTGGATGAAATGTTCACTTTTTACAAAATGGCCTCCATAGTTTCCATCGTTGTGTTTATCCCTCTTGTGCCGATCAGATCACCGTCTGCAATGGTTTGCCCAAAGGATTATTCATGCTGAACTATAGAATGCCTGAAAAACACCCCCCCATACCCATTGCACAGCGAGCTGTCGATTGTAATCCCAATTTATAACCTACTTTTATTGTACAGCGCTCCATCGCTGCCTAGCTTGGTTTGCGGTTTATAGATACCATACAATCATGCAATGCACTATGTAGCTATGTTTACTGCTGCTGTACCTTTTCTTGGACGACTCCGTAGACAGTGCAGACTGCATTATGAGTTCAGGGGTATGCTGGTGGTAAATCTGCTGAGATACCACCAAACCAAAATGCTGTTACTGCCACTTGGTCTGGCGGTATTGCAGTCAGATTACAAATGGTGGTGTTAATCACCATTTATTTGGAGTCTGTAGGACTCCATGGCCATTTTGGTGGAATTACCACTGTGGTAATTCCACCGGTGGTAATTTCGCCAAAATTGGGCAGAAAATTGTGGATTTTCCTCCAGCTCATAGCCAGAGGTTAATCCTCCAAGTTTCTGCCCAACTCACACTTGGGTGTTGCGGTAATGCAGCAGTGTGCGGTAATATCGCTGCATTTAACCTGCAACGGCCAACTCGTAATGAGGCCGATTGTGTGTGCATGTGTGTAGATAATTTGATCATTTTATATTTGGTGATGGTGAACAGATGGCATATGTTTCGCCCACCCAGAGATTTCTCAAGACTACTTCTGTTATACTTATGGCCCAAGAGTCATAATATTGCTGTCTTTTTGTAAAAGATCACATGATGGGAATTCTTGTGGGTGATTGCTATGTGTTTGGGGGGTTATAAGTTATTAGTCCGTTGTTGGCAGAAGAGATGTTGAGTACGAGTTGCGAGTTCACAGCTTCTTTTGTTGTCTGCCAGCTACGCTCAAACTCACCAAATAAACACTACCTAATTATCTAAAAGTTTCCATTTGTCAAGAAGACCTAACCATTCATATGAATTGTTCTACTCTGGTAACATGATTCCAAAGTACTAGGAGTCATGCATGTCAAGTACTTAAGTCAACATTTAGTTTGGGTTTGTTTTCCCTTCCTGGCAGCCCTGGTACTACATTGTGGTGTTCTCCCTTTACAAGAATAGTATCCCTGTGGTGAGGTTTGGCTACTGCACCAATAAAAGCAGAACAGCCCTGCTATGAATTTCTGGCAGAATCAGGGACGTCATGTTGGGGTCGCCAGGGGTCGCAGTTGCGACCTTTGAGGTCTCCCTTGCTACCCCTAAAGAAAACTAAAAAAAACATTTTCTTTTTTTTTTTTACAAATTGAAGCTCCTGGGCTGTGGCCAGTGCCGTTTGGCTCTTTGTTTCTGGAGTGGCTGGAATTTATGTTGAGGCCTCTTAAAAAAAAACAGTTTGTTCCACAAGTGCAACACTTTGAACAGTGACCCTAAATAAGAAGGAAAAGGAATAACAAATAATTTGTCTTTCTGGAATTCTATACAATAATTGCTAGACTCATGGAAGGTTTATTTCAGGCACACTTCAGGGGGTGAATCACTGATTTAGCCTGTTCCTAAACACTTCAAATTCACAAAGCAGACAAAAACCTCCAAAAAGCATTTAGAGTCGAATAAGCATCTATTTTTGCTTTTTGCAAGTTGCAGTTACAGCATGTTTTTTTCTCCTGTTGTCTCTGTTACGATCATCACAAGACATTCCATCACGGTGTCCTTGGTCACTTGACAAAATCCTTGTGATATGATATAATATATATGTTATGATATGATATAAGTCATTTATAATGCGCCTGTACACAAGTGTTTCTAGGCACACCTAAAAGCTTGTGTACAGTGTAGAAATGTTTGACCATAGCACATAAAGTGGCCCTTGATTTCATTTTGCCACAATTAATGCTTTGTTGTAATGTGTCTATCTTTCCTATCTCCATGGCATGCTGTTCAGGATGTTTGTTTGCATGTAGGAGGTAACGAGTGCCCAGAGTACGGGATGCTGTGTGAGTGTGCTTTCCCTGTGCTACTCTAAATTCTTTAATACAGAGTTATGAACTCTCCAAATGGTACATATTTTGCAAACTTCTGAACCAGGAAAAGTAGATTCACGCAGGCTTGACATGTGGCCAACTTTGCACCAGACCTGCAGATGAACTGCCTGCTGTTAAATCTCACTTACCAGGTTAATGGTATCCACTACAGAGGGTCATTTGCTTTCTGACTTTGAGACCATTCAGACATGTAATTGCTGATTTTACTATAGGCGGTAAGCTATCTATAGCCGCTAAAATAGCTCAGGGGGTTGAGCGATGTGTGTTTGAGCTGCAGGTTGCAGGTTCGAATCCCAGCAAGGCCACCTCAGCCTTTCATTCTTCTGAGCTTGATTAATGAGTGCCCACACAGGTTGAGTTATAACGTATGTACATTTGTTCTATATAATGCGCTTAAGGGTAAATGCTATGCAATAACACATCATCATCATTTGGCCTTGGACATCGGCTTGCATTCACAGTAATATGGGCCTTTACACACTGATATCAATGATACATATGGTGATGCATTCATATATGAAATGTGTATCACATTACACTGATATTGTAACCATATTTTTCGTAGTGTACTTAGGAACAATGCTATGTGATGAAATTCCTGTTAAGGGGTGAAAGTGTGTGTTCCATTGCTTCCTGTGATATCACTGGGGGGAGGTTCAAATGACATCACTTCCTGTGATATCATCAGAGGTCAAGGGTTGTATAATGCCATTTCTGCTACTCCTGGCATTTTGGTGAAATGAAGTCCCTGGGCAGTGTGCCAATAAAAATGTAGAAGTCATTCTGAGAACTGTCACTTTAAGAAAGGCAGCCCTACTAAGACATGCCTGCATGCCGATTAAATGAGTAGGCAGCCCACAGCGAGGTGCCTCTGTCTGCCACAATAAAGGTATAGCGGCTCTGGATTGAAGGACCAGAACTATGGTGGCAAGCACAGGACGCCCATCAGCCGCCTTTCTCCGTGAACAATGAAACCTGACGCTAACCCTGCCCAGTGATGGATTGACAGGTCGGGAATTCAGGAAGCTTCCCAAAAGGCAAGTGCCTCTGAAGACCCCTGTGCAGTCTAGCTAACCCCAGGTCTATCTGGGATTCAGTGAGACAAAAGTGAGGCACATTTACAGGGTGCAGAGTCCTAGAGCTCCAGCAACAGTTACATGTTAACTCCTTCCCTTGCTTTGTGGTGAGTATTGAGCATTCAGCCCAGACACCTTATTCAGGGTTTCGATGACTGAAAAGTTTTAACAAGACTCCTGGCGCTTCTGAATAGTGCTACGACTTGTGTGAATTCAGCAGGCCAATCAGAGCCATTGAATATCTCTAAGAGATGTGACTGCCCAAACAAATACTTGGAATATGTAGGGAGGTTGAGTGACCCCACACAAGGCACAGCTTGCTTCCTGTCTCTCTCTGGGCTGGGCTTTCCTGTTAGATGGTGATACAGGGCTCTTCGAGGGAGAAGAGGGCTGGAAAACCTGTTTGGCCATTTCTGATAATATTTTGTGTCTTTCAGAAATTAGATTTTTTGTTTGTGACATTGTATTTCTCTTTGTGCTAGTGTGAGAAGCCCCTTAGATTTGAACACCCCCTTCATGAAGCCCTTTCCTTTATTAGTGCCCCCCAAAAATACCCCAGACAAAAAACAACCCTTGTGACACCCTTGTCTTAAGCTCTTGTAAAAACCTTTATAACATCACTAGAGTAGACTACATTACACTACAATGCACTACACTGTAGAGGAGGTCCCAGATAGGGCCTGCACTCCAGCCACCCATTTCGAAATACCAGGAACATACTTGCCGAGATATGTGACGTATGAGGAGCAAATACACCAACAGAGAGCAACACTGGGCCCATCAGAAGAGCAATACCTGTTGAAGTGCCAATATCCAGACAACCGTGGGCAGCACAGTACCCATTGAGACAACCCTACCAACAGATGACACGAAATGAAGACTACTTAAAAACTGTCCCCGAAGAGACCTTAATCGAAGGCGAATGTTGACAACACAAGGGCCAGGACAGAGTTACAGATTAACAAAATAACAACCAAAGGAGGACAAACAATGATGAAATGATATAAATAAAGAGGTAAAGGACTTAAAAGGAGAAACTATGCTGAACTTTAAAGAAACGTAACCATAAAGCAGGAGGCAAAATATGCAACTGGTTAAACGACTGTAAATAGGCTTGGAATGCAAGAAGCTAAGGAAACGGTACTGCTTGCTATGCTTAGTAGAAGAATAGAGCGGCAAGCCCCAACTATATATCTTCCGCAAAGAAGCACATTATGCAAGTGCAACTTCATTTTACAAAAGCAGAATTAAGCCCAGAATGGTAGGGGTCAAAAAAGCCAGGATTCATATAACAGCACAAAGCCAGGCGAAAGAGCGGAATCGAAACTTAGCAAGAAGCAGCTCGTGCCTGGAATTCGAGGTCACCCAAGAGAGGGAGGAGAGCGTCAACTTCGAAGAAGCAAAACTTAAGAGCATAGCAGCCAGCCAGTGAAGGTCGAGATAAGGAGGCCCAGGCAGGTGGAAAGGCTAAAGGAAGAATCAAATACACAAATAGAGGGAAAATGAAGCAGATTCACGGTGTACTGACACGTGACCAGCCAAGTGAAAAGAGGTACCCACGTCTGATGTCATCCAAACCCAGAGGATGCCATAACTTCTCCTGATAAGAAACTACAGTTTCGAGGCCATCTTCTGCCAACTAATTGACACATAGCCTTAAAGTACTGATTGATGGAGGGGAGGCAGGGTGAATCATGGGGCATACCGCACCTTGGTGATCATTCTGCATGCTGCTAATTAAAGTGGAGATTTATGCCTAGGGGCGTAACCCACCCAATCACAATGGACCAAATAATCAAGGGTCCTATAGCTAGTAGAACCAATGAGACGTCGTACTTTTAGTGGCGTCTGACACGAATGATGTAGAGGGAGGGGCGTATATGCCCACCTGATAAGAGTTATCCAATCCTTACACTCTGTTACCATATATAGATATAGTACTTATACTTAAGTTTCTCTTTAACCAATAGAATTGCATGACAAACTTTTGAGTTTTCCACACGTCAATGATGATGAGAATGCGCTATAACTATTGCTGTCTGAATGAAGGTTTGGGGAGTTTAAGCGAGACGGGTGATCGCATCACTGATGGTTTCCTATTGTTTCCCCGTTTTTTGTACTTGTCATTAAACGGACTTCCCTTTGCCAAACCATTGAGTTGTCCTTATTGATTGGTGTTGGAGTAAGAGAATCCTGCACCCCATCCACCTCATGGTGCAGCTATCTCGTCTTAAAGTACTCGAGGGTGAGCTCTGATCCCATGGGCCTGTCAGAGGTCGCTCCTCCCTCTTGTACACTTGGTAGCGGAGAGGATGGTTTTTGACCATCAATTATTGATTATTGATTAAAATAAGACACCTATTGACGGTCAACATGAAGTAACGCTAGGTCTTCTGCAATATCACGAATCCTTTGCCATTTGGCCGAGTAGACTGTGAAGCTTCCCATGGACAATGATAGTTTAAATCTGTCCAAAAAACTGCAGTGGGTCTGAAGGGACCCGTTTTATAAACATAAACCCTTCCATTCCTACGTGCAGCGGAACAGGCGAAAGACTAAAGGAGGCGGTAACGGAGGCGGTGATCCTGAGGATCCAGAGAGGAACCATGCAAGCGGTGAGTGAAACAAAAATTGAATTATTTGGCAAATGTCATTAGGCATTAGAACAAGTAAGGGAAAAGGTAATGGACGGAGGTGGAGTAAACAAAATAGTCAGAAGTAGAGAAGACTGTATATGCATAAGAGGAAATGACTCGGGAATAATGGAATAAAAAGAGAGAATACCGGGGTAGACACCGGAGAAGAGAGAGGGTGGACACCTGAGATTAAGAGAGAGGATACACCTTATTCCTGCGCTTTAATATAGCGGTCAAAAGAAACGTGAACTCACAGCCCACATAATAGGGGACGACTAGACTACTACCACGTTTAAAGATGTCGTAAAAGGGGTTCATTTAAACTCCATGTCGGGGTACCAATTAGAGGCAGAGATATTTGTGACCAGCTGGTGGCTGTCACATGTAAGGAAATGTGTCTCCTTGTTGTTTGAAATTAAGTAGGGTTCTTACGCGATTCTATAGTTAAAAGGTAATCGCACAGGAATTGATGTTCTTGAAGTAATTGGTGATCAAAAGTTTCGGCAGGAAAAGATTGGATTGGAGCTTGCGGTATTTGGTGCTCACTCATATTGTCGGGAGTGTTGAAGTTGCATGAAGGTATTGTTAGAGACAGATTTAAACATGGAAGACATTACTCCATTAGCACACCTATGTAAACAACTGCCGAAACATGCACCCAAGCTTAATAAATACAGCACCGAGTGGGTTAAGGGCACCGCCCACAAGATGTTTATGCCGTGGCCACAGAATGGGTCTTTATCTAAAGCCTTCTTACAGCATATGACGACGTACTTGCATGTCACATATACAGGCAAGAAACTAGAGAAATGCCTTGCTGTTCTAGAACTTTGGAAAATGTTCGAACAGTCGAAGGAAGAAGAGCCACCGGCAGAATGGATATTAAATGTATGCACAGAGGGGGGTGAGACGCCTACCGTGCCACCTGCCCCGCCTGAAACAGAAACCGAGGGAAGTAAGCCTGAGGTACTCTACCCATTAAGAGAGCTTAAGGCAGCCACCGGGTATAGCAACCCTGCATATGAGTCTACGTACAGTAGTGACGACAATAAAGGGAAGGATCAGGATAAGGATCTTACCTCTGCAGTCCAGAGGGACAAGGAGATGCACGATGATGAGAGGAAGGATCAGGCACAGATTAGTGCATCTCTCGATAAGGAGAGAGAGGGAAAGAAATGGAAAGGAGATGAAAGCAGAACTGATGAGATAGCATTCACAAAAGACAAATGGATGGGAGGACAGATATTGTTGAAAGTCGATGGAAAAGGAAGTGATGATGTGAGACCTAAAGAGAAGTCAGATGAGGCACTGAGAAGGGAGAAGGAGAAGGAAAAGGAGTTGAGGGATGAAAGGATAAGAAGGAAGGATAGGCTGAGGCGAGAACAGCTAAATCATGAGGAGGAAGAAAAGCAGCTCGATCGCAAGCAGAAAGCAGCCTATGACCAATGCAGACAGAAACAGCTAAGGTTGGAAGAAGAGCAAAGGATACGTGAAAAAAGGCTAAGGAGACGAAAGGATGAGGAAGCTTGAAGAGCAGATGAACGTAGAAATGAAAGGAGAAGAGAAGAAGATAAGGTCAGAGAAGAGGCGAGGAAGCACAAAGAATTTGATGATGATATTGAACGTAAGCGTAGAAAGAGGGCACGCGATCTCGAATATCTGGAGGGGGAAGTTAAAAAACCTGATCCTGTTGTAGAATGGGAAGACATTGAAGAATTCTTCCCTGCGTATGACTCAATACCAGGCATGACTAGGGCAGATATTGAAGATGACTTCGACAACAGAAGCAACGGGGAAACGATCGATAAAATATATGATGAAATGGGGCTAGAACAAATATCCCGAGGGGAAAGGGAAGACAAGTGCCTGGAGAGCACTCAGCTATATGACACTGAGGATGTCACTCGAAGTAGTGGGAGCAGGAGACTGTCCTTGGACAGACTGGAAATCAGTAAAATCGATGAGGACACAAGGAGTTGCGTGAATTGGGAACAATCAGTGTCCGACTCTCAAGAAGAGATGGAGTGCGAGACAAATGAAGAAGGGAGACGGCACGAAAAGTGGCTCCCAAGGGACAAAGTGGTAAAATGGTCAGACGCTAGCGAGTCCACACCGACCAGCATGAAGGAATACCCCATGGTCAGAGGGGGGTGTCTACACCCGCCTTTGCAGACAGGTTGAGGACATTGACAGGCAGACGGCGATGCTGGAATATTACCCCAGCGTTGGACAGGAGAGCTATGGGGGAAGGGAGAGAGTGCTGCACATTCCAATTTCCACTATTAGAAAAGGGGGAAGCAAGACCGCAATATATTCCATGGCCACACATGGATCAAGAAAACCTGAAAAACAAGCTTCCAATGCTGACATCGGGAGCCGGGAAGTGGATACATGAATTAGAAAAAATGACAGGAGGTGTCACATTAGCTATAGGGGACATTGAAGGTCTCTTGATTGCCATACTTGGTGAGAGAGCAGACGATGTGTGGACACAGGCAGGGTACCCTGGCATAACCATAATCAACACTGCACACGACGGAGTGCCATTTAATAATTGCAGAGCAGCTGTATGGAAAGGGTTACAAGTGCTTTACCCGGACACTTCCGATATGGGAGCTATAATTAGGGTGTCCAGTTTTCGGGGATAACTGGAAAGTATCTGATAAACCCCGTATTTCATAGTGCTGGGAGCGGGATTCAAAACTATGGTGTGTTGTTTCCAATACACACAAGTTGCCAGTGAGCTATCCTAGCAGCTTTGTTAAAGCATTGTCTATTGGAACTGACATTGCTACTAACGCTGCAATGATAATTTATTATCCCATATTGCCACCTTGTGGCCGAATGCCGATTTGACTGCAGACTGCAATGCTGGACAATACGGAAAACTCTGGTTTCGGTTGAGCGTTAAGCTCTTTGTGCCTCTCCCAGCTTTGGCATTGTTCTTGGGAGGGAAACATTAGCAGGACTGCAGGGGGCATGCTCCTGTTGATGATGTGTGCATCTCTGTCGGGGGGAGGAATAAAGTACCCTCTCCAGTCATGACCTTTGAGGACTGCATGTGTCATTAGGCTGCACGTACATGTTTGCCCGGGAAATCTCACCCCATATAAGCAGCGTCACTTGTTCGAGCCATTCACTGCTCCCTGAGTCTGCTGAATGGTAATTTCCAGTGTTTCCTTCGCTTTTGCTCTGCTGGACGTGTTGACCCCCTTTGTAAAGTAAGTTGTATGTATTTTTTTGTGTGATGCCGATGTGGTGGGCGTTTGATTTACATACATTTTAAACACAAGGACTCCTGGGCCATTTCTAGTGAGCTCAGAACTGGCACAACCCGTGCCCCTGAGCCTAGGTGCCATAATTACCCCTTACCTTGGAGGGGGCCCCACAGGGCTGCCTGATTTCAAGAAGTAAGATTCCATTGGGCACCAGTCTTAAATAACACATGTCAGGATATTTTATGGAGTGCTGCTGAGGCTCTAAACCCATTGCCTTTCTGTTTTGACAAGTCACTCATACTCATCCCCTCAAAGCTGCATATAGGTTGGTGCTAGCGGTTGCATAACAAGATGTCACTTTAAAAGCACCACGCCTGCACATGCATATTACAACACAAGTACTTTAAGCGCACAGAACCAGAAACCAGCTTCATGATGTTCCATGCGCACAAAATAGCACCAAAGAGCAGAGGAACAGTCTGAAAACAGTCTATGAAATTGTCAGCCTAGAAGCAGATCCATGCTTCGAAATCGGTAACCTTTTGGAGAAGCGCGACAAATTAGTTTATTTATTTATTATTAGTAGTACACTTTGTGTTTTCATTGCATAGGTTGATGCGCGCGCAGAACCTCTCCAACTAATTGAACAATTTTCATTTAATGAGACACGCGATGTAAACTTATTTATTCCACGTTTGGTGCAAATGTGTGACGCAGCGCTAAATGAGTAACTGAACATTTGGCAATGCCCATGTAAGTACCCTTTTCCCTTGTGCATTTGAGTGCTCTCTTCACACGTGCATGTGTGCCCTTTTGCCGTTTGCGAGTGCCCTATTCCCATGAACATGATTGCCCTTTTCCCGTGATTGAACCCTTTCCCATTTTCATGCGAGTGCACTCGTCCCGTGTGAGTGCCCTTTTCCTGTGTGCATGAAGGCGCTATGGGGCTGTTAGAACTTTAGGGGGTCGGAGGGCAGCGCTTGCTGCAACCCCTACCACTCCAGCAGGCTGTGCGGGCCAGGTGAGCGGGGTGTGTGATTGGGGGTAGGGGGTCTGGTGGAAAATGCAATTTGTATTTGGGTGTGGGGCAGTTCGGATCAGCAGCAGTCCCTAGAGCGCAGGCCTCTCTGTTAAAGGTCGGCAGAGGCATGTGTTTAAAGTGGTTTATGGGGGATCTGGGATTCTGGGCACTGATAAGATCCTGTTTGTAACTTCAAAGGACGCGGGCCTGGTTATCTTGACACCAACTGCTATTTCGGGGCGGCTTCTGACCCGCTAGATTACAAGCGGTTCCCATACTTTATACCTGCAGTGTTTACGTCTTTAAATAAGGTGGCTTAAATGTGTGGAGATGTGGTATTCAAGCTATCCATTTAATAATGGGAGCAAATTTCCTTCTGAATAGATCTTGTGCTAGACCATTTATCATACTGGCTGTGAGCTTTTCTTTAGCAAGATATAAAAGTAGCACTTTAGCAGTGGGATTTTTACTTATTCTATGCTTTGCGGGGGTAATGAAATACTTTTCAGGAATGATTTGGAGAGTCAGGGCAGCATTCATTTCGAGCAGCCTATCTGGTGAGGTGGGAGGGCAGATTGCTTTTGTTTTAATATGTGTTTCTTTTTATGAGGTGTGATTTACCTTTAATTACATTTGCTTTGCAGCTTGTCACTTGAATAAGGAAATATTTTTTGGGTGAAATTTAGATCTACTTGTACAGCCTTTTCGGGTTTCCCCTATTTTATCTGTCCCTCTGGGGATGGGATCCCATCACTATGCGCAGCAGTTTAGTAAAAGGTGCAACGCCAGGGAGTGCTTGCATTAATTCTGCTGCACCCAGCCATTCCTTTTCTCAACTTAGATTGGGTTGCGTGCGCAGTGAAGTGTTCTTTTGATTTTATTTTTTCCAATTGCGCAGACTAGATGGGCTTTTCTTTTCCTTAACCCAACAATTAGGAATTTCTGAAGTGCAGGTTGTGGGCCTGGCTTTTTTATAAGGCACGGAGTATTAGTGTTGTCTTAATTGGGGGCCCAGATCCGCCTATGTCATGCACTTTGTGTGCTGAATTCCAGTTGCAAGCAGTGGGAAGAAATCTTCAAGAGACTGCTGTTTAACTTTGTGGCTCTAGTTGCTATAAGAACATTTATAAAATGAGGCTCTTTGACTCCATTGCATGGTGTCTACAGACCATGTTGGATCTAGGTCTTCTGCCTGTACCCTGCACCTCTGCATTCTTCATATGTCAGCTGCTATTGTTCACTTAAGGCAGTGACCGAAGTGAGCGGGAACTATCGGGAGTGGTGTTCCAGTACTTTAATTTTTTTCTAATTACCATTCCTCTACTTTTTACGACCATATTCACCATTCTATAAAGAGGATGTGTCCATCCTTGTCCTTGTGCAAGTGTAACTTTGTAATAGGAGCCTTAGTAGTCACTTATACTACTTCAATGCCCCTGCCACAACACCTTGCCACATGTTGCACTACTACTCCACCTACCCGCTCCCCTACCGAGACCAAAGTTCCACTAAATTTATTTTGGTATACTTCTACCACTGACTTTAGGTCAGAGCCAGAAATCTGTAAGTTCGGAAGGTGCTGTAGAATTATTACTAGGCCCTCATTCTGAATGGGGCAGGCATGGCAGTAGAACACACCTTCCACCTCATCCACGCCATTTGCCACTGATTCCCTGCATGCTTTTGGAACTCCATGAAGAAACCCCACACTGAAATGTCCTTTTAACATGCAGGTAATCTGAAACCTTTGTGCTGGGATCCTTTCGATAAGGCAGATTCCTCTGAGGTGCTCCTTCTGCTGCTAAAACAGGAAAAAGCAGGTGCATCCTTTAGGATTACATTCCTCAAGCTTATACAGTCACATTTTTATTTGCTTTTTTTGGCTTTCTATGGCTTACCACTCACAAATTCTGAATGACATCCAGGCATGTGCCTCTCAGGCCCCTCATGGACGTGGCCACCAGGTGGTGGCTGCTTTGCATTCATGCTCCTCACATCCTGCAACACAGACTTCATTTAATTTGAGAGAGGAGGCAAGGCATGACCAGTATGTTGGTAGCCATTGTCTGTCCTAACTGGTCTTTAATTCCGTGATTTCCAGATGGGTCCTTTGTTGTGTTCCAAGCTCTTGTTTGCTGTGTCCTTAGACAGTGTGGCCCTTCCGTGGAACTCACTCTCTATCTCCCACTTAATGCATGCACCACCACTACTGACTCAATCCCCATGTGTAAGGGCACATGTCAATGAAACTATATTTCACTTTAAGGTATGTTCACACACTGCGCATTTATTAAAGTATGGCAGCTTTTGATTTTCGCTACGGGGCAAAGACTCTCACACTGGGTGATGTGAGCAAGCTGTACCCATCCAGGGGAGACCATTTTCAGCCATGTAGACAGTTTGCTATGCTGGGACTCTTTACAACCTGTTAGTGTTATGTTAATATGGTTTTTCCCTTGCAGCAAACAAAACTGGATTTGAGAAGGTTGGCACCATCAATCAATCAATCAGAATAGTAGTCACTGGACCGAAGAAGCCGAACAGTAGCCACCTGAATTCACCAAAGGTACGTTTACACACAAGTTTGCCCAGCCATGTTCGTTTGACCAAGCACTTGCTGTTGTGTTGTGATATCTTTCGCTGTTATCTACATTACTGCATGGCAGCACTTCTCTAGCCATAAAAGACAGCAGCCAAATAGCGAACATTAGTGGTGTCACGTGTCATCACTGCGTAACATTATGTAGGCAGCTGAGGTCTTTTTAATTCATTGCATTTAATTGTTTATAGAAATCACAGGGAAAGCAATGCACTTTTGGTACAAAAACACCTGCAAAAATTAAGAGCGCAGGGCATAGGCCCTTGACAGTGGGGTGAGAGAATGTGACTTGAAGACCACATGTTGCAGGGGAAGGTCCTGAGACTGAATCAGAAGGACGCAGTTAATGTCATGCTTCTGCTATGTGTAAGTAGTCTCCTCTTGTAATTGTTCCAATAGGCTTCTCTGACATCGAGCAATGCCCCACAAAAGCAAGACCGCTGAGGATTACGCCCAGGAACACAAAGATTTTACAGTAGAGGAAAACAACAGAAAACAATTGTTAATTTGCAAGGCTTGCAGAGTAACAATTGTATTAGTCAAAGGAAAGACTTCAAGCCGCATCGCTGAGCACGTTTCTTCAAAGACCCACTTAAGGTTGAAAGATCCGCCAAAATTTGAGAGTGGTCTGTGCCAAATGTCCCTTACAGAGACACTGACATGTTTTAAAAGACAAAGTGATGAGGAAAAAGATGTGGCACATGAATTTGTGCGTGCCTTAGTGCAGGCAGGAACCAGCTTGCACCAGGCAGATGGCCCGATTGGTAATCTTTTCCGCAGACGGGCCCCAGCAGCCACAACATTACCCTGATCCATTCAAATGTATGAGAAATATCTACTGGAGGTTTTTATGACAGACATTGGCCACATCAGAGAGTTAGTCCAAGGCGACGTAAGCTTTTCAATCACTGTCGATGAAACGCCCGAGATGCATGGCGATCCAGCAGTGGCAGTCCTCTTCACATTTTGTGACCCAAAAAGTGGATGGGCGCGCCGTACTATCATGGCAGATTTAGAGGTGGTTGAAACTTGCAATGCAGTTTCAGCAGCGGCATTACTCCAGAAAGTCCTCAGCAAGTTTGGGAAGGACTGGAGAGATGTAGTGTGTGTTTGTAGTGATTCGGCAAGTTATATGAAAAAGTTATGTGATGATCTGTCCAAGGGCAATGCCAATTTCAAGGCCTTCCCCATGCAAGACCCCTGCCACTTACTTGATGGAGTTTTAAAAGCAGCCTTAAAGTCCTCAGATTTGGTTAGGGGTGTAGTTGACTTTGTGGTCCATTCTGGTGCTCTATTTAGATATGCACGTGAACTGAAACGCAAATACCTATCATTTTGCACTTTGTATGGCATGAAAGGAAAGGTTATCCCAACTGTATCCTTTAGTCGGTGGTTGTGAGGATCTGAGGGCGCACATTGATACTGAGGTGAATAAAAGTACAGTCTACTGTGTTCTAAGATTTTTGCAAGAGAACATGACTGCTGTAGTTGATATAATGAAGAGGTTGGAATCAGAAAACACTTATGTTTACCAAGTGTACAATGTCATTGGTGCGGAGGTCAAACACTTATTTGAAAGAAAGTTGGGTGACACTTTCAGTGACGTTGGTCTAGTAACATGTGCACTTTTGGAATGTTTGCCACTTGGAAAACAAAGGACTGTTGAGGAAAATTTTAGGATATTCTACGCAACAATGCATGTAAAATGGCAAGCAATGCTGTGCCGAAACATTCCATCAGCCACCATGTCATTCGAAGTGAGTGAAGCCTCTTTGTGGGATGCCGTACTAGACCCCTTCCGCAAAAAAGAATTTTGTCAAAACTTTGAAAAATATGCATTTATTTTTAACCATTTAAAGACACTGAGACTGTGTGCAGCCAGATTAACGCCTATTTGGCAGAGCCTGTGCCTGAGAATATGCAGCTTCGGGTGCATGAGTATTGGGTGGGAAAGCACCAACAGTGGCCAGATTTATCAGCTTGTGTGTTGGATATTTTGGCCCTGCCCGTGTCCAGTGCCAATGTGGAAAGGTCGTTTTCCCAAATAAAAGTTTTTATGGTAAGAAAAGAAAGGGCACGGATGGGCAAAGAGTCCTTGAAGAAATATTGTATGATTTATTACAATCATTTTGACTTGTAGGAATGCAACATATTACTTGATTAACATGAAATTGTTTAGAACATCTTGCACTGAGAGATTACCCTACATATGCACACAATGAAGCAATAAAAGAAAATTTCTGTGTTTACACCTGAAAAAACAGTTGTCCGCGATTTTTTCAAAGGGGCAGACGGGAAAACAAGGATAAACACAGATTCGGAAAGTTTTTGAAAACACTGGAAAAACACCTCTGGAAGTTAAAAAAAAAAGAAACCCCAAAAACAGGAAACCCTAGCTATAATGACTCAGAAAATGAAGGAGTCAGAAGACCCGTTGATTTATATCCAGAATTTCCAAGACACGTGGGTGCTCGAAATGCATGAATCTTGGACAAAATCTATACCAGTGTTTTACCACATTTTATGCCAATGGCTGCCAGAACCAGTGCAGAAACCGCTCAAGAAATTGGTAGGGGTTGAGGCTAAACCTTGGGCTGAAATACAGTTAACTATCACACATTACTGTAGATTGTTACAAGAAAAGAATCGGAAAAAGGAGGCATCTCAAAGGGGTGAGGAAGTGAAGCTGGCGCAAAAGAAATTATCAAAATATTCTCTTGAAGGAGCCATGCTAACTAGCCCAGCTGAACAGAACTTACAACAGGGGCTAGCCCACAGCAGAATGACCAGAGTAATGTAGGACAATACCCAAGGGGAAGAGGTTTTAGAGTAAGAGGATTGCAGAGTAACCAAGGAGGTTTCCAAAGTAATCAAGGAGGCTTTCAAAACGTGCAAACGGGTAGCCTAGATATGTCAAACGGACAAATAATCCAACCACGCCAGTATGTTGGCTGTGTGGAATGACGGGGCATTTAGCATGCACGTCCAGAAGCCAATGCGCGTGGCAGAATGGCCAAGGAATGGGAGCAGGCACAGCGAATCCACCTGCGATCTCGCAACAGGGCAATGCACAAAATCACTCAGTGCAGCAGCAAGCACCAGGCGTGCAGCAGGGTGTGCAGCAAGGGGTGCAACCCCAAACATGGGGAATTTGCCACAAGGGCAATTTCAACAGGCACCACCGCAAACGTCTCAGGGCACAAACTCTGGAAGGGGAGGCAGCCCAGGGAATGGAGAGAATCTACAAGTGTACAGTGGGCTGAACTTATATATGAACTAGGATAGCTCACTGGGAACCCTGATGTGCTCTACCCTATCAGTGACACCAGACCCTAATAGGGAACCTAGGGTGAATGTCATCATAGGGGGTAAAGAATATTCCTTCTTAGTTGACACGGGTGCAACACGCTCATGCATACGAGAAGGCAAGTTGTCCTTGTCCCGCGAGGCCATAGATACTCAGAATTTACAGGAGTTCACAGTCGAGTTCCCTTTACAGACGCACTCCCAGTCTCCGTAGGAGAGTGCGAGATGAATGTACATTTATTATATTCAAGTCAGACCCCAGTAAAAATTTTGGGTTGTGACCAAATGACAAAATTGAACATGATGATCTCGTTCACGGAGGAGGGCATAGTATGCTCCACTCCAGGAATGCATTATTCAAACGTGTTCGAAATGATCAGGGCGTACTCAGGACATATAGCCATGAGAGCTATACCATTAGAGCCAGAAGTTTTCACATATCGCATGCGTGTGCTTATGGCAGGATTACCAGGCCTCGCAGATAGAACTATGAGAACCCATGATGAGTTTCTATTCAGGTCAAAAATACCTACGCATGAAGAGGCGGGACAAGTGTTTCCCTTAATGATACATACCGCAGCAGTGCGAGGGAAAGTAGTATTGGTTGAAGACTACCATGATGAAGGCAGACAATGGTGCGCAATTATTGCCATTGAAGAAGGGTATCGAGTGACTGACGTCACCGATGATGATCTGTTCGAAGAACAACCAGACTCAGAAGAGACAAGGGTGGAAGTGAGTCTCATATTTTGGGTAAAAATTATCAAAAGAGAAGTGCCTCAGAGAATGATTTTGGCACTGATACGTCCAGAATACTTTGATGACGACATGGCCCAGGTGCCTGTCTCAGTATGGACTACAGGACCATATGATGTAGGCCTCCTGAAGGGGTGGGAGAAGTGAAAATTAAGCTGAAACTGGGAGCAATTTTACTGAGAGCGCGACAATATCCCATGTCCAGAGAGGCAGATGAAGGGATCGTGAAGACAATTTCTGCCATGATGGATCAGGGCATCTTAGTGACGTCAGAGTCACCCTGTAATACAATGATTTATCCTGTCAAAAAATCAAAAGGAGGGTCTTGGCGCTTAATCCAAGATTTAAGAGCAATAAACGACATTGTTGAAGCCGAGTTCCCTCTAGTCCCTAATCCATCTACAATCCTATTTTCCCAAGAATGCAATTAAGTCAATTTCCTTTGTGTTTCTTCACAGATTCTGTCTTCAGGACACTGTTTCTTTGTCACGTAGTCACATTTGAAACGTGTTGCATACCAGGGGCACCCTTGTACTCCCAAAAATAGATCTAAAAAAGATTTAAAACAAGACAGACATCTATATCAGATATCATGTGTGGTATCATGTAATGTGTAACAAGGCAACACGTTTCAAATGTCACTACGTGACAAAGAAACAGTGTCCTGAAGACAGAATCTGTGAAGAAATACAAAGGAAATTGACTTGATTGTATTCTTGTGAAATGTACAGATTCCAGAAACACATGTCTAGTGTTGGCACATTGGTTTTTCCCAAAGAAGAGGAGAATATTGTAATAAGAATATACAACAAAAGTGTGTCCAGATATTATGTTTGATTGTACAAACCTAATGGGTGATGTTCAGATACACACTTAAGACATTGGTGTATTTTTCTGTGAACCTGTAGGGGTTCTTTTATATGCATCACTGGTGTTTTTCACCTTTTTTACAATTGTGATAGATATTAAAGTATGTGTTATTTTTTTAAAGGCCTTGTGTGTCTGCTTATATATTGAATGGGCAGCTTGTTTGTATAGCGGGCAGATGCTACAGACAAACTCATAGCCTGAGTGGGAGGAAGCCGTTGCTGTGGGATTGTGTTTTGTTGTGATACAGTTTAGTCCTCACCCACACGACCCCTAAAAAGAGGACCATATAGCTTGGTTTAGCTAACGGTGCTATACATAGGCCAGTTAATCTCACATGAAGGTAAAAAAGTGACCCCAGAAAGGGCTGAAGCCATCATGAACACAGCTAAGCCAATCACGATGGAGCTTTTTAGGCCTGTGCAACTATGTTAGAGCATGGGTCTTCGATTACAGCTCATATACCAAGCCCTTGCTCCAGGTCCTGAGGAAGGCCCAGGTGACAAAGGAAAAGATTGAATTGACTGAAACAATGGAAAAGGGTTTTGCAGAACTCAAGAGAGCGATTTGTACGGCTCCAGTTCTTGGGATTCCTAATTATGCAGAGGAATTCTACCTGTTCTCGCACACAGATGGCAGCGTTATGACGGCTGTGCTCACGCAAAAAACCTTGTTGGGGTACAAGCCTCTGGAATATTACAGTGGGAACCTGGATCCAGTAATGGGAGGCCACTTCCCATGTGAACAAAGCTTAGCTGCCACAGCGTTCGCCATAGAGAAAGCGACAACCATTGTAATGGGATGTTCTATGACGCTATACGTCGAACACACATTATTCGCCATTTTAGAGATACCAAAGGGCACATTGACGTCGCAAAGAACTTCTGCCTATGAAGTGATCATATCTAATCCATCGATCAAAATAGTTTGATGTAAAACAGTGAACCCAGCTACGTTCATAGCTGAGCCAGTCACTGAAGGAGAGCTGATACATGACTGTGCAAACTATGAAGAATTCTATGATGAAATCCCCAGGGTGAAAGAAAATGCCCTAGTGGGAGGAGAGATTGTTTTCATTGACGGTTCTTCGAGAATCGACAAAGAAGACGGACAAAGATATACAGGCATCGCTGTGATGAAACACATAGCAAACAGAGAATTTTGAGTACTCGTCAGTCCACAAATACCTTCTCATTGTTCAGCACAGGCTTCAGAATTGTTGGTGTTGATACTCACCATAGAGAATCACGCAGACCAGGAAGTACTGTGTACAGTGACTCCACCTATGTGACGTCCACAGTGCACGCAGGGCTAGCACGCTGGAAAAGGAGGGGCTACCTCCAGGCAGACGGCATGCCAGTGCAGCATGCAGCTTTATTGGACAGGCTGATTAAGGCACTACAGCTCCCAGTGGGCATAGTGGTCATGAAATGCGCTGTCCACACTAAAAGGACAGATTTCGTGTCACGAGGAAACCATGCAGCAGACACGGAAGCCAAGCGTATGGCCTCCAAAAGTGAGATGATCATCGAAGTGGAAGTGGCATGTACCCATGAGGGAATGATGGTGGCACTTACCATACCCGAAGTCTATAGTAATCTGGGGCAGACACAATTAATGGAGCTTCAAGGGGAGGCATCCCAGGACGAGAAGAACCTGTGGAAACATCGAGGGTGTTCTTTAAACCCCTACTACGGATTGTAGCGGCAAGACAGCACTGGTAAACCAGTAATGCCTGTAGCCCTACTGAAAATAGCATTGGAGCAATTGCATTACCCATTACACATGTTAAAAGAGAATCTAGCTGCAATGCTTGCAGAACACTGGTTTATACCGAATTTAGCTGAGCATGTTGCATTCTTTATGGTGGACTGCAAAATAAGCCAGCAATTCACTGCTGGGCACAAATTAAAAGTAGTGAGAGGAGTCATCCCCCGGCCAAATGGGGCTTTTCAGCACTTACATATAGACTATGTCGACATGATTCAAGTGTGTAACCAGTACAGATATTTAATTGTAGTGGTGTGTCCATTCTCTAGATGGATAGAAGCAGGTCCATGTACACACCCAGACTCTACCTGTGTGGCCAAATTCCTAGTGAGGGAGGTTTTTCCTAGATGGGGGGTGGGGGGTGTGAAGTGATGAGATCAGACAATGGGGCTCATTTTGTAAATACAGTCTTTGAGCAGATTAGCTTGTTGCTTGGTATAAAGCACAAGTTCTCATTGGCGTATCATCCGGAAGGTATGGTATTTGTGAGAGGCTCAACGGCTTGTTAAAGGAAAGGATAGCCAAGTTGAAGCTTACTCTAAAGAGGGGATGGTTGCACTGCCTTCCACTGGCATTGTATGCTCTTCAGAATCAACCAGGCTCTGACCAACATCTTACGCCGCACGAGATGGTCACAGGAAGGAGAATGAATACTCCCCTAACCCCACGAGACAGAGCTAGATGTGATGCCCAGTCAACCCAAGAGATCCTAGGAACCAAAATGAGCAAATATCTGAACTGCGTGACATCCAGCCTTACTGTAATTTCAGACCAACTGCAGCGACAACGAAAAGGGTGCAGCACAGCACAAAACACAGCAGGAGACACTGAAACAGACGCAGTTCAAGGTCTACGTGTTCCACTCGTCTTTCCTGTAGATGCGGTGTTAGTAAAAAAACACACAAGGAAGAGGTGGGATGAGCCAAGATTCAAGGGCCCTTTCATCGTAGAGGACTGCACTCCTTCAGCTGTAAAACTGCAGGGCAGGAGAGAATGGATTTTTCTCAATGACATTAAGCCCTATATCGGAGAAAGCCCTCTAGCTGCACCCCATCGCAAATAAATCACAGACAATATGGAAGAACCACAGCAGACAAGATCCATGACGAGGAAGAAGGACACATGAGCAGCAAAGCCAAGACAGGAAGAACTTTTGTGCAAGTTGTGGCTTAAACAGGACATTTGCTCTAAGCAAAAGGGGATAAGGACATAAACAGACACTCTGTGTCTCCTAGTTGCAGGGTCAAGACGAAAATTGTGCAGTTAATCCACAACACGTTTGTTGACACGAATTTGTAAATCAAACCACACATAAGCGTTGTTGAAAAACAAGACTCTAACAGACAGTGATCAAGGACCTTACCTTAAGAGCTAAACGCAGTATCCTGAATCATCAAATATCAAGACTTTGTTTGTCAGCACTTATGGTGTCCCCCAGCAGAAACCTCACAAGGGACGTACTCAATTACTTCCATTTTGTATTGGCAACATTTCCAGCGCTGGTAGGGAGGGTCGCCAGTGTCACAGACTTTATACAAGATCCTGCCAACAAGAAAGTAATCTGGCAACTACTTACCGTCATCGCGGAAGCCGTCATAGAACTACCTGAATACAGTGATAAAGACACAAATGATTCCAACGCAGGCGATTCTAGATGAACTCATCAATACACTTTTCTTTCGCATCATAGAGGAGTGCCCAGCTATTGTCGGGAGAACCACAGGCACTCTCACGTTTATTTGAGATCCAGCCAACTCTGAACATTTGAGCCAGCTGTGGATTAAGCTCAGTTACTTAGTTGCAATCCACACTTCAGGAAAGTGCAAGGATTGTTCACGCCAAAGGAAGTGCCTGTAATCCTGAACCCAGAAACCCAACAAGGGAGGACAAATGTCCCTGTCACCTGAGGACAGCCGACTGGCGCACAACGTCCTCTTCCGCCTAGTCACCGACTTTCCAGAAATGTTGGGGAGACCTATCGAGGTTGACGTCCTCACATTTAGCAGAGATCACACAGATGGGAACGCTCCTCCATGGCATCATGCTGCAAGTGGAGCTGTCCAACTTTCAGAGAGATTATGGGGCCGATTCATGGAACAAACGTGTGCCGAAAATCCCAGTGCAAGCAGGCGCAAGGAGGCGCAAGCGTGAGAAAGCAAGCACAGGCGCACGCATGCGATTCAAGGAAGGCGCTGCGCTACTTTCCCACTGGTTGTGCGCCAAATCCGTGCATGGCGCACGCTGGCGCACACATCTCCAAACAGCGTGCGCTAAGCGCACAGTGAAAGCGCACATAGCACAGCACACATAACAGAAGCAGGCGAAACAGGGGGCGTAACACGCGGAATGGGGAATAACGCGTGAAAAAGAAGGCGTAATGGGGGAAGTACTGCTGGGAAGTACACGGAATGCCCACACGCACGCGAACCACATGTGTTCATGGAATCGAATAGGGCAAACCTGGCCACGGGCAAAGATATGCAGAGGCCTAAACACGTCCGCCACACGAAGGCAGGCAGTAGCGTCCCTGTGCATTACAAAAGTGTGCACAAATAAAAAGCATGCATATACTGATTGGGGTACGTGTATTCCTGGGGTTCGCGTGAAGTTTTACACGCGAAAGGGCCCTGTGCGAGTGGGGTACGTGTATTCCTGGGGTGCGCGGGAAGTTTTACACGCAATTTCAGCAGGGTACGTGTATTTCGGGGGTGCGCTGGCAGTTTTACACGCGATTTCAGCAGGGTACGTGTATTTTGGGGGTGCGCGGGAAGTTTTACACGTGATTTCAGCAGGGTACGTGTATTTCAGGGGTGTGCGGGAAGTATTACATGCGATTTCAGCAGGGTACGTGTATTTCGGGGGTGCACGGGAAGTTTTACACGTGATTTCAGCAGGGTACGTGTATTTCGGGGGTGCGCGGGAAGTTTTACACGCGAAAGGGCCCTGTGCGAGTGGGGTACGTGTATTCCTGGGGTTCGCAGGAAGTTTACACGCGAAAGGGCAACGCCCGTGCGTGATACATCACAGACGCGATTTCAGCAAGGTAGGTGTATTTCAGGGATGTGCGGGAAGTATTACATGCAATTTCATCAGGGTATGTGTATTTCGGGGGTGCGCGGGATGTTTTACACACGATTTCAGCAGGGTATGTGTATTTCGGGGGTGCACGGGAAGTTTTACACGTGATTTCAGCAGGGTACGTGTATTTCGGGGGTGCGCGGGAAGTTTTACACGCGAAAGGGCCCTGTGCGAGTGGGGTACGTGTATTCCTGGGGTGCGCGGGAAGTTTTACACGCAATTTCAGCAGGGTACGTGTATTTCGGGGGTGCGCTGGCAGTTTTACACGCGATTTCAGCAGGGTACGTGTATTTCAGGGGTGTGCGGGAAGTTTTACACGTGATTTCAGCAGGGTACGTGTATTTCAGGGGTGTGCGGGAAGTATTACATGCGATTTCAGCAGGGTACGTGTATTTCGGGGGTGCACGGGAAGTTTTACACGTGATTTCAGCAGGGTACGTGTATTTCGGGGGTGCGCGGGAAGTTTTACACGCGAAAGGGCCCTGTGCGAGTGGGGTATGTGTATTCCTGGGGTTCGCAGGAAGTTTACACGCGAAAGGGCAACGCCCGTGCGCGATACATCACAGACGCGATTTCAGCAAGGTAGGTGTATTTCAGGGATGTGCGGGAAGTATTACATGCAATTTCATCAGGGTACGTGTATTTCGGGGGTGCACGGGAAGTTTTACACGTGATTTCAGCAGGGTACGTGTATTTCGGGGGTGCGCGGGAAGTTTTACACGCGAAAGGGCCCTGTGCGAGTGGGGTACGTGTATTCCTGGGGTTCGCAGGAAGTTTACACGCGAAAGGGCAACGCCCGTGCGCGATTCATCACAGACGCGATTTCAGCAAGGTAGGTGTATTTCAGGGATGTGCGGGAAGTATTACATGCAATTTCATCAGGGTATGTGTATTTCGGGGGTGCGCGGGATGTTTTACACACGATTTCAGCAGGGTATGTGTATTTCGGGGGTGCACGGGAAGTTTTACACGTGATTTCAGCAGGGTACGTGTATTTCGGGGGCGCGCGGGAAGTTTTACACGTGAAAGGGCCCTGTGCGAGTGGGGTACGTGTATTCCTGGGGTTCGCGGGAAGTTTTACATGCGAAAGGGCAACACCCGTGCGCGATACATCACAGACGCGCTTACACGCTAAGGGCCTTTGGTCCAATGAAATTGCGTACGTGTGCTGACGCGCTTACGCGCTAAGGGCCTTTCCTCGAATTACACGCTGACGTGCAATTTTTTCACGTGCCAAATCACTCCGTATCAAGCTGGCCACGCGTACACACACGGAAGACCACGCTCCTGCCCTGAAGGCCATTTTCCTGCCCCCCAGATCCCCGAGCACCCTCCCATCTGCAATCTGCTGCTGCCTGACTGCCTGCTGCCCACGTGCCCTGCCATTTGCTGCCTGCACGTCAGCCAGGGGTGCAGTTGCTGTGACCACCCCTGCTGGAACTGAAGACTCCCGACTGGGATTCCATCGCTCCACAGCCCAGCCCCAGGACCCAGTTGCCCACCCACTCCTGCCTCTGGGGTTTCCATGTCCAGCAGAACACCATCGGGCAGCACTGGCAACCCCCAGCCAGAGAGGCAGAGGGCCACCAGCTTCAGTGCCAGGGAAGTTGGTGTCCTGGTGGAGCAAGTCCTGGGGGGGTATGATACCCTCTTTGGAAGTTCACGCGCCGACAATGAAGGACGGACCAGGATCTGGATGGACATTGTGACTGCCATCAACGCGGAGGGGGTGGCAGTCCGCGACTTACATCATGTCAAGAAGCGCTGGGAGGACTTCAGGTCCAGGACCCTCAACAAGGCCGGGCGCCTCGCAAAGGCAGCGGATGCCGAGGGGCGCCGGGGCCAGCTGTCGGACCACCAAATGAGGGTCCTGGAACGCATATGCCCAGCGCTCTACATCCAGATACTTGAGAGGCAGACCTGTCTGGAGTCGAGCGGTAAGTGTACATGCAGAGTGATCGGACGCTGTGCGTGTCGTGGTGTGCCAGTAGTGTGCAGGTTGCACATGTGTTTTTATAGGGTCATGTAGGGATGTGTATAAACATGGGCGTGAGGCTGCCACATGTGTCCTCTCATGTGTGTGACACATTGATGGTGTATGTGTTGGTAAGCATGCTGGACAAATGCAGGTGTGGGAGCACACATGTTTGAATTTCTGTGTATGTACAATGGCATGGTTGTGGCATGGATGGTGGTTCCTAGTGCATGTATCTGCACTGTGTACATGTGCATGTGTGTGTACTTGACAAGTGTGCAACTGTGATGCAACATGGATGCATGTGACAGTGATATGTAGAAGGCTGAATGGCAGATCTGACATGTATGGCAATCTCATCACTGCAACAGTTGGACGAGATGTAGACATGCATGTAAGTGTGGTGGCGTGTGTGCATGCCTACTGCACTCCCTGTGTTTCATGTGATGTCTGGCTCACCTTTGGATGCTCATGCTGTTGTATGTGTATGGATGGTGCTGGCTGTTGTTATATGGCTGTGGAATTGCTCATGTGTGTGAGTTGAAATTACATTTTTTTGGGGGATTGTGATGCCATGTCTGAAGTTTGACACTGCCAGTCATGTGCAACTGTCATGTGTTTTTCAGTCCATTGTACAGTGCCCTAATGCCTGTGTCCTATCTCTCCCTGTCTGCAGCGTCAACTGATGAAGAGGGTGGAGAGCGTGCTGTGGAGCACAGCGGCAGGGATCGCGCCGCCAGCCGGAGACGCAAGACCCGGCTCCCCTCCCAGGTTGTCTTCTCGTCAGGGAGTGAGGAGTCCGGTACCGCATCCCAGGCCGCAGCTGCCGAGGGTAGGTCCAAGAGGCGGAGGTCGGAGTTGGACTCCTCAGCAGCAGAAGGGGCAGCTGAGACTGCACAGGGTCCGACAGAGGAAGATGGCACGGAGTCATCCAGGTTGGTGGGGGGTTTGGTGGAGGAGGAGGCCGTGCAAGGGACAGACACAGGGTCTGGAGGTGGGTATTCTACTGGTGCTAGTGGTGCAGTGCAGGGGCAGGGACAGGAGGCAGCACAGGCCACCGCGGAGGTGCCTGTGTGTAATCATGTCCCCGATCCTGTGACTGCATCATCCTATGTCCAGACCCGTTTTCAGGGAGGGGATCCGCTTACAACAACTTGCCTTCCTCTCCCTGTGGACGTGGCTATCCGGGACCGGGTTGAGCCTGTCCTGAGTGGGATCGCGTTGCTTCAACGGGGCATGCGAGGTGACCTGCAGTGTTTCCGTGAGGACACTGCACGTCATCTCGAATGCCTCGTTGACCGCGTAAACCTACTGGGACAGCTCACCAGGGCCGGATTCCTCCATTTGCTGGACCTTTTCCGACCCCCTCCTCACCTGAACCCCCTATGCGCCAGTCGCCCTCCAGGCCATCTTCCCACCCATGTATCACCTGGGTACCCTGTGGAGCTGCCTCTGACCCTGCGGCCAGGCTGGTGGAGGACACATCCCTGCCACAGTCGGGAGTCGGACGTCCAGCAGAGGTGGCCACATCAACAACTGCACCCCAGCCGGAGGAGGATGTGCAGGCAGCAAGAGCCAGGGCACAGGCAGCGGCACAGTAGCAGCAGCAACAAAGTGGGAGGCATGATGGCTCGGGGCTTTCAACATCGGAGGGGCAGGCATCGGCCAGAGGGCAGGGGGACCCAGGACTGCAAGTGTCTTCCGTGTGGCAGCGGCTAGGCCATGCTATAGATGCGCAGCGGCAGCGGGCAGAAGAGGCATGGCTCACGATGGTCAGGGTGGAGAACTCCATGCGTAGGGCTCTGAGGCGGCCGAGTGCCTCGAGGCAATTCGCAGGGACCTGGAGGTCCAGATGTCATCATCCCTGCGAACCCTCGGGGCCATGGTAGAGGATCGCCTCCGGGACATCGAGCAGGAGCTCGATGATGCCCTGGCCCGGGACATCCAAAAGTGAGCCGTCGGACTAGCCCGCTGCCCTTGTAAATAGTTTTTAGAGTTAGGTTTCCTTTTCGTTTTCCTTTTATTTGTGGTCAATGGACAATGCCACACAAATTTGTATATGGTTATATTTTTAGGCAGTTTGTTAGGTATGTTTCATTTGTTTTGTTGGGATCATGGACCCTTTACATCCTTGGACAATGAATTGTATATAGTTTCATCATGTATTCATTTTTTTTTTTTTGCTTTATGGACATGGAGCAATGGATTTATTTTTTACAGACAATGGATTGTTAATAGTTGGACTATGGATTGATTTCTGTTTTTTTTAATTATGACCATGAAGCAATGGAGATTTTTTTTCACATTTCCTTTGGATTTGCGTTGTTGGAGGGTGACTTTGAACTGTTTCTCTTTCTAATTTTTTTGGATTGGTTATCATTTTCATTCAATCATCTTTTTCACATGCTTTTCATTTCATGTTTCATATTTTGGTATGCTTTCATTTCATTTTTGATTTTATGCACATAATACATTTTCCATTTTTAGTTCCATGTGTGGGATTCGCTCATTGGGTTGATGCATGTGAAAATGTGGGTTTACACAAGTAATGCCAACCAGTGTATTTGTGTGACAGACATGTGTTGATGTACATAGTTGACTTTTGGTTTGTGTCATGAGATCGGCATTTCACTGCTGGGGGTGGGGGTGCAGGGGGACATGAGTGGGACATGTGTTGGGGCCTGCTGGCAGCTGCCTGTCAATGCTGGGGGTGTGGGGGTGCAGGGGGACATGAGTGGGGGCCTGCTGGCAGGTGCCCCTCACTGCTGGGGGGTGGGGGTGCAGGGGGAAATGAGTGGGGGCTTGCTGGCAGGTGCCCCTCACTGCTAGGGGGAGGGGGTGCTGGGGCACATGTGTTGGGGCCTGCTGGCAGCTGCCTGTCAATGCTGAGGGGGTGAGGGTGCAGGGGGACATGAGTGGGGGCCTGCTGGCAGGTGCCCCTCACTGCTAGGGGGGTGGGGTGCAGGGGGAAATGAGTGGGGGCCTGCTGGCAGGTGCCCTCACTGCTGGGGGGGTGGGGGTACAGGGGGACATGAGTGAGGGCCTGCTGGCAGGTGCCTCCCCCACTGCTGGGGGGTGTGGGTGCTGGGGCACATGTGTTGGGGCCTGCTGGCAGGTGCCTGTCAATGATGGGGGGGTGATGGTGCAGGGGGACATGAGTGGAGGCCTGCTGGCAGGTGCCTGTCAATGATGGGGGGTTGGGGGTGCAGGGGGACATGAGTGGGGGCCTGCTGGCAGGTGCCCCTCACTGCTGGGGGTGTGGAGGTGCAGGGGAAAATGAGTGGGGTCCTACTGGCAGGTGCCCCTCACTGCTGGGGGGTGGGGGTGCTGGGGCACATGTGTTGGGGCCTGCTGGCAGCTGCCTGTCAATGCTGGGGTGGGTGGGGGTGCAGGGGGACATGAGTGGGGGCCTGCTGGCAGGTGCCCCTTACTTCTGGGGGGTGGGAGTGCAGGGGGAAATGAGTGGGGGCCTGCTGACAGGTGCCCCTCACTGCTGAGGGGGTGGGGGTGCAGGGGGAAATGAGTGGGGGCCTGCTGGCAGCTGCCTGTCAATGCTGGGAGGGTAGGGGTGCAGGGGGACATGAGTGGGGGCCTGCTGGCAGGTGCCCCTCACTGCTGGGGGGGTGGGGGTGCAGGGGGAAATGTGTGGGGGCCTGCTGGCACGTGCCCCTCACTGCTGGGGGGTAGGGGTGCTGGGGCACATGTGTCGGGGCCTGCTGGCAGGTGCCTGTCAATGATGGGGGGGTGGGGGTGCAGGGGGACATGAGTGGGGGCCTGCTGGCAGGTGCCCCTCACTGCTGGGGGGGTAGGGGTGCTGGAGGACATGACCAGGGGTGCAGGGTAGCCCCTGTGGTGTGGGCTGCCTGCAGGGGCCGTGGAGGGGGTAGAGGGGACACCTGGGAGGACCCACACTGCCAATTCACGTGTAGGACTCCCCGCGCACCCCCAAAATATGCGTTCCCCGCTCTGACAGCAAAATCGGGTGTAAAACTTCCAGCGCACCCCGGAAATACATGTACCCCGCTTGCCGTACTGGTACAGGGTTAGCGCAGCCCTTTGCGCTGGATTGGGGATTTTGATCGCTTTTCCCTGCGCGAGGGGCATTCTTGGGGGCATAACTGGCGCTGCTGCAGGGTCGCTGCACCACTGTGCGCCACGGCTGGCTTTGGTAGCTAAAATCCATGAATACGCTGTGCGCGGAAATGGATTTTAGCGCATGCGGCTGCCACAGAGATTCGCACGCGCACACTGTGCGCCAGCCGCGTGCGCCACTTGCGCGCTAAATTCTATGAATTACCCCCTATATGAGGAGATTCCAGTGAAACCTTCCGCCGAGAGACAGATCGAGGAAGCAGAGGCAAGCACTTCATCTTTCCACCGAGGGACAGATTGAGGGAGCAGAGACAAGAACTTCGCCTTCATTTGTTTTGATTGCCATTTTTCCATTTCTTCACATTGAACAGTGTCCAGCATGTCCTCAGGACTGAAGCAGATTCGGGGGCTGGACTGGGATCTCACCTATTTTGAATATGCACAGTAAAAGTGACTCATCGAAGTGTTAATCTAACCTATTTTTCCATAGTCTAGCAAGGATAGTGCATCCTGTATCAAGAGACAATCATCACCCGCAAGAGGGGGGACACTTGTGAAGCACCAGAACCTATATGACACAAACTGTTCGGGAACTAAATCGAATTGAGAAAAACAGTAACATTGTCATTAAATAAATAATTAAAATCAAGATGTGGCCCAGAACAGTAACCTGGTCCTCCCACAAGCAGAGGGGCACCCTCGCTTCTCTGGGATGAAATGCTGCCGTTTAACCTACCGCACTATCATGTATCTATGCATATCATTATTTTGCTATCATTAACGATCAAAACTGCATTTTTCCTTGGTACACGAAGCGGTCCAATTTCAGTGCACCCACCTGATGGTGTACACATGAGTACTACAAAAGCACCCATACCCTATATAGTTAACCCAGTCCCGAGAAAATCTGATGGTAAGGTAAATGAACTAAAATTGAATGTAATTAGCAGTGATACATACACACTTGAGGTAACAAATGAAGGGAAAAGCTGGAGACAGGGTCAGCACGGAATGAACGAAACTTAGCACTGACAACTACATGCACCCACACACTGAATGCACACGAACCAGGGCATGTGTCAATCGCCACAGAACCTCAAGCGAAGGCAACCGAGAGCATGAGACTGCCTACCGAACAACCAGTCCCAGAAAATAATGAGAGAGGCCAAAAGGAATCGAGAGAAATGCCAACTAAAGCAGACTTAACAAAAGCCCTTAAGAAGACAGAAGCGGCCGTAGGAGGATTCACGGTAAAGACACAAATGTTAATAGATCATTTATTCCCGTTTATAGCCAAAGCGAAAAAGTGGAATGAGTAACTGAAAAATAAGACCGCATCGACTGCATTGCCCAGCACACAAGTTCCAACACAAGGAACAAGTACCAGGCCCACGATGCAGACATACACTGGGCCAGCGACAGGCTGGTGGTTAATAAAGGCACTTATAGAGAGCAGAAAAAGGATGCAAGAAGAGAAGGAGAGAACTGCAAAACCTCCACCTACCTCATCAATGCGAGTAAAGAAACCTGCGCCGTGGACCAGAAAGCCAGAGAGTCCCCCAGCAAGGAAAAGTCACACAGACGTGTTTAGAGATGTAGTTATAGATAACTACAGGAAGACACTAAGAATCAAGAGAAGCCCACACGAAGATACAATGAACTGAACGATTCCCTGGATAGCACAGCACATCTAGGAAACATCTGGTACCAACACATGAAAGAATTTGGAAGAAGTAGATCAGAAGGTGAATGCTTCGTTTGCGCACTTCTACCATACAACATGGGAAAATCCAGGATCTTTGTGTCTGTAGAAATTGATGTCCCGACAGCACGCTGTTTGTCAAACGTAGCAATGTGCAACACCAGAGGACAGTTTATGGGAAGGGATGCCTCATTTATATGGGCAGCCAAAACGGACTACCCTGATGAAGACGACTACGTCCAGGACATTAAGACAAGAAATAGAGCTCATACTAGGAATCACGTGATCAGGTATGAAAGGCCAGGAGTTAAAGGAGCAGAAATAAGATGGGAAATTAACCCAAGACTGAACATCCAAGGAAAAACTCCAGAAGAAGCTCAAATTTGGAGAATCATAGGCCAGATTTGGGGAACAGTGCTTTCACCAAACGGATGGGAAGAAGGAGTGGTGATCTTTCGAGCATGGATGGTCCTTGGAGCCTGCAAAGAAGCAATAGAAAACTCACAGAGATTGTGTAAACCTTTATATCCAAAACTCACAAAATTACTGACATGGGTCGAAGACAGAGGAGGACCCTTGCAGATAGTGCCACTGGAGAACCCAAAATTGTGCTTCAGGAACAATGGCACAAGGAAGATGGGAGAGAATCAGAACTGCAGATACATTTTTGAAGCTCCAGGAATGACTCACGGAACCACAGTTATTATGGATCATTACTGGGCGTGTGGACCCAAAGCATACATAAGCCTGCCAAGGAACTGGGGAGGCATATGCACAATAGTGAACGTCCACGTTCCAGCACTAGTGATCCCGAAAAGTGAACTGAATATTGACAGTTTCCCGAAAGCAGATGCTCACCTGAGGAAAAGGAGATGTAGAGGTGATATCCCGAATGAAGAGAGAAAATTACTTTTCTGCCAAATCAGAAGAAGCATTTCATGCAAGCCCATATGAACACAGGCTGTTCAGCCTCACCTCATCAGTGTTCACAACAATCATCATGCCAAGGTTCCAAGTAGGAGCAAACACTAAATGGTTGCAAAAAAACAAATGGGAGTTATTGCAGACCATTAACACTACCATAAAAGGATTCAATGCTATTAAGGAAGAACTAAGAGCAATTCGATTGATGACTCTACAAAACAGATATGTACTTGACATGATCACAGCGATGGATGGAGGTGTTTGCGCAAAGATCAGAGAATCATGTTGCACGTTTATACCTTCTCACGATGAGGAAAATGGAACTTTAACAGAAGCCATATATATGCTGACAAACCTACAGAACCAGATGATTGATGAAACTGATGAAGTTGATGATGACAGCTGGTTTGGAACACTGTTCTCATGCGTCTCACAATGGATGGCAGACATATTCAAGTTTCTGGGAGCCCTGCTATTGATGATACAACTTGGATTTTGTGTCATTAAGATGATAATCTCACAATGCCAGAAAACTGCAAAGAAAGCCATAGGGATGAAGATCTTGATCAATGTCAAACCAGGATGGAAGCCCAGAGAACTGACTGATGAAGAAATTAGAGACTTTGTGAAGGCCAGCAAATATGTGCCAGAAGGAACAAAGTTCCTGTACCCCAGTAAACGTAGAAATTATAAAGGAAAATTGATCTATTGCAGCCCAAATAGACAGTGCCAGCTAATGACCTGGAGCAAAGACGAACATGTAAAAACAGCAGGAAGTTTGAAAGGAGTGATAAAAATATGGACTCCAAAGAAACACACGTTCACACCGTCATGTACAAACCAAGAAGACGAAGAATTTGATGCAGAAGAACCAACTAAGAGTAATCCAAACGAGAAAGAAGAAGTCGTCGATGAACCGACCAGAGGGGGGATGTAGAGGAGGTCCCAGATAGGGCCTGCACTCCAGCCACCCATTTCAAAATACCAGGAATATACTTGCTGAGATGTGTGACGTATGACGAGCAAATAAACCAACAGAGAACAATACTGGGGCTCTGCCCAGTGCCCATCAGAAGAGCAAAACCTGTTGAAGTGCCAATAACCAGACAACCGTGGGCAGCACGGTACCCATTGAGACAACCGTACCAACAGCTGACACGAAATGACTACTTACAAACTGTCCCCGACGAGACCCAAAAGGCCTTAATTGAAGGCGAATGTTGACAACACAAGGGCCAGGACAGAGTTACAGATGAACGAAATAACAACCAAAGGAGGACAAACAATGACAAAATGATATGAATAAAGAGGTAAAGGACTTAAAAGGAGAAACAATGCTGAACTTTAAAGAAACATAACCATAAATCAGGAGGAAAAATATGCAACTGGCTAAACACCTGTAAATAGGCTTGGAACGCAAGAAGCTAAGGAAACTTGCTATGCTTAGTAGAATAATAGAGAGGCAAGCACCAACTATATATCTACCTCAAAGAAGCACATTATGCAAGTGCGACTCCATTTTACAAAAGCAGAATTAAGCCCAGAATGGTAGGGGTCAAACAAGCCAAGATCCATATAACAGCACAAAGCCCGGCGAAAGAGCGTAATCAAAACTTAGCAAGAAGCAGCTCATGCCTTGGAATTCGAGGTCACCCAAGAGAGGGACAAGAGCATCAACTTCGAAGAAACAAAACTTAAGAGCATAGCAGCCAGCCAGTGAAAGTCGAGATAAGGAGGCCCAGGCAGGTGGGAAGGCTAAAGGAAGAATCAAATGCACAGATAGAGGGAAAATTAAGCAGATTCACGGTGTACTGACACGTGACCAGCCAAGCGCGAAGAGGTACCCACGTCTGATGTCATCCAAACCCAGAGGATGCCATAACTTCTCCTGATAAGAAGCCACAGTTTCAAGGCCATCCTCTGCCAACTAATTGACACATAGCCTTAAAGTACTGATTGATGGAGGGGAGACAGGGTGAATCTTTGGCCATACTGCACCTGGGTGATCATTCTGCATGCTGCTAATTAAAGTGGAGGTTTATGCCTAGGGGTGTAACCCACCCAATCACAATGGACCAAATAATCAAGGGTCCTATAGCTAGTAGAACCAATGAGACGTCGTACTTTTAGTGACGTCTGACACGAATGATGTAGTGGGAGGGGCATAGACGCCCACCCGATAAGAGTTATCCAATCCTCACACTCTGTTACCATATATAGATATAGTACCTATACTCAAGTTTTCTCTTTAACCAATAGAATTGCATGACAAACTTTTGAGTTTTACACATCGATGATGACGAGAATGCGCTATAACTATTGCTGTCTGAATGAAGAATTGGGGAGTTGAAGCGAGATGGGCGATCGCATCACTGATGATTTCCTATTGTTTCCCCGTTTTTTGTACTTGTCATTAAACAGACATCCCTTTGCCAAACCATTGAGTTGTCCTTATTGATTGGTGTTGGAGTAAGAGAATCCTGCACCCCATCCTCCTCAAGGTGCAGCTATCTCGTCTTAAAGTACTCGAGGGTGAGCTCTGATCCCAGGGGCCCGTCAGAGGTCGCTCCTCCCTCTTGTACAAAACTGCACTAGAATAAACGCACACTCACACCCAGGGGTGTGTCTTGACACTATAGATAGAAAACAGATGTTCATTGTGGACCCCGTTTTTTAAACCCTGTTCCCTTAATAGCCCCCCACCCAATACTACCCCAAAAAACGTTATCAAACCGTTGTAAAATCCTATATAACAAAAGTAAACTATAGTACAATATGATACACTAAACTACACTAAAATAAACTTGTTTTTAAATACATTCATAGAGCCTGGATAAGGAGAGGTAAGGCTCCTTTGTGTAATGGTCCAAGGTTTTGACCAATCTCCAACACTCATTTCAGAAAATATGCACATAGTAAGGTAGGAAGGTTTTAATCTAGCTTAATATTTCTAGTGTTTTATTTCGGAACTGGTATTGATCAACTGGCATTGTTACCATGGAATCTTCTCCCACTGATTCTAGAATGTACTGGTTATTATTAATTGAAGATTTTTTTTAACAGCCTGTAGTGTGGTTTTTAAATTGAATGTAAATGTTGTATTTTTGTACCGAGGAGGCCTACGCCGAATAAAGGTTTCAACAACAACTAAACTAAACATGCACGCACACATATGAGGGTCTCTTGGCACTATACAGAGTTCTATGGACAGCACAACCCTACATAGGGTGTGTTTCCGACTAGGGACAATGTTAGCGGACTCATTCATTGATTGTATGAAAAACTCATGTATGCACTTAAGTGTCCTCTACACTTGTTCTTGTGTGATGCAAAATATTCACCATCTAACAGGGGAGCTTCTACCCTGTGAGGGTTTATACATTGTGTTTTGTTCCTGATTGTGCTCGTGCACTACACAGAGAAAACAGATGTTTATTTTGGCCCCATTTGTATCCGCCCACCAGAAAAAACACAAAACAACCTTTGTGAAACCCTTTGAGAAATAATTTGAAAAACTCATGGACAACCCCTTTTGAAACCTGTGCGAACCGCTTGTGAAATCTTTTCCCTTTGTACACCCTACAAAAACGGGGTAAACTACCCCATGTCTCCATGTTACTTTTGCTGTTCTGCCTGTCCCTATATTTGAGACAGTATGTAATAGCACACCAGGTCTCTTTGGGAGCAGTTTCTTCTTCATGCGAGGAGGAGTTGGATGGATGTGGTGGGATGCGATTTAAGGCCTTGCAGAGTCAATCATGATTGTCCTGATGAAGGTGCTATGGTAGGCTTGGGGGGTGCTGTTATTTTGAGACTTGGTGGAAACGCCCCAGCATGGACAGCAACAGCAGGAGGGCAGGTTTGAAAGGGGGGAGGTTTGCAGTATCAGTGTGTCATTGGTGGGGCCACCTTCAACTGATGTCAGAGAAGTCAGCGACAGTGAGGTGACCACTGGGGGTCCAGAGGAGGAGGAAGCAGCAATTGAGGAAGTGTTGAGTTTGGGAATGGGACGGGGTGGTTGAAGGAAACAGGGCTGCTGGAAGAGGCAGGTGGGACAGGAGGGGAAGGAAGACAAGGAGATGGATGCAGGGCAAGAGGAAGCGGGGCAGCGGGAGGTGGCACAGGACGAGGCAGATGTGGGGCAGGAAGTGGAAGACAAAGAGATAGATCAGAGGCAGGAGAAGGCGCAAGCAAGTGAGCAGTGGCATCCCGAAAAAAGGAGACAGGAAGCCAGCCCAACAGGCAGAGAGCTTCCCCACCAATGCCTTTAGGGCGTCTCTCCTGTGTGCAACCATACTTTACCCCTGTGCCAGCACAAAAGGGAGTCCCAGAGAAATATTTGAGGTTGCAGCTGTCGGTCACCGGAGAGATCCTGAGAAATATTTTCACTGCAGCTATCATGCATTAGATCGACTAAGAGAGATATTTAAAATTGCAACTGTCACATAGCAGGGAGAGCTGAAAAAGTGGTACCCAACCACCTTTATGTGACCATTTAACATTTTGAGCTTAAAGCCCTTTGGATAACACACATGCAGTGGATGGGATGCAGAATAACTCTGACACCAAATAATCGTACCCACTCAGGAAGATGGCAAAGTTTACTGTTTTAATATCAATTTTCTAAAACAGGAAGTTACAACTGACATCAACGGACGTTCGCTCAGTGCTTTCGACGCATATCTCATATAAACACATTTATATACAAAAAATGTGTCATAAGTGATGTCATACTATGCGGCAAATGAGAAAAACCTACGAGGGGTTGTGATAGGCTTAAGGGGAACTTCTAGGTATACTTTCTATAAGGGACGAGGTTGTGATTGGATATCTACTGTCAGTTGGACAACTTAGCCTACCTCTAAAATGTGTCATCATCTACACTAGTAAGTACACAATATATTATTGGCTCTTACACTATAAGGCACTTTGTTATATGGCCATCTACAATTGGTTGGCACACTTGTGCCATCTGTGGAACGTTCAGTTCACTTAGCAGCATGTGAGCTCAGACCCAGGTGCCAGGGGGTGGACTTGACTTTACCTCTACACCCAATTAGCCCAACGTAGCTCATCACCCATGCTTTCTGCCATGAAGATTGTCTTTAAACCTGGTCTTGCCAAGTAGTCTTGTCTCTGGGAATATAAGGGAGTGCGAGCACGCACTATCGTAGTTCTGGAACTCAATGCCCAACTCTATTTTCATCCTTGGCTCACGTGACAGGAGACCATGATTTGGACCAATTTGCAGCATTTAAATGTTAAATGAATAAAACTTAGCACTCTTGGTGTTCTATCTTAGCTCCTTAACACAGGATGATTTAGCTTCTCACGTTCTCTACCTTCAAGAATAGATAACCGGCCTTTGCTGCCTTAAGTTTTGGTACCAGACCAGACAACCTTGCCACTCATGTCTACAATTTCAGTTAATTCTTGCTGTGACACAAGCCTCTGCCTTTCCTCTTCATGGGTCCGGGATTACTACATTAATGACACTGATGTCCAGTTTCTATACAATGGCAGCTCTGCCTGCAGTCTATTCACTACTTATACCGAGCTTCTATGATCACTTAGTATACTTGCGTTACTGCATCTGTACAGTTATTGAACGGCTTGTATTTTCTGCAGTGTGTCACTCACATGCAATCCTCTTTTTGCATATGAAAGTTTCCTCTATTCTTAACTTTGTCATCAGTTTCTATAAGGTCCATGCATTTTCTTCAGTCAGTCTTCTTAACACGTCATGCTTGTCTCTTGTGATGTCACCAGCTTCTCGTTCGCTCTTTCTCATATTCCTTCGGGGATTTCCTCCCTCAGATTGTCATCTCTTTGGGGATACATTTGATAGGGTTTTCTCAGAGGATATCTTCTCTCAAACACTCGCTGCGGAATTAGCACATATATAGGTGTCAAACATGGCACCATCTCCGGCTTTCAACATACAGGAAGTGGAGGGTGGGACTTCCTGTAGAGGCATTCAGCTCCTCCGCTACACTCCCCCCTCTGGTCGAGTCATCGACCACCTCTTCAACAATGGTCTCCTCATCTTGAAATGTCTTCTTGTAAAAGTGTTTCCTTGAAGTCCAGATCTTCATCACCCCCCTCAAGGTGCCAGCTGATTTAACATGTTCATCCACACTACAGGTCATGTAGCTGCACTGTCCATTCGGATTCCAGTAGACCCATCATCCCACGCACTGCTCATGATTCTTCAGATACAGAATCTGTGATGCTCACCTGATATACATGGGACGCCAATCAGCCCTGGTTGGACCACCCGCACTCTCGAACCCTTCCCTTGGAATTTGTTCGGTCGAGGATTGGGCCTGCAATACAGGAATATTGGATTTAAAATCCTGTTGTCACTTGTTGCTTGGCTCCCACCTCCCTGGAGGACCGAACCTTCCCCTTAAGCCTTCTCCTCACCTTGCTTTGTTGTGTGATGCGCTCTCCATCCTGCTTCTCAGTGCAGGGGTGTGTAGCTGGTGTGGGTGCGTGGCTAGCTAGTTGCTTCACTGGTGCGGGCCCTGTTCGAGTTCAGACCTGCTGTGATTCCAGTTCGTTAAGGTAAGTGTGCTGTTTTTTACAGTCTTGATAATCTGTCCTTTCCCTTGATAATGTCTCTGTTTCTTCCCCTAGGTGCAGGAAGGAGTTATTGTCGTGCTGATTGGGATTGAGCATGAGATGGTGAGTGAATGCGTGATGTGCGGCACTATTTGTCTTTTCTTGTGCTGACCTGTGTTTCCTCTCTTTTGTAGGTCGTTGTGAGGTTCTGGAATGGGTGCTGACCAAGAGCGCCTCAAATTCAGGTAAGCGTCTGATGGTTCTTGATGCTTTCTGAATTGAAATATGGAAACACTTACTAATGCTGTTTTCGCTCCCTTCTTTCCCGGTTGCGGCATTCCCGAGATGGATGCGGTGCCAAGATGTTGTGTTCACTGGACCGGCTGAGCGATGGATTGCGAACAGGATACACAGGTAAGTATCACACTAAAGATCTTCTTGTTGTTCTTTCAGGTACGCAGCTCCAGGACGGCAGGTAAGGAACTCGGGAGACCCAGCTGAACACAGTGAGTGACACGCTGCTAACAGCAGAGTAACACGAAGTGTGTCACTCTGCCTGGGTGTGGCTTATATAGCCCCAGGTATTCCAAGGCCTTACCACACCCAAAACAATAGACCGCATAGCACAGTTCTTAGAACTGAGCTTTGTGGGGGCCTCCATGTTGCACAAAAGCTCATTTAACAAGTCCGGATCCCATGTCATCCTCACGTTGAGTATGAGCTTGGTGCCAAATGAGCCAGGACTGACTCCAGGAGAGTCTTTGGTGAGGTGGCAAGGCCTTAAAGGCCATAAAGGAGAATCGTAGCTTGGCTGCAGTGACTTGCCTGTGAGGGTTGGGGGCAGGGATCATGACAGAAACGCTGTTCCTTCAGGTGCTATGATGCTGGCCTTTATGTATTTTCGCACATCTTCATCAGTCAATTCTTTAGGTCCAAACCCAGATTCAACATTGATCATGATCTTCATTCCTACTGCCTTTTTTTCTTTCTTCTTACATTGGGCAATTATTATCTTGAGTGCACAGAATCCAAACATCACCATGAGCAATAGTGCTCCAAGAAACTTTAAGATGCTTGCCATCCACTGCGGAATCCATGAAAATATGGATGCAAACCAACTGTCATCTGCAATGTCCTCTGTCTCGTCTTCCATCTTATTACGCAAGGTTGTCAACAGCGTTAGGGCCTCTGTCAAGGTCCCATTCTCGTCATCATGAGAAGGTGTGAATGTGCAACATGATGGCCCGATTTTCGCGCAAACTTCTCCTTCCATCGCTGTGATCGTATGGCCCTCAGCTCTTCCCTGATAGTTTTGAATCCCTTTATGGTGGGGTTGATTGTCAGCAGAAGCTCCTATCTGGTGATTTGCAACCATTTGGTATTAGCCATTGTCTGGATCACAGGCATAAAGATAGTTGTGAAGATGGAAGCAGTTTGGCTGAATAACATATGTTCATACAGACTGGCATCAAATGTTTCTATCGATTTAGCTTAGAAGTAAGAATCTCTCTTCTGTTTCGATTGGGAAATGCAAGCACTCTTCTCTTTCTTAAATGGGCATTCACCTTTGAAAATTATCCACTGTCACTCTAAGGAATCACTAATGCTGGAACATGAATGAGCACCAGGGAACACATTCCTCCCCAATCCTTGGGCAGATTCGTGTAGGTCCTAGGGACACAGGCCTAATATTGATCCATCAGGACAGCTGTTCCTGCTCCCATTCTGAAAACGTCAACTGTAGTTTTGCAGCCAATATTGTCTCCCACACGCTTCTTTCCTTCTCTTCGGAAGCACAATGTCACATTTGCCAGTGGAATCAGCCATTGGACCTGATTCATCTTCTACTCATGTCAGAAATTTGGCATGGTTAGCCCATGACTTCAAACACCCATTGTTCACTCTCTGTTCCTCTTACACATATTCTGAAATCAGAAGATGAGTTGTACAGGATATCAGTCCTCCTTCCCAACCCTTTTTGGACTTTATTTGTTCATAGACTAACACTTGAGTTAGTTCCCAACACCCAGGCGATCCAGCTATCTCTGTTATATCAGGGCATTCCATTCTCTTCATGTCTTTTATAACTACTTATTCCTGTCCATCTGCAGGATACACAAGCATCTTGCTCTCCCATCCAGGTTTCTTTTCCATATGTGAAGTTTTGATGTAATCATCCTGGAACGGAAATGACCATTTCGATCTCCATCACAAAGTGGCCCTACTTCCTTGGAATTATCCTCAGTTCATGCATGCTGCAAAATGTACTTAGCATCTGGCATCATGTTCTGGAATTTCTCTGGAAATGAAAGTTTGCACTGTATTCATGGCATAGGGTATGAGAGCGCAGACATAGCAACTTTCCTTGGATGTTCTCTCTCCCACCTTTCTCATGTGCTGGTTCCGCATGTTATTACCCAAGTGTGCTGCATTGTCTAGATATGTATTTATCCCATCATTGTCCTCCTCTGCATTTCTCTTATGTCTCACAAATGGAAAGGTTGTGTAATACTCATGAAGCAAATCAAAAACAGTTCTCCTAGTGGGGGGAACCATAGGGGTTTCTATCTCAGTGGAAGTAAGCAAATCAAAAGAAGGTCTTGTAGTGGGGAAACCATAGCGGCTTCTGCCTCAGTGGAAATTATAATGCGATAAAGACTGTGAAAAGTGAGGAACAGAAAGGCAAAGAGTGTAATTGTGCAGGCATATAATAAGCACCAAAACATTGGCATCCATCTTTTTCACCATCCTGGTACTTGTGGCACTTGTTCATTCTCTAGAACTGTGCTAGTTTCTCCATTTCTCATTTTGAATACAATCCTCAAATTACTTTTATACTGTAATTTTAAAATCTGTTCAATTATCGCAATTAGGAGCCTCCTTACCACAGGGCCATTCTTAGGATCCTGTAATAAAGTGTGAATATCAAGGTTGTTAAGGATGTTAAAGGCACGGTACACTCAGACCACTCTTGATACTGGCCAAGGATGCAGCGCACAACTAAAACACTTTCACTTTATTTATTATGATTCAGTTTGAAAAGGCACCCAACCCGTCTCACACCCCCCTTTAAAATACCCCGGGTCACAATGGACCACAAACCAGGACGGTGTGTAATGATACAATATTTATTTATTTTTAAATT